>NC_133139.1:15161680-16361680 GCF_048418815.1 Hemitrygon akajei | reverse complement strand
TTCTATGGTTCTAACAAAAACTTCTCACTGAATGTCAGCAAAACCAAAGAGCGGATTATTGACTGCAGGAGGAAGAAGCCAGTGGCCCGCAAGCCAGTCCTCATCAGAAGTGGAATGTCAGTAGCTTTAAATTCCTAGGAGCTAGCATAGCAGAGAATCTTCTCATTACTACCATTAGGGAGGAGGTACAGGAGCATGACGACACACACACAATGTTTTAGGAACAGCTTCTTCCCCTCTGCCATTGGATTTCCAAGCAGTCCATGAACAGTACCTCACCATTTTTGGTAGCTTGTGAGCCAGCGCAGTTTCACTCAAGTAGGTTCGCCTACTCATCGACAGTGGTACTTGGACCCAGTCACAAAGAGGGGGAAAAGTCATGACTTGATGCAGACTATTTACAATACCGCCCTTATTCTGTGGCTCTAACCTAATCCAATCTTGCACCAGTGACCTAGGTTTATTCCTGCTGCTCTCTGCAAGGAGCTTGTACGTTCTCCCTGTGATGGTGTGGGTTTCCTCCAGGTGCTCCAGTTTCCTCCCACGCAGCAAGAACGTAATAGATTAACTGGTCACGTCAAGTCACTTTTATTGTCATTTCGACCATAACTGCTGGTACAGTACATAGTAAAAATGAGACGTTTTTCAGGACCATGGTGTCACATGACAGTACAAAAACTAGACTGAACTATGTAATAAAAAAAAAAACAGAGAAAGCTACACTAGACTACAGACCTACACTGGACTGTATAAAGTGCACAAAAACAGTGCAGGCATTACAATAAATAATAAACAGGATAGTAGGGCAGTACGGTGTCAGTCCAGGCTCTGGGTATTGAGGAGTCTGATAGCTTGGGGGAAGAAACTGTTACATAGTCTGGTCGTGAGAGCCCGAATACTTCGGAGCCTTTTCCCCAGACGGCAGGAGGGAGAAGAGATTGTATGAGGGGTGCATGGGGTCCTTCATAATGCTGTTTCCTTTGAGGATGCAGCGTGTAGTGTAAATGTCCGTGATGGCAGGAAGAGATCTTCTCAGCTGACTTCACTATCCGCTGCAGGGTCTTGCGATCCGAGATGGTGCAATTTCCGAACCAGGCAGTGATGCAGCTGCTCAGGATGCTCTCAATACAACCCTTGTAGAATGTGATGAGGATGGTGGGTGGGAGATGGACTTTCCTCAGCCTTCGTAGATTGTCTATGATTAGGCAAGGGTTAAATCTGGGTTTGTTGGGTGGTGCAGCTCGAGGGGCTGGAAGAGCCTATTTTGCACTGTATCTCAATAAACAGATGAATTAACAGTTAAAGAAATCTGATTTCCCTTTCCTCAAACTTTTGACACCTTTACATTATGTTTCTCCAGCATTTTGTGCACATCACAATTAAACTTTCCTCTTTCAGGAAAAGCAAACCTATTTTGTACAATCACTCTTCATAACTCAACCCTCGGAAGCCAACCATCAGCACGGTTAATTTTAGATGCTCTTTTTCCAAGATCAATATCACTGCTAAGGTGTGGAGCATTTGATGTGATCTGACAAGGAGTTTTTCCATTCTTGGTCTCTTTCTCTCATACAGACAAAATGAGTTTCAATTACTTTGAGACTTCACTGTAGCAGAGGACTGATTGATTAGCACACTGAACCATTCTGAAGGGAAGACACATCGTATGGTTTCACTAAGTCATGCAACACACAAAAAATGCTGGAGGAACTTAGCAGGCCAGGCAGCATCTATGGAAAATTGTAAACAGTCGAAGTAAATGCTCTAGTAACAATTGTTTGGTGACAATAAAGTGAAGTAAAGTGACTCAATTGTTGGCTTTACATGCTGTCTCTTTCCTCAGGAATATCCTGAATAAATAAGATTGGGTTGAAATTTATCATTTAGTTGTTCGTACTTAATATCAGTATACAGTGAGTCCTTCATCAGGACTCACTAAGTCATTCTCCTGCTCAGTGAAGATGAAGGGACTTGAGGGTTCCTTCAGGTCTGGTCTTTAACCTTTCAACATTTTTGCTGACAGCATTTTCCACTTCATTACCTCGTAAAATTCCATTATGCCTTTCCTCAGCTGTGCCCACACCACATATATCCATCCCTTAAAATCAGCCTTTCTAAAATTTGCCTCAATTGATGCCATCCTCTCCTTTACAAAATTCGATTTACTGCCAAGCTTCACACAACACACTCGTGTTTATTTTCTATGTTAAAGCCACAATGATTATCTTTGACCCCATACACTAAAACCACGGCATAAAGTGACAGGAAAGAAATGAATCTTGGAAGCGGAATGCAATTAACAGTTGCTGTATACTGATATTAAGTACGAACAACTAAATGATAAATTTCAACCCAATCTTATTTATTCAGGATATTCCTGAGGAAAGAGACAGCATGTAAAGCCAACAATTGAGTCACTTTACTTCACTTTATTGTCACCAAACAATTGTTACTAGAGCATACAATCATTGCAGAGATATTTGATTCTGCGCTTCGCACTCCCTGAAGTACAAATCAAAGTAAATATAACAAAATTTAAATTATAAATCATAATTAGAAAATAGAAAAGGGAAAGTAAGGTAGTGCAAGTCAGGTCCAGATAGTTGGAAGGTACGGCCCAGATCCGGGTCAGGGTCCCTTCAGCAGTCTTATCACAGTTGGAAAGAAGCTGTTCCCAAATCTGGCCGTACAAATCTTCAAGTTCCTAAACCATCTCCCGGAGGGAAGAGGGACAAAAAGTGTGTTGGCTGGGTGGGTCTTGTCCTTGATTATCCTGGCAGCACTGCTCCGACAGCGTGTGATGTAAAGTGAGTCCAAGGATGGAAGATTGGTTTGTGTGATGTGCTGGACTAGGTTCACGATCTTCTGCAGCTTCTTCCAGTCTTGGACAGGACAACTTCCATACCAGATTGTGATGCAAACTAGAAGAATGCTTTCTACGGTGCATCTATAAAAAATAGTGAGGGTTTTAGGGGACAGGACAAATTTCTTCAGCTTTCTCAGGAAGTAAAGGCAACAGTGGGCCTTCTTGGCAGTGGACTCTGCTTGGTTAGACCAAGTCAGGTCATTTGTGATATTCACTCCGAGAAACTTAAAGCTTTTGACCTATTTCACCTGTGCACCACTAATGTAGATGGGGTCGTGCGGTCCGCTACTCCTTTTTAAGTCAACAACCAATTCCTTCATCTTGCTGACATTGAGGTATAGGTTATTGTCTTCGCACCATGCCACCAGGTTCTTAATTTCCTCTCTGTACTCAGACCCATCATTACCCAAGATACGGCCTACAATTGTGGTATCATCAGCAAACATATATATTGAGTTCGATGGAAACTTGGCTACACAATCATGGGTGTACAGTGAGTACAGCAGGGGGCTGAGTACACAGCCTTGAGGGGCACCGGTGCTCAGAGTGATTGTAGAGGAGAGCTTGTCCCCTATTTTTACAGCCCTGGTCCTGTCTGTGAGGAAGTTGAAGATCCAGCTGCAGATCTGAGTGCTAAGACCCAGGTTCCGGAGTTAGACCCAGTTCTACTTTATTGTAGAACTAAGAGTAGATAACAGGCAAATATCAAAAGACCTCTTAAGATGATTGCTATATGACCAAGTATAACATTAAAAACTTTCTGACTGCAGTAACAAAGGTGTTTTTGCATCTATCTGCAGACTAAGTATTTCATACTCCCATAGCAATAATGACCCAAAATATACACACAGTGGCCACTTTGTTAGGTACTTCCTGCACCAAATAAAATGGCCACTGAATGAATACTCATGGCCTTCTGCTTCTGAAGCCCACACACTTCCAAGGTTCATGTTGTGGACTCAGTAATGCTCTTCTACACACCACTGCTGCAACATATGGTTATTCCAGTTACTGTTGCCTTCCTGTCAGCTTGAAACAGTCTGGCCATTCTCCACTGACCTGTCTCATTAACAAGGCATTTTCTCCCACTCACTGGATTTTTTTTTGTTTTTCGCACCATCTTCTGTAAATTCTAGAGGCTGCTGTGAGTGAAAATCCCAGGAGATTAGCTATTTCTGAGATACTCAAACCACTCAATCTGGCATCAACAATCATTCCACGATCGAAGTAACTTAGATAACATTGCGTTCCCATTCTGATGTTTGATCTGAACAACAACTGAACCTCTTGAATATCATTGCCTGCTCTTATGCATTGAACTGCTGCCAAATGATTGGCTGACTAGATATTCATATTAATGACCAAATGTACCTAATGAAGTGGTCTCAGAGTGTACTTACACATGGAATAATCTGTCTAGATGGCATGCAGACAAAAGCTTTTCATTGTATTTTGGTACGTCACAACAATAAAACAATTACTTGTTTTACTCTATCGTAATGTTTTCAATTCATTTCCATAATTCACCCCTTGGAAGTCAAGTATCAGCATGGGGAATTGAAGTTGCAACAACTGAACCTCTTGACCATGTCAGCATGCTTTTATGCATTGAGTTGCTGCCACATGATTGGCTGATGAGATATTTACCAACAAGGTGAAGAGGTATAACTAATAACTTTCTCACTGTTCTTTCACATTATACACAAATTAGTTTTTAAACAAACGCATCTGCCCTCACATTCATAGCTGGAAGCAAATAATGGGTCTCGGAGTTATTGAGTAGGATATGACAAGTATTTGTGGGTACTTACTGAGAGAAAAACCATGCAGTACATTCCAAATGACGAGTGGCCAGAATAAAATGATAACCTGCAAAATATTAAACATTTAGTCATTTGAATTATATAGCTGCTCCATTCTCTGTAGATCAAAGTAGAGCCCAGCTCAGAAGTTAAACTTTAGCTTATCATGCAGTACCTTGTAAAAGTAATTAGCCCCCAACCCTTTGCTCACGTAAATGACTATTACAACCAGGGGTTTTTAACTTTAATCACTTTAACTGAGAGTTTTTATTTGTGAATCACATGCTCCTTTTTCACAGTAGAGCCCAAAAAGTAGGGAGAACTGTTGAAAGATTGTAAGGACAAAAGCTGAAGTATCAGCAGTCCACCCCCCTTTGTTCTGTACTTAGTTGAACCACCTCTTGCCTCAATTACAGCCAATAATCTTTCTTGGATAAGTCCATTGCTTTACATGATATGATGTAACACAATTTGCACATTCCTCCTTGCAAATTTGCTCAAGTTGTGTCAGTTAGTTGGGCAGTGGCAGTGGACAGCAGTCTTGAGGTCTTGCCAGAGATGGTTAATTGGGTTAAGGTCAGGACTCTGAATGGGCCACTCAAGGAACATCAACTTTCTTCATTTGAAGCCACTCCATTGTTGCTCTGGCAGTGTGCTTTGGGTCGTTGTTCTGCTAAAAGATAAACTTCCTCCCTAATTTGAACTTACAGGCAGAGGGTGGCAAATTTTTATCCCAGATCTCTCTGTATCGAGCAGTGTTCATTGTCCCATCAATTCCGACCAGATTTCCAGTCCCTGCTGTTGGAAAACATCCTAATGGCATGATGCCAACTCCACCATAATTTATAGTATGGATTGTGTTACCTGGCTGATACGCAGTATTAGATTTAAAGTCCCACTTAAGTTTCATCCGACAATAATAACTTCTAAGTGACGCTTGCTAAGTCTTTACAGGCAAGGATTGCCTTTTTTTCTAAGCCAGGGCATCTTCCTTGCTACTCTTCCATAAATACCCCTTTTGTGCAAGGCCTTGGAGATTGTGAAGCCATGAACTTAATTGGCTTTGGCAGCTCACTCAGAGTGACTGTTGGCAACAGAGCAGCTTCCCTTACAAGTGTCATTGTTCTCTGGTGAAGATGGGCAGTCTGACCTTGGCAGTGTGACTGTAGTTTCATGTTTTTCCACTTTTTCATGATGATCTGTGGTAAGTTCAGTGCCATTGTCTTGTACCCTTCCCCTAACTTGTTCTTCTCTATTATCATTTTCCCTGACTCGTCGTCAATACTCTTTTGTCTTCATTTTGGTTTGGTCTGATGAAAATGTACCATACTGTTGGACCTTAAAGAAAGGGGGAGTATTTATTCTTATGAATTAATTGAAAACAGTTGATTCTCCAAATTGTCTACATCACCAAATTGGGTGAGTTGGTAAGATAAAATATTACACCTGAGGAAAGTTAGCATGGTAATTACAAATGGGATGAATACTTTTTTCAGTCTCACTATTTTGGTTTCTAATTTTTTTGGTAAATTTTTGACAGGTTTTGGAAATTTTCTTTTAATTTGACATGATGCACAATGTTCTGTAGATTAGCTCAAAATCCTACTTCAATATAGCTTAAATTTAGAAAACGAGACAGTAAAGTGTGAAAATTGCTGTGGGGGCTGAATACTTTTTCAAGGCACTGTATGTAGATCACAAAATTACTGTCACAAGCTATCAGGTTAATGCCAGCAGTGTTTGTTCTGAGCAGTACATCTGGAAATAATACTGCTCAAACTTTTAAGAAAAGGTTATCTTGAAGGTATTGTTTCACAGTGATATGTTGCTTAAATAGAGTTGGCCACACTCCATTTTTCCATCAAATATGAATCTGCGCAAGTAACATCAAAAATCCATTCCACAGTGAAGGATTTGCGACTGTCTCTCTCCGGTCTGGGCAGAACTCAATAAGGACCACCGAATGGAGGTCAGGAATAAGAATCCAAAACTCATTCTTGCTTTCACTACTGCAATGGCATCATGGCAATTCCTGCATCTCGTCATTCACCCCCTTTGGGCAGCACCACTGTGTCACCTTATCACTCTAAACTTCCACATTTTCACCACAGTTTTCCTCGATTGCCTCTATCTCTTCCCTTTTTCTTTACAAATTAAAACATGTTCTGTCGCCAACTTCTCTCAGCTCCAATAAAAGGTCAGCAACCTTGAACATTAATACTGTTTCTTCCCTCTCAGATGCCGCCTGCCCTACTGACCATTTTTGACATTTTCTGTTTCTATGTCAGGGTTTTAATACCTGCAGTATTTTAGTTCTGAGGACCTCAATTGATCCCTTGTTTGAGGAATGGATGCATCCTAGCCTTGGGGGCTCAGGATCTGTCTCTGATTACTGGTTAGGAATAACTTGTAAGTGCCAGGTTTCCCAACCTGGGGTCCATAATGCCTCCATTAATGGTAGGGGTCCATAGCATTAAAAAAGTTTGGGAACCCTTGTTGCTCACTTTAATTTTTTATTAGGAAGGTATTGTAAAGAGCCAGGACTTGGTTTGAGAGAACATATTCCTCAAAAGCTGCAACACTCCAATATGCCTCCAACGGAGGGCATGCCAAAGATTTTCAAGGTGGCTCCAGCGAACAACACAACCAACACCAACATCCTTTAAACAGTTCAGAAACCACTTCATTTACACCATCTTCTAAATATGATTCCACTATTAAGCTGCAGCGACCGGAACCTGTCATTTGCATTTTGACATTGTGCTTTTGGGCTGAATGAGCGATCATGCACTTTTCTGTCTCCAAGGGGGTTTGGTGAGGTTTGGAGCAGAGTCTGCGGCCCGAAAGCCTGGAGACAGTGCAAGCTCACGGTCGACTCCGTTGCTTCTCTCCGATTCAGGCATCAAGCAAGGCTGAAGTCGACGAAGGAGAGAGTGGAGGAAGGACAGGAGTTGGCGCCATCCGCCTGCACTTGAAAGGTCTTCCTCTCCCTCTCACTAGCTGCTGTTGGAGAGATGTGCAGGAGCCTTGGAATCGAGGTCACAAGGATTGATTGGCGAGGCTGTGGACCCATTTTAGGGTCTTTGGGTTTCATGTTAACTGTGTATAGTCGGGCCTCCTTATCCGCGAGCTCTGCATGCGCGAATTCAACCAACCCTGAATCGAGAAAACCCAGGTGTGCTCTTCCAGCACTTGTTCAAGTATTGTTTGCCTCGCATCTCATTCGCTCGCTACTTTGTTCCTGTGAAAACATAGCTCCTAAAAAGCAACTAGGTGGTCAAAGCAATTCCTCTAAGGATAAGAGGGGGTGTAAAGTGCTATCTCTCGCTGAGAATGTAGAAATATTAGATCTTTTGAAAAGCATCTGCAATTCTGAAGTCTCGAAGTTCAACGCTTGAAGATCCTCAGCCCTCAACCTCCACAGTTCCTGACTTTAGTATTATTGAGCCTCCTCCAGAGCGTCCTTGTTCTCTAAACAAGACAGTGTAACAACTACTGTACAGGTATTACAAGCTTTACTCATTGTTTGATCATTGTTTGCCTCCTGTCTTGTTCGTTCGCTGCTTGTGTTGTGAGCGAGAGGAACACGTACGGTTTTTTTTCATTGTCAATATTCCCTAAACAGGACAGTGTAACAACTATTTACATAGCATTTCCATTGTATTAGGTGTTATAAGTTCTGTAATCTAGAGATGATTAAAAGTTTTACTCGTTGTTTACCTCGCCAACTATTTACATAGCATTTACATTGTGTTAGGTATTATAAGAAATCTAGGGAGGATGCGCATAAGTTATATGCAAACACTACACCACTTTATATAAGGGACTTGAGCATCCGTGTTTTTTGGTATCCGCAGGGGGTCCCGGAACCAATTCCCTCGTGGATAAGGAGGGCCGACTGTATCTGGATTCTGGTTACCTTTTTCCCCTGTTTTTGAGTGGTTTGATCAGGGAGATTGATGCAGACTGGACTAGTGGCCTGCACTGGACTAGTGGCCTGCACTGGGCTAGCGGCATGGCACTCAACTGATCTAAACCAAACACTGGACCCCTGGTTTGATGTTTGATATTCACCCGTTTTTTTTGCCATTTACACAATTTTTTTTGCACGTGGGGTGTTTGATGTTTTCTTGAACAGGTTCCATGGTGTTTCTTTGTTTCATGGCTGTAAAAGAATGAACCTCAGATTTGTATTCTGTATACGTACTTTGAACCTCAGTGACTGTTCAATGCTTTTAACTGACATGAGTCAATTGTGAGAGGCACAAAATCAGTGGAAATCCTATCAGCAATGCTGTGTTTCTGAAAATCAACTACTGTGTTCCCCGCAAGAGATGCACAGTAACACCATCACTGGAACACCTTATGGAAAACTCAGAATTTAATGAACCGCATTCAACCTGAAACATTAACTGCTTGTCTTTCCACAGATGCTGCCCGACTTGTTGTGAGCTTCGAATAGTTTCTGATTTTATTTCAGATTTTCAGTATCTGTAGCATTTTTTGGTCTTCGCTCCCTTAGGAAGAACTCAGCTCAGCCTTTGCTTTCCAAATCCACTTGGATACATCACAGTCGGCTGACTACATCCCTCAGAGAGCAGCTGCCAGCTGTTTTAGTCCATGTGCAGGTGTTTTAGTCAAGAGAGATGCCAGGTTGGGAGAAGCAGACAATGACCAAGTCCAAAGTGCTCAGTTCCAAAAGACCACTGCAGAGATTAGAAGATGCAGAGCAGTGTGAAACTGTTGGTTGGAATGAACAGCAAACGGTGAAACTTTTGAATTCTTTCCAAATGTAGGCAAGGTTATAAATAAAATAAACCTTGAACTTCAGTTGATTCACAGGATGCAGGTGCTGCTGACAGAGAATATTTACTACCAAACCCAAAGCGTCCTTGATGTGAATGACTTCAGTCATTTACGAGGGCAGTCGTTATCAGATAGTCCTATTGTCATAGCACCAGTGCTGCACACAGCCTAAATTGGAGAGTGTGTCAGATTTCTTTCCTTGATGTACATTATGAAATCATATGTGTTTTTAATCCACAGTCCAACAGTTTCATGGTTACAGTTATTGATTACACCAAATTGATTTCTTACAGAATGGCTTTGGGCCCAGCCTTTGACCAGCAGTTCTGCCTATCCACTGTGCTACCACACCCTGTTGTTCATCCATTGAGCTGCACCCTTCAAGGAACTTGAATAAGATACTGAAGCCATTAGGTTAATATAAATGACTTTTGACACTCCTCTTTAGAAAACATACTACTGCAAGTTATCTGCAAAACCAGAAATGTGGAAGATGTTACACAAACTGGCAATGATTCATTGGAAAAGAGAAGCAGAATCATTTGCAATTATACAAAAAGGATCCCAAATCATTTCCCCCATTGGCTAAGGTCTTTAAGTCAAAGCAGTTCCACTGGGTGAATGCCTAGGTCTGAAGAATCTGATGGTCTCCACCCGATTCAGAAGGTTCACCACATGCAGCCAGCACAAGATTGATGCTAAACTGATTCCTGACCCAGCAAGTAGTATACTGCATGAAGAACATGTGGCCAAGAGTCATCTCTTTGACTGAGTGTTCAAGTTCTAGCAATACCCATGTGCAAATGTGGTGGTGGGCAAAAGAGGGGTCTGAGTCTTAATAAGTGAGGTACACCACAATGGATGTTGTGCCATTTGCTTAACAGTCTCAAACCCAACAAGTTTTCTGGGTCTTGGCTTACCCAAGTTTTAATAAAAACACAGGTTCTGGAATAACTAGAGCTATTTTCAAGAACTCCGCAACTCAGGTTCTCAGTATTATTTATACACTTATGCATTGTAAATTATTATTTTTATTTGCACATTGTCTTCTTTTGCATATTGGTTGTTTGCCAGTCTTTGCGAGTAGTTTTTCATTGATTCTATTGTACTTCTTTATTAGGTACTTAATAGAGGTCTTTCTGTGCTGTAGCCCATCCACTTCTAGGTTTGATGTATAGTGCATTCAGAGATGTGCTTCTGCATTCCACTGTTATAATGTGTAGTTATTTGAGTTACTGTTGTGTTTCTATCAGTTTGAACCAGTCTGGCCATTCTCCTCCGGCCTCTCTCATTAACAAGGCATTTTCACCCACAAAACTGATGGTCACTGAATGTTTTTGCACCATTTTCTGTAGACTCTATAGACTGTTGTTTGTGAAAATCCCATGAGATCAGCAGTTTCTGAGATACTCAAATCACCCTGTCTGGCTCCAATAATCATTCCGCAGTCAAAGTCACTTGGATCTCATTTTCCCCCATTCTGATGTTTGATCTAAACAACAACTGAACCTCTTAACCACTTCTGCATGCTCTTACACATTGCATTGCTGCCACCTGATTGGCTGATTAGATATTTGTATTAATGAGCAGGTGTACCTAATAAGCTAGCCATATTGTATGTACTTTGATGACAAACTTACTTTGAACTTTGAACATCCAGAATTCAGCAGTGCACCAACAGCACAACGAGCCACTAATCAAACTCTTAGAGAGATGATATTAAAGGGTAAAAGGAGCAAATCACAACAATAAGTTCTATACAGTAATGGGATAGAAATTAATCTAACTGAAAAGAAACTTTAATCTGCCAAAACAAAACAAAGTTCTGCATTGTTCTATTCAGCATGAGCTGCCCTACAGTCATACTCAAATGATGCAAACATTTCAATTTGGCAAACAAGCACAAGGTCAAAGTTGAACACCAGCATTTCCTAACTGAAGAATGTACCCACTGCTCCATCGATGGGAGAGGAAGGGACAAGCAGAATGAACATGCCATGGGAGCTGAAGTTAAATAAAGGCAGACTATGGATATCCTGACAAAGGTAGCTTTTAAAAGATTTTCACCATTCTCAAACACTTCCCATGCATTCTTATGGAGCACACAGTGAGAAATAACAATAGAACACTTCAGAAGCTGAGATTAACTCACAATATGAAAGTAGGGCAATGGCAGTTAATTTCAGGAAACTGGCAAGGCAAAATATGTTACTAGCAGGGAGTCCACTGGGAGTGAGTTACTGTTTCTAAGTGTAAATGGGTAAATCCTTATGCAAAAAAAAAATTAGGCTTTTCAACAGTAACTCTTATTAAAAGCGTCTCAGGCTACACAATGCAAATATTTAACTAATGGTTCAGAGGGATGGGCAAGGTTAAGGCAGATCATTACTTAAAGTGGAATATTTATTTGAATGAGCAATGATAAACTGAACCACACTGGAGAAGATGCTTTAGATCAGTTACACCCACCATACAATAACCATGCTTTAAATACATCTGTCAAGTGTTGTTGAAGCAGCTGCTTACAGCTGAGTGCAATTGATAATAAAATACATGTTTTAATGCACAGGAATGATATTCACCCTCAGATTAGAAACACTAATTGGGCACTGTGGTATCTGCACAATGCATTTCACTCCCAGTGAACGACACACAGGCATGCTTAGCCTGATCAGCCAAGGACACCTTTTGGTATTAGATCTGCAAAGACACGATTCCCCCGTTGAACTCCAGTAAACTGCAAGGGCGCCTGTCTAAGACCAGTCTCTATTGCACCAGTGATCTTTCCCACAGCACTCAGTGGCCTGGCGGAGCAGGGCTGACAAATTGCTTTGAATTTCTGCTCAGAATAGCATGGTTCCATTTTGATATACAGTGAGCTATGTGGTAAATAGCCAGTAGAGGAAAAACAACATATCGTTGATCTAGATTCGGATACAAATCCAGCACTTAAGAGCATTCAGGCTCTGAACATTACCTCAAAGTTCAAAATACCTTTATTATTGAAGTATGTTTAACCTATACAACCTTGAGATTCATCTCCTTACAGGCAGCCACAAAACAAAGAAACCCAATAGACCCATTAAAAAAAACAAAACCGTCAAACACCCAATATGCAGAAACAAAAAAACGTGAAATCAAAAAAAAAATGCAAATAGCATCCGAACTGAAGTTTACGAACACAGATACGAAGTCAGGCATCACAGCAGGAGCAGGACGTAACCTCAGTTCAGTGCAGAGCCAAGTTAACGTCAATTGAAATAATAAAAAACAACTGTATTTTTAAGTAGTCCAGGATGAACTAATTTGTTACTGTCAAATATTAAAAAGTGAAGATTATAGACCAGCAGATACTGAAATCTGCTTATTGATTACACTACAGTTTCATAAAATCTACTGAAAGAGATGGTTGGAGGAATAAATAATCTTACAAGAATTACTCCCAAATCCAAACAGTTGAGCATTTATTTCTTAAAATGAAGGAGCCTCCAAACGTATGAAGGAAAAGTAGTTTGCAGGATTCAATAAAGTTGAGCACTCTGAATAACAAACTATAACGTCTGCCCAAGCTCATCTACCAGTGAAATCCTTATCCACACATAGATTTGGAGACTTAAAAAAAAAATAAATCATGTACTGGAAAGGCCAAATGCTCATTCCTCACAGGTCTGGAGATAACAAGAAGCCTACTCCTTGACCTATAGTAATCCTCTTGTTCATAATTGATGCAAAAATCAAAGAGAATGGAGTTAATGAAAAATCCCTTATACATTCTAACGCACTTCTGACCACTTAGTCTCACCCAATGGAAATGAGATGCTGCTGCCTATTTTGTGACCTGCATCAATCCCTCTTCACTATTCACCTCTGTCTATCCCTTCCAAGTTGACTCCCAGGTAATCAACCCTCAGTTTTAAAATTTAATCTTCTTCTTGCTAAGCATTTCTGTGATACTGCCCACACCCAACTCCACAAGCCTAGAAATTATGAAGTCCTCTCACTTGCTATCATATTTAATCAAAATGCCTTCAGCTACTAAAACAGCCTATTGAAAAGTTTAGATCTTAGCTTCCACAAATCTCAACTTCAATTTTTGCCTAAGACTGCTTGACAGATTTTCCCACATTACAGGTGGTATACAAATATTACTTATTACTGTACAATATATGCAAATTCATTTCTTCATGAATAGCATGGATTGCACCTCACAAAAAAACTTAAGGGGCAAAATTGGATCCTTAAGCTGCAGTGCTATCATTTGCATTCAAGAAAACAAACTTTAGTGCTAATGCATCATCACAGTCAAATAAACGACCAGTGAGCTGACTTATTGCTGATCAGATCCAAATGTCTTCTGACAATAAATATTCCATTTAAACATTAAAACAGAATTCCTCAGCCAGTCTTATTAAGAGGCACAAGCTGCTCCAAATTCAGTATCAGATTGCACTCAGGACAGAATGAGTTGAAACATAAAATAATTGTGAAGGGGCTACTTGGTGTTTTGGTTGAAATTAGATTGAGTTTTACTTTGTTTGGCTCTGGATAGTATATAGATTAAAAGTGTTCCAATCCTCTACTTTAACATAGAACAGTACAGCACAGTACAGGCCCTGTGGCACACAATGTTGTGTGGACCTTTTAACCTACTCTAAGATCAAACTAACCCTTCCCTCCCACATACTCTTCCATTTTTCCTTCATCCATGTGCCTATCGAAGAATCTCTTAAAATGCCCCTAGTGCATCTACCTGTACTACTACCCCTGCCAGCACATTCCATGTATTTACCATTCTCTGTGTAAAAAAACTTACCGCTGACATTTTCCCTATATTTTCCTCTAATCACCTTAAAATCACATTCCCCTCATATTAGATAATTCCACCTGGGAAAAATCTCTGGCTGCTCACTCAATCAGTGACTTTTACCATCACATACACCTCTATCAAGTCACCTCTCATCCTCCTTTGCTTCAAAGAGAAAAGCTCTAGCTCTCTCAACCTACCCTCAACAAGGCATACTCTCCAATCCAGGCAGCATCCTGATAACACACACAAAATGCTGGTGGAACGCAGCAGGCCAGGCAGCATCTGAGTCCTGACAAAGGGTCTCTGCCCAAAACATAGACTGTGCTTCTTGCTATAGATGCTGCCTGGCCTGCTGTGTTCCACCAGCATTTTGTGTGTGTTGCTTGAATTTCCAGCATCTGCAGATTTCTTCGTGTTTGAGCATCCTGATAAATCTCCTTTACACATTCTCTAAAGCTTCCATATCCTTCCTATATGGAGGCAACCAGAATTGAACATGATACACCAAGTGTGGTCTGATCAGAGTTTTATAGACATTTCCTCATGGCTCTTGAAATCAGTCTCCTGACGAATGAAGGCCAAAACAATATACGCCTTCTTAAAAACCCTGTCAACGTGTGTGGCAACTTTGAAGGATCTATGGATGTGGATTCAAGATTCAAACTACATTTATTATCAAAGTATGCAGTATACAACCCTGAGATTCATCTTCTCACAGACAACCATGGAACAATGAAAGCCCTGTTTTCAAAGAAAAGCATCAACCCCGAACCACGCACGCAAAAAACAAATCGCGCAAATGGCGAAGAAAACAAACGAGAAACACAGAATACGAAACACAAAATCGAAAGAGTCCAGGCATATTTAGTTCAGTTCAACCTAACACTGTACCATCCGTCATCTAGACACCAGGACACCTCTGTTCAATGTTTATTGTCATTCAACTGTACACATGTACAGTATACAATGTTTCTCTGGGATCAAGGTGCAAAGCACTGTACATCTATCCACACTGTTAACAATCCTGTCATTAACCCTGCGCTCTGACTTCCAAAGTGTATCACTTCATACTTATCAGGGTTGAATTCACCTGCCACTTCTCGGTCACAATCCCTCTCTCACAAAAATGTTACAAATATTATAATTAGAGTAGTAATCCAGATGCTAGAAGTACAGTAACATTATTTTGTTAGTAATAAATCAGTGAAGTTAATCGTGGCCACACACTCGTTAGCTAACTTACCTTGCTTCGGTGATGTTGGCACTTGACCCTGTGCAAACGTCTAACTGGACATACTGTGTGCAGTCCACCAGTGACATATTGGGCTTGCACAACGCCAGAAAGCTTGGCCGGAGGCGCCCAACGGTGTATTTCGCAATGTCAGTCAATGATTGGCTCACTGCAGCACCAAACATGAAGGTTCCCACCACCTTGTACAAGGCAGCAACATAGTTGTTGAACTCCGATCGCGAATACAGGTGTTTTAAGCGAACCATAATTGCCTCGCCAACGGTAATCTACATAAAGAAAACGGACAGACAAGATACATGATCAAACAAAGTCCAGTTAGCATCCTCGGGCAGTTTCTCTTTACGCATATGCCGAGTTCTTCCAGTATTTTTTTTTTTTAAATTTTCATTTCAGATTCCAGCATCTGCAGCTTCATTTGTTTTTCACATATGTTGCAAAGCTGCACGCAGAATTTAACTGATGATAACATCTGGTTTTTTTAAAAAACTGTGCCAATTTTGCTTTTAGAACAGCAACTGTGAGCATTAGTATTAGGTTGGGCATCATTGAAATATATTCATTTTTGTGAGTAGGCTGTGCGTACATGATGCACCATCAATAACTCACGCTGAGACTTAGGAAGTGAGATATCGGCTTTTATTGACTGGAAGAATAAACAGCACTACATCCTGGGGAAAATGAGGGAGAGCAGCAGCCCACAGTCGCCTTTATACAGGGGGTCTGTGGGAGGAGCCACAGGAGCTGTCAGCAGGGGTCTGTGGGAGGAGCCACAGGAGCAGTCAGCAGGGGTCTGTGGGAGGAGCCACAGGAGCAGTCAGACAGGGGGTCTGTGGGAGGAGCCACAAGAGCAGTCAGCAGGGGGTCTGTGGGAGGAGCCACAGGAGCAGTCAGCAGGGGGTCTGTGGGAGGAGCCACAGGAGCAGTCAGCAGGGGGTCTGTGGGAGGAGCCACAGGAGCAGTCAGCAGGGTCTGTGGGAGGAGCCACAGGAGCAGTCAGCAGGGGGTCTGTGGGAGGAGCCACAGGAGCAGTCAGCAGGGGGTCTGTGGGAGGAGCCACAGGAGCAGTCAGCAGGGGTCTGTGGGAGGAGCCACAGGAGCTGTCAGCAGGGGGTCTGTGGGAGGAGCCACAGGAGCAGTCAGCAGGGTCTGTGGGAGGAGCCACAGGAGCAGTCAGACAGGTATATCTAGTTCACCGCAGTACACTATCAATCAGACCCTTTCCATTACCACTGTGCTACAAAGTGAGTCACTGGATTGACACGCCTCTCAGGTAGGTACATTGCCTACATGACACAGAGCCTGGTGTCAAACGTCAACCGACTGTATTACAAAAGGTGGCATTATTACTAAAAAAATATATGTTCCTGGCACAATGACAAATCCAGGTAGCCCTCTGTATTCTGACCATTCTGATAACAAAAGTCCTCTCTTCAGGAATTCACAAATTACAATCCAAAAATCTGAGATACAGAATAAAATGGTGGAAAATAAACTTAAAAAAAATACAAAATACAAGAGTAACAACAAATTTTGTCTGCCTGTATTTTATCAACTTGCATTCTTGACACACTGACAGATATTTTAAGCATAGTAGATTCAGTCCTCTGTCTTGCAGTCCAAACATCCTCCACCTGTCAGAAGATTTTCCATATAAATTGAAAGAGTCTGCAAGTTTAGGTGCAAGTTGTAAACTTCAGACCACCATTCTGTATTTTCAGTTACATCATTAAACTATTTTACCTATATTTGATATACATTTAAACATGTGTCAGTGCATTCAAACAGAAGTTTGGAAGGTGATGAGCATTTACAGCCGCTTGCATCTTCAAATATAGCTGTTGGCCATTTAAGGGATTTGCTTTGGAAACTGAGAAAACAATTTCATACGTGAACCATCAGCTACAGTACGCATTACTGTCGAGAGCAAAATATACCATAGGAACACATCTCTACTTGTAACACAAGTTTTAATGGGAAATTAGGTTTTACGTTATGGAAAACAGCAATACAGATGGTTTTCTAGGAACACAAATCCTTTGCAGCCCAGAGTTCACCTGTATTAGGTAGCAGTCCAACCAATTCCAATCCCATTAACTTCAGGGGAATGGCTCACAGAACTCAGTAGAACACAAATCGATACCATTGGGCTAAAAGGTATGGTGGAATCATCCCATTTTCCAAGATTGGCCGGCAACAGATTTCTATTTTAACATATACATTCTGGTGGTAGTCAGTTAAAGGCAAATTCTTTCACTCACAATGATGATGCAGGCTGGAATAATAACTGCTGCCATTGTCCAGTGTGAAATGGTGTCCCTTCTGTATGGATACTTGATACTGTCATCATTGCAGTAGAACCCTCGAATCTTTGGCTTAGCTTGCAGAGTCAATATGACAAATGGTAATGATGCTGCGAAAAAGGGAACAAAATTAAATGAATATCAAACAGAACTTGCAATATTCTGCATTCATACATTTTATTCATCACAAGAGGAGTATGCCGACACTGGCACCTCTTTGAGTCTGTGTATAATGTCCCATTATCCTCCCTGGTCTTAGATTGTGTACAAGTACAGTAACTTTGCATGAATTCAAAAACTTAGGATTGAGAAATGGTCACTTAGAGTCAAGCAACATCAAAGCTGAACAAGCTTGCTTTCCCAGGGACACTCAAATTACTTTAGGCATCAGCTTCAGCTCAATGGCAAACTTTAATCTACATTTATGCAAAACTCACTCCAATCTGAGTAGTCAAATTCATTCGCATAATTTTATTTTCTAGAATGGGTGTAGCAATATACAAGTTAAATCACTGGACTAGTATTCAGCAACCAGGACCACTGGTTCCTTGACTCAAGTTCAGATTCCACTTTACTAAAAGAGGAAATTTAAATCAAACAAGTAAAAAGAATCTGGAATTTGTACAAAAGCTAATCAGAGGTAATGTTGACCACAGACTAATTGGGTCATTTTTAGAAGCTTAGCCAATTCATTAAGAAAAGTAGCTCCTGACCAGCCCATGAACAACTCCTAATTAGGAATTCAGAATCAGAATCAGGTCTATTATCACAGCATATGTTATGAAATTTGTTTTGCAGCTGCAGTACAGTGCAATACATTAACATGCTACAAATTACAAAGTAGTAATATATAAAAATATTTGAAATTAAATACAGTGCAAAAAGAGAGCACAAATAGTGAGATGGTATTCAGAATAGGTTCATATATTTTAGAAGTCTGATGACCGAGGGGAAGAAATTGTTCCTAAAACATTGAGTGTGTCTTCATGATCCTATACCTCTTCTTTGATGGTAGTAATAGGAAGAGAGCATGTCCTGGTTGACATATCCAAAACAGTTATCATGTTTGATAACTACGCTCTAAAATAGCTGAGGAAGCCATGTAAGGATGGACAATAGATGTTGGCCTTCCAGGAACCATCTATGAATAAATGTTACAATTACTTTAGGATCTTCTCCCTCTCAACAATTGACTAGTCCAATTATAATGTCACTATCTCACAGTGGCTAGCAGTGGTTAAGCAATTTTGGTAAAATTCAGAGTTCCCTAATCAACAATATATACTGCTACCCACACACACACACAAAATCTAACTCAACTCTAATTCAGAATCTCTGAAATATGGCACATAATTTTATTGATATTTAAAGTGAGTGTCATTAATTAGACAGCGGCCATTTGATACAAACAATGTACCACAAATACCAAAGAGTTAATGAAAACATTATTTAAGTGATGTTTGGTGAGGGTTGAATATTAGTCAGATCACTAGGGGCAATTATGAGGGGCTGGCAAGGTAACAACTCTCCTAAAATATCCCTAGAAGTGCAATGACCCCTTAGTGCTGTATCACAGACATTTTTCTTCTTGATAATTATGTGCTTCTGATGTAGAAATGACAGTACAATCAACAAGATCCATCTGACTGTCAAGTTTGACTTTCTTTGAAATATATTTGTGACTTTTCTATCCATCATAATGAAGTGTAATGTGACCCAGAAGTAGAGAGATCACAAATAGGTCATTTCAATCCTAGGTTACCACCAAGAGGACCAGAGCCTTTTTGTGGCTTGGAGGCTTGCATGCCTCTGCAGTCTGGAGTCAGGGCCTAATGCTTTAACTCTTGGTAGGGTCATTTCTGCCAAGCAGGTCAAAGGGTAGAGGTCAGACTAAGAGAAGCCCACCGGTCCTCCAACATTGGAGGTTCAGCTTGGGGCTAACAACCCTGACTGGTCAAAGAAAACTGTTATGGAAACTGCAAAGAAATATTCTTTTACATCTGAGTGTGATGGTATTCCTGAGTCTCCCCCGGGACTTGCATAGCAGACTGTAGTGAAAACCGAGGGGAAGCTACTGGTACGATGAAGAAAGCCCTGAACTCCACCAAATGGCCAAGGACAATCAGAGATGGAGGAGCATCATTGTTGCCCAAAATGCCAGCAGATGTAATTGGCAGTAAGTAATCCCAGGATAGAATTGAAAGGAAGAGGGCAATAGGACTATGGGTCCTTCCCAGCTTATATACAGGCTGTACATAAGAGTGAGCATTTGGGAGACAAGGGAGATGGATTTTTGGCTGAGGCAAAACTACAGATATCACCTGATGTATAAAGTTGGTCTTTGGTCACTTTTCTGACTTCGCTGACTGTTTGGGCTACAAACAATTCAATTTTCCTGTAGATTGCTCACCTACAGAAATGGTATCAGTAAGATTGAAAGAGTGCACAGAAACCTTAAAAGGATAACATCGGGGCTTGAGGACCTGAGTTATAGGGAAAGGTTGAATAGGTTAGGACTTTTTTCCCCTGGAGCACAGGAAAGTGGGAGGGAGATTCGATTGAGGTATACAAAATTATGAGGGGTAAGAGATAGGGTAAATACAAGCAGGCTTTTTCCTAGATCTAGAAGTGATGGGTTAAGGGTGAAAAGTGAAATATTTAAGGGGAACCTGAGGGGGAACTTCTTCACTCAGGGGTTGGTGAGGGTGTGGAATGAACTGCCAGCATAAGTGGTGAATGTGGGCTCAATTTCAGCATTTCAGAGAAGTTTGGATAAGTACATTTGTGGGAGGAATATGGAGGGCTATCGTTTGGATGCAGGTCGATGGGACTGGGTTGAATAATAATTCAGTACGGACTAGACAGGGCGAAGGGTCTGTTTCTGTGCTGTAGTGTTCTATGACTCTAAGATATGAACAGAACTCTGCTGTAAACTGACGATGACTTAAATTGATTGAAAGGACAGAAATCAGTAGAGAAAACAGTACAAGCAGCTGTAATATAGCAGAGCGAGAACAAAAGGTCAAGTCAGTATTCAGTGTTATTTTCCCGTTTATACAATGCATTCTCTATTTTGTGAGACTAGGAAGTACTGCAAAGGGACAAGAGTAACAGTGAAATTAATTATATGGTAACAAACGAGCTTGAAATTGCCATACGACACTCGTTAACTTATGGTTCATAAACATATAACATGATAGCACAAATTCAGTGCGAGGGATCATTTGAGACAGAAAGGCATTAAGCCATTCAATCAGAATGGAGATTAGTTGCTCAATATCACAGATTCAGACTCCAAAACAAAATTCAGAAGGAACAAAACACACTCAGGATACAGGAAACACTGGTTGCATGAAGAAAGAAGTTTATCTTGGATCCCTTTCATGTTTCATACTGACAACATTTCAAAGCCTTTACATTTGCTGGAATGTTCTTCAAAGCCTCTTAAAAACAATCTACACTTGAACATGTTAAAGATCAACTGTTTTTTAAAATAGAAAATACTCTTGGCAGGGTAATATCAGGCCCCCATAGAAAAAAGCTCACCCAACAGTTTTGATTTGCATTTATGGTTTAACTTTGTTCTTAAAACAATAAAGTTACATGTTAGTTGTTCTGGCATTAGCTCAATGATACATTTCCCAGTCATGTATTCAATCCTTTTGTGGTCTTGGCCCTTCTCAAGACTGCAACCATCTCCAGCCCCATAATCCTCCTCAGCACCAACACTCCTTCACTTCTGGTCTCCTGTGCATTCCCTTCTATGTGTGATCCTTCAGCTAAATAAGCCACAAACTCAGTTTTTCTTCGACTTGTAACTCTGACTATCTCTCATGCACCTGAGGGCAGGTCCCTCTTTGACCAATCCTTTAGCTCTGGTATCTTCTCTTGTGCTTCAACAGTTAGAATGTTTCACTTTTATAAACTGTTATATAAAAAAACTCATTGAGGTTATTTGGCAAAATACAAGAGCTGGTGGGCTTGAAGATTTTTGTGGCTATTCTAAGAAGCAAGCTGGCTCCACATCTGGAATGCTACTCATGAACTTGTAGGTTAAGACTTCATGCAACATGCCTTTTTAACCCAAGAGCTGTACACTGCCAAGTCCAGCAGGACAGATAAATAGTTTAAGTGCACCAAGTTGCACAGAAGTTGGTGAATACTCAGCTAATCTAACAGAAGTACAAAGAGAACTGTGTGATGCAGCAAATCATAAACACGAGAAAGTCTGCAGATGCTTGAAATCCAATGCTCCAAACTCAAAATGCCGGAGGCACTCAGCCAATCAGGCAGCAATCACGGAAATGAACAAACAGTCGGCATTTTGGGTTATGACCCTTCTCCAGGAATGAGAAGGAAGGGGGAAGATACCAGAATAAAAAGGTGGGGGGAGTAGGAGGAGGACAGCTAAAATGTGACAGGTGAAGCCAAGAGGGTGGATAAAGAGCTGGAGAGGATGGAATCTGAAGGGAGTGGAGAGTGGACCGTAGGAGAAATGGGAGGATGAGAGAACCTGGGGGAAGTGACAGGCAATTGAGAAGAGGTAAAAGGCGAGAGTTGGGAATAGAGGAAGAGAAGAAGGGGCAAACTTTTTTTTAAATCAGAAGGAGAAATTCATATTCATGCCATCAGGTTGGAGGGTATCCAGACAGAATACAAGGTGTTGCTCCTCCACCCTGAGGGTGGCCTCATCTCGACACAAGAGGAAGCCATGGACTGACATGTCAGAATGGGCGTGTACATAACTGGACATAAAATGCAGCTGCAATCTCACATAAATGGCAGAGCAGGCTTGAGGTGTCATCGCACCCATTTCTATTACGATTTCTGCAAAAATAAAAGCGCATTACCAGAAATCCCAAGTAAACTTAGAAAACGCTAAAAAAAAATACCCAGTTGTTCAGACGGCATTTTGTGGAAAGGAACACAAAGTTGCTGCAATTTCTGATGAAACACTGTTAACTTGAAATGGTACCTCATTTTCTCTCTCCACAGTTACTCCTTGACATGCTGCGCATTTCCAGTTACAGTTCTAGTAATATTTATTTCACTTGTGCCAATCGGCATTCATAAATCATGCAGCAGAGCAGCTTATACACAAAATTAAACAAGAAATTCTGTAATGCTGGAAATCTTGAGCAACACACACACACAAAATACCAGAGGAACTCATCAAGTCAGGAGTCATCCGTGGAGAGTAAAGAGGCAACATTTTGGGCTGATTCATCCCACTTTATTATAGGTACCTCCCCATTCCTTTCCAATTCTGATAAAGAGTCTTGGCCTGAACTATTGACTCTTTATTCCCCTCCATTGATAAGTGCCCAACTTACTGAATTCTTCCAGAATTTTGTGTGTGTTTGCTCAGGCAAAAATACACGCTTTGAACTGAAGTCACTTTGAACACAAGCTCTCACAATCAGCAATGGAATCATTATTAGGTTTTGTAACTTCAAAACATTAAACTAATTAAAAGGAAGATATGGGAGCCCAAAATGCGGGTTTAACTTCGAGTTTACATTAAGCAAAGCACACTCATATCAGTGTGATGACATATGCAATTAATGTATTTTAACACAGAACCCATAATGAATTACTAAAATGAATAACAATGCTTAACAAACAATATATATAGTGCCTATGTATTCACCCCACCCTTTGAAATTTTCATGTTTTATTGTTTTACAACAACATTGAATCATAGTGGATTAAATTTGGCTTTTTTAACACCGATCTATAGAAAAAGACTGTTTCAAACTGAAAGCAGATCTCTACAAAGTGATCTAAATTAATTACAAATGCAAAATAATTAATTGCATAAGTATTCACCCCCTTCACATCAGTACTTAGTAGATGCAACTTTGGCAGCAATTACAGCCCGAGTCTGTGTGGATAGGTCTCTATCAGCTTTGCATACCTGGACACTGCAATTTTCCCACATTCTTTACAAAACTGCTCATGCTCTGTTAAATTGCATGGTGATTGTGAGTGAACAGCCCTTTCCAAGTCCAGCCACAAATTCTCAATTAGATTGAGATCTGGACTCTGTCTTGACCACTGTACGACATTAACTTTGTTGTTTTTAAGCCATTCCTCTGTAGCTTTGGCCTTATGCTTGAGGTCATTGTCTTGCTGGAAAACAAATCTCCCAAGTTCAAGTTCTCTTACAGAACTGCATCAGGTTTTCCTCCAGGATTTCCCTGTATTTCGCTGCATTCATTTTACACTCTACCTTCACAAGCCTTCCAGGGCCTGCTACAGCGAAGCATCCCCACAGCATGATGCAGCCACCACCGTGCTTCATGGTAGGGATGGTGTGTTTCTGATGATGATAGATAGATAGATAGATACTTTATTCATCCCCATGGGGAAATTCAACATTTTTTCCAATGTCCCATACACTTGTTGTAGCAAAAACTCATTACATACAAATAATTACAAATAATATGATATGCATCTAAATCACTAACTCAAAAAGCATTAATAATAGCTTTAAAAAAAGTTCTTAAGTCCTGGCAGTTGAATTGTAAAGCCTACACCAAACATATAGTGTTCAGTCTGATGACCGAAAAGCTCAATTGTAGTTTCATCAAACCATAGACCTCTCTTCTAGCTGACTTCAGAGTCTCCCACATGCCTTCTGGCAAACTCCAGCTAAAATTTCATTTGAGCGTTTTCAACAGTGGATTTCTCTTTGTCACTCTCCCATGAAGCTGTGACTGGTGAAGCACCCGGGCAACAGTTGTTGAGTACTCAGTCTCTTCCATCTCAGCCACTGAAGCTTGTGACTCCCCCAGAGTTGTCATAGGTCTCCTAGTGGCCTTCCTCACTTCTTCCCTTCTTGCACGGTCACTCAGTTTTTGAGGATGGCCTGCTCTAGGCAGATTTACAGCTGTGCCATATTCTTTCCATTTCTTGATGATTGACTTAGTGACTTGGAAATTTTCTTGTATCCACCTCCTGACTTATGCTTTTTAATAACCCTTTCGCGGAGTTGCTTGGAGTGTTCTTTTGTCTTCACAGTGTAGTTTTTGCCAGGATACTGACTACTGACTCACCAGTGGTTAGACCTTCCAGATACAAGTGCATTTTTAAAACACCTTGACTGCACACAGTTCTCCAAAACCTGATCTCTACTTAATTGTGTGACTTCCAAAAGAAACTGGATGCACCAGTGATGTCTTGGTATGTCATATTAAAGGGGGGGGGGGGGTGAATGCTTATGCAATCAATTATTTTGTGTTTTATATTTGTAATTAATTTAGATCACTTTGTGGAGATCTGTTTTTACTTGGACATGAAGGAGGCTTTTTCTGTTGATCAGTGTCAAAAAAGTTCAATTAAATCCACTGTGATACAATGTTGCAAAACTATAAAACATGAAAACTTCCAAGGGGGAGGATGAATACTTTTAAAATCGGCACTGTACACGATTACTCAAATATTAAATACACAATAACCATCAGACTTTTTGACCAGAACACAAGGATAATTCCCCAATGCACTTTGAAATAACACCATAAGATACCCTTGTTAAACCAGTAAGGGATTCAGAAACTCAATTTACTCCCTCAGAGTTTAAAAAAAAAATCCTATAAAAGGAAAGATATGCAGGTGATTTGTATGTTTTGAAAGCAAATTACAAAATGATTGGAATTATGAATACAATCCAAAAGTAATCCCAAAACTGCTTGAAGTTTTTCTTCAACTGACTCCAATAAAGCTTTAATTAAAAATAAATCTATAAAAGGAAATGAGACCTACTTTCACAGTATACTGCTATAATTGGTATTTCCAGTAAAAACATAAAACTGTTTTTCCTGAGAAAACCTTAGCAATCTTGTCCAATCATGTGCATAGCTAGCAACAATGCACTTTACCTCTGTTCTTGCAGTTTGCTACTGATTGGTTGGTTGGTGATTGTCTCTCAGGGTCTGAGGAAGACTAAACATCATGCAGTCATCCGTGGAGGCCGAAGCAGACATGCGGTTACAGGTCGGACGTGGAATGGCGGTTATTGGAACAGGTGCATGCACAGCTTTGTGGCGTCAGTCTCGGTCATCCTCAAAGTCAGATGCCGCTTTCCTGGTCAGGACGCGCTGTGCAGCCCTGTCGGCCGCGGACTCCTCAAGCTGTCGAGGCCTGAGGTCTGCCCATTTGATGGACAATTTGAAATGGTCTTTGAATCTTTTTTTTTGGGGCGGCCCTGATTGCGACTGCCATGCTCAAGCTCACCGTAGGGCAGCTGCCCGGGGATTCTTGTTTCACCCAAGCGGATCACATGGCCCGTCCAGTGTAGCTGGGCCTGGAGGAACCTTGCCTCAGTGCTTGTGCTGTTGGCTCTGTCAAGGACTTCCTGGTTGGTGATTCGGTCCTGCAATCGAATCCTCATGATCGACCGCAGAGAGCGCATGCGGAATCTGCTCCAGCTGTTTGATGTGCCTGCGGTACAGGGTCCAGGTTTCGCAGCCGTACAGGACAGAGGTGAGGACCACAGCCTTGTACACTTTGAGCTTGGGTGAAAACTGAATGTCCTTGTGCTCCAGAACTCTGACACGGAGTTTCCCGAGTGCCTGGCTGGCTTTCCGGATCCTTGCTATGATCTCTTTGTCAAGGGATCCGTCACTGGAGATGGTGCTTCCTAGATACTTGAAGCTCTCCACATTCTTCAGGACAGTGCCGTCGATGGTGATGCATGGCTGAGGAGGGTGGCTGTTTGGTGCAGGTTGTAGGAGAACTTCTGTCTTACTGAGGCTGACTGTCAGGACAAACAGCTTTGAGGCTGCAGAGAACTTATCGACAATCATCTGCAGGTGGTTCTCCTGGTGGGCCATGAGGGCACAGTCATCAGCAAACAGGGCTTCAGTGATGAGCCTCCTCAACGTTTTGGTCTTTGCAGCAAGGCGTCTCAGGTCAAGCATCGATCCGTCTCGGCGATATCTTATGTAAATACCCAGGTCTAGGTCCTTAACAGCATGCTTCAGCATTTGGGTGAAGAAGAGGTTCTATCACTGGTGCTAGAACGTACCCTTGCTTCACGCCATTTGAGATGTTGAAAGTCTCTACTGATACAAGCCATCTAAATGCATGAGGCTATACCTTCCCATTCCAAGTAGCTACCACTTACTCTTACTGGCTCCTCTACACACAGGTTTGGCAGTTCAGAGTGGGCACCAGTTTGCCAAGCTTCCAATTCCCTGCACAACTCTGCAATGCTATGGTGGTAACACACAGCTCTACAGTACAACCTCATTACAATTGTTTTCTTTCTACCTGCAACTCCTCTCTCCCCAATCCTGCCATTATCAATTCTGAGTCAGTAAATCAGAAGAACAGGAAGTTAATCAAAGTGCTCTTAGCCTCCTGCTGTCCAGTAGTACCGCGATCACTCAAGTCGAGTATGATGTCCTCCTAAAGGTTCTCTAATGGCAGGTCTTCAGATGGCTGTCAAGGCCAATCCAAGACCCACATATTCTGAGGGGCTTCTAGACCTCACAATCCTGCTCCTTTCTGCAGTTGCTGACCACTACAAGACTTAATCCGTTTAGTATGGGGAGGCTGATGCACAGGCAGCCAGTGGCTGACAGATCAGGGTTGGAGTCTAGTGGCAGGGAATGCAAGACAACTGGGGTCCCTTCACTGCTGCCTTCCTCCACCTTCACCATTGTTGTGATGCATCATCGCCTTCCGCCAGCTCCTCTGTTTACGTCTTGGTTGAATCACTTTGTTTGGAACCTCCTCCATGACCTAACCGCCACGGGTCACTCAACCAGGAGCAGCAGAAGCACCAGATGGTTAAACACCAGACATGATCACTTCCAGGACCTCGGGAACTCTCAATCCTCTCCACCACAACAAGGCGATAATCCTCAGAAATCTGTCCAGTAGCAGTAACATTAAATTCATTCTCCATTAGAGCAATAAGCCAGGAAAATACTCCTTAACCTGGGTATTGGGAATTGAATAGAAATTCATTATTGTAATTGTGATGGCAAGTGGGTGTGTCCATGCTATGTGTTGTTTCCTCTAAAATCAAAGTTGTAAAGCAAAAGCAAGCCATTCAGTCACCACCTTGTCTCAAGTGCTGAAGAACATCAGTATAGTAATGGGAGTCCCTCTTCTCCAGAAGGCATAGAAAGTTGAAAGTTCAAATTAAATATATTATCAAAGTATGTCACCATGAGATTCATTGTCTCGCAGAATTCATAGTAGAAATTGAGAGGTTCAGATAGGCTTAATGCAAGCAGGCTATTTTCCATGGGGGTTGGCTGAGAATATGGGCCAAGGATGAAAGGTGAAACGTTTAAGATGAGCACAAAGGGAGATTTCTTCATTCAGAGGATGGTGAGAGTGTCGAACAAATTGCCGGTGGAAGTCATAGATGTGGATTTGAATTTAACATTTAAGACAAATTTGGATAGGTATCTGGACGGGAGGGTTATGGAGGACTACGGTCCAGGAGCAGGTCAATACGACCAGGTAGCAATAGTTTGGCACAGACTAGATGGGCTGAAGGGCCTGCACTTATGCTGTAATGTTCAATGACTTTTGTATCATTATATCAATACTATTGGCAGTAGCTGTTGTTAGTACCAATAGTAGTAGTAGTAGTTGTTGTTAGTAATAGTAGTTAATACTAATAGTGGTAGTAGTAGGTAGTAGTAGTGGTAGTACTACTGCTAGGATAAACTTCCACAAGGGTCAGCTATCTTGTCCAAGAATGGTTCAACATTAGCTGGCTATTCACTCACAGTGCCAAACATCCTGGCTTTATTGCTCATTGCAATTCACAAATGTGCATCCCCTCTCCGGCTACAAATCAATGTGGGGAAAGAACAGTTCATATTGTTTTTAATATCTCTATTATTGTCCCAACTGACATTACCTCAGCCTAGGGATCAAAGCTGGAGCCTTCATGGAGCCAGGAGGTCTTACAAAGCACTTGCTGACATTTTTGGTCTGACATAATCAGCCCCTCAATCTCTGGCTTGGCAAAGAGCATCACTAACTTGCACGCTTCCTGCCTCCATTGGTGAATCATGTTTCAGGCTGAGCAGTCAGCGCAGTTGGACCACAGATACATACCAAGTCGCTAACACGGAGAGCAAACCAATGCAATAATTATTTAGTGAGAGATAGAGCCCTTTGAGCCACACCACACAGCAACCCACCTATTTAACACCAGGCAATCATGGGACAATTTATAATGACCAATTATCCTAATAACCTACTTTGGACTGCGAGACAAAACCAGAGCACCCAGAGAAAACCCACATGTTCCATGGGGAGGATGTAGACTCCTTACAGATTTTAATCTACATCCCATTCTGATATGTCTATCCATGGCCTCCTCTACTGTCAAGATGAAGCCACACTCAGGTTGGAGGAACAACACTTTATATTCCGTCTGGGTAGCCTCCAACCTGATGGCATGAACATTGACTTCTCTAACTTCCGTTAATGCCCCCTCCCCTTCTTACCCCATCCCTAATTTATTTATTTACTATTTTTTCCCATTTTTTTCCTCTCTCTCTTTTTTCTCTCTCTGTTCCACTCAATCACTCCTTGCCTGCTCTGCATCTCCCTCTGGTGCTCCCCTCCCCCTTTCTTTCTCCCTATGCCTCACATCCCATGATCCTTTCCCTTTTCCAGCTCTGTATCCCTTTTGCCAATCACCTTTCCAGCTCTTAGCTTCACCCCACCCCATCTTCTCCTATCATTTCTGATCTCCCACTCCCACTTTCAAATCTCTTACTATCTCTTCTTTCAGTTAGTCCTGACGAAGGGTCTCTGCCCAAAACGTTGACTGTACCTCTCCCTATAGATGCTGCCTGGCCTGCTGCATTCCACCAGCATTTTGTGTGTGTTGCGTGAATTTCTTGCATCTGCAGATTACCTTGTGTTTGCGTCCTTACAGATGACATTGAAATTGAATTCTGACACCGAGTGGTAATAGCATTGCGAAAACCGCTACACTACTGTGGCACCTCGTAATTACCACAACTGATTCCAAATAATTCTTTACTTTGTATGGCTAATTCAACCCAGCAACTAAACAACTTTCTGAAACCATGAGATAAAAATCACATTCTCAAACCTTAAACCAAGCCTGCTGCAACTATGAGCTCAGTAAATGGTCCGGATTCAGTGCTCAAATAACATTTGCATGATACTGCATGCTCTGAAACAATACATGGCTCCGCAGGCACTGGGAAAGCGAGGAAAAAACCAGTTTTGGACATGCAAATGCATTCCATGCCAATGACAGTTTGGACAGCCAATACGCTTGTGTGAAAGCCATTCAGCATTGAAGACAGCCTGTGTGTCCTGGGAGGTCGTGTGCAGCAATGGGCTGCTGCTAAGTCAGAGACACCACCCCCTGAATTCACAGTCCAGATGAATCTCATGAGTGGATGTCAAAGATTTCAGGGAACCATTCTGAGAAGAACAACTGAGAACTTAACCCCACGGAGCTTTAGCCATATTTTCCCCTTAAACAACAATCATAACATTGGACAGTTTGGTGATTATCACATTGCCTCTGTTGGGAATTAGCTATGCATGAACTGGTTGAAATCCGGCTTTCATTACATTTCAGCACATTTCAAGTGAACTGCATTGGCATTCAAGTGCATTGGCACATCCACAGGAATATATGAAGCATGAGTTAACATGAAAAAGTCACGAAGTTTTGATTTTAAGATCTACACTCAGTGGCCACATTATTAGGAACATCTGCTTGTTAATACAAATATCTAATCAGCCAATCGTATGGCAGCAACTCAATGCACAAAAGCATGCAGACACGGTCATGAGGTTCAGTTGTGGTTCAAACCAAACATCAGAATGGGGAAGAAATGTGATCTAAGCAACTTTGACCATGGAATGTTGGCGCCAGATGGGGTGGTTTGGGTATTTCAGAAACTGCTGTCCTCCTGTGATTTTAACGCACAACAGTTTGTCAAGTTTACAGAGAATGGTGCTAGAAACAAAAAAAAAAAATCCAGTGCGTGGCAAATCCATGGGCAAAAATACCTTGTGAATGAGAGAGGTCAGAGGAGGAATAACTAGACTGGCTAAGGCTGACATAAAGGTGACAGTAATTCATGTAACCATGCATTACAATGGTGGTGTGCAGAAGAGCATTTCTGAATGTACAGTACATCAAATGTTGAGGTAGATGGGCTAAAACAACAGAAGTTCACACCAGATTCAACACCTATAACTAATAAAGCGGCTACAGAGTGCATTTCTCTACATAGCAAAATTACAAGCAGCTCTTACCAATATTTCCAGCCCAAAGGAATGGGGGGAGAAAAAACCCAACAGCTCAGAAAATTGGTTGCTTCAGCATTAAGACTTGGAACTTGGATTGGAAAGGGTAAACGTGACATTCCTGATCTTTGAGCAAACCATTCACCAGGAGTTCAGTAAATGGAATCAATCCAGAATTCAGACTGCATTTACAGGTCACTGCACCCTCCAACTATAAACACCATCATGGCCACTGAGAAAGTGAAATCAGGGAATATTTTTTGGAAATGCACAAGAAATTCATATGTCAAGGTGATTGGCCCTTTAATCTCAAGGCTGAATTTGGGATTTACAAATGCCTCAGGTATTTAATAACACAATAATATCTGTTGTTTTTGGAAGTTAACTGCCCCAAGTAATTCAGCTATGTAATTCAACCATTGTTAGCTCAATCAGGAATTTCATAATTCAGCAGAATGCGATTTCCCTTTTTCCTGGTAATTGGAGAAGAAAATGAGGCTGGATTAATTTATTTTCCCCATTTCCACTTCTGGCTTTATCACAGCCCGTGTTAGTACCATTGAAGCAAATTAAGAATTTTATTCCCCAGACAGGTTTATCACTCCAGCTAGTGTAAGGAATCACTGAGCTATTTGTGAAGAAAACACATTTTAAATAAACGTTTGTAATATCACACTAGTAGTAGGGAGCATCACAGAAACACAAGAGATTCTGCAGATTCCTGAAATCCAGAGCAACACACACATACAAAATTCTGGAGGAACTTAGGTCAGGCAGCATCTATGGAAATGAATGAACAGTTGACGTTTCAGGTTGAGACCAATCATTGGGGCTGGAAAGAAAGGGGGAGGTGGAAGGGATACAAAGTCGCAGGTGATAGCTGAGACCAGGTGAGTGGGAAGGTGAGCAGGTGAGAGGGGATAAAGTAAGAAGTTGGGAGATGATAATTTGAAGGAGTGAAGAGCTGAAGAATGAGGAATCTGTAAGGAGAAGACCATGGGAAAGATGAAGATGGGAATTTGAAGGAGGTAATGGGCAGGTGAAGAGAAGGAGCAAGAGGGGAGACAGAATGGGGAATGGACACAGAGAGAAGAGCGAGGTGGCGGAAATTAATGGAAGTTGAAGATATTGATCTTCAGGTTAGAGGCAACCCAGACGGAATACAAGGTGTTGCTCCTTAAACCTGAGTGTGGCCTCATCATGGAAGTAGAGTTGGTCATGGACCAACATAGGAATGGGAAGTCAAATTGAAACGTGAGGCCTCCAGAAAAAACCACCTTTTGTGATGAATTGAGCAAAGGCCCTTGTTGAAGTGCCCTCTATGACAGGTCTCACCGAAGTAGAGGAGGTTGCACTGTGAGCACTGCGTATAGTAAATCATCCAACAGACTCGCAGGTGAAGTGTTGCCTCACCTCAAAGTTGGAAGAAAATGTATTATCAAAGTACACACAGTATATATCATCATATCCTACCTTGATATTCATTTTCTTACAGACATTCACAGGAAAACAAAAAAAAATACAACATCAAATGTACAAAATAAAATAAGCAGTAAAAAGTAGGTAAGTAAATAAATAACTAAAACGGAGAATGTGAGTTGTGGAGTTCTTGAAAGTGAGTCCATGGGTTGTGATATCAGTTCAGAGTTGGGCTGAGTGAAGACATGGATGGATTGTTTGGGGTCCTAAGTGTTGGTGAGCCAGGAAGTAAAAGGGCAGGTGTAGCACTTGCTCTGCTTGCTGGGATAAATGCCAGGACAGAGATCAGTGGGGAAGGACAAGTGGGCAAGGGTGTCACATAGAAAGTGAACCCTGCAGAAGGCGGAGAGTTGGGGGAGGAAACTATGAGCGATAGGATCCTATCGTCCATGGCTGAGATTGGAGAATGACCTCTTAATACGGAGTCTCATGGAGTGCTAGGTGCTCTAGCAAAGGGGTTCCCAACCTTTTTTATGTCAAAGACCACTAACATTAACCAAGGGGTTTGTGGACCTCTGGTTGGGAACCCCTGCTTTAACAGAAAGATTTTTCAAAGTACTAACTTTTACTTCTTTTGACTGATACCACAAGCTATGATGCTTGCTCTGCGATTACTTGCCCCTCGTTCCCAGTTTTCAGCAGATACAGATCATTACTCCTCCTGATAAATCATTAAATTAAGGAACCTTGGCCTGTCATTGCAGGAGTTTAGAAAAATAAGTGGTATTCCAATTGAAACACAAGACCCTGTGAGTGAATCACATAAAGAGGCTATTTCTAAAGGCAGGAGGAATCAGACTGAGGAATAGAATCTCAGGAAAAAGTCATCAGCCATTCAATATCTGAAATACAGACAGACTTTATTGATCCCGAGGGAAATTGGGTTTCGTTACAGCCACACCAACCAAGAATAGTGAAGAAATATAGCAATATAAAACCATAAATAATTAAATAATAAGTTAATCATGCCAAGTGGAAATAAGTCCAGGACCAGCCTATTGGCACAGGGTTTCTGACACTCCGAGGGAGGAATTGTAAAGTTTGATGGCCACAGGTAGGAATGACTTCCTATGACGCTCAGTGTTACATCTCGGTGGGATGAGTCTCTGGCTGAATGTACTCCTGTGCCTAACCAGTACATTATGGAGTGGATGGGAGTCATTGTCCAAGATGGCATGCAACTTGGACCGCATCCTCTTTTCAGACACCACTGTCAGAGAGTCCAGTTCCACCCCCACAACATCACTGGCCTTACGAATGAGTTTGTTGATTCTGTTGGTGTCTGCTACCCTCAGCCTGCTGCCCCAGCACACAACAGCAAACATGATAGCACTGGCCACCACAGACTCGTAGAACATCCTCAGCATCGTCCGGCAGATGTTAAAGGACCTCAGTCTCCTCAGGAAATAGAGACGGCTCTGACCCTTCTTGTAGACAGCCTCAGTGTTCTTTGACCAGTCCAGTTTATTGTCCATTCGTATCCCCAGGTATTTGTAATCCTCCACCATGTCCACACTGACCCCTCGGATGGAAACAGGGGTCACCGGTGCCTTAGCCGTCCTCAGGTCCACCACCAGCTCCTTAGTCTTTTTCACATTAAGCTGCAGATGATTCTGCTCGCACCATGTGACAAAGTTTCCCACCGTCAAGAAGGTAAAGAAGCTTCTCATGCACAAGGTTCATAAAGCATCAAGGATACTGTTTCCAATGGGCAGCTTGCACTCAGTGACTGGGTAAAACCCTGACTGAAATTACCTTTTTGACACTTAAAAGGAAAGGCAGGCTGTGCAGTCAATCAGGAAAGTGTACTTGGGTATAGAATCAACTATGATTTTACTAAATGGCATTATAGGCTTGAGGCACCACATTACAGACTTTCTTTTCCTTATGCTTTTAAGTAATGAGCTGAAGATAATTTTCCGTCTCTTCAGGATTAAAACTTTGACGTTGCAAAATGAAGCTGAGAAGGGTCTTATAGTGAGATGAGGCAATTAATCTTGCCTGATCATAAAGCTATCACACTTCACTACAAGTTTCCCCCACTATCCAAAGGTAGAGCGTTTCTATGAAACCGTTTGTAAGCCAAAATATCGTAAAGCGAAGAAGCAATTTCCAATATCTTATATGGGAAAAATTTTTGAGCGTTCCCAGACCCAAAAAATAACCTACCAAATCATACTAAATAAAACATAAAGCCTAAAATAACACAAACATATAGTAAAAGCAGGAATGATATGATAAATATGCAGCCTATATAAAGTAGAAATATTGTATGTACGGTGTAGTTTCACTTATCAAAATCGGGAAAACAGCGAGCTGAAATCGATTTAGAGAAAAAAAAGAAATCGGCACGTACGCGCATGCGCACACAACTGCCCGCACAAGGCTTCACGATCATGGTAGTCTTTCTTGGGGTAAACATGTATAAAGCGGGCGTCTTTTCTTTGTAAAAGCGAAAATCCTCTTTGGTTAGTGAAATCAGGTACTAATGTAGCTCTTTCGTATCAGCGCGCTGTTGTAAAGCGAATGTTTGAAAAACGGGGGCCACCTGTATATCCACAAGTCAAGAGCAGGCCCACGTTTCAGGGATGACACTTACTTTTGGAAAGGCAGATCACACAACGGGTTTCTGTTCCCAAGGGGTCTATGTCATGTTTTGTTAAAACCTGCAAGGTTATCATTAATGTGAAGCACAAATTAATGATTAAATGTCTTTTATTCAGAATTTCTCTTCCTTTGCACAATATTCCACGTAGACATTGATTCATAGAATCGACTGAACACGATCCAACCCATCTGCACAAGTATCCTTGTTTGCCTTCCCAGTGCTAGGCTGTAAATTCACAAGCTCATATGGAGCTGAGGCACAAAAAATTGAGGAATGAAGTGTCAAAATTCTGATTAGATTCACACAATTCCATGGTGCATTTCAAACAATCTGTGGGGAAAAATTTGGCTTCGTACAGTACATAAAGCAGCTAACTTCCTTTGGAACAAAAAAAATCACTGTGCCTAATTGGATTATTTGTTTTGTTCCTAGTCTGAAACAACACCAAAGTTGTAATTGTTCACCCTTAAACTAGTTAAAGGCATCACATCCAATATACCATCATCCCTTCTGAATGAATAAATCAAGATTCTATCAGTGTTTGGAAAGGTGAGAACTGATTAAGAATAGTCAGCATGGCTTTGTGCGTGAAAAATCACACCTCACAGAAGTTTAAATTGAGTTCTTTTTGAAGAAGTGATCTAGAGGATTTATGAGGGCAGGATAGTAGATGTCATCTACATAGATTTCATCAAGGCTTTTGACAAGGTCCTACATGGTAGGCTGGTTGAGCTAAATAAATACAAAGCTGACTTTGTAGGAATCAAAAGTGGGAGTGGAGGGCTGTCTTCCAGACTGCTGGGCCACAAGGATCAGAGTTAGATTCACTTTTGTTTGTCATATATATTAACAATTTGAATGAGATTATAGGCAGCATGTTTAGTAAGTTTGCCAGTGACAGCAGTATTGGTGGCATGGTGGCCAGTGAAGGATTTTGGCTAAGGTTACTCAGGATCTAGATCAACTGGAGAAGGGAGTCTGATGGAGTTTAAAATAGACAAAATGTGAAGTGATGCATTTTGGGAAGCTAAACCAGGGCAGTACTTACACAGGAAATGACAAAGCCCAATGGAATGTTTTAGAACAGAAAAACCACGAGGTATAATCAGATAGTTCCCTGAAAGTGGTGGCACAGGTAGACAAGCAGTGAATGAAGACATATGGCACTAGACAGGGCAAGGATTGGGGGATCATATTATATGACATTTGTGGGACTACTCTGGGGATATCATTGCAGTTTTAATTGCCGTCCTATGGGAAGGATGTGACTAAGTCAAAGACTTAACAGAAAGATTACATGAGGATATTGCTGGGACTGGAGTGCTGTGTGCAGTTCTGGTCTTCTTAATTGAGGAAAGATGCAGGTAAACGGGCTTTAGGGGCAGTGCAAAGGAGATTGATTCCAGAGATGATGGAGTTAATGAATGAGGAGACATTGAGTTGCCTGGGACTATACTCACTGAAATTCAGAGCAATGAGAGTGGAAACATAAATTATGGAAAAGATAGATAAGAGGAAGAAAAGACTGGCAAGTGAGACAAGAACAAGGGGACGAACTCAAGATTCAAGAGAATTGATTAAGGACAGAGATGAGAAGAAACTGCTTTTCCTATAGAATAGTGAATCCGTGAAAGTCTCTGTCCTGTGAAGCAGTAGAAGATACCTCATTAAATATACTTAAGACATAGTAAGGAAATTAAGAGTGATGGGGGTTGAGTCCATGGCCAGATCAACCATGGTCTTACTGAACGGCGGAGCAGACTTGACCGACTGGTTGGCCTGCTCTTGCTCCTATTTCTTAAGCTCGTTTGACTGCAGGCCTTGACATGAGGAGAAAGTAGAGAGGCTAGAGCTGTTTTCTCTGCTGCAAAGGAGACAGGAAGGCGACTTGATAGGAGGTTTGTACAATCATGAAGAGCGTGGAGTCAGCCAACTTCCAGTAGACCAGAAAACAATCATGTTGTGTCTAGCTTGTTTGGTTCTTTCATTGGTCACCATCTTTTCTCCCCAAGGTAGGGGAATCTAAAGCTTGAAGGTGAAAGGGGCAAGATTTAAAGAGATATGAGAGACAGGTTTTTTTTCCACAGAGTGGGTGGTGGATATGTGGAATGAGCTATCAGTAAGAATGTTAAGAGTCAACTACAATTATAGCATTTAAAAGACATTCGGACAGGTACATGGACAAGAAAGGATTTGAAGTAAGTGACAAACTCAGATAAATGAGACTAGCTCAGGAAACCACCTGGATGGCAAGAATGAGCATTATTTGTGCTGGATAACTCTGCAAGCCAAATGGTTTACCTTTCTGTAGCTCATTTTCCACCTTCCTGCATCTTGCCTCTTACCTTTGCAAAGTAGGCAAAACGTTGAATGACGAAGAGCGAGAAATTCACTGAATTTGGCCACGGCAAACTCCTGTCTTGGCTCTCCAAAAAGGAAGGCTTCTATTGCTAAGGTTCATATGCCCAATATGCCTTTTTCTTTTAAGGCCAGCCAATGCAGAGTAGATAGGTCCCTTCCTCTACGATCTGGGAAACAGTGCATGTGGGGAGGTTGGAGCAGCTGATGTCAAATTTTATTAGGGCTGGAAATAAATATTACAAATATATCAAAGATACCATCCAGGAAGAACATGGGCCATTTGATCTCAGTAATCTATGGCACAGGATGTAGAAGATCTCCACGGAGCTACAGGAAAGGAGAGAATGGAGGAAATAATGCTTTTGCTGCTAAGTAATGAGATTAATTCAGGACTATTGATCTAGACATATGCATCCTAATACATGTGGGGAAAATAATTTGCAAAACTAAAAGCTGGTTTTAATGATATTAACTATGAAAAGGTCAAATAGTCTTAAAAACCCATCTGGTTTGTTTATTTATTTAGAGATACAATGCAGAACAGGCCCTTCTGACCCCAATGAGCCACACCGCCCATTAACCCATCTATTTAACACTAGCCTAATCGCAGGAGAATTTACAATGACCAATTAACCTACTAACCTGAATGCCTTTAGAGGAAAGCAGAGTGCCAGAGGAAAGCCACACGATCATGAGGAGAACATATAAACTCCTTACAGACAAGCAGCAGGAATAACATTACACCAACTGCTACTACTTTAGTTCAATAATATCCTTTGTTTTACCCTTTACTCATCCTCATCTAGCCCAGACAGGCAACTCTTGACCTACCAATGCAGTTGTTGTTTTATTGCCTTTTCAATTCAGAGACAATAAAGCATACAATATACTCTAGTATCTCTAGCAAGCAACATTCATACTCTGAGAACACATATGATTAATAATACAACATTCAGAGCGGTTTCCCCTGCCACAATTCTCTCGTACCCCTAAGTTGACAGTTACTGCCATGAATGTGATTATGTGGGTACTGGAGCAAGAATGTTATTGTTACTGGCTTTAAGCAAATTTTTCTTTAACAAAGATTTGTTGTGCATGTGAAATTGTGGCTTCCCAAACTCCACTCTCATTTTGTGTGCTCAGTGCAAGGTTTCATACACCACTGGAAACAAACCAACATGTAATGTTGTCATTACATTCTTGCACTTAAATCCCAGACTTACAGCGTACAACCATCTATTACTTCTAGTAAAACTGTCAATTGCAGTTAACTGTGAACTTTAGGAAATTAAGTGTAATTTAGAGCTCAGCTTTACTCCAGTTAAGTCAGATGTCACAAACAAATATCAACTGCTGCTCAACTAAACAGAATCACATTATTGTATGGTACAGTTTGAGATGTTTCAGGAGGTGACTTTGAAGGAATTGGCTTGACTATGAGGTCAGCCAACTTCTACCAGAGAAAAAAAACATAATTATGCTGTGCCAGGCATTTACAGTGACAGTCCATTTGGAAGGCTTCCAATGTAGTTATGTACCCAATTTCCCTTGGGATCAATAAAGTATGTCTGTCTGTCTTATTGCTTAACCTCATACCCAAGACTGTTGTCAAAGAATCTAGTCCTGAATGTACCATCATCCATTCTGGACATCATCCACCATAGGAGCCTGAAGGCCCACACTCAATGTTTCAGAAACAGCTTCTTCAAATTCAAGTTCATTATCATCTGATTGTTATGTTTGGCTGTATATGCGCACAGTGTTCTTCCTGACCACCCATGAATCATATCACACACAGAACACAAAACAAAAAAATTACCATAAATAAGTTAATAAAATATAATTCAAAATGCACGCAGTGCACAGCAGAGGCTAACAGTAAGCAGCTCTATGTCCTAGTGATAAGACCTTGCTGGTGGCAGTGTATTAATTAGTCTCACAGCCTGAGAGAAAGAACTTATCTAGTCTGGTAGTCCTAATCCTCATGCTCCTTCACCTCCTTCCTGATGGTAGTACACCATAGAGAGAGTGTAGAATGGGTGGTAGGTATCCTCAACAATGCTTCAGGCCCTTCCCTTCTGCCATCTGCTTTCTGAACGGTCCATGAACGCTACTGCACAATTCTTCTTTTACAGGATTTATTTACTATTATGACTAATAGAATTGACTAGCACATCACAGCCTGGCACGGGCACACCAATGCGTCTGAGTGGAAATTCCTACAAAAGGTGATGAATTCAGCCCAGCACATCACGGGCCTTCCCAACCATTGAGCCCATCTACATGTAACATTGTCGTAGAAAAGCAACATCCGAAGATCCACACCACCCAGGACGTGCTCTTTTCTCACCGATGCCATCAGGTAGAAGACAGAAATACCTCAGGACTCTCACCGCCATTTTCAAGAACAGTTACTACCCCTCAGCTATCAGGCTCGTGAACAAAAGAGGATAACTACACTCATTCAATTTCTGGTGTTCCCACCACCAATGGTCTCATATTAGGGACCCTTTATCTTGTTATTTAATGCTCTCATTATTTATTGTTATTTATTTATATTTGCATTTGCACAGTTTGTTGTTCTTTGATCCTGTTTACAGTTACTGTTCTATAGACTTGCTGAGTATGTCCTCAGGAAAAAGAACCTCAGAGGTTGTATGTAGTGACATGGATGTACTCTGATAATAAATTTCACTTTGAACTTTGTTACGCCTGTACTGCATTGCTGCCACATGAAACAACACATTTCGTGACATATGTTAGTGACAATAAATTTGATTCTGAAGTAACTTGCCTCTTAACCTTTTTTCTCGCTGCTGCTAACAGGAAGCCTCAAGACCTACACCATCAGGTTCAAGAATAGTTATTACCCCTGAACCATCAGGCTCTTAGGGCAGAACTTCACTTCTATTTGCACAGCTTGCTGTCTTTTGCACTGTTTTATTTGTCCATCCTGTTGGGTGCAATCCCTCATTGATTCTATTGTGTTTATTGGATTTACTCCATATGCTCGAAAGAAAACCAATCTTCAGGGTTGCCAATGGTGATGCACAGTATTTGTACTTTGATAATAAATTTACTTTGAATTTTGAACTTTGGAGTGTAATTAAAATATAATGATACAAAGGGTTCAAAAATCACCTCTTGTGGAGATACAATGGGGCAGAATTGAACCAACTATATCATACACAGAGCCTGATATTTGCACTGACCTGACCCATCCCAACTTTAGCAGAATAAATATCCTACACTGGTGGTAGGCACTGATAGCAAACCTCAGTAAGGGCAATTTATGATGTGAAAGTAGGAATGGTAATTATGAGCAATCAATCCCCATTATTTTAAAAATTAGGAAAAAAAGGAAAAACTGAAAGTAAAGACATTAAGAGAACAAATACCCTTCATTAATGCGTGTATGTGTACATGGCGCTTACCAACAGAAAATCGAAGTGGAGAATATGGTGGTTAAACCAAAGAGCTTGAATAAGATTGAAGAATTTCTCATACGTTATGGCTAGTGGCTGGGTTCAATGAATCAGACCAATACAAGTACAAGCACTCGGTGGAAACAACCTTCAATTGCATACTGGCGATGTCACCCGACTGGTAACAAAACACTTGCGACCCAAACTCCAGGCTCAGCAAACAACTCTACAAACAAACCCTATCAATGTTATTTTGTTAATTCTTTACAATCCACCTCAATGTGTGGCCCCCTCTGAACTGGGAAATCTAAATTCAGTGGCCACTTCAGAACTACCTGTTGGCGGGCCCCTAGCTCCTGGGATTACTACTTAAACTTCCCTCCTTTCTGCACGATGACCTAGACAACCAGTCACACTATTCTAATATAATTCAACTCTAGTTTCAAGATTTTTAAAAAATATTTCTCCTTGCCACTCAAGCCCTAATTTCAGAATATTGACTTTCAACAATTGTTTTGGACCTTAACTAAATTAATGAAATGGTTGGGTTACAGGTGTAATTTCAACTCAAAGACAACATTAGCCAAAAAACAGCATCGGTACTAAAAGTGGAAGTAGAACCTAGGCAATTTCTCTCAATAAGAGTGCAAGGTGAAGGATAACTAAACACAAATTGTATGCAAAAATGATTATCAGTAGCTGAACTGCACATGTTATCCAACATTAACACCGACTTGAAGAGTGTGGCCAGTATATGCAACTTTGAATTTTATAACTGACCAAGATTCAAAGATGTGAAGGAAACAGTTTTGTGAACCGTCTCCAGGATGTCGCTCTTGGTCACTTTGTTTGCTGGCTCCATCTTCTTCCACATGTGCTATGTCAGTTTTACGTTATTTTCTTTGTACTTCTGCTTTTAATTAAACTGGTGAACCATCCCGATGTGACCACCCCCCCCCCCCCCGCATTCACATTACAATAAAAGTTTTCCTTTTTTCTGGCCGAATTTATAGTCCTGTTTACCAAGTTGTCAGCTCTGAAGATTCTACAGTTGAAATGCCACTTCCCTAAGCGCATGCTGACTAATGAACGGAGGCCAATTTTAACTACCCCATGAGGAAACTGGCAGGATTAGACACAATGAGAGTGTTGCTATGGTGATACTTTAAGAACGTCCAGCTTGAGCATATCCTGGACAATGAGAACAAAAGCACAGAAAAATGTTGCCCCTGTGCTAGCAAAAGCAATGAGCATAGATAGATACGTGATGTTCAACACAGATATGGTGATTGAAGGGCCCGTGTCTATGCCGTATGACTGTAATTTTACGGACCAAGTACAAGGAATGCTTTTAAAACTGAAAATACATACATACACACACATACACCTCTTCCTACAGTTTAACTTGAACCTTCCCCAGACATCGTTAGTAATCCCAATCATCTGAGCCTTTTCCACTTCAACCATTAGTGAGCTGGTCTTGAGTCCTCCCCTATTGGGCTTTGCTCACTCTGCATTAGTAAAGTGAACAGAGAAAATGTTCATGTGCTTACAAGACCTGCTTACGTAATTATCTTTGTATGAAATTGAGATTCATGAAAAAGATTTGCACTGGCATAATGCACAAACCATTCCCACCACAGGAGAAATTCTGGGCTGAGGCAATTCAACTTTGGAACTAATAAACATAAGGGAGTCTGCAGATGCTGGAAAGCTAGAGCAACACACACACACACACACACACAGGCACTCAGCAGGTCAGGCATCATCTATAGAAAGGTATAAACACTTGATGCTTCTGAGTGAGACCCTTCATTAGGATCTTGGTCAGAAACGTGAACTGTTTGTTCCTTTCCATAGACGCTGCCTGAACTGCTGGGTTCCTCTATTTTGGAACTACCTTATAATATTAAGGGGCTCGCAAATCCAATGTGGTTCAATAGACAGAAGTCAGGACTGCTGCAGAGAAACACAAGTTTGGAAAAAGCTAAAAGGAACTGTACATATCAAGAGTTCAACCGAAAATATCCCTCAAGGTATAATGGCATATTTTGCAGTCATTTTTCTTTTGCATCACCCTGTGGAGAGATCAGCCTGAGAAGGGAAGACTGACAATGTCCAGGAAACATAAACTTGAAATGTAAGCAGAGTCATATATTGGCCGCCTATCCAAATGCAGATATTTTTTCCCCTGCTGGTTTATTACTTGGGAAGAGAGAGCAAGAAAAACTGTCAAGAGTATTGTAATTGAAAAAGGTTGTCAAGATTGCTGTATTCCCTGCACAGAAAATTACGTTACTGATCTTTTGCATTCCAATTGATTCACTTGGCAAAGACCTTAAATTGGTCACTGCAAGATTTGTGGAGTAGATTAAACCTCTACCCACCCCCATCCTCCACCTCGGTCCAGTCAGCTCTTTAGGCCACGTGGCTTATTTGCCATAGTGCAAAAGTGCAGACATCCTTTACATAATGCTCCACTACACAGACTAAAGCTGTCAAACTACATGCAGCAGCAACAAAGACAAGTTGGCATTCCTTGACATTCCTAGCGGGAAGACTGACAGCCAGAATTCTTCCTCTTGTTATTCGCTGAACGCAGATGTCGTCCAGTGATGTGCTGTGAAATTGTGTGTCAGCAGAGACTGAACTTTGACGGTTGACATGCACCCTCCCTCCCTTCTTAAAAAAAATGTAGGCACATTATAGATGACCTTTCAAGACTGATTAAACTTACTTTTGTTTTACTTTCTGGTCTGAGAAAGTCCACTAAACCACTGCCAACCATTCCTTCATACTTGTTAGAAGAGTGAAAATAATTTTAAATGAGACTTCTTTAATGTATGTACAGGTGCTGATCAAAGCAGTAATCAGTAATGAGTTACCACAGCAAAGGGAAGCTGCTGGAGTAGTGATATCAACCATGACATTAATAATGAATGCAAGGCACAAAGACCAATGGAAGATACGTGGCTGACCATTGTTAAAGACTGCAGAAGTACCAGATCAGATTAAGTCAAAAATCACAGATAACACTGCTTGTGGCTTTAGCAAAATGTACCTCAATGCTTTGGGAGAGTAAATAACCCAATTGGAGAGCACTTGCTTCTGAGGTGAAACGAGTTTGAAAAAGAGCCCTTTTGAGATTCAATATTACTCATGAGGGACAAGGGTTTTAAATAAACATGAGAAAACATGCAGATGCTGAAAATCCAAAGCAATACACACTAAATACTGGAGGAGCTCAACAGGTCGGGCAGCATCTATGGAAATGAATAAACAGTTGAGATTTCAGGCCAAGACCCTTCTTCAGGGATGAGAAGGATGGGCATAGCTACCAGAATAAAAGGATGGGGGGGGGTAAGGGGAAAAGAGGTTAACTGGAAGGTGATAGGTGAAGTCAGGTAGATGAGGAAGGTCAAGGGCTGGATAAAAAGGGATCTGTTAAGAGAGCAGAGTGGACCATAGTAGAAAGGAAGAGGGTACCCGGAGGAAGTGATAGGCAGGTGGAAAAGGTAAAAGGTCAGATTGGGAAATAAATATTTGGGCATGGAGAAAAGACCAAAATATCATTGAGGACAATGGATTATCATGCAATGTCACCATTGTAGATCAGCTGGCAGTGCTCACAGCAAAGTCAGGCTGTAGATTCAATTGTCACTGAAGAGACTCGAGCACTAGCAACTTAAGTTCAATTCCACCGTTGACTGTAAGGAGTCTTTGTTCTCTTTATGACTGCAAGTGTTTCCTCCAGGTGCTCCAGTTTCCTTTCACAATCCAAAGACGTACAAGTTAGTAGGTTAATTGGTCACATAGGTGCAACTGGGCGATGCGGGCCCAATGGGCTGGAAGGGCCTGTTATTATGTTGCATCTCTAAATAAAATTTTAAAATATTCTAAGCAGACACTGGCATATGATATTGAGGGAGTGTTGAACTGCCACAGTGCAGAAACTTGTGACTGATTCACTGTACTTCATTCCCCACCATGTGATATGATTAACATCTGTGCACCACACCAGCCCTCTCTCCAGCTGTGCACTTTCTAATTGCTTTTTGATGTGCTTGTGTAGAGCTATAGAAGACTAGTGCATATTGAGGGGGACACCAACAAGCCCAACTTTTGCCAGCCATCCCTCAGATAAAAGGACAACAGAGAGCACTCTGTGGCAACCTGTGTTTCAGAATGAGCGCTTTCATAAACTGGCAAACGGCAAAATGGCTGTACAATCACATAAGGTGCTGAAGAGCCAAAATAAACTTTAGATGATCCTAAGCAACACGGAGGAGACAAGGAATCCAACGACTGCTCCTTCAAGTTAGAATGCTAGTTGGGCAGTCATTCATTGATTCTCTAGATTTGTTCAGTATGCTCACAAAAAAATGAACCCAAGGGTGACATACATGTGACATATTGTGACATACATGTACTTTGATAATAAAATTTACTTTGAATAGTTCAGGTAAAGAAATACTGAATTTATCTTTGCAGGAAATAGTGCAAGTCAACAATATTATTTCGACAAGCTTGTCACTCAAGTGCATCAACTTTTATGCAAATAATTCAGTTCGCTGCTACTTCCACTGGTGCGAAAATAGTTGGACTCCCCTCTTTGATAAAAGCAAGTTGTTAAGAGCAAAACACAGCTTTTGAACTTAAAAAGTAGCAAGTATATAATGAAAAGAAGTGGGCATTTAATCCTGTTCTGTGAGTGGCTTCAATTTATTTAGCTTTAATTCCAGCCAATCCATTTAGACCCACATCACAAAGACATGCTGGTCAAGAAAACCATGATCAGTGGTGCAATTTGGTAGTTTGAACCTGAAGGCAAAGAACATAAACTGCTTCCTTCGATAGCTGGTTGTTAGTTTGATGCTGCACTGTGACTTACTTTGAATAATGTCAGTTGTTTGATGCCAATGACATTTCAATCAATGACCTTTGTCTACTTTTAAAACACATTTTATTAACATGAGTTATTACATTTTTTGTGTAAAATAGTAGCCAACTAATATGTCTCCTTCTTTACCCTATGTATGGAAGGTTGAGCCAAATACATTAGTCATGGAATTGTCTTGCTATAGGAGGCTTCTCTGCCATTGCAGACCAATTTACTGCCCCATTCCCAAAACTTTGTTTCATTCACTTAAACTCCTAACAGGCAGCAAACCATAACAATTTTCTGTACCAAAACAAAGTTCCTTACATCCATTTTTTGTCCATCAATTCGAATCTGTCTGCTGTGGTCCTCAAAGCATCCATTAATGTAAACTGCTCCTCAATAATACCCTCCCAAGCCTGTTACACTTTGCACGCCATTTACGCTAACAGCTGCCATAGAATTTAAATACAACTACCATTTCACTTCATTTATGCAAAACTGTAATCTTAGGTATGTTAACTAGTTACAAACAATATTAAAACATTAAAAAAAAACTTACCAAAACTGGGAATTAAACACAAACGTTAGCATGCCCAAAACACCGAGACCAGTCAGCAGTTTTGTGTCCCTCCTAAGGAAGGGATTAGGAAAGATCAATGCCACCTCTTTTCCCTAATCTCATGATGGTGGGTACAACAGCCATAACAGTCTCTGGGTCAACTGGTGTTGACCTTAGTAACACCTAAATTACATAAAAGATAACCATAACCATTCACTTCATAACAACAGCTACAGAGAAAGTTTAATACACAGACAATAAGGTGCAAGATCTTAACAAGGTAGATTATGCAAACAAGTGTCTATTAGGGCATATTCTGGATTTAGAATGCATAGGAACATATTAACTTCAGCAATCAATCTTTAGACCTGAACATGGACTGTAGATTAAATTTAAAATGCAGCTCTGGACAATAGGTTCCTAGAGATGTGGACAGCAGTTAACAGAAAAACCAGACAATGCTGAATAACATTCATTTTGGGTGTCCAGAGTTGGTGCGAAGGAGGAGGTGTTTAAGTTATATGCAAGTCAAAGGAACCACAGCAGATACATGGTAAATACAGAAACATCCTTTGATCTTTAGCATATAAAAGATTGTGTAACATTGGGAAGAACAGGCCTCTTCCTTCAGAGAGAATCTCATTTTATCAAATAAAAGACTATTTCTACCAGCTGGGTCTCTCCAGTGACCTTGTTCACAATACAACAGAGTTCATCTTATCTTACTAGAGAACCATTTATAGTCTTAATGCAGTGGGATAGAAGCTGTCCTTGAGCCTGTGCTTTCAGGCTTTTGAATCGTCTGTCTGATGGGGAGGGGGAAAGATAGCATGTCTTGGAAGGGCATGAGCAGTAGACAGTAATTTAATATCGTTTGCCTGCCGCAGCAGCAGCGAGAATCAGCCTGAAACTTGAGACCAAAGTAATTTTCGCTCACAACGCACAGTGCCTTTCTCCCCCTAAACTCACCATTAAACGCCTCCAAGAATTCGGAGGCAAAATTTTGTTTCTGAACAGGGCTCCTGCAAAATCTAAGATACCCAAGGGACATGCATGCTCTGTTCTTGCAAAATCTAAGAGTTTTACCTTTTCCCCACTATGTTTTATTTTTGATGTTTACAGTGAAAAAAAATTAAGGCTTAACCTTGAAAGATGTATTTTTAAACATAGGCACGTGGCATATAGCATACATCATACATCTCAAACATCAACCGAGCAACTCCACTGACAGACAGCACCCATTAATCACCCTGAGCTGCTTTTAGCTTGATAATGTTTATTTAAATAACTACCATTTTTGCCTCAGGAAAGACGAACATGATTACTGTTCCACATCTCCTCCCTGGACTCAATGAGCAGGCGTAGCCATCTCTGTCCATTGGCTGAACATCCTCACATTAAAAGAAGTGGCTCTCTGATTGCAAATGTTGCCTCAGTACACAGAGCGAGAGAGACCCTCCCAGGCAGGTCTTCCTCCATGTCTGGACCATTATTTCCACTGTGCACTGCCCACAGTATGACCATCATGGGGACAAGACAGCTACTCAACTCTGGGGTTTGCAAAGAGGGTATGGAGAAAGATGCAAGGACCCGTGTCATGGGTCATCCCACGCTGCTGTGTGACAGAAATCTCTCAAAGACAGACATCAAGTGCTGCTGGCAGATCATCAATGCAGTGAAAGATAGCCTTTTGTCTGCTAGCATATCAATATATCTGTGAAGGAATGCTGTCAACTGGCACATCCCAGGCTGCAGGAACACATGCTGAGTGACACACTGAAACTTGGTGCATCCATCATAAGGGCTCGATGTGGAAGGACCATAGTATAGGTCCACTATTGGACAGGGACGGCCAGAGCGGATGAAGATGCTCCTCAATTATTGTAGAGGTGACAGGGACCAAATGAGTGGAAAGAGTCCTAATGGCTTTAAGGATTGTAACAGTACAGAACTGAAAGCATCGACTATGAATTAAAAATGAAAATCCATTACAGTTTTTTCCTAGTAAATATTTTATTAATAAAGTTTATTTTGATATTAAAAAAAAACAAGATTAGGATTTCTGCCTGCAATGCTCTTTGCTTGGGCAGAGTAAAGCATGGCATGAGTCCAGCATGGGAATTCAATTTATTCTGTTTTGGGAGCATGCATCCAAGTAAAATGCTCGATAACTATTGAGTGAGGCCCGATGTGCATACTCTTTGCATTTCCCACTCACACCTATTCCAACACTTTTCTAGCCTAAACAGCACACAGATGCAAAGCCTCATTTTTAGCTTGACAACTTGGCCCCAACCCATTATGATGAAAAATCATTGATGCAAAATGTCCATTCTGCTTCCCATCTCCAGAGAAGCAACAAAAAAAATGCTTCTGACATGACCTGAGACGATTTCAAAAGATTGCCTGCTGCAACTTCAAAGGAAACCAAAGAGTCTTTCCGAATTAATAGTCAATCTTATCTCTCATCGACCATTGTTTAAAGTGCAGATTCTCTACTCATCAACATCATGCGTCACTGGGCAAAACACAACTTGAATACTATAAGCTTGTCGTTTACATTACTGGCTTCATAAAATACATCGTACAGTTGGTGACTATTCCAAAGTTTATATTTTTTTCTGTTTCTCTTTATCAGGTTACAAGAGAACACTTGTTTTCTTGGAATTTTCTGCAATGCATCCTGTAGATACGACAGGCTGTTGCTGTTGTGCTGACTGACTGGTTGAGGATGAATTGCCCGCTAAGGCAGCATCTTGATGGCTTGTTGGTATCAAGCTTCCTCAGTGCAGGAAGCCGAGGGACCACATACCAGTCCTCATCAAGGGGTCAGCAGTGAAAAGGGTGAGCAGCTCCAAGTTCCTGGGTGTCAACATCTCTGAAGATCTTTCCTGGGCCCAAAAAATTGATGCAATTATGTCAGTGGCTATGCTTCATTAGGAGTTTGAGGAGATTTGCTATGTCACCAAAGACTGCAAGAAATTTCTACAGGTGTACCATGGAGAGCACTCTGACTGGATACATCAACATCTGGTACGGAGGGGCCACTTCACAGGATTGGAAAATTGTAAACTCAACCGACTCCATCACAGGCACTAGCCTCCACAGCATCAAGGTCATCTTCAAAAGGTAGCATCATCACCAAGACCAAGGAGATGGTGGTGGACTTTAGGAGATCTATGGAGCCAGTGATCATTAATGGAGAATGTGTGGAGCAGGTTAAGACCTACAAGTATCTGGGAGTACAGTTAGACGAGAAGCTAGACTGGACTGCCAACACAGATGCCTTGTGCAGGAAGGCACAGAGTCGACTGTACTTCCTTAGAAGGTTGGCGTCATTCAATGTCTGTAGTGAGATGCTGAAGATGTTCTATAGGTCAGTTGTGGAGAGCGCCCTCTTCTTTGTGGTGGCGTGTTGGGGAGGAAGCATTAAGAAGAAGGACGCCTCATGTCTTAATAAGCTGGTAAGGAAGGCGGGCTCTGTCGTGGGCAAAGTACTGGAGAGTATAACATCCTCAGACTCCTCAATGCTCCTCAGACAGGATGAAGAGGTCAATACTCCCCAATGCCATTAGGCTTTACAATTCTACCACCAGGACTTAAGAACTTTTTAAAAGCTATTATTAATGCTTTTTGAGATACTGATTTAGATGCATATCATATTTTTTTACTGAGTTAAGTATTGTATGTAATTAGTTTTGCTACAACAAGTGTATGGGACATTGGAAAAAAAGTTGAATTTCCCCATGGGGATGAATAAAGTATCTATCTATCGGTAGCTGAGCGAAGAGCGCTGAGTAGGCTACGGTCAATTATGGAAAACCCTGAACATCCTCTACATAGCACCATCCAGAGACAGAGAAGCAGTTTCAGCGACAGGTTGCTATTGATGTAATGCTCCTCAGACAGGATGAAGAGGTCAATACTCCCCAATGCCATTAGGCTTTACAATTCAACCGCCAGGAGTAAGATATGTTAAAGTGCCGGGGTTGATTGTATTTAATGTATTTAAGTAAACTACTTAAGAACTTTTTAAAAGCTATTATTAATGCTTTTTGAGAGAGTGATTTAGATGCATATCATATTTTGACTGAGTTAAGTATTGTATGTAATTAGTTTTGCTACAACAAGTGTATGGGACATTGGAAAAAATGTTGAATTTCCCCATGGGGATGAATAAAGTATCTATCTATCTATCATTATTAATGACCTCTATGACCCAGGACACGTTCTTTTATTATCATTATTATTATTAGCATCAGTGTAGATGCAGGATGTAGATGTGCTCAATGGTGGAGAGGCCTTACGTGCTGGACTCAGGACAGATCTTCTGAAATGATAACTCCAAGGAATTTAAAATTGCTGACCCTCTCCATCTCTCATCCCCAATGAGGACTGGTTCATGGACCTCTGGTTTCTCCTCAAGTCAATAATCAGCTCCTTGGTCTTACTAATACTGAGTAAGAGTTTTTATTGTGGCACCTCTCAACCAGATTTTCAATTTTCAATCTTACTCATGCTGATTCATCACCACCTTTGATTTTGTGTTGCCAGAAAAATTAACTACGACATTGCAGCTGTACTTGGTCTCACAGTCGTAAGAATAAATTGAGTAGAGCAGGGGGCGAAGCACACAGCCTTGTGGTGCACCTGTGCTGATGGAGATTGTGGAGGAGATATTTTGTTGCCAATCTGAACTGACTAGGATCAGCAAGTGAGGGTATTGAGGCTCCAGTTGCACAAGGAGGTACTGAGGCCAAAATCTTGAAGCATATTGATTAGTTCTGAGGGAATGATAGTATTGAATGCCGAGTTGTAGTCAATAAATCCAGATGTATACATCTTTACCGTCCTGATTTTCTAGGGTTGAGTGAAGAGCCAATGCTCTCACATCAGATTCAGAGACCAAAATCAGATGGTCACTGGGGGCTCTGGGAGTTTGTGAAGGTTTCTCCAAAAGAAGCATAGAAGGCATTGAGTTCATCTCAACTGGCAGGGAAGCCTGGTTGTTAACTGCGTTACATCGTTTCCCTTTGTAAGAGGTAACAGCATTCAAATTCTGCCACAGCTGTCGAGCGCCTTTTAGTCCAGAATTGTCATTTTGACCATGAGATGGCTTTCCGAAGATCATACCTAGACTTCTTGTGTCTCACTTGGTTGTCAGACCTGAACGCCACTGATCTGGCCCTCAGCAGATTGCGAATCATGGTTCATTCAGGGCTTCTGCTTGGGAAAGACTCCAAATGATCTTGTGGGGGTACACTTGTCTACAACTGTTTTAATAAAGTCCGTGACTGATGTATTCACTCAGATCCTCTGATGAGTCCTTGAACACAGCCCAGTCCTTGAACACTGACTCGAAAAAATTCCACAGTCACTCCTCTGCCTTCCATGAACACCTCTTTGTTTTCCTCATCTCTAGAGGCTTGCTTGTTAGCCTTTGCCTCTATGCAGGTAGGTAAAGGTCAGCCAAAAGATCAGATTTCCCAAAACGCAATCTGCGCATGGAATGGCAGCCATTCCTTACTATAGTTTAGCAGTTGTCCAGTGTATTGGGACACTGGTACTGCAAGTCTCAGGCTACAGCCTCTGGGAGACAAGTCTACCATAGCCAGGTGGTTTGCTGTAAAGCACTCAAAGCCACAGAATGTTTCACTAATTAACAAACTAGAGACGTCCATCGTCTTGCTAAGAACCTGCAGTCTGAACCATGGAACGTGATTAGTGAACCATCAAATTGTTTTGTCACCGGTTTCATGTCCCTCATCAGGATGTGCAGACATTGGAGAGAGTCCAGAGGAGGTTCACAAGAATGAGTGTTTCATGGCTCTGGGCCTGTACTTGGTTGAGTTTAGAAGAGCAAGGGGAAATCTCACTGCAACCTACCGAATACTGAAAGATAGATAGAGAGGATGTAAAGAGGATGTTTCTTGTAGAGGGGGAATCTAGGACCAGAAGGCACTGCCTCAGAATACAGAGATGTCCCTTTAGAACAAAGATGAGGAGGAATTTCTTTAGACAATAGATTCCAGCCGTCTGTGGCAATTTGGTGATGGCTGATAGGTTCTTGATTAGTAAAGGTGTCAAAGGTTACAGGGTAAAGGCAGGTGAATGGGGTTGAGAGGGATAATAAATAGCCTAATTCTGTTCCTATGTCTTATGGTCTAACTATTGACAAGCAAACAAACAGATTTCCCAAGACTTGCCCATTTGTTAATGAACGAAAACACACAGCACCAGTGGCAAAATCTGTATCTTGTCTGCATTGTAATCTCTAAACACAAACAAGATCTGCTGCTGTAGCTCACACACCTCACAGACCCAACTGTAATCATGTTGAAACACGCCTTGCTTGTGCGGCACACCCTTTGAAAGCCAAAGCAATGTTGTACAAGACAGGTCTAGATAAATATCCTGCTGTGGCACAATGCAGTCCACTGCGCAATAAACTTACTTCTATCACCAGGCAGGATATTCAGACAGGAAGGATCACAGAAGTTAAATGCAATGCGTTGGGTTAGCAAAGCAATCTCAGAAGGAATTCAACCCCAGGCTTCCTGACCGGAGGAGAGTCGGTCAGACAATGCGTAGCTTAGTACTGTCCCAGGTCTAGATTCAGCTGGGACAGAACCCAACTTCAATATTACTAACATCCAGAAACGGAAATGGCATCAAAGACTCTGATGGAGTTAACCATTACAATGGTATTTGAGCATACAGATTAACTAATGAGCACCACAATATGAATGGCTGTTTTCTTTGCTGCCGCACCCTAAATACCACAAGTGCGCAAATGAGAAAATACTCTGTATATTTAAAAAGGGAAATGCGGTAAAGTTGTACATTGTCCATCCTCAGGATACAAATAGATTTCAAATTTTACAGACATCCAGAAGTCAGGAAAAACAGAAAATTTACTCGATGTGGTAACCATACTTGAACAGTCTTGCAATGAACATCAAAGCATATGAAACAGATAAATAAAGAACAATTACTAAAAGTGAAGAGAGTAAACTTGCTCTTTTGAATATCATTAAATTCACAAGTCTGTCACATGTACATTCATTGGACTTTTGATTTTAATGATCTTATGGGAACTTGTTTGTATGTAGGGGTGTCGGCAAATCAGGTGTTCATAACAACCTGTTGCAAAAACAAAGTTCAAAGATCAAATTAAATTTATGACCAAAGTACATATATGTTACCACAGATAACCCTGAGGGTCATTTTCTTGTGAGTGTTCATTGTAAACGTAAAGAAATGCCACAGAACCAATGAAAAACAACACACACACACACGCACACGACAAACGGATGTGTGAAAGACTTCATTAGCTTTCTGATAAAATTAACATGGTTAAATTGAGAATTAATTTTCAAAACAAAAATAAAGCATCATTTTCAATATGAAGATTGTACCTTTACTTTAAAAATACCAAGCTTAATAAAAATTACAGAGGAATCGCAATAAATATAGAGCGCGAGACAGGTCCTTCCAGCCCAATGAGACACAGCGCCCAGCAACCCACCTATTTAACTCTAGACCAATCACAGGACAATTTACAATGACCAATTAACCTACAAACCAGTAGGTCTTTGGACTGTGGGAGGAAACCCATGTGCTGACAGGAAGGACACAGAAACTTCTTACACATGGTGTCAGTTACGTATTTATCTTATCAGTAATATCTGAGTAATATTGTAAGTGTATTATTTGATTAAGCATTCTTTGTTGTTTACATAATTCTTTATGGTTATATGTACAAAGTACGTGAGTGGCATACATCATCATGCTAACACGTGATCCGCCTACACTTTGCTCAAAGTAAACACTAAGTTAGACTCCCACTTTGGACTCCCTTGTTTTCATTTCAATTAGTTTAATGTTTTAGAGTTACAAAACACAACAGCGTTGGGATTGAACTCCAACTCTGACATCCTGTAACTACATCACACTAACTGCTATGCTACACTGGCATCTCAAATTGGGGGAAAGAGTATGACTGAAAACTTAAAGGTCCCTGGTTTTGGCAATGTTTATATCTTTAGGGTGGCTTGATAGCGTAGTGGTCAGTGCATTGGTTTACAGCACCAGCTGTTAGATTGGGGTTTACTTCCTGCCACTGTCGGTAAAGTTTGTACGTTGTCCCCGTGACAGCGTGGGTTTCCTCACACCATCCAAAGATGTTTGGCTACTAGGGTCAGAAAGCCGTGGGCATGCTATGTTGGTGATGGAAATGTGGCGACACCACACTATCCCTGCTGATTGCATTCGGTACAAGCGACACATTTCACTATATGCTTTGATGTACTTGTGACAAGGAATAAAGCTAATCTTTTATTTAGACTGCAACTATAAAACTGAAGTTACAGTAGCAAGAATTGTCACTGGATGTTTCAAAACAAGAGGACTGGAGGATACTCACGATGGTGGCGGGTGGAAAAATAACCAGAGGCCTTTACTGGCATGGCATACGGGTAGGGTGCAATGCAAAATGGGTTAAAAAAGTAAGGAACTTGTTCTGGAAGAGTTCCCAGTCTGATGTAACATCAGTGCTATGAACTCTGGAAAAAAGTGGTCCAAGTTCCCCTACAGTGCTCTAAAAATTGTGCTGTACAGAGAATTACGCCTCAATTTGGGCAATCATGTCAGGTACCAGAGTGATTCACACTCCACAACTCACGATCAAATTTCAACTTGAAATGGCTGTCACATCTCACTTCGGAAGATAAATTTTCAACTTAAAGGAAACATTATACAATCAATTTTTTTTAGCTCTTAACACTTCGGTCATTAGCCTTTCACCAGCAAACCTCATAGCGGCAGCAACACTGAAGACAAATGATGTGCAAACTTTATGTCTCGCTAGAAATTTAGTTGTTGCCAGGAGAATGCAATCACTTTCAGGCAAATAAGAGCATATTCTGAAGTTGTGTCATATAATTGGATTTCACAAATACTAACACTGAGGATGCCATAGAAAATAAATACAAAACATTCAAGCTCACTTCTGGAGTTCTTCTATTATTATTAAATACAGAACAGCACACTGTTCTTTTGTTAACTTGGTGGTCAATTCCCTAGTGAGACTCAGTTGTTTAGACCATAAAACATGGGAGCAGAATTAGGCCATTTGGCCTATTGAGTCTGCTCCACCATTCAATCATGGCCCATCCTTTTTTCCCCCTCTATTAATCCGACTCCACGGCCTTCTCCCCATAACCTTTGATGCCGTGGCTAATCGAGAACCTATCAACCTCCGCCTTAAATACACCCAACAACCTGGCCTCCACAGCTGCCTGTGGTAACAAATTCCACAAAATCACCATCCTCTGGAAATTTCTCCACATCTGTTTTAAATGGAATCCCCTCTATGCTGAGGCTCTGCCCTCTTGTCCTATACTCCCCCACCATGGGAAACATCCTTTCCACATCTACTCTGTCCAGGCATTTCAATATTCAAAAGGTTTCAAAGAGATTCCTCCTCATCTTTCTAAATTTGAGCAAGCAAAGGCCCAGAGCCATCAAACATTCCAGATGATACCTCTTTCATTCCCAGAATCATCGCTGTGAACCTCTCCTGAACCCTGTCCAATTCCATCACAGCTTTTCTTAGATAAGGAGCCCAAACTGTTAATAATACTCAAGGTGAGGCCTCATCAGTGCCTTATAAAGCCTCAGTATCACATCCCTGCTCTTACATTCTAGTCCTCTTGCAAATAATACTAACATTGCATTTGCCTTCCTCACCACTGACTCAACCTGCAAATTAACCTTCAGGGTGTCTTGCATAAGGAATCCTAAGTCCCTCTGCATCTCATATTTTTGGCTTTTCTCCCCATTTAGAAAATAGTCTGACATTTATTTCTTCTAGCAAAGTGCAGCACCATGCATTTCAGAATCATGTTTATTATCACTGGCATGTGACGTGAAATTTGTTAACTTAGCAGCAGCTGACATTTATATCTTCTAAATAATATAGAAGAAAAAATCTTATTCAGTATACTTTATAGTGTATACATATACTGAACAGATTAAAAATCGTGCAAAAAAACAGAAATACTATTTATTTTAAAAAAGCGAGGTAGTGTCCAAGGGTTCAATTTCCATTTAGGAATGGGATGATAGTGGGGAATAGTTCCTGAATCGTTGTGTGTGTGCCTTCAAGCTTCTGTACTTCCTACCTAATGGTAATAGTGAGAAAAGGGTATGCCCTGGGTGCTGGAGGTCCTTAATAATGGACACTGCCTTTCTGAGACACCAATCTTTGAAGATGTCCTGGGAACCCTGTAGGCTAGTACCCAAGATGAAGCTGACTAAATTTACAACCCTCTGCAGCTTCTTTCGGTCCTGTGCAGTAGCCCCACCCCCACTCCATACCAGACAGTGATGCAGCCTGTCAGAATGCTCTCCATGGTGCATCTATAGAAGTTTTCCAACATTGTATTTCATTTGCCACTTTCTTGCCCCTTCTCCTAGTCCATGTTCTTCTGAGGCCTTCCTGTTTCCTCAACACTGTCCGCTCTTCCACAAATCTTCATATCATCTGCAAACCTGGCAACAAAGCCATCTATTCTACCATCTAAATAATTGGCATACAGCATAAAAAGCAGTCCCAACACTGTCCTCCGCAGAACACCACTAGTCACTGCCAGCCAACCAATTAAATGATCCTTTTATTCCTTTGCACTGCCTCCTACCAATCAGCCAATGCTTTAACCATGCCAGTAACTTTCCTGTAATACCATGGGCACTTAATTTGGTAAGCAGCTTCTTGTGTGGCAGCCTTCTGAAAGTCCAAATATACACCATCCATGACATCTCTTTTATCTACCCTACTTGTATTCTCAAGAAGTTCCAACAGGTTTGCCAGGTAGATTTTCCCTGAAGGAAACAATGCTGACTTTGTCCTGTGCCACCAAGTACTCCATAACCTCATCCTTAACAATTGACTCCACCATCTTCCCAGCCACTGAGGTCAGACTAACTGGTCTGTAATTTCCTTTCTGCTGCCTTCCTCCTTTCTTAAAGAGTGGGAATGACTTTTGCAATTTTTCAGTCCTCCTGAACCATGGCAGAGTCCAATGATTCCTGAAGGATCATTACTAAATGCCTCCACAATCTCTACATTGCCTCTTTCAGAACCCCAGGGTGCAGCTCATCTGGTCTGGGTGACTTATGCACCTTTAGGTCTTACAACCATTGGAGCACCTTCTCCCTTGTAATTGTATCTGCACTCACTGCTCTTCCCTCACGTCCTTCGACAGCTGGCACACTGCTAGTGTCTTCCATAGTGAAAACTGATGCTAAATACTCACTTAATTCATCTGCCATCCCTCCTTGTCCCGTTATTATTTATCTGACCTCATTTTTTTAGCAAATCTATATACACACATATTTCTCTTGATTTTTTTAAATATATACCTGAGAAATTCTTTTTCTATCCACCTTGATATTGTTTGCTAGCTTGCTTTCATATTTCATCTTAATGATTCTTTTAGTTGCTCTCTGTAGGGTTTTAAAAGCTTCTCAATCCTCTATCTTCCCGCTAATTTTTGCTTTGTTGTCTGCCCTCTCTTTTGCTTTGACTTCCCTTGTCAGCCACAGTTGTACTATTTTGCCATGAGTATTCTTTTGTTTTTGGAATACATCTATCCTGCAACTTGCTCATTTTCCTCAGAAATTCACGCTATTGCTGCTCTGCTGTCATCCCTGCCAGCATCTCCTCCCAATTTACTTTGGCCAACTCCTCTCTCATATCACTGTAATTTCCCTTACTCCACTGAAATACCTCTACATCATACTTTACTTTCTCCCTATCAAATTTCAAGTTGAACTCAGTCATATTGTGATTACTGTCTACTGAGGGTTCTTTTACATTAAACTCCATAATCGCCTCCAGTTCATTACATAACACCCAATCCAGTTCCAGTATAGCTGATCCCCTAGTAGGCTCAATGACAAACTGCTCTAAAAAGTCATCTCTTAAGCATTCAACAAATTCACTCTCGAGATCCATTACCAACCTAATTTTCCCTATCTACCTTCAAGTTAAAATCTCCCTCGACTATCATAACATTGCCCTTTTGACATGCCTTTTTAATTTCCTGTTGTAATTTGTAGTTCACATCCCAGCTACTGTTTGGATGCCTGCATATAACTGCCACCATGGTCCTCTTACCCTTGCAGTTTCTTCATTCAACCCACAATGATTCAATATCTTCCAATCCTATGTCACGTCTTTCTAATGATTTGATGCTATTATTAACCAGCAGAGCCATGCCACCCCATCTGCCTCCCTTCTTATCCCTCCAATACATTGTGTCACCTTGGACATTTAGCTCCCAACTACAACCATCCTTCAGCCATGATCCCGTAATGGCCACCACATCATTCCCAACAATCTGTTAAAGTGCAACAAGATCACCCACGTTATTCCGTGCATTGAGATATAACACTTTATATACTGTACTTGCTGGCCTTTTTATTCTCCATCCCTATGCACTGACTGTCACCCTTTGACTGAAACTTTGTCTTATTACCTGCCTGTCCTTCCTGACAGTCTGACTGCAGACTGTCTGTTTTTTTTTTTAACCATCCATCCTACCTTGTGTCCCTTCACTCCGGTTCCCAACCTCCCCCTGCCAAATTAGTTTAAACCCTCCCTAACAACCTAATAAACCTGCCTGTGAGAATATTGATTCCCTTTGGGTTCAGGTGTAACCAGCCCTTTTTGTACAGGTCATACCCCCTCCCCAGAAGAGATCCCAACAACAATCCAAGAACCTGAAGCCCCTCCCCCCACCACGTATTTATCTGCCAAATCATCCTGTTTCTACCCTCATTAGCACATGGCACAGGTAGCAATCTGGAAATTAATACCTTGGAGGACCTACTTCTTTGCTTTCTGCCTAACTCTCTAAATTCTCTCCATGACCTCTTTGCTTTTTCTTCCTATGTCTTTGGTACCAATATGTACCAAGACATCTGGCTGCTCACCCTCACCCTCCCAAATGCTGTGGACACAATCTGAGATGTCCCTAGCCCTGGCACCTTGTACTTGTTTCTCCTCAAACAATATTTCTAAAGAGCATTTCTAAACAATGTGGTCATAACCGGGTAAGCCATTATATGAGGAGTGGTGCAGGAAAGTAATAACAAATCATGCTATTGTTCTGTAACCTATTAATAGAGCAAGGTTTTCACTCACATTATATTCCGTGGGCTTCCCAATGGGAAAGCTATCACGTGAATTCTTCCAAGCTACCTCCTTCTGCAACCCAAACAGATTCCACACAATGGACATGAAAGTTACTAGGCAACAACTCAAAAGGGAAAGGCAGGGAGAAGCATTTATCACAACAAGTGGCCTTCCTTCACCTCATTAAAGCCTACGACTCAACTGATTGTGAATACCTGTGAACTACTCTTCTTAAGTTTGGCTGCTCTCAGAAATTCACATTCAGCTGTAGTAAAAGGCATGCATGCCCAAGGCAGGTCCAATTTCATTACAAACAGGGCTGTGTTGTTACCCCAACACTCTTCTCAATTTTTCTCATTGAGCCTCATCTCCAAGAAACTTACCCCTAGAATAAGGGTCCCAACTATTTTTTTTATGTCATGGACTAGTACCATTAAACAAGGGATCCGTGGACACCAGGTTAGGAAACCCTGCTCTAGAGGGAAGCTGATCAATAGGATAAACATTAAACTGTTTAATTTGCACCACCTTCATTCCAGAATCAAGATCATATCAATCTCAGTCATCTGACTACTGTACAGATGGTTTTTGGAAGATGAGCACCAAATTATTGTTGACTTGTTCATGGAAGCTAACAGGGATTAGATGAGATATGAAACATCCATAATCCTCTACCAATTAGCTCCAGACAAAATCCATTCACAAGGAAACACTGGAAAACCTTCCCTATCTCTGAGCCTCCTTTAGAGAAGTTTGGTCTACACCTGTCTGGAAAACCTTAAACTTTGCACAACGTTTACTCCTGAACAAAACGTTTATTCCCAAGCACAAATCCTACTGTTCCATGCACTTCTGGGATATTAGCTACCTACAGCAGGCATCTCAAAGCATGTTAGTGATATCAAAGTTCAAAATAAATGTATTATCAACGTACATATATGCCACAATATACAACACCGAGATTCATTTTTATGGGTATATTCAATAAATCCAAAATAGAAATAATAACAATAGAATCAATAAAAGACTACACCAAGTAGGCTCTCAGTGTGCAAAAGACAACAAACTGCAAACACAGAAAGAAAGAAATAATAACAATGTAAATAATAAATAAACAATAAATATTGATAACATGAGACAAAGAGTCCTTGAAAGTGAGTCGATAGGTAGTGGGATCATTTCAGTGGTGGGGCAAGCGAAGTTGAGTGAAGTTATCCCTTTTGGTTTAAGAGTCTGATGGTTGAGGGGTAATAACTGTTCCTGAACCTGGTGGTGAGAGTGCTGAGGCTCCTGCACCTTCTTCCTGATGGCAGCAGTGAGAAGAGAGCATAATCTGATTGATAGGGTCCCTGATGATGGAAGCTGATTTCCTGCAACAACACTCCATGTAGATCCGCTCAATGGCAAGGACAGTTTTAACCGTGATGGACTGGGCCGTATCCATTAATTTTTGTAGGATTTTCCATTCAGGGGCATTGGTCTTTCCATATCAGGCTGTAAGGAAGCCAGTCAAAATGCTCTCTAGAAATTTGTCATAAGTTTTAGATGTCGTACTGAATCTTTACAAATTTCTAAGGAATGCTTTCTTCGTAATGACACTTACATGCTGGGCCCAGGGCAGAACTCTGAAATAACACTGAGGAATTTAAAGTTGCTGACCCTTTCCACCTCTGATCCTCCAATGACGACTGACTCATGGACTTCCAATTTCCTCCTCCTGAAGTCAATAATCAGCTCCTTGGTCTTGCTGACATTGAGTAAGAGGGTGTTGTTGTGGCACCACTCAACCAGTTTTCAAACTCCATCCTATATGCTGATTATTGGAGGTTCCACCTAAGACAGTGGTGTCGTTAGAAATTGTAAAATGGCACTAGAGTTGTGCTTAACCCCATACTCTACTCACTTTTTCACTTATGACTGTGTGGCTAAGGATATACCCATGTGGTGTATTTGTGCTGATAGAGATTATGCAGAAGATGTTGATGGCAATCCAAACTGACTTGGGATCTGCAAATGAGGAAATCGAGGATCAAATTGCACAAGGGAGTATTGGGACCAAAGTCTTGTAACTTATTGATCAGTTTTTGTTCATGCTATCTCTAGCAAGTCTACAGTAGGATATGCAAACCAACATCAGCAACTTCTCTCGGGCCAAAATTGAGGTTCTCGTTACACAGACAGTGCTAATGGATAGGCCACATGGCAAATATGTACAACATCAGATTCAAGATCTCAACTCTTACTTTGAGTATTGTTACGCCAAGAATCTCCACTGTCAAAGCCTCCGGGACAGAGAGTACAACATGCTCAATGATTCTTGAGTATCTATCATCACTCAAAATGGAGAAGCAGAATTCAAAAAGTCACTGAGAACCTTAATTATGGAAAAGGTTTCTTCCTTCCATAGATGCTGCCTGGCCTGCTGAGTTCCTCTAGCATTTTGTGAGTCTTGCTTGGATTTCCAGCATCTGCAGATTTTCTCATGTTGTGGAGTTACATTTCAGTCCTTGTCTACATGATCTTTGCCCATCTCCTTTTACATTTTCAACACAACTCATATAAAAAGTAATGATTTGTCAACTGCCAACATGAGGAAGTGTGTTTTTTTTTTAAGCAATAGAACAAGCTAGTCTAAACAGGACTCTAAATATTTTAAAAACAGAATAACTAGATAAGTCAGGAATTTTTTAAAATTAACAAAAACTGACTTAATTTTGATAAATCATGGTGCCAATGAGTTACTTAATGGAGAATTTTAAGGACATCACATCTCAAGCAAATTGCACTTTAATCTATTTAACCTGCAGGCATTTCTGTTTTAATCAAGACCACCAATAGGAAAACTGGGAAATATGCCAAGTAGAGGAGTGGTGTTGCAGCAACAACCTTGCACTCAACGTCAGTAAGATGAAAGAGCTGATTGTGGACTTCAGGAAGGGTAAGACGAAGGAACACATACCAGTCCTCATAGGGGGATCAGAAATGGAGAGAGTGAGCAGTTCCTGGGTGCCAAGATCTCTGAGGATCTAACCTGGTTCCAACATATCGGTGTAGTTATAAAGAAGGCAAGACAGCGACTATACTTCATTATGAGTTTGAAGAGATTTGGAATGTCAACAAATACACTCAAAAGCTTCTACAGATGTACCCCGTGGAGAGTGTTCTGACAGGTTGCATCACTGGTGGGGGGGGGGGGGGGGGGGCTACTGCACAGGACCGAAAGAAGCTGCAGAGGCTGGTAAATCTAGTCAGCTCCATCTTGGGTACTAGCCTACAAAGTACCCAGGACATCGTTAGGGATCGGTGTCTCAGAAAGGCAGCATCCATTGTTAAGGACCTCCAGCACCCAGGGCATGCCCTTTTCTCACTGTTACCATCAGGTAGGAGGTACAGAAGCCTGAAGGCACACACTCAGCGATTCAGGAACAGCTTCTTCCCCTCTGCCATCCAATTCCTAAATGGACATTGAATCTTTGGTCACCACCTTTTTCTAAAAAAAAATACAGTATTTCTGTTTTTGCACTTTTTAAAAATCTATTCAATAATGTAATTGATTTACTTGTTTATTAATTATTTTTTTCTATTTATTATTTATTAGATGTTTTATTTTATTTATTATTTTTTCTCTCTGCTAGATTATGTATTGCATTGAACTGCTGCTGCTACGTTAACAAATTTCACATCACATACCGGTGATAATAAACCCGATTCTGATTCATAAAACGTTGCCAGGAAAGCCGATGGATTTGGAGAGGATGGAGAGGAGGTCAAAAGTAGTGTAAAGGCACAAACAAGTGAGGAACAAAAGGATGGATTGCAAAAGCTTCTACAAGCATGTAAAAACAAAATATGTACATCCCTTACAGTCAGCAATAGTAATATGTTAAAAAGGGGAACAAAATAAACATGTACTCTGGTTCTCTCCTCACAAAAAAAGGCCTCAAGTAATTTCTTGGAAATGCAAGGAAACCATGAGCTTGAAAAAAAGGGAAGAATTAGAAAGCTGACACTGACCAACAAAGATTTTGCTTCCTGAATAATTTTGGGTGTATCATATAGCTTTTGGACTGCTGATCATGAATCAGGAAAATCACCATGAAGTTTCCCTGTTACACACCATTTTTTGAAATTGTTTATAATTATTATTTCAATTCATAATTCAAGTCAGAATAAGTGATGCCAAGATTAAGAAAGGGATTTGTGTCGGTCCACAAATCATATAGGTCATCAATAACAGGCAATTCTAAGAGCTTCTAGTGGGACCGGAGAAAATCACACAGAAGGCATTGAACGATGTTGTTAAAATTTTTCTTGGCAACTACACAGCACCAAGCTACATGCAAGCTGGTTAATAACATGCTTCAAGCAAACAAAACCATGAAGTGCAGCATGTCACTGAAGATTCATTTTCTACATTCCCATTTAGACTTCTTCCCTGCAAATCTTGTTGCTGCCAATGACAAGCATGGTGGAAGGTTTCACTGGGACATTGCAGTCATGGAGAAAAGGTATCAGAGCAACTGGAATCCATCAATGCTGGCTGATTATTGTTGGACACTTATGCGTGAAGCCTCAGACACCGAGTACAAAATTAAAATCATCAACAAAACATTTTTAGCTTAGTTGAACTACAGCAAAGCGTCAGCACCGTTAAGCAATTAAACACATTATATTCAATAAAAGTTATAATTTCCTGTTTCTCCAAATTCGTACGTGATACAATTAGTCTGGAATTATATTTGTGTTCAGCTTCAAGCATCCTATCATAAACAAAACAAAAGTTCTGAGGAAGCAACACTTTTGAAAAGAATTTGGAAAGAATTACTGCTCTTTTGTTTTTAAAAGTGCTGGAGAAATTACCGTAGATGTCGGATTATAAGCCGTTACTTTTTTCCCACATTTTGAACAGCTTTGAACACTGCGGCCTTTACTACGGTGCGGCTAATACATGATTTTTTTTCATGCCGCCAAAAACATTTTGCCTCGTAACAGTAGACCAATAAAATTGATGAGTAGTTCACAGAGGTCCAATGAAATTGTACGATAAATCAAGCGCACTTTCACAATTAAATTATTGTAAATCAGTCATTTGTACTCACCCTCATCAACATGGAAAACACTTGAAGAAAAGCATTGTGCTGCCTTTATGGCAGTTATTTAGTTTATAATATTTTCGCTTAGTAATTCATTTGTTAGTAATTTCTAGTTAAAGTTAGAAGTGTTTTAACTATATTTGTTTTCTGTACTACATCGCGGGATGCTATGACGTCACACCCGGTTTTGCCGCGTCTTGTGGGAAATACCGGTTTGCGATAAACGGGAAGGTGGGGGCGAGCGGCATTAGATCTGAGCGAACGCTGCTTTTAAGTTAAAGGCGATCAATAACTTTTCCTGGTAGGCTGCAGTATATATATTTTTTACCAGTCGTTAGGAGATATTGGAATGTTGTTCAGTAAAAAAGTATATGCAACGTAATTTGTGTTACCGATACGTATGTATATTTAAAAGTAGCCGCGTTACAGGCACGGTTCGAAAAAAAGCATTTGCAATATGTATTTGTTTATGTTACCATATGGATTTAATTAAAAGTTAAAAAATCCTCACGTGTAATATCTTTCTGTGTAAATATCTCATATTACAACGTGGGACACCTGCGGCTGAAAATCCGGTGCGGCCTAAAATCCGGTGCGGCTTGTACAAGTACAAAATTGATTTTCTTTCTAAAATTAGAGCCAGCGGCTTTTAATCAGGTGCGCTCTGTAGTGCGAAATCTACGGTAAATGGCATGGGAAACCAATTTTTAGACTTTGAATCCACATCCCATATTATTTCCAAAGTAACCATGCAAATAGTGGGTGTATTATTTGTCATTTTCCAAAATCATACAGAATATAGAATGGTTCCTGCAGATTGGATGCTGGCAAATATGAGACCATTATTTTTAAAAAATGGAGAGGAAACAGTATAGTCTAGGCTAACAATAGTAGTGGGGAAGTGATACAATAAATTATAAAGGACAAGAAATAAGGATGCTGTCAAATCCGGCTGATATTTTTATTTGCTATTTGATAACTACATTTGATAACTGTACTTTTTTTCCCCATTGAGGATGTCACTAGGAGAAAAGATAAGGAGGAACCAGAGAATGTTTTGTTGTGGTTGACAGACATGAAATGTAAGACAATAAATGTGCATCTCCCCCCCACCCCACCATAATAGCAGGCAGTGATAGGAAACAATGTTCGTGTCCCAGTTATGTATGAACATGACAATGATCTGGATGAGAGATCAGAATGTAATATTGCTGATGATATAAAATTGGACAGGGATGTGAGGAAAACACAAACAGTAGCTTCCAATGAGTTGAGCAAGTTCACAGCAGATGAAGTACAAGCTGGATAAATATGAAGTTACCGCCTCTGCTAGAAAAAAGGAGATTGGTGATAGATTGGGATGTAAAATGTCCAAAGAGAGAATGTCCTTGCACATTAGTCAACTGAGAGCAAACAGCCTTAACCTGAGGGAGCACAACTACAGTTACTTTGCAAAAATTGTCAGAGCTAGAAGCCAAGTAAGAAATCCAATGTAGGAAGAAAACTGGAATCGTCTTCATTACCAAAATCTGAAAGGAGAAACAAACTGGAGTAAGTAAACATGGGGCATAGAGCAGTACAGGCCATATAGCCCACAATGTTGTGTCAATCTCTTAGCCTACACCAAGATTAATCTAACCGTTCCCTCCCCAATAGCACTCCATTTCTCTAAGTGTCTCATAAATGCCCCTAGTGTATCCAACTCTGCACCACCCCTGGCAGGACGTTCCACACACCTAACTTGCTCTACATGAAAAGCCTACCTCTGACTCTTCCCCCACTACACATTCCTCCAGTCAGCTTAAAATTATGCCCGCTCTTATTTCTGCCCTGGGAAAAAGTCTCTGGTTGTCCACTTCATCCATTCCTCTTATCATCTTGTACAACTCTATCAAGTCGCCTCTCAGCTTCCTTCACTCCAAAGAGAAAAGTAGTAGCTTTCTCAATCTATCCTCATAAGACATACTGGACAATCTAGACACCTGGTTGATCTCCTCTACACCCCTTTTAAAGCTTCAACATCCTTCCTATAAATGAGCTGACCTGAACTGAATACAATACTCCAAGAAAAGCCACAATTTGCATTGATGGTAAAGTTGACTCAGCTGATACTGAAGCAGAGTTGATGTTGCAAGATCAGGGGTTGTAATCAGATGACTAGTAGACATTCTCCCTCCTTAATACACAGATGCAGGACCCACAGCATTGTCAATGATTCCTCCTATCCAACAGCATCATTAAACCCCTACCATCAAGCATTAGGACAAGAACTTTTAGGATGGGAAACAGCTTCTTTCCCCAGGCTGTGAGACTACTGAACTCCCTGTCACCACCACTCAGGTCTCATCCAGTAACATCATACTGCTTACTTTTTAAACTTGTGTATAAATGCACCTTATAAATTGCTAACTTACTTATGGTAATATTACATTATGTGTTGTGTGCGAGTTAAACAGACACTGTTGGGCACCTTGGTCCAGAGGAACGTTGTTTCCCTTAGCAGTATGCATGCATATGGTTGAATGACAATAAACTTGAACTTCATGCGCATCATGACCATAAGACACAGGAGTAGAATTAGGCCATCTGGCTCATCGAGTCTGCTCCACCATTCAATCATGGATGATCCCTTTTCTTTTTCTCCTCCTCAACCCCAGTTCCTGGCCTTCTCCCCGTAACTTTTTATGCTATGTCCAATCGAGAACCTATCAATCTCTGCCTTAAACGTACCCAACAACCTGACCTCCACAGCTGCACGTTGCAACAAATTCCACAAATTCACCACCTTTTGGCTAAAGAAATTTCTCCGCCTCTGTTTTGAAAGAGCACCCCTTTATCCTGAAGCTATTATGCCCTCTTGTCTTAGACTGTCCCACCATGAGAAACATCCTTTCCACATCTACTCTGTCTAGGCCTTTCAACATTCAAAAGGTTTCAATGAGATTCCCCCTCATCCTTCTGAATTCCAGTGAGCACAGACCCAGAGCCATCAAACGTTTCTCATATGATAACCTTTTCATTCCTGGGATCATTCTTGTGAACCTCCTCTGGACCTCTCCAATGCCAGCATATCTTTTCTAAGATGAGGGGCCCAAATCAAGGTGAGGCCTCACCAGTGCCTTAGAAAGCCTCAGCATCACATCCTTGTTCTTGTATTCTAGACCTCTTGAAATGAATGCTAACATGGCATTTGCCTTCCTCACCACCGACTCAACCTGCAAGTTAACCTTCAGGGTGTTCTGCACAAGGACTCCCAAGTTCCTCTGCATCTCAGATTCCTGGATTTTCTCCCCATTTAGAAATTAGTCTGCACATTTATTTTACTAGCAAAGTGCATGACCATGCATTTTCCAACACTGCATTTCATTTACCACTTTCTTGCCCATTCTCTTAATCTAAGTCCTTCTGCATCCTACCCATTTCCTCAACACTACTTGCCCCTCCACCAATCTTCATAGCATCTGCAAACTTGGCAACAAAGCCATCTATTCCATCACCTAAATTACTTATATACAGCATAAAAAAAGTGGTCCCAACGCTGACCCCTGTGGAACACCACTAGTCACTGGCAGCCAACCAGAAAAGGATCCTTCTATTCCCACTCGCTGTCTCCTATCAATCAGCCAATGCTCTGATCATGTTAGGAACTTTCCTGTAATACCACGGGCTCTTAACTTGTTAAGCAGCCTCGTGTGGCACCTTGTCAAAGACCTTCTTAAAGTCCAAATATACAACATCCACTGCATCCCTTTTATCTATCCTCCATGTAATCTCCTCAAAGAATTCCAACAGGTTCATCTGGCAGGATCTTCCTTGAAGGAAAAATGCTGACTTTATACAATCTTGTCCTGTGTCATCACATATTTCATCACCTCATCATTAACAATTGACTCCAATATCTTCATAACCACAGAGGTCAGGCTAACTGGTCTATAATTTTCTTTCTGCTGCCTTCCACCTTTCTTAAAGAGTGGAGTGACGTTTGCAATTTTCCAGTCCTCTGGCACTATGCCAGAGTCCATTGATTTTTGAAAGATCATTTCTAATGCCACCACAATCTCTAACACTACCTCTTTCAGAACCCTAGCGTGCAGTTCCTCTGGTATGGGTGACTTGTGTACCTTTAGGTCTTTTAACTTTTTGACCATCTTCTCTCTTGTAACAGTAACTGCACCCACTTCTCTTCCTTCACACACTAGTGTCTTCCACAGTGAAGACTGATGCAAAATACTCATTTAGTTCATCTGCCATCTCCTTGTGCCCCATTATTATTTATCCTGCCTCATTTTCTAGTGGTCCTATATCCACTCTCATTTCTTTTATTTTTAACATACTTGAAAAAACTTTTACTATCCACTTTGATATTATTTGCTAGCTTGCTTTCATATTTCATCTTTTCCCTTCTAATGATTTTTTGGTGCTCTCTGTTGGTTTTCAAAAACTTCCCAGTCCTCCATCTTCCCACTAATTTTTGCTTTGTTGTATTCCCTTTCTTTTGCTTTTACAATAGCTTTGACTTCCCTTGTCAGCCACGGTTGTACTATTTTACCATTTGAGTACTTCATGCTTGGAATACACAGGTCCTGCGCTTTCCTCATTTTTCCCAGAAATGCATGCCATTACTGCCAGCAGCTCCTTCCAATTTACTTTGGCCAACTCCTCTCTCAGTGGAGTAATCCTTCAGTGGAGTAATTTCCCTTACTCCACCAAAATACTGCTACATCAGACTTTACTTTCTCCCTATCTAATTTCAAGTTGAACACAATCATATTGTGATCACTGGTTCCTAAGGGTTCTTTTATCTTAAGCTCCCTAATCGCCTCTGCTCATTACATAACACAGAATCCAGTACAGCTGATCCCCTAGTAGACTCAACGGCAAACTGCTCTAAGAAGCCATCTCTCAGGCACTCAACAAACTCACTGTCTTGAGATCCATTACCAACCTGATTTTCCCCAATTGACCTACATGTTAAAATCTCCCATGACTACCATAACATTGCCCTTTTGACTCACCTTTTCTATTTCCTGTTGCAACCTGTGGTCCACCTCCCAGCCACTGTTGGGAAGCCTGTATATAAATGCCATCCATGTCCTTTTACCCTTGCAGTTCCTTAACTTCTTCTGATCCTATGTCACATCTTTCTACTGATTTGATGTCATTCTTTACCAGTAGAGCCACACCACCCCCTCTGCCAACCTTCCTATCCCTCTTATATAATGTGTAACCCTGGACATTCAATTCCCAACTACATCCGTCCTTCAGCCACAATTCAATGATGGCTATGGTATCATACCTGGCAATCTGTAATATAGCAACAAGATCATCCACCTCATTTCTTAAGCTACGCGCATTTAGACACGACACCTTGAGTACTGCATTTTCTGTCCTTTCTGACTCTGCATCCCTAATGATTTGACACTCAGCCTGTTGGCTGCAACTAAGACCCATCACCTGCCTGCGCTTCCTGACAATCTGACTGCATGCTCTCTTTACTCTTTTTTTTTAAACAATCTGTCCTTTCCCGAGTCCCTTCACTCCGGTTCCCACTCACCTGCCAAGTTAGTTTAAACCTTACCCAACAGCTCTAATAAACCTGCCCTTGAGGATATTGGTCCCCCTCAGGTACAGGTGCAACCTGTCACTTTTGAAAAGGTCATTTTCCCCCACAAGAGATCCCAGTTATCCAAGAACCTGAAGCCCTGTCCTCTGCACCAGATTCTCAGCCACATCATCCTGTTTCTACCCTCACTGGCACGTGGCACAGGCAGCAATCCAGAAATTACAACCCGAGAGGTCTAACTTCTCAGCTTTCTAGCATGGTAGCATTCATGGATGAATCTCAGTGGATTCCTGACTGAACGCAATACAACCTTCTTTGATCTATATTTAAGCAACATTTTCTTAATAAAGCCCTGATTCTCCACAAGTAAATTAGAATTCATTTGGCAATAACTTTCCCATCACTAATTTTAGATTCACTGACCTGAAATCACCTAGTGTATTCTAGCTGGCCTCTGTGAATCAAGATAATACTTTTACTATCTTCCAGTCATGGAACACCTCCTCTGTAGCCAGAGCAGATTATCCACAACATCTACAAGGAACTCTGCCACAAGAAGCAGCATCCATCATCAAGGACCCTCACCATCAAGATCATGCTCTCTTCTCACTGCTGTCATTGGGAAGGAGCTACAGAAGCCTAACAGCCCACACCACCAGGTTCAGGAAGAGTTATTATCCTTCAACCATCAGGCTCCTGAACTAGCGTGGATAACTTCACTCACCTGAACACTGAATTGATTCCACAACCTATGTACTCACTTTCAAGGACACTACCACTCAGTATTATTTATTTACTTATGTATTAATTCTATTTGCACAGTTGTCATCTTTTGTACATCAGTTGCTTGACAGTCTTTGTGTGTACTTTTTTCAATAATTCTATTGTATTTCTTTGTTCTACTGTGACTGCCTACAAGAAAATGAATCTAAGAGCAGTAAATGGTGATTGAATTAAGGTAAGTCTTAAGGATACTCATTATGAGATCTGATGTAATATTCCAATAGGTGGACAGAGGGAAAAGATCCAGCACCATCCAGTTCACTAACACATTTATTCATTTAATTATTTGTTCAGATAAAATGTGGAATAGGCCTTTCCAGCCCTTCGAGCCTCACTGCCCAGGAATTCCCTGATTTAATCCTAGCCTAATCACAGGACACTTTGCAATGAGCAATAAACCTACCAACCAGTACACATTGAATTGAATTGATCTTATTGCTTACATCCTTCATATACAAGAGTAAAAATATTTGCATTATGTCTCTGTCTCAATGTGCAATTTATAGTAATTGATAATGAACAGTATGTACAATAGGATAGTCAATCTAACATAGAAATTTGCACAGGCTTTGAACTGTGGCAGAGGGAAACCGGTGCTCCCAGACGAAACCCAGGCGTTCTCAGGAAGAACATACAGCAATGGGAAATGATCAATTACTGCTTCCACACTAAATTTGTTACCATAAGTTATTTAACCTTCCATGTAAAGAAGATCCCTGAGTAGCAGGCGCACATTTTTGAAAATGAGCAGTAATATGTTTTGTCCTAACAGAACCATTGATGAGAAATGAAATACAAGCCCGGCCAAAATAGACGCTGAAAATTGAAAGGCAATGTCGTTTCACTGCTGAGCTGAACACCGCTTCAGCCAAAGTGCTACCAAGTGACGTTCCTATGCCAACCAGGACTAACAAACGCAGGCCTTCACCTCAAACAAAATAAAACAGAACAAGACTGAAAACCTCATTATACTTTCAGAGATGGTCACTGCTTCAGAAGGGCGAGTCGAATCAGAACCAAGGAGCTGCAGGAAGCTAAGATGGACATAATTATCCACCAGGGGAATTAAACCTATTTGACACATGTTAGATGCCTATACATTGTCTGCCTTTTAAAATCCCATAGGACCTGCTTTAAGAATTTTGAAAATGGAAATGATGGTTTGAGTGAATCTGTCAATAATCTCAAACTAAAACCTTTAATGAAACCACTGTCTCCAGTGTATTACAAAACAAAAAAAAAACAACTCATTTCCACCAACAGTGTTGGTAGTTAACCATTCAACATACAATTACTTTATAAAAATTAGGTAATGAGCAACAGATGGTAGTACTGAAGCTCTGATTTTCAACTTCAGTGACAAATCTCTGGGCTCCATAGCCCAAAGTTATGGTTGGATTGAAGAAACGACCCCTGCTGCCAAGTTCCCTCAGTGGACATTTGTAAATGAGTACCAACGCAGTGGATTCACCCTTACATTACTCCCTCCCAGGCAGCACAAACACATATATTCATTTTCTGCATTCTCTATAAAAGTTGTAGGGTTATAAGATATTTGATACTTTAAAACATTCAAATCGCTGTGCGCTGGGGCACACACTGGGCTAAAGAGGAACCATTCTCTAACCCGCACTGATCTTCCATCTTGCAGAAATTATGCTCCAGTCATAATGGAAGTTTCCTGTCAGGGCAGGACCCTTTAAATGGCATAGCTCAAAATACTCTAGATTGGGGGTTCCCAACCTTTTTGTTATGCCATTGAGCACGGACCACAGGTTGGGAACCCCTGCTCGAGATGCACTGAGCCTTTGAATAGCTGGTGGGTGCTGGAGTTCATCATGCACTATGCTACAATGTCAATAAGTAGTCAGATGTATACAACATAGAAACAGTTCCTTCAGCCCAGCTGGTCCATGCTGACCCATTCCTTGTATATGTGTTTTGCCCATTTACCTCAAAACCTTGCCTAGCCATATACCTATCCAAAATGTATTAATTAATTTATTTATTAGAGTGCGACCCTTCAGGCCACACCGCCCTGCAATCCCCCCACTTTAATTCAAACCCAATCACAGGACAATTTATAATGACCGATTAACCTACCAATCTGTACATCTTTGGACTGTGGGAGGAAACCCACGCAGGCACAGGGAGAACATGCAATCTCCTTACAGGCAACGGGTGGAATTGAACCCAGCTCGCTTGTACCGTAAAGCATTGTGCTAACCACTAGGCTACTGTCTCACCCATATCTCGTTGGAAAAATGGCACAGCTGCCTGCAGTGCACTTCCAGTACCGCACAACAAACCAATTGGAATTAATTTCAGTTGTTTTTTTGTACTATGTTGCTCTGGTATTCAGGGTTTTATCAAAGAAATACCAAAAACCTGGTCCTCCTCAGTGGGTCAAATATCACCTCAGCCACAAAATGGCAAGTAACAGGAAGGCCTATCCTATTTCTTCTTTTAAGTGGCCTTCCTTCTTCATTGAGACATGGCTTATATTCATTTTCTAGTCTGTTAATATAATCACAGTCAGTAACCGGAATGAAGTGCAGTTGTTGGACATTAAATATGACAGAAAATACCCAGATTAATGTGAGCCTACTGCCAAGACAAGTTTGTCCCCACTCTGAGTTGCACAACCTCAAGTAGCCAGAAGCAGGCATCTTCTCTTGATTCAGGACATCTGTTAAAAACAGCTTTGGTGGGGCTGAATTTCTTACCAGATCCAGGCTTCTCATTTCTAGTTTAAACATGCTCTTCTGAACTACTGCTGTGACTTGAAAAGAAGTTTTATTGATTTGCCATGATTTATAACCTGGCTATCTTTCAAGACTAAGGTATAATTTCTCTCTCTCTCTGGATAAACCAGTTAAGGGACCATTTTGCTCATCTCCTCCAAACAAAAGGAAGGTGTACGACTTTCCAGTGAGATGAAGGCAACATTAACCCACGATCATTAGTTCTAGTCTCACCCACACTCAGAGCAAAAGTCTTTTTGCATTTACCCTATCTATACCACACATTTTATCTGTACCTACCTATTCCATACTATAATCATATAGACCTCCATCAAGTCTCCCCTCATTATCTTACACTCCAGGGAATAAATTCCTATTCGATCTTTCCCTTGGTCTCAGGTCAAGTATGAACAGTATGTGAGACAAGCTTTTCACTGGTGCATACAGCCAATATCAGACTGTATTGAGCCACAGTGGACAGAAGTAACCACATTTCTGCTGACTATGAAATAACCATACTTACTAATCCTATTTACCAACACTTGGCTCATTACCATCCAAACCTTGGTGATTCAGGTGCTGGTCTTGATGCTTCTCAACTATTGGGAGATAATCTATTTGCCCCACTCCCAACAGGCAATGAATTCCAACTCCAATCAAAACCTAGATGAAAAAATTCTTCCAAAATCTTCTCTCAACATTTCATCCTTTACCCCACCATCTGTCTCCTAGTCTTAGATACCACTGCTGTGGGAAAAATGTTTCTGTCCATGCCCTTCATAATTTTGTTCACCTCCATCAAGTTCCCCCCTCTCAGCGTCCTCCACTCCGAGGTGGAACAAATATTCTAACAGTAGAAGGCCACGGGGGAACATGCAAACTCCATGCAGACTGTATCAAAATTAGGATTGAACCCGAGTTATTGAACCACCAGGCAGCAGCAATAATATTGTACCACTGTGCTGCCTAGTTCCACAAGGATATTATAGCCAGGTTTGGTAATTGGAACAAGTTACCACTACCTATTAAATGCTCCCAATGGCATGCACCTCAAATAGCCTCTGACAACCAAATCCAGCCCCTGGCCTTCACGTGTGGCTCAGCTACTAAGCCCGGTGGAACCATTTCTACTGACAGGAGGAGCAATGGCAGGTTACTGACGCCTGAAAACCAATTGGTTCGGGCAGATAAGACTCATTAGCCGTGGTCGGCAGCTCACCTAGGAGAAGGAAAACTCTGATCTCAAACCTCCGCTGCCGTACCCACTCACAGGGAAAGCTCTGGGATTAAACTCCGAGGGAAAACTGCGGAGCTGGAGTCCCTAAGGCAGTCGTGTGTTGAGTTCACCGCTGACCGGCAACTCCTGTGACGCTGCTGGTACCAAATTGTACTGGTCTCTGCCGTTCCTTTGGGTTCAGGTGTTCAACAAAGGGGAACCTGCTACTTAGGCAAAAGCTTGCCTTCCATATTGTACTGCGCGAGTTTGTGTACCTAGACAGCTAGGATGCAACATCCATGCTCAACCCTGACTGATGGAGGCCGTACTGTGCTACTCAGCACACCAGAAGATGCCCCTTGGATGTTGTATTTGCTCTGCATTTATTCAGCAATGCACGTAACCACATTCCTCTTCCTCTGTTCTCTCAGGTACCTTCCAGAAGAGAGTCGCCTTCCACGGACAAACAATGCAGTGGTTCTGAGGCAACGCGCACAAAATGCCGGAGGAACTCAGCAGGCCAGTCAGGACTGTTATAGAGTCATGGCCCAAAACATCAACTGTTTACTCATTTCCATTGATGCTGCCTAGCCTGCTAAGTCCTCCAACATTTTGTGTGTGTTGCTTTGAATTTGCAGGACCTGCAGATTTTCTCATGTTTGTGATACAAGTTTAGCCCATGATGTTTGGAACACCAACAACATTAGGTTTGAATGAAGGATACTACTGATTTTGCTGGATAATAAATGAATCTGAAAGGCATGAAGCCTGAATTTATTAATTAAACCATGTCTCTGTGGGTATCAGGCAATGCTTCCTTTCATTGTAACATCCTATTAATAAACATGTTTTTGTTAACAAAGTATGAATTGTTTAGACCAGTAATCTAGCCCACAGGCCTGCCCTTAACATTGTAATTATACTCCAATTACAGAAATTCTAAATTTTAAAATTACTGATTAAACTTGAATTAAAATAGATATCTTAAACTGACAACTCACAGGGAGTTATTTTAACACAAAAATACCAAGAAACGGAAAAAAGAAATTAAACTTACCATCATTCGAGGGTGTACACTGAATTCTAAGTCTCACTGCCTCTTTAAGTACCCTGCCCTGTACTAATTGTGGTATTCATAAGTTTTTCTCGGTATTGCTGCTTAGGAAGTCAAGTACTCAGGTCAGAGCTTCTGTGAACCTTCAACTAATGTCACTGGTATATAGAATAATGTACTGAACTTCAATCCAGCAATAAACACACAAATCAGGACATAGGTAGAGCTTGTTCTGCCATTTAACAAAATTATGGCTCATTTAATTGTAACTCCAGTTCCACATTTCTACTGGTCCAGAAGTAATCTCCCACTCCCTCGATTATCAAGGATCTATTTCTTGCTCTTTCAAGATTCTTCCTCAAAAGGGTGGCAGAAGCAGAATTCCAAAGACTCTTTACATCAGACAAAAATGTATTTATTCCCCCACTTAAAGGGGCACCCTTTATTCTTTTAAAACCATGACTCTTAGCATGTGATCCAACCTGACAAAGCTTAAGTGTCTTATTTTTAAGCCATTCTACATGGGCAAGTAGAAATGTGGAGTTGAACTTACAATTAAATGAACCATAATTTTGGTACATGGTAAAACAGGCTTTTTCTTTGACTTGATTTGTGTGTTTGTTGATGGTTTGATTTCTGATACATTGTCCTATACACTAGTGACATCAGTTGAATGGTGTTCATTATCAGTTACGACAATGGATAAAAACCTAGACCACACAACTAATCCTTGTAGACCATCCCACCCAATGCATGTGTCTGCCCAGTCAGCATTCTTTGAACTGTTTCCAATGCAAAACGATCCTTCTTTAAATGAAATCAAAACCATACACAGAACTGCATATGTGGACTTCCTATATTACTGACATATAGCCTACCCTAGTTTCATATACAATTCCTCCAAAAAAACTCTAACAAATTTCATACATTCAATATATTCTGGATTAATGGACTTCAATGATTTCTTCCCAGACAGAACGAGCTGAAAGCCAAAAACTAGTTGAAGAGCCTCAGAGAAGCTTTAGCGATCCAAACATTCGAAGTGCGACATGCCAATTCGAAGCAATACTATAATACATCAAAGTATAATATCTTTAAATCCTAATGCCAATAGCAATTGAAGAAAGGAAAAAAAATTTCATTAAAACCATAGCTTGATTGTGAGTCATCAAGGCTTTCTACTCTCCACTGCCATTCTCCATTCAGCTTCCTCCTCCTTAATACAGGGAATTGATGTTGAAATATGACAGTAACACATGGAGCCAAAATTTGCTCTGTTAGATGCAGAAAGCCACATAACATGCTCAGTTGTGTCTGTTGAACTTTGACTTAATTAGAATTGAATTGCACCATCCATTGGGTCTTTCAGGCATAACAGAGGACACATTTCAATGTGAAAGTATTGCTCTCCTCCCGATTTCCAGTTCAGATGGCAAAGCAACAGTCCTACTAGCTGAACAAAAGGCAACAGATGGCACATGGCTTATGAACAAGCAGTCTCCTGAATCTAAACCATAGTACCATTGAAACATACTTACAGAGAGCAGGACTAACATTGCACCATGCATGAAGACAAGTGATATGTGGCTCAATTCCACGCAGACAGACAGACATACTTTATTGATCCCGAGGGAAATTGGGTTTCGTTACAGCTGCACCAAGAGTTCAAGCCGCATCAAGAATAGTGAAGAAATATAGCAATATAAAACCATAAATAATTAAATAATAAGTTAATCATGCCAAGTGGAAATAAGTCCAGGACCAGCCTATTGGCACAGGGTGTCTGACACTCCGAGGGAGGAGTTGTAAAATTTGATGGTCACAGGTAGGAATAACTTCCTGTGATGCTCAGTGTTATAGATCGGTGGAATGAGTCTCTGGCTGAATGTACTCCTGTGCCTAACCAGTACATTATGGAGTGGATGGGAGTCATTGTCCAAGAGAGCATGCAACTTGGACAGCATCCTCTTTTCAGACACCACCATCAGAGAGTCCAGTTCCACCCCCACTACATCATTGGCCTTACGAATGAGTTTGTTGATCCTGTTGGTGTCTGCTACCCTCAGCCTGCTGCCCCAGCACACAACAGCAAACATGATAGCACTGGCCACCACAGCCTCATAGAACATCCTCAGCATCGTCCGGCAGATGTTAAAGGACCTCAGCCTCCTCAGGAAATAGAGATGGCTCTGACCCTTCTTATAGACAGCCTCAGTGTTCAAATACACATTTGCTTATCAATAACGTTCTTCCACCAGAGAACAACTGCAAGCTCTGCTGCAGATCTGGGAATAGATAGATAGATACTTTATTCATCCCCATGGGGAAATTCAACATTTTTTCCAATGTCCCATACACTTGTTGTAGCAAAAACTCATTACATACAATACTTAACTCAGTAATAATATGATATGCATCTAAATCACTAACTCAAAAAGCATTAATAATAGCTTTAAAAAAAAAGTTCTTAAGTCCTGGCAGTTGAATTGTAAAGCCTAATGGCATTGGGGAGTATTGACCTCTTCATCCTGTCTGAGGAGCATTGCATCGACAGTAACCTGTCGCTGAAACTGCTTCTCTGTCTCTGGATGGTGCTATGTAGAGGATGTTCAGGGTTTTCCATAATTGACCGTAGCCTACTCAGTGCCCTTCGCTCAGCTACCGATGTTAAACTCTCCAGTACTTTGCCCACGACAGAGCCCGCCTTCCTTATCAGCTTATTAAGACGTGAGGCGTCCTTCTTCTTAATGCTTCCTCCCCAACACGCCACCACAAAGAAGAGGGCGCTCTCAACAACTGACCTATAGAACATCTTCAGCATCTCACTGCAGACATTGAATGACGCCAACCTTCTAAGGAAGTACAGTCGACTCTGTGCCTTCCTGCACAAGGCATCTGTGTTGGCAGTCCAGTCTAGCTTCTTGTCCAACTGTACTCCCAGATACTTGTAGGTCTTAACCTGCTCCACACATTCTCCATTAATGATCACTGGCTCCATATGAGGCCTAGATCTGAACCTGTGTATCAAAGAGTTCAAAATTGCAATTCAATCATGTAGCTTGTTAAGAACTCAAGTACCTTTTAGCTTATAGTTCGAAGGCCATTGATTGGATTGGCAACTTGTGCACCTTGTCAGGTTGCGAGATATTGGGCCACTAATCCAAATGAGCACGTTCAAACCTTATCATGGCATCAGTAAAGTTTTAATTTAAATAAATTTAAAAATCCTCATAATAACTATAAACAAGTTTTCCTCAGACCATATAGCACCAAGTATACCTCAATTATAGCAGCTGAACCAATAAATTTTTTTACTATTATTTGACAAGCTACAAAAGACTCTGAAGCACACAAATATTCATTACATCTGTATGCACATGCATACAGTCATTAACCGGTTAATTCCACATGGCAAGAACTTCAAGAAACACTTCAGCTCACTAAAATCGAGGTACAACGGTGATGATTAGTTTCCTCTTCTTCTTCTTCTTGCACCTTTAACTCCTGATGGAGTCGTCGGGGCACCGTCATGACAAGCTTTTCTCCAGTCTGTTCCATCTATCACGGTTGTGTGCCAGGGCCTGGGTCACCGCAAATGTTTTCCCTGTCCATTCTTTAATGTTGTCCGTCCATCTTTTCCCCTCCACAGTTCCTTGTAGAATGGTCTTTGCAAGGCCATTGGATCTTGTTACATGGCTGTACCATCTCAGCTTTCTTTTCTTCATCGTTGTGAGAAGGTCTTCATGGGGGCCAACGTGGTGCTGGATGTCTTGCGAACCTGCTTGTTTGTGATGTGGTCCAAGTATGAGAATCCCAAGATGTTGCGATAGCATCTCATTTCCAATGCCTGCATCTTCCTCTGTAGCTCTGCTGTGAGGGTCCATGTCTTGCATGCATACAGGAAGATGGAGAATACCAATGCACACAGGAGTCTGATCTCGTACTTCATGGTGATGTTGCTGTCCCTCCATATTGTCTTGAGTTTGAATAGTGCAGACATTGTCTGTGCGGTCCTTGTTAGGACTTCTGGTCTTGATCCTTCATCACTGATGACTGCCCCCAGTTATTTGAACTGCTGCACTGTCTCAAGTTTCTGACCATGGACTGAGATGTCTGTTGTGATGGCACCATAGGCATTTGCCAGGAGCAATGATTAGTTTATGAGAAGGAGAAAAAAGATAATTGACACTAGATCTCTCCAGCTGAAAAGCTATCATCAGTACAGGCACAACAAGCTAAACCTCTTGCCTCTGAATTCTAACAACAGCATGCAGAAGAGTTCTTAAGTTCAGACATGGTAGTTCAATATTTCCATCCCCTCCCTGATCAAAAAGAATACAGCATTCCAAGTCAATAAAATAAGCTATTCAAACATTGCTGTATTGCGTAACACATTTCTATTGCTCAACTCTTTACAGTCAAATGGAAGTTCTCCAGGATCAGATATACCATCACTGACATACATGCAGGCAACTTTCTTAGATACGCCTGCTTGATAATGCAAATATCTAATTGGTTAATCATGTGGTAGCAATTGCATGCATAAAAGCATGCAGGCATGGTCAAGAGGTTTAGTTGCTGGTCAGAGCAAATATCAGAATAGGGAAGAAATATGATTTAAGTGACTTTGACAGTGGAATGATTGTTAGTGCCAGACACAGTGGTTTGAGTATCTCAGAAATTGCTGATCTCATGGGGTTTTTACCCACAACGCCACTGCCTGAAAGGAGTTTGTATGTTTTCCCCGTGACCGTGTGGATTTCCTCCGGGCACCTCGGTTTCCTCCCACAATCCAAAGACTCACCGGTTGTTAGATTAATTGGTCATTATAAATTGTCCCATGATCAGGCTAGGGTTAAATCAGGGGTTTGCTGGGTTGCCTGGTCTGAAGAGTTGGAAGGGCCTATTCTACGCTGTATCTCAATAAATAAATAGGCTCTAAAGTTTATAGAGAATGGTGCATAAAACAAAAAAAAAGCTGTTTATGGGGGCAAAATTGCCTTGTTAATGAGAAAGATTAGAGGAGAATGGCTCAAGCAGACAGGGAGGCGGCTGTAACTCAGATAACCATGGTATTACAACAGGGGTGTGCAGAAGAGCATCGCTAAATGCACCGTGTATCAAAATGTGAAGTGGATGGAACACAGCAGAAGACCAGGAACATAAGAAAGTGACCACTGAGTGCATGTCATAAACTTGTCTGTTTTGTGGCAGCAGTACAACTAATACATAAAATTTACTTTCAGTTATAAAAAATTTAAAAAAAAACAAACAAGTTAGTGCAAAACGAGAACAAACCAGTGAGGTAGCGTTCAAGGACCATTCAGAAATCTGGTGGCGGGGGGTACGAAGCTGTTGCTAAAACATCGAGTGTCTCTCTTCAGGTTCCTGTACATCTTCCCTGACAGTAGTATTGAAGAAATGGCATGTCCTGGATGTTGATGGTTATGTTTGGATTTCTTTTTTTTTGTAATTTATTTTTTTATTGAAGTTCATCATCAAACATTTCCATAAGATGTATTTCAGATATTGTACATATATATCATATAATCATATACATCACAAATCTCCACAAAGTATTTATCTGAGGTATACACTTATAGAAAAGAGTGGAAAGAAAAAAAACAAGCAAAAGGAAAGAACTATGTACAAGTAGGGAGTGATCTTTTTTTTAAAACAACAGATTCATTAATTTGTGAGAATAAAATCAGGCCCATGAAGCATTATGTAGTTAAACCATTTTTCCCAGTATGAATCAAATTGTTCCAGCTTATGATTAACAGATGCTGTTATCTTCTCCATTTTGTAAATGTCCATTGTAATTTCCATCCATGTATTTAAAGTTGGGCTCTCTTGTGATAACCATTTCCTAGTAAGAGTCTTTTTACCAGCCACCGACAGTATATTCATTAAATACTTCTCTTTTCAACCATTCTTGAGGTACATATCCAAAATATAAGGTCTTACTTGGATTTCTAATACCAAATCTAATTGAAATAAGACTACAGAGCCAGGAATGACTTGTGTGTATTCTTAGTTTCATTTTTACTTGAAGCGATGTATGTACTTATGATATAGTGGCGTGATGACGGATGCCATTCACGTACTTTTATAGAAAAGCCATAATGAAATATTTAAATGAAGAATACTTAATCAAATAGAATTACAATATTACTCAAATACTACTTAAATATTAAATTCAAAACACTCTTCTTTGTTTAGCTATAAACTCCAACTCTATATAGAATACCAAATATATTATGTATTGCTCTACCGCCATTATCCCGCTTGGTGGCGCAATAATATCAGTGCCGGTCTCCGGAGCAAAGGTTCCCGAGTTCGAATCCAAGCCGGGTTGAGCGTCAAGCTAGCAACTCGGCCTCATAAAAACAAGAATAGCTTGCTACTGAAACACCGGTCACGATGGTGCCCCGATAACTCCACTGCTGAGTTAAGGGCTATTCTTCTTCTACTATTGCCATTATATGCACACACACACACACAAACAGTTGACATTTACTCAGGACTGATGAAGGGTCTCTTCCCAAAACAGTGATTGTTTACTATTTTTAATAGATGCTGCCTGACTTGCTGAGTTCCTCCAGCATTTTCTGTGTGTACTTCCAGCATCTGCAGATTTTCTTCTGTTTCTGATTATTAAATGCCATGGAGATTTTCTTACCCTTGTGCGATAACATCTTTCCTGACAAGGGGGAAATCACTCTGCTTGACAGGTGAGACTTGTGACAGTAAAACAACCTTGGGTTCTGGGGCCTCCTCCACGGTGGTTGTAGGAGTTGACTCTAGGACTGCAGGAAGTGCTTCTGATGGCTCTAGATACCTTTCTGATAGACGTGTAGGCACCCTGAACAGTGCACAGCCAGCTTCACTGGATGATGTGAATCATAATGTGTGAGTAGAGTATGATGTCACCATTTCCTTTACTTTTTTGGAAAGCCACTTCACAAATGGCAATTGCCATTTCATCCCAATCTGTAGTAATAAGTTCAAGGATGGAATATCATAGCCATGTATTGGCAGGAACATGTTATAGTAATTAACAAATCCTAAAAAACTCAACTGTGACACATCCTTTGGCCTTGAGATATCCATCCCTGCCTGAATTTTCTCAGCACACTTGCGTAATTCTTGTGTGTGTCAATGGTGAAACTACAGCAAGTGATGCTTGGTTTAAAGTATTTGCACTTGTCACGTTATGCTCCAAACCTGCAATCTTCTAATCTTTTTAACGCTGCCTGGAGATTTTGGAGATGTGAATCACCATCCTTACACGTAACAACGTCATCATGTAACACCGAGTGCCTGGGCAGCCTTGCAGCACCTGGTCCATGGCTTTTTGCCAGAGTTCAGGTGTAGATGCTACTCCAAAAATAAGATTAAAGTGATCAACAAGAGAAAATCTTCAGATGCTGGAAATCCAAGCAACACACACAAATGCTAGAGGAACTCAGCAGGCCAGGCAGCATCTATGGAAAAAAGTACAGGCCCATTGGCAGGACTAGAGAAAAACTCATCTTTTTTTCCCTCCAGTCCTGCCAAAGGGTCACTATTAAAGTGATAAAGCCTTTGTGAATGTTTATGGTGAGAAACTCTTCTTCCATCCCATTTGTAGGTAGGCCTTAGCCAAGTCCACTTTGCTGAAGTATCTCCATCTAGAATGGTTTGCAAAGATATTCTTTATCCTTGGCAGAGAGTATTGATCCAATTTCTGTACTGGGATGGTGGTGACATTAAAATAATTACAGATCCTGACAGACCCATTCTTCTTGGCTTCTGGGACCACTGGCAATGTCCATCTGCTCCACTCAACCTTGAGAAGAATTACTTCAGCCTTCATGTCAGTTAGCACACTGGCTACTTTATCATATATGGTACAAGGAACTTGGGTATGGCATTTTCATTAATAAAACACGATTTTACCCTTAATACGTTTGAATTTTCAAATACTGCTGTGACATCATCCAGTGTCTTCCTTAATTCAGTTTCAGTTGATTCTATTACAGGGAAAGTGGCATGCAAATAGTGGATGGATCTCCAATCAAATTGTAGTTACCTCAGCCAACATGACCACACATTACCGGCCCTCTTGTTTTTTTAAACCACATACAGGTCCAAAGTGGCTTGTTGCTTTTCATATTTCACTGTTATGAATGTCATTCCCACCTAAGTTATCTTTTCTCCAGTATAAGCTTTTAGTTGGATATCTACAGACTTCTGTTCAGTATCTTTGAAATACCATTCAAACTCGTTTTGTATAATAACTAAAACAGCTGAGCCAGTATCCAATTCCATTTTAATTAATTTACCATTCACTTCTGGTGTAAACCATATTACTTGTCTATTGTTTGCTTTCACATTGTAAATCTCAAGGCTACTCAGTCCTGCGTCACCCTCATCACTATCAGAATTTTCATCAACAAGGTAGATTACTGCTCATTTTGAAACTGTTAACTTGACTTTTTGAACTTTTTCTCTTCCCTGAGCAGTTCATTTATTTTTGACAAGCTCCTTGTACGTGTCCTGCTTTATTGTAAGTTTTGCCTTTAAATCTGCATTGATCTGGTTTATGTGAGCCCCTTCCACAGTACTAATATAATTTGTTCATGCTCATTTTCATTCCTGACTGCATCTCAATTGTATCTCTGCCTGCTATTTCATTGACACAGCAATTTTAACATGTCTTTTCAATGCGAGTTGTGCTTCAGTTCAGAGCCATTTTTGAATGCTTTCTTGCAAGATTCCACAAACTAAATGATCTCAGTGCATCATTAAGCCCATTACCAAACTGACAATCCTCAATTTCTTCCATTCAGCCACATTTCTGAAATGGACTTCCCTTCCTTTTATGGAACCTAGCAGGTCAGGCAGCATCTATAGGAAGAAGCACTGTTGAGGAAAACTGCTACAGATGCTGCTTGGCCGGCTGTGTTCCACCAGCATTTTGTGTGTGTTGCTTGAATTTCTAGCATCTGCAGATTTCCTCGTGTTTGCTTTTTAATGGAAGCTAATGTGTTCTACAATCAACAATGGTTTCGGATCTAAATTTTCCTTCATTTACTTTTATATCAGCAAAGCTCATTTCTGCTGGTTTGATTAGAGCAGCAAACTTCTAAGCAAACTGTATGCTTTTAAACCGAATGAACTCAGCAACATTGGTACTTGCTTCTCATTGGTTACTTCATTTGCTTCAAAATATTGCTTACTTGTTCTTTATACATAGATACCTTTTATTGCACAAGAGATAACTAGCCTTCTAATGTAGACAGCCATTTTTGTTCTTTTTTAAAAATTTGTGATTAATATTCACTGTTTATGAACCCAGGAGTCTTTCCAGTTGGTCTTTTTTTCAAAAAAAACTTGATGTTTTCTTCACAAAGGAACAGAGATGTCCTGTGCTGTATTTTTTTTAAAACTCGACCATTTCTCGTTAGCTTTTTTTTAATAAAAAAAAGTCTCTAACATCTCACTGTGCTTCAACAGGTAGCTTGTTGTCTTGGGTTCATTTATAACTTCCTCACCACCACTATTCAGTTTTAAAACTCCAAAACAAAAATAAATTAAAAGAAAAACATGAAATCTGGAGATAATTAGTGTATGTTTTCAAGTCTAATTTTTACATTAAGCAGTGCACGCACAGATGACATGGTGGCTTGATGGTGTATGCCATTCACATACTTTTACAAATAATCCATAATGAATTATTTAAACAAGAATACTTAATCAAATATATTTACAATATTACTCAAATATCAAGTACAGAACAGTGAGAGTCCTTAATGATGGATGCTACCTTCATGAGGCATCGTCTTTAGAAGATGTCCTCAATAGTGGGGAGGCTAGTGCCTATGATGGAGCTGGCCAAGTTTACAGTTTCCTCTGCAGTTTTCATCAATCCTGTGCACTGGCACCTCAATACCAGAAAGTGATACATTTCATAATACACATGATAAATAAACTTGAATCATGCAACTTCTAAAGATGTACAGTGGAGTGTCGCTTAACTGGTTGCATCACAGCCTCGTCTGGAAGCACCAATGCTCAGGAATCAAAAAGGCTACCAAAAGTGGCAAGTACAGTCCAGTTCATCACAAGCAAAGCCCTCCCCACCATCCAGGCCAAATCCTATTCTCACTACTATAAAAATCGAGCCTAACACACCACAAGTTATTAGCCTACAACCAAAGCAGTGTCAATAACTTCATTCACCACTACTCTGAACTGATTCTACAAACTACAGTCTCACTCTCAAGGACTCGTTCTAATTTAAATTGTTAGTATTATTTTTATTTGCACAGTTTGTAGTCTTTTGCATATTGGTTATTTGTCAGTCTTTGTTATTATATAAGCTTTCTTCTGTAAAATTCTATGATTTTTCTCATAAATACCTGCAAGAAAATGAATCACAAATATATGGTAATATACCAGCACTGTACTTTAATAATAAAATTACATTAATCTTTGCTCCAAATGCAGCTCAATTCCTCAGCCACTCACAGTGCAGGACTGGCAGTCTTGACTAACTCTGCTTCCATTTCAGAATTTGCTTTTTTTTTTTAAAAAAAGTTGCTTTATTAAATGAAAACACACTTTCACTTTGGCCAGGGTGCCAAGAAGAATCTTTGGCAGAAGTGATCTGAGCTACAGTTTCCAAAAAGTTATTGAACTTATCCAATTCATTAAAGGGGAGGCAACAAGTTGGCAGAGCAGGGGAGACATAATTGACAGCTGTGGTGTGGCTGCCAGCAAATGAATACGGACCAGGGCATGACCTGTCCAAGTGGTCAGAGTATAAGGCCTTTGATTGCCAGCAGTAAAATCTACTAATATTTACCTGCATATATTGAACAGTGATTTTATAGATTCTTTTCCACTATTGAAAGCGCTCTCATTTAATTTAGAAGGTTGCAATCTAAAGGTCTTTTCCAATGAATCGGAGCTGAAAATAGTATGTCAACATGAGGTCCAGAATGGATGGAAAGATATAGGCAGGATAATGCCTTTATAGGTGCTGTAAAGGATCAGTTGACCCATTTCAGTAATAAACAGCAAGAGGTCCAGCCAATATTTAACCTTTAATCACATCACTAAGCTTAAATTGTCTAGCCATTATCACAGTCATGTACTGCTGTTTACGGGAACTGCAATTCTTATATTACAACACCGACTATACTTCAGATTATTTTGTGGGCTATAAACACTTGTGTTTGTGTCTGTTATCATATTTCAGAGTTATAATATTCAATTGCTAGGACTGAAACACATATGGCGTATTAAAGCAACGTGGCACAAGCAAGTGCTGAAAAATCAGTGGTGACATCTTTGGACACAAGTCCAACATCTTTTCTGCCTCACTGGTGAGCAGTACATGCAGTATTTTGGAAAGAGCAGCAGAGTTCTTGATTTGCTGGCCATTATTTGTTCGCCAGCTCAGAGCAGTGCCAAAAAAGATGAAAACCTGCGTGGTCATTCATCACAGTAACTGTTTATGGGACTTCCCCAAGGTATAAATTTTGCATTTCTTCTACAGATAGCAACAGAGCTAAACTTCTGCCAGTGTGAAGAAACTTGGTTGATATAACCCAAATGTTACTAAAGAAAAGATTGTCTTCCAAAAGCAGCTCAAGCCAACTGGGTTAGACTGACCTGCAGTGTTTCGCCTGCAGGATCGTGTACATTACTTAACTCATGAAAACAAAACAGCATAATCCTTGATCCACTGTCTTCATGTGAAAGAAACAATATCCATACCTTTAAAAGCATGCACTAAATCCACAAATATTCACTATTATTGGGTGACACGGTAGAGCGGATGTTAGAGCAATGTTTACGGGCCAGCTGTAAGACGGAGGCAGGTAAGGAGTTTGCATCTTCTCCCCATGTCCACATGGGTTTCCTCCAGGTGCTCCAGTTTCCTTCCACATTCCAAGACTGCTTAGGCTTTATGAGTTTTATAAGTTGGCACCGAAAGCATTGTCTACCTAGTACAGTCCTCACTGATTTGAATTGACATAAATGAGACATTTCTCTCTATGTTTCAATGTAGCTAATGTCTCTAAATACATCAGGGTCACTGATCCACACCACCTAATTTGGGTGTTGCTAGGAGACTGCACTCCAAACATCAGTCATGGTGTTAACTTGAACCAAAGGCTAAGTTCTAGAAGTGAGGCAAGATTTATGGCATCATGGAGCTCTCGTAAAAATTAAAGGACATCAAAACGACAAACATTCCAATGACTGGACTCTTACTCTACACAAAGAAAGATGGCTGTGGTTGTTTACGGTTAATCAACCCACTTCCAGAGCACCAGTACAAGAATTCCACAGTGGTATCCTACATCTAACCAGCCCTCCCAACCAATGAGCACATCTAAATGAAACAGTGACATAGGAAAGCGACATCCAGAGATCCTCATACCCAAGGCTATTCTCTTTTCTCGCTGCTTCCATCAGGTAGAAGATACAGGTGCCTCAGGACTCGCACCACCAGGTAAACAGTTACCACCCCTCAACTATCAGGCTCTTGAACAAAAAGGGGATAAGTACACTCACTTGCCCATCCATTGAGATGTTCCCATCACCAATGACCTCACTTTAAGGACTCTTTATTCCTGTTATTTCATGTTCTCGTTATTTATTTCTATTTGCTATTGCACAGTTTGTTATCTTCTGCAATCTACATGATTCTTCATTGACCCTGGTATAGCTATAATTCTATAAATTTGCTGAGTACACCCACAGGAAAATGAATCTCAGGGTTGTATGTGGTGACATACATGTACTCTAATATTAGTTACTTTGAACCATCTTCAGCAGCTTTACCTTCAGGTCAGAAGTGGGGACATTTGCTGTAGTTGCACAAGGTTCAGTTCCATTTCACCATGATTAGCACTCACTAAACACCATTCAGGTATGGGCAACAAGAGCAGGTCAGAGGCTGGACAGCTTTTGGCAAGGCACTTACCCAACACCTCAAAGCCCTTCTGCCATATACTTCACACAAATTGAGAAGATTAATTTTATTTGTCATACCTTCATTGAGACACACAGGGAAATGTGTCATTTTGCATCAGTGACCAACACATCCTGAGGATTATTCTGGTGGAGGCCCGGAAGCATTGCCACCGCGAGTGGGATGTTCCCGCCAATCCCATAAAGTGGAAGATATTCTATCCCGCTCATGACAATGACATTATGGGTGGGATGGAATAACATACAGTTTATGGGATGAGTGCAGCTTCAAAAATCCTCAAGAACACGACACATTCTAGGATAAAGCTGCCCACCTAATTGAAAGCTGTATACTACACTATTCATTCATTTCTTACATTATTTATTTATCGTGATAGTGCGCAGATTAGGCTCCACTTCAAGCCCCGACAATGACCATTTAACCTATCAACTGGTATGTCTTTGGACTGTGGGAGGAAACCAGAGCAAGCCCCCACGGTCATGGAAAGAAAGTGCAAATCCTTACAGGCAGCGCCGGGAATTGAACCCGAGTCATTGATACTGTAAAGCATTGTGCTGACCACAACGAGGCTACCATGCTGCAGTGACTGCAGTGTGTACCATCTACAAAGGATACTGTAATTACTTGCCCAAGCCACTGAAAATGCATCTCTGAAACCAATGGCTTTTTATTACTAACGGGAGCAAGGGCAGCAACTGTAGGGGAACATCTTCACTTGCAGGTTTGTGGACCATTCAGACTTGGAAATACATGAACATTCCTTCAATATCACTGGGTTTAAATCCTGGAACTTCCTCCTCTATAGCACAATTGGTGTAGCTTTACCAACTGAATGGCTGCAGTTCAGGAAGTCATCGCACCAACTCTTCACTTACTGGAGGTGAGGGAGTGGCAAGGATTAACAAGATGTGCTGTTTACCCACCTCCTTCAGATCAAAAAGAGCAGGAAGAACAAAAGAACAAGTTCCCTGTTTAAATATGCAAATGAGGAGAGTAGAAGGGCCATTTTAAATGACAAAATTTCCTTGTTGAAATTTGAGTTCCTTGAAGTTTCCTCAAGGAAACACACACACACACCCCCCCCCCCCCCGATATTTTCCAATATCAGGCTCCTGTGACCCACTTATAAACCAATGGGCAGTTGCTTCCTGGCAGAGTCCTGGTCTCTTTTGGATGAGAGGAAAAAAAAATCAATCAGCCAAAGGGCAATCCATTGTCAGAAGGATTCTTCTACCTCAAGGTAAAGCAAATTGTGCACTTGTTAACGTTTGCTTTGGATATTTGCACGTTGAACAACATACTACTTAACAAATGAAAAAAAATTGTTAATTGTTTTTATATGTTGGCAAAACTTGTCAATTCCAGTAATTAGCATTTAGAGTAAGAATTCTCTATTACAAAGACATGATATCTAAATCAGTGTATCCCCATGTTCTGTGTAAAATGATCCTATTTAAGACCATAAGACACTGGAGCAGAATTAGGTAATTTGGCCCATCGAGTCTACCCTGCCATTTCATCATGGCCAATCCATTTTCCTTCCTAGTCCTAATCTCCTACCAATGGGACATTGGAAAAAATGTTGAATTTCCCCATGGGGATGAATAAAGTATCTATCTATCTATCTCTCTGTATCCCTTCATGTCCTCACTAATCAAGAATCTATCAACCCCTGCCTTAAATATACCCAATGACTTGGCCTCCACAGTCCCGTGTTAACAAATTTCACAGATTCACCACTCTCTGGCTAACAACAGCAAATTAAAGTATGTTTTGTACAACGTTCTGATGAGGCTGTATTGCCATATGCCTTACTATACACTGCCAAGTGTGTGTAGATGCACTGTCATCCATTGTTCACCTCTGGTTACAGTCTTCCAAGTTGCTCCTAAAAAAAAAATTCATGTGACGTATCACAGAACAGTATTGGCGCGTGGCCAAGTGGTTAAGGCGTTCGTCTGGTTATCTGAAGGTCGCTAGTTCGAGCCTCCAAGGCCTCCTTGAGCAAGGCACTTAACCACACATTGCTCTGCGACGACACCGGTGCAAAGCTGTATGGGTCCTCATGACCTTCCTTTGGACAACATCGGTGGCGTGGAGAGGGGAGGCTTGCAGATTGGGCAACTGCCAGACTTCCATTAAAAAAAAACCTTGCCCAGGGTTGCGACCTGGAAACTTTCCAAGGTGCAAATCCATCTTCTATCGAGACTAACAGAGGCCTACAATCACAGAACAAGGCACGGCAGCTAACAGATGCAACACTGAAATCCATTCTGTCAGTATATTCAGCAGCTTCTAGAACCTCCATCAACCAAGAAACATTATAGATAAGGCAAGTGAATGCAAATGGTATAGCTAGATGAGGTATAGCTAGATGAGTTATAGCTAGATGGTATAGCTAGTTAACCCAGCAAATGGGTTAACTGGAATTGCAAACTGAATATGTGAATATTCTACCAGAGCTTGTTCTCCTATTCAATCAGACCATTTCTAACCTGTATATCACGTAAAATCTATCTGCTTACTATGCTCAAAAAATAAAAATGTGTCACTTCCAAATCTGATTGGGAAAACTAATGAGTGGGAAGCAAGCAGGCCAGAAAATTCATTGGGCAGTGGGGAATAGAGCAAAGGGATTACTGACTTACAATAATAATTCTGCTCTCTCTTAGGTCCCTTCATTATGGATGAAGCAGAAACAGTTTCCTTATTTGCAAACTCAGTCAGGCAAAAAAATATACTGGTAAGCCCAACATGGGCATGGAGTATTCCTTCGGGTACTACTGATCACTGTGGACATGGTCACCGGCCACTCACTGCAGACATCGGTCATAAAAACATTTTCTTCTTCTGCACTGAGGTCTCCTGCTGTGAGGCAATTTATCTAAAATGTTATGGGAAGTTTGAATTCAAGTTGGGAAAAAAAAATTCTGGAATAAAGAGCTAGTATCATTGCCAATTGAACAGTTGGATTGGTTTGATGTAAAAATCTATTTGGTTCACCCACACCTTCAAAAAGCAGGAAATCTAATATCATAAGCAGAATTATCTATGTGTGACTCCAGGCTCTGCAATGTGGATGACTCACGATTGCCCCATTTCAGACAAAAAAATAAGGTATGAACAATAAGCAGCTGAGGTATTCATATCCCATGTGGAAAAAAAATTAAAACCTGCTCAGCTAACTTCTGAGCAAAATTTAAAGAATTGAATTTGTCAACCTTAAACCCAGAAGGCAAAAGGGAATCCTAATTAACATCTTTTCGGTCTTAGAAGTCATGTCTTTCACAACATCATGTTCAACTACAGAGTAAACGAATTTGCTCTCCAAAAAAAGCCATTTCCACTCAAATGTACAGTGCCCATTTTATTAGGTACATCTGTTCATTAATGCAAATATCTAATCCGCCAATCATATGGCAGCAACTCACTGCATAAAAGCATGAAGGCATGTTCAAGAGGTTCAGTTGTTGTTCAGACAAAACATCAGAATGGGGACAAAATGTGGTCCAAGTTACATTGATGGTGAAATGATTGTTGGTGCCAGACAAGGTGGTTTGAGTATCTGAGAAACTGCTGATCTCCTGGGATTTTCATACACAACAATCTCTAGAATGTACGGAAAATGGCGCAAAAAACAATAAACATCCAGTAAGTGGCAGTTCTGTGGGCAAAAACGCCTTGTTAATGAGAATGGCCAGACTGGCTCAAGCTGACAGGAAGATGACAGTAACTCAAACCACCATGCGTTACAACAGTGGTGTACAGAAGAGCATCTCTGAACGCATATGTTGAACTTCAAAGTGTATGGTCCTCAGCCCCAGAACAGCATGTACATACACTCATTATACACAGGAGATACCTGGTAAAGTGGCCATGCAATGTACAAGGGTATAAGTGTATATGGTAAGGAGTGCTTCACAGGAAGGCAATCGAAAAATATCTCTGTTCAGCCGCATATTGAGATTTTAGTGGAGACTATCAAATGCATAGTCAGCAAAAAAAAGTGCTTAAAAGCCACATTAAGAGAATTGAGGAGGGAGCACCGAAGAGTGACTAAATTGACAGATGTACAACAGATCAACTAGTAGGTTACAACAGCCACAGGGAGCTGGAGGAGAATGCAAAGGGAAGAAAAGGCAAGGACATGGAACACAAGAACAAGATTTTAAAGCTCAACAGGAAGCTAACAGTGAGCATCATAGCCACTTGTAAATATGACAGTGACAGCGCATCGCAGTGCGATCTCATTCATTCGGGGTAGAATGCAAACAGCTGGCCAAGAACAGGTTGGGTTTCAACCTTCCTAACATTGGCATAGTTAAGGGTTTCAAATAAAAAGAGCTGAAACAAGGGAAGAGTTGGACTATGTTATAGAGATGGAAATAAGCAAGCATTCTTACTGCTGGCATCAAAGCACAGGTTCAAATACAATTCCATGATTTTCAGTCTCAATACAATTACTAAGGATACTAAAGTAACACACACACACACAAAATGCTGGAGGAACTCAGCAGGTCAGGCAGCATCTATCAAAATGAATAAATAGTCAACATTTCAGGCCATGACCCTTCTTTAGGGCTGGAAAGGAGGAGGAAGATGCCAGAAAAAAAAAGATTGGGGGGGGGGGAGGGGGAGGAAGAGGAAGGGTGAAGCAAGGTAAGTTTTTATTCTGGCATCTTCCCCCTTCCTTTTCATTCCTGCAGAAGGGTCTAGGCCTGAAACATTGGCATTTCAGTTCCATAAATGTTACCTGCTGAGTTTCTCCAGCAATTTGTGATACTTTGGATTTTCAGCATCTGCAGACTTTCTCGTGTTTATACGAGGGACACTAATGCACTTTGTGGGTAGCCTCAGGGGAGCCGAAGGCTATGGGAGTAAACCCAGACAGAAAGTCCGGAGTGGAGCCCCTGAGGCGGCTGGGCGTCACAGAACATCCTTCTGGCAGCTCCTGCAGCCAAGTTGATGTCAAACATATTGCTTCACTTTCCTTCGGATTGCACCCGTAAGGCAGGGAGTGGGATCTTGACGACTGGGCATCCCAGGATCTCAATACTGTCTGCCTAGGCTCGTAACCAGGAGAGGTCACTCCAGTGCCAAGTAAAAAGAAAGACTATTGTCCTTCAAGACAGACGTATTTTGTACGACTTTTAAATTTGTTTGTGATGTACTGTCTTGTTGCTGCAAATTGCTCATTTTTATGGCATTTATACCCTGCCTGTGTATGGCCATGACTATAAACTTGAAGTTGCAAAGCATTCTGAAAACTTAGGGTAGTGGAAAAGGTGCCCTACAGGGGGTTAAAATCAAAGTTGCAGAAAGCACAGCTATGTTTTTCTGGATGGAAAATATCAAAAATAGCTAAACAATAAATAAAATAAAGCAAAAGAATGGAAAAATAGTAAACAAAGATCACTATTGTTAAGACAAAGACGCACATGCAGAAAGAGTTAACATTTCATAAAACAGCATTGGAACAGGCCTTTCAGTTCACCATGTCTGCAGTGAACATAATACCAAATCAAACTAAATCTCTAAACACAAGAGATTCTGCAGACGCAGAGTTACAGTCACAAAGTGCTGGATGAACAGGTCAGGTAACATCTATGGAGAGGAATAAAGAGATGATATTTTGGGCTGAGACCCTTTAAGGCACTTTTCTCTGGCATCTTCTGTGTGTTAAACTAAATCTTTTCTACTTGGACATGGTCCATATCCATCTATTCCTTGCATATTCACTTTGTGGAGATTTGTTTTCACTTTGACATGAAAAGGTCTTTTTCTGTTGATCAGTGTAAAAAAAAGCCAAATTAAATGCACTGTGATTCAATGTTGTAAAACAATAAAACATGAAAACTTCCAGGGTGGGGGATGGTGAATACATTTAAAAAAATTAGGCAACCTATGCTTCAAGTTTTATAAACTTCCATTATTCTCCCCTCAGCCATTGCTGTTCCAGAGAAGCCAATGCAAGTTTGTTCAACTCTCCTTAAAGTTCATCCCTTCTAATCCAGACAGCATCCTGGTGACACACACTGTAAAGCTCAGCAAGTCAAATAGCATCTATGAAAATGAATAAACAGTTGCCTTTCCAGGCTGAGACCCTTCTTCAGGACTAGAAAGGAAGAGGGGAATAAAAAGGTGAGGGGAGGGGATAGCTAGATGATAGATGAAACCAGGTGGGTAGGAAAAGTAGAGGAAGGAAACTGATAGGGGAGACTGGATTATAGGAGAAAGGGAAGGAGAGGATCCAGGGAGAGGTAATAGGCAGATCAGAAGAGGTAAGGGGCCAGAGTGGGGAATAGAAAAAGAGAGAAGGGGGGGAATTTTTTTTAAAAACTGGAAGTAGAAACCTATTCCACACCCTTTCCAAATCCCCCACTTCCTTCATGTAATGGACAACCAGAAATGCGCACAATACTCCAAGTACAGTCTAACCAATGTTCTGGTCAGCTACAACATGACTTCCTTACTCTTAAACTTATTACCACTTCAGATCCAAGATTCTTCAAATGAACCTATCGGGCCTGGAAACATTAACTGTTTCCCTTTCCACAAACGCTGCCTGATCTGTTGAGTATATCGCATATTTTGCTTTTTGTTTCAGATTACCAGGTTTTTCTTTATTATTTGCTAGCCATGTTACCTGTGACTTAATCATCCCTAGTTACTTTGGTAGCAAAGCCTTGGCCATCTCAGTTTCACAAATACTCTGCAAGGCTGCTGCTAAAAAAACTCCCTGAAGTCTCAATGTTGGCAACAAGCTGTTAATTAATCACTCTCGCTCAGAGTGAAACACTGTCAAATGATATTGACTGCCAACCCATAATTACATTTCTTGTTGAGGCACTGACTCATCCTGGGAACATTTCCACAACCACTGGATGCCTTTTTTCCAATTGGCTCCTTTTTGCAGATTTAGGCAGCAAATGTCAGCATGCTAGAAAGGTATGGGAGACAAGAACAAAGGGCCAGTTTTCCCCCACTTCACAGCCAAGTGTTGCAGCCAACTCTAACACCACAACAATTGCATTGCCTACTTCAGTCAACTTAGCACAGCAAGCCGAGGAACACTGGGGTGAAGGAAATACACTGTTTCACTCAGAGCAGTCAATATGTCAATCTGAAACATATGGGAAACCATAAAATAATTATTACTTCCATTAAAGGAAAAGGAATCAACTCTCCACAACAAATTTAAACTGTTCAGGGGTTCCAGCTTAAAAGTAATGAAGTTTCGTATAATGCTCAAGGTAAGCTTCTAATTATTATCAAAGTATATATATGTCACCATATACAATCCCGAGGTTCATTTTCCTGCAGGCATCCTCAGCAATCTATGGAATAGTAACTATAAGAGGATCAATGGAAGATCAACCAGAGTGTAGAAGACAACAAACTGTGCAAATGCAAATAAGCAAATAGCAATAAATAACAAGAACATGAGAAAATGAGATAAAGAAGTCCTTAAAGTGCAATCATTGGTTGTGGGAAGTGAGTGTAGCTATCCCCTTACATTCAAGAGCCTTGATGGTTGGGCGTAATGCTCGTTCTTGAAACTGCTGCTGCGAGCTCTTGTACCTTCTACCTGATGGCAGCAGCCGGAAGAGAGCATGGCCTGGGTGATGAGGATCTCTGAAGATGGATGCTGCTTTCCTATGACTGCATTTCATGTAGATGTGCTCAATGGTTGGGAGGGCTTTACCAGTGATGTACTGGACTAAATCCACTACCTTTTGTAGGATTTTCTGTTCAAAAGCGTTGGTGTTTCCACACCAGGCTGTGATGCAGCCAGTCAACACACTCTCCACTACACATCTATAGAAAAGGACAAGCTCACTGATGTTCTGTTTGCTCTACAGTATAATGTAGTGCAGGTTGAAAACATTCCTGTTAAAACCCAAATGAATTACTTGGAAGTTTTACTATTTGTTAAAATTTGTTCACAGCACTTCTTGGTGATCTATCAATACAAATGTTTTGATTTGCATGGCTTGGCCTACATGCAGCAATGATGGTTGATTCCTGCCCATACACAAAACGGTAATCATTGCCTTATAGCTTGGTAATGCATTCAATTTTTATATCAAAATAAACTATTCAAAACTAAACCATTTACAAGGAGTTTGCACATTCGCCCCCTGACCATGTGGGTTCCTTCCACAGTCTAAAGACATAACCGTTAGCAGGTTAATTGTTCATTGTAAATTGTCCTCTGATTAGACTAGTGTTAAATAGGTGGGTTACTGGGCAGTGGTGTGGCAGGGTGAAGATACATCTCTACCACAGGAGGGGCAAGGTGCTCCTTCCCTGCACTAGCCTGCTGGTCTCTTTAGGGCAAGGTGTAGTCCTTCCCACCCCCAAATCAGGGTCATGTGAATCCACTGGGAGCAGGCAGTGGATGGTCATATGCGCAGCTGGAGCATACGACAAGTCCTGGTTACAATGACCACTGTCACCAGGCAGACGATATCTGAAGAGCATTGATAATGGCTGGGGTCACCAGTCTTGTGAGGACACTGCCCAGAAGAAGGCAATGGCAAACCACCTCTGTAGAAAAGTTTGCCAAGAACAATGATGGTCATGGAAAGACCATGATCGACCACGTCATACGACACAGCACGAAATGAACGAACTGGGCAGAACGAACGGCAAAAGGCTGTTCCATGCTGCATCCTTAAATACGAATAAACCATGCAATACCTTTCCATTCATGACCAATGTGTTAGTAATGTTTAATTACATTCATTTAAACCAATAGGACTGTCGACACGTGACTTCCTAGGGTGGTACTCTGCTGCATCCAAACCAGTCACTCCCTGTCCAGTAGCAGAAGAACCCTATATTGTGGTCCCTCTATATGTGGCATAATGAAGGATTACCATGGGCACATTACTCACCAATTGTAGTCAAAAGGCCTCTCAAACCTCATGATATACCAAACTGCTCTGCCAGGCAGCTTGCCAGTTATAACATGGGAAACGAAGCAGCTAATTTGTACATAACAAAAAGTTCCCTCAAACAGCAATGTGTTAATGATCGGATAATCTAGTTTAATGTTTGTGGGATAAGTGCTGACTGGCACAAATACTAAAAAGTTTCTACTCCAAATGGAAAGACGTCATTTCAGATGATCTGATTTCTCTGACACTGTACTGGCCTGTAATGCTTCTGTTTCAATATGGCAGCAGAACGAGGACATCAGGGTGTTTGTACAACTAATCCTTTCCAAGGGTCAAAATTACTCAGAAGGAACAGAGATCCTTAGCTGGGATTAAATGAAAAATTGTCAGCAGATGGTGTCTGAAATAAAGCAAGGAAGATGCCGAGCAGAACATTGAAAATGCACAGCTACATCCAAATGACAATTTTCTCTTCTTTCTGGAAACATTTTTTTAAAGTAGCTTTTGCATCCATTGCCAAGCAGTTTCAATTAAAAATAACAAAGTTTCAAGCTAACTGAAGGACCTGAGTATTGGGTGTGAAAAGAAGATGACAGATCAACAGACACAAAATGCTGGTGGAACTCAGCAGGCCAGGCAGCATCTATAGAAAAAAAGCACAGTCGACAATTCAGGTCAAAACCCTTTGGCAGGACTGGAGAAAGAAAGCCCAGTCTTGACAAAGGGCCTCGGCCCGAAACATTGACTGTGCTTTTTTCCCCCACAGATGCTGCCTGGCCTGCTGAGTTCCTCCAGCATTTTGTGTGTGTTGCTCAGATTTCCAGCACCTGGAGACTTTCTTTTGTTTGTGAAAGACCAACAGGGCAATTGCCATGTGAGAAACAATGGAACCAAATTTGGTTGTGAAAGTACCAGAGGTGCCTTGAACAACAATGGAACTTGTAAAACTATCTTGACGTTACACTAAAAGTTTGTGGTATATTTGTTATAAATAAATAGCCTTCAAGCTTCATAAATATAAAGAGTAACCAGTAGGAACCAGAGGTCCGTGCAGTACCATAATCAGATGCACTGCAGACACAGATCTATGAAGAGGAAACTGAGGTCCAGGCTTCCTGAAGACAATTGATAAAAGTACAATGATACAATCAGACGCTGACTGACCCATTTCAAATCTGCAACCCTTCAGGATATATTTGTTACTATATTTGTTAGAACAAGGGCTCTCAACCTGCAGTCCATGGACCCCTCAGTTAATGGCATAAAAAATGTTGGGAACCCCTGCTCTAGAATAATTTCTAGATCACCTGTTAAGCCTGGCTGATACTTCAGAATTCAGAAGGCAGAGGTAGGGTGCATCCCAAACATGAAGAAGTGTTTCAAAGGGAGGATGAGGCAGCAATGGCTGACAATGGAAGTCGAAGACAGCATTAAGAGTAAAAGAGTAAAAATATAGTAAAAATTAGTGGAACATTGGAGGATTGGGAAGCTTTTAAAAACCAATTGATGGCAGCTAAAAAGCCACAAGGAGAGAAAAGATGAAATATGAAGGTAAGCTAGCCAATAATATAAAAAGAGACCACCAAAAGATTTTTCAGAGAAGTAAAAAGTAGAGACGAGAGTGGATATTGTACCGCTGGAAAATTACACTGGAGAGGTAGTAATGGGGAGGTGGGGGAAGGAAGGAAAGACAAAGAAATGGCAGATGAATTTAGTAAGTATTTTTTATCAGTCTTCATTGTGGAATAAACCAAGCAGAACGCCAGATATGCAACAGTCAGGAGCAGAAATGAGTGCTGTTGTTGTGACTAAGAAGGTGCTTAGGCAGCTGAAATGTCTGAAGGTAGACAAGTCACCTGGATCACCCCAGGGTTCTGAAAAAGGTAGCTGAACAGATTGTGGAGGCATCAGTAATGATCTTTCAAGAATTACTAGATCCTGGAATGGTTCTGGACAGCTAGAAAGCTGCAAACGTCACTCCACACTAAGGATGGAGGGAAGCAGAAGAAAGGAAATTATAGGCCCGTTATTGGAAAGTTGGAGTTTATTAAGGATGAGCTTTCAAGATACATGACAAAAGAAGCCAAAGTCAGCATAGTTTCCCGAAGGGGAAATCTTTCTTGACAAATCTGTTGGACTTACTTAAGGAAATAACAGGCAGGAGACCCAAAGGAGAGTCAATCGATGCTGCGTATTTGGATTTTCAGAAGACCTTTGACAAGGTGCCACACATAAGGCTACTTAACAAGAGCCCATGGTATTACAGGAAGGATACTAGATTGGATAGAAAGAAGATAGGCTGACTGACAGGAGACAAAGTATGAGAATAAAGGGGACCTTTTCTGGTTGGAGGCCAGTGACCCACTCGTGTTGGGACCATTCTTTTCATGTATAAATAATTTGGATGAAAGTATTTAAGGCTCTGTGGCCAAGTTTGCAGATGATATGAAGATAGGTGGAGGGGCAAGTAGAGTTGAGGAAGCAAGATGTCTACAGAAGGACTTAGACAAAGAAGTGACAAATGGAATACAGTGAAATATGTGGTCATGCTCTTTGGTAGATGAATAAAATCATGGACTATTTGCTAAATGAGGAGAAAATTCAAAAGTCATTGATGCAAAGGGACTTGGGAATCCTCTTGCAAGGAATCCCTAAAGGTTAACTTGCAGGTTGAATCAGTGGTAAGGAAGGCAAATGTTATGTTAGCATTCATTTCAAGAGGACTACAATACAAAAACAAGGATATAATGTTGAGGCTTTGTAAGACATCGTTCAGATCACTCTTGGTGCATCATGAGCATTTTTAGGCCCCTTATCTACAAAAAGATGTGTTTGTATTAGAGAGGGTCCAGAGAAGGCTCACGTGAGTTATCCCAGGAATGGGAGGCTTAACATCAGGAGTTTTTGAAGGCTCTGGGCCTGTACTCACTGGAATTCAGAAGAATTACTATCAAATATGGAAAGGCCTAGACAAAGTGAATGTGGAGAGGCTATTTCCCATAGTGGGGGAGTCAAAGACCAGAGGGCACCACCTCAGAATAGAAAAACATCCATTTAGAACAAAGAGGAGGGAAAAGAGGAGGAAAGGTTATTTAGCCAGAGGGTGGTGAATCTGTGGACTGCACTGCCACAGATGACTGCAGGCAAAATCATTGGGTATATTTAATGCTGAAGTTGATAGGTTCTTGATTAATCCGGGTATCAAAGGTTACGGGGAGAAGGCAGGAGAATGGGATTGAGAGGGATAATAAATCAGCCACGATTGAATGGCGGAGCAGATTCCATAGACGAATGCCTAATTCTGCTCCTGCCTTATGCTCTAAAAAAATGTGCAGGTGTGGTCAAGAGGTTTAGTTGTTGTTCAGAGCAAACATCAGAGTGGGGAAGAAATGTGATCTAGATGACCTTGGTCACAGAATGATTGTTGCCGCCAGGCAGGTGGTTTGAGTATCTCAGAAAGATGAACAGTTTACAGAGAATGGTGCACAAAAAAAAAACCACAAAAAGAAAATACAGCAAATTTTCTGTGGTTGAAAATGTTAATGAGAATGGTCAGAGGAGAATGGCCAGACCACCTCAAGCTGACAGGAAGGAGATAGCAACTCATATAACCATATGCAATACAACAGTGATGTGCAGTAGAGCACATTATATCAAACCATGATGTAGGTGGCTGCAGCAGCAGATGACCACAAGCATATTGTGAGTGAATATAAAAACGTACAAAGCAGGGATGGAGAGGAATAAAGAGTCAACGGTTCATGCCCTCATCTGGTTACTCTGGATTTCCAGCACCTGTAGAATCTCTTGTGTTTACTATATAAAGATTCATTTTTTGAAGCATTGAAATGCTTAATAGCTTTGTACTCTATACCAGAACACTGCACACAGTCCATAAGGACTAGCAAAGCAGGAAATACTGCCAGTTTTTAATTAGATTTGCTATAATGTGGAGCTGCTAAACTGATTGAACCATCTCGTTTCTGGAACTGCCGACAGCTGCCAGGAAAATCTGGAGTTTTATCTTTTTGCTGCTAAAAGTTCACAAATAAAGTGGTGAGGCTTCACAAGGGCAAGGTCATTGCTGACTCTGATATGCTGTTGCTGAGAGTCTGACCTTCCCAACCCTGATTTGACAGTACATCGCCAACTTCAAGCAGCAATTGTGATCAAATTTGATGCTATTGAACTTCACAGGGCTATTAAAGTTCCAATATTCCATCTGGGTACCCTCCAACCTGCTGGTATGAATATAGATTTCTCTTTCCAGTAAAATCCCACCCCTCTTCCTCTATTCTCCACTCTGACACTTTACTTCTACTCACCTGCCTATTACCTTCCCCATGGGTCCCTTCCTCCTTCCCGTTCTCCTGTGGTCCACTGTCCTCACCTATCAGAATCTTTCTCCTCCAGCCCTTGACCTCTCCCACCCACCTGGCTTCACCCATCACCTCTTTCCCCTCACCTTCCCCAACCCTTTTATTCTGACATCTTCCCCCTTCCATCTCAGTCCTGAAGAAGGGTCTCAGCCCAAAACATTGACAGTTTATTCTTTTCCATAGATGCAGCCTGACCTTCCAAGTTCCCCCAGCATTTTGTACGTGTTGCTTCGGATTTCCAGAATTTTCACACTTTCCCATGTTCTCAATTTACCCTGTTGCTCTGTCATCTGCTCTTCACACTCAAGTCCTGGAGTTAAACTGAAAGTTTAATCGATTGTATTTACGTGAAACTGTAACAGATGCTACAGAAACTTCAATGAGAAAAGACTCCTGCAGGTGTACAGTGGAAAACATTTTCACTTGTATAGAAGTTTCAATTCACAGGATTGAAGGAGGCTGCAGAGGATTGTAGACTCAGTCATCTCCATCACAAACACAACCCTCCCGCCAACAAGGATATCATCAAGAGACTGGGCCTCAAGAACACAACATCCCTGATTAAAGATCCTCACCCTTCAAGACATGCCCTTTTCAAGTTATCAGGAACCTGAAGACCCACACTCACTGTTTTAAGAACAGCTTCATCCCCACCACCATCATATTTCTGATTGTTCTATGACCACTGTATTGTTATTTGTCTTGCACTATTCTTGGATCTAGTAATTTTTATGTTTTGCGTTGTACTGCTGCCACAAAACTACAAATTTCATGACGTACAGTACTATGCAAAAGCCTTAGGCACCCTAGAATATTTATATAGTTTCAGATGACATGGCCCCCACAGAGCCCTGATCTCAACATCATTAAGGCTGTCTGGGATTACCTGCAGAGACAGAGGCAAGCGACACAACCAAAGTTTGCAGAACTGTGGCAAGTTTTCCAAGATACTTGGAACAACCTACCAGCCATTTATCTTATAAAACTGCATGACACTCTACCCAAGAGAACTGATGAAGTTTTAAAAGCCATTGGTGGACACACAAAATATTAATTTGATTTACATTTTTACTGTTTACTGCTCTCTGTAGTAAATCTAGAAACTTTTCAGTTCATTAGTTTTGAAAGCGTCAATTAACAGAATTATTTTTTTTTTTAAAATGTGCCCAAGACTTTTGCACAGTACTATACATCAGGGAAAATAAACCTGATTCTGGTACACCTGTACCATTAACAAAAGATCATCATTTACAAAAATCAAAACATTTGAAGTTTACCCTCAAAACATGTGGCAAGCTAGCGTACTGGTTAGCACAGCACTTTACAGTACTGGCGACCAGGACTCAATACCCATCGCTGTCTATAAGGAATTTGTACGTTCTCACCGTGATAGTGTGGGCTTGCTCCGCGTGCTCTAGCTTCCTCCCACAGTCCAAAGATGTGCGGGCTGATAGGTTAATTCGTCATTGCAAACTGTCCAGCGATTAAGCTGGGATTAAATCGGTGGTTGCTGGGTGGTATGGCTCAAAGGGCCTATTCTGTGCTGTATCTCAATAAATAAATAAAATCACGCGAATAGGCAAATTAGCTGATTGTTATTTGATTTGGTTAGAGCTCTTGTTGCTGTTTACTGCATCTGTAAACACAGCACCTTGGTTTATTAAATATTTTTGTGCTGATCAGATCTTTACTATTCATATTTTCCACTACCTGTGAGAATTACACAGACATAGTTACCACCATTTCAATATTCAGGAACCAGGGCATCACCACCTTGCGGCTCCTCATGTAGGAGGGCCATACCTCCTTCATTAACAAAATGACTCAGCAGAGAATGTATTTCTTGCAGCAGCTAGCAAAATTCCTTCTTCCCCATACTGGTGCAATTCTACACTGCCATCTTCCAGAATATCCTCACATCAACCATTAGTGTTTGGTATACAACTCTTAAAACATACAAAATCTACAAGGAATCATCACATCAGTAGAAAAGGTCATTGGCTGCCGTCTATCATCACTCCAGGGGTTGTACGTTATAAACACAAGAAATTCACCAGATGCTGGAAATACAAAACAACATACACAAAATGATGGAGGAACTTAGCGGGTCAGGCAGCATCTATGGAAGTGAATAAACAGTTGCCGTTTCAGGCCAAGACCCTTCTTCAGGACTGGAAAGAAAGGGGAAAGGCACCAGAATAAAAAGGTAGGGGGAGGGAAAGGTGGATAGCTAAAAAGGTGATAGCTGAAGCCAGTTTGGTGGGAAAGATGAAAGAATCTGATATGAGAGGAGAGTGGATCATAGAAGAAAGGCAAGGAAGAACTGACATGGGATAGATACTAGGCAACTGAGGGGAGGCAATAGGCCAGAGTGGGGAATAGAAGAGGAGAGGAGGAGGGAAAGATTTTTTTACTGCAAGGAGAAACTGATATTCACGCCAACAGGTTAAAGCCTCCTCATTGTGGCACAAGAGGCGGCCATGGTCTGACATAGCAGAAAGGGATTTGGAATTAAGATGTTTGGCCACTGGGAAGTTCCATTTTAGTTTGATGGAATGAAGGCACTCGACAAAGTAATTGCTCAATTTACAATGGGTCTCGCCAATGCAGAGAAGGCCACATTGGGAACACCAGACACAATAGATGACCGCGGCAGTTAGACAGGTGAAGTATTACATCACCTGGAAGGACAGTTTGTGGCCATAAATGAAGGTGAAGGAAGAGATGAAAAGGCAGGTGTAACACTTAGGCTGCTTGCTGGGAGGAAGATTAGTGGGGAGGGACGAATGGATAAGGGAATCATGGAGAGAGCGATCACTGTGGAAAGTGGAGGGAGAGGAGGTTAAAAAGGTGTTTGGTGATAGGATCCCTTAGGAGGCGTCGGAAGTTGTGGAGAATGATGTGTTGGATGCAGAAGATCATGAGGTGGTAGGTAAGGACAAGAGGAACTCTATCCCTGTCAAGGCAGTGGGAAGATGGGGTGAGCACAGATGTTTGGGAAATGGAAGAAATGTGACTGAGGGCAGTATCAATGTTGGGGGAAGTGAAACTCTATTCTTTGAAGGAAGAAGACAGCTCTGATGCCCTGGAAAGGAAACCTGCATCCTAGGAACATGTGTCTAGGACAAAGCAGCGAGCAGAAAAATTTATTAGCAAACTGCCTTTTCAAAAAGCCCCCATTTGTAGTGTTATAGTGCTACTAAAACAAAAACTTCACACCTTGTTAAAAGTTTCTTCTCTCAAGCACTTAATCTGCTCAACCATACTAGTTAGTCTCCCATCCTTTTTTGTTTAATTACCCCCGTCACTGCACTATAAGCACTTGAAGCTACATTTTTAGAACGCTAGTTACAATGGAAATACATGCCACTATTGATGTACATTTATTTGATATCCACACTTCAACATTTAACTTTTTAAAATAATTCTTTATTCCTATGCAATAGTTGAATTTTGTTGATTTGTTTGCATGCCACTCACTGACCAACACACCACATGATATTCCTTTTACTTGTACAGTACTGTGCAAAAGTCTTAGACACATACATATGCACTGTAGCTAGGCAGACTACGAATTTTTCAGAGTACTGCAGTTGTCAACATGAGGCAGAGAGCGAGTTGGTACATCTAAAGGGAGTAAAGGATTTGGGAATGGCGAGAGTGCAGTGTGGTGGGAGGGGTGTGAGACAGATAGCAGAGAAAGGGGTGCCACCATTGGGGGATGGTACAGGTGCAAACATACAGTCCTGAGACACAAGGCAAGGTCATTTGATTCCAAACAATTGGCTTAATAATCACTACAGAATGTCTCTCTGGTGCTTCTCTCTCTTTCTCCTTTTCCCAACCCTCTCCCTACCCACCCTCAGTCCACAATAAAGACCCATATCAGAATCAGGTTTATCATCACTCGTGTGTGCGTGTGCACACATATACATACACACATATACATATACACATATAGTATATACACACACACGCACAAGAAACTGCAGTGAATTGTGAATGTAGCCTAGTTCATCAAGCAGATCAGCCTCCCCTCCATTGACCTCCACTACACTCCTCGCTGCCTCGGAAAAGCAGCCAACATAATCATGGACCCCTCCAACCCCAGTCATCTTCTCTTCTCTCGTCTATATTCTGCACCCTCATGGTGGAGGAGCAACACCTTATATTCTGTCTGGGTACCCTCCAACCTGATGGCATGAATCTCAATTTCTCCTTCTGGTTTAAAAAAAAAAATTCCCTCCCTCCTTCTTCAGGACTCACACAACCAGGGTCACCAACAATTATTACCCCTCAACCATCAGGAGGTTGAACCAGTTGAACAATTTCACTCATCTTCACTTGCCCCATCACTGAACTGTTCCCACAACCTATGGATTCACTTTCAAGGACTTCTCATCTCATGTTCCTGGTATTTATTGCGTTTTTATTTAACTTCGCACCCAAGTAGGAAGGAGTTCGGGGGTGATGTGTTGTCCAACAAATGGTGTAAATGGATGTTTTTCTTGAGATGGCAAGACTCTATTTGATATCCATAATGTAGAATACTGCAAGTCCAGTTCACTGTTTCATAGGCGAGAACAATGGCAGGTAAAGCCACGGGGAGGAGCTGCCAGAGGCACAGCCAGGATCTGGACTGCCTCCCCCCCATGCTGCCCTCCAGTGTTTGCTCAGTGGAAGACAAGCCGGATTGCATTCATCCACGGCTGCACTAGCACGTGATGAGGAACTGCTGCACGCCTGTTCTTGCGGAAACGTGGCTCCAGGACAATCATCCCAAGCACCATTAATCTACAGGCAATGACACTCAAGGATTTGGGCTGTACTATTTTTGTGACTCGTACTGTGTGTAATTGCTGGCACTGTATGTTTTGCACCTTGATCCCAGAGGAACACTTTTTCCACTTGGCTGTATTCATGCGTATGGCTGAATAGCCATTAAGCTTGAACTTACGCCAGTACAGTTTAGAAAATGGGTCAATCTACAAGACTCGTGGGTTATTCCTTGCAATGCATTGATTGGGCGCTGAAGTTCTGAAAGTCCTTAAGGAGAAATGTAAAGGGAGCATCAAGATTTAAAGATAGCATGGCAGTGTATTCTTCTAGCCCAATGACCCCACCCTATGTAACCAACTAACCTACTAACCCACATCTTTGGAATGTGGGAGGAAACCCATGCAGTTACGGGAAGAATGTACAAACTCCTTCTAAACAGTGGCAGGAACTAAATACAGGTCGCGGGTGCTGTCATAGTGCAACACTAACTGTTGCACTACCATGCCACCTGGAAGGAGTTTATTATTGTCACATGTACTGAGATTCAGTGTTTAAAAAAAAGATATGTTGTATGCCATTCATACTCACTACAGTTCATAAGAACGAAGGAGAATCTCATTGAAATTTAAAGAACATTCAATGCCCTGGATGGAGTGGACATGGAGGGGATATTTCCAATAATGAGAGTCCAGAACCAGAGGACACAGCCTCAGAATAGAAGGGGTGCCCCTTTAGATGAGGAATTTCTTTAGTCAGAGGGTAGCGAATCTGCAGAACTTATTGCCACAGATGGTTGTGAAGGTAAAGTCCATGGGTATATTTAAAACAGAGATTGATAGGTTCTTGATTAGTAAGGGCAAAGGTAACAAGGGGAAGGCAGATGAATGGGGTAAAGTGGGGGGGGAAAAAAACAAGTCAGGATCAAAAGGCAATGCAGACTCAATGGGCCAAGTGGTCCAATTCAGCTCCTATGTGTTATTATTTCAAAGCACAAGAACACTGAGGTAATAGATAGAAAAGCAACAACAAAATGCAGATATATAAAAAGTTCTGTGCAGATAGCCAATAAGCTGCAAGAGACATGATGAGGTAGGCTACAAGACCATAAGATATAGGAGCAGAATTAGGACATTTGGCCCATTGAGTCTGCTCCACCATTCCGTCCGGCAATGCTTGCACAGTACCAAGCAGAAGAGTTAATAGAGTACATCTTCAATGTACAAAACGCCTTCTGATCTTTCAATGATGTGTATAGCACTGAATACAGTCGGCCCTCCTTATCCACGGATTCCGTATGCACGGATTCAACCAACCGCGGATTGGGAAATCCGGGAAGTTCTCTCTCCAGCACTCATTGCTTGAGGATGTACAGACTATTTTTTCTGACGAAGGGTCTCGGCCTGAAACGTCGACATCGCTTCTCCCTATAGATGCTGCCTAGCCTGCTGTGTTCTACCAGCATTTTGTGTGTGCTGTTGTTTGAATTTCCAGCATCTGCAGATTTCCTCGTGTTTGCTATTTTTTCTTGTCATTATTCCCTAAACAATACAGTATAACTATTTACATAGCATTTACATTGTATTAGGTATTATAAGTAATCTAGAAATGACTTAAAAGTACAGGCAGTCCCCGGGTTATGAATGAGTTCCATTCCTGAGTCCGTCTTTAAGTTGGATTTGAAGTCGGAACAGGTACATCCGGTATTATTTAGCGTCAGTTAGTCAAACGTTTTTCTTAGTATATAGTATATATTTTACCTTTCTATGCATATAAAACACTTAAGAAACATATGCATTTCAATAATTAAACCTTTGCATTGTTTAGTAATAATTGTAGCTTTCATCGGGGCAGGGCCTTTTTCATTCTCCATTAAAATTGTTCCGATCGTTGACCGACTGTACCCTAACGCTCTTCCAATGACCGATGGCGTTTCACCTCTTTCCGATTGTTTTATTACATCCACCTTATTTTCAATCGCGATCGTGATTATTTTTGTGAACAGAAACACTGCGGATTCAGAGCTGCACCGCCAGGTCCTAATGTCCACCGCATGGTGACATGTTAAATAAAGTCCGGGGTTCCGCTGGATCCTAAAGACCACCGCACCGATACATGTTAAATAAGGGACTTTTGGTATTCACGGGGGGGTCCTGGAACCAATCCCCCAAGGATAAGGAGGGCCAACTGTACTCCAAAATCTAGTATACACTAACCTGCAAAAAAAAAAAGGGTTCTCCAGTGCTGTATGCCTCAAACCTCAATGGGCCTCTCCCAGACCCATATACACAGATCCTGTTTTTGCATCCAAATTTCCACACTGCCACTGGCTATAACTGCCAATTCCGTCCAGTGGCAGTGTAGAAATTTGTTCAGACATTTTCAATTGCAACTGAGACAGCCTAACTGGATCTTATGCAGAAAGGTTATGATCACAAAGTACGTGACATTTACTGCTCATCCATTTGGTGCTCAACCCCAAGTTCCACCTGTATTCAGACACAGTACAACATTGCAGTTTAACAGTACTATTCCTAGATATGCTTTAATGGCATTCCTCATGTCTTGGATGTTGGGATTGCAAACCTGGTCCCAATATTAAACATGTGTTCAATAACATTGATGTAATAAATAGCTGTGGCCACTATTAAGTATTGTTATTGGTTGTTCTGCTGCAGTTACAGGCAAAAATCCAAAATGCCACAATGGAAAACAGACTGAATTAAACATGGTACAAATCAGAAGTGCAAGGGAGAAATCTCAATTTGCCTGCGTGAATGCCACTACAGAGTCCAAAGCAATGAGTCCAGCTCATTGCTAGCCCATTCACTATCAGAGGACCATGGCTATAGTGTGTTCTACCTACAGGATTCACAGTGCCACTTCTAGATATAGGTTCAGTACCCTTTATCCCAAATTCTAAAATCCAAAAGCCTCTGAAATTTTGAACGCTGATATTGACATCACAATTGGAAGATTCCACAGGGCGCTGAGTAGGCTCCCAGGCAATGTATTGGTCTCTTCGCATCACCGACAGTTCTGAGAAGTGACCTAACACTTGTAACCAACAGAAGTTAAAGAAAAATAGAAAAAAACCACTACATAAAGTGAGAAATGAAGAACTCAGTCCTGTATTGAAAGATGTGATTTGTCAGCATTGGAGTGTACATGTGCCACTTAACAGTACGCTGATCAGGAAACAAGCAAAGATTGACAAACTAAAAATTGAAGGTGATTTTGAATATTCAGCAGGCTGGCTGCGGAAACTTAAAAGGCACAGCATTACATTTTTTAAAAGGTTAAAAAAAATTAAAGATTAAGCATCCGCTGATCACAAATCAGCAGAGAAATTTGATGAGTTTGCAAATGTTATGGCTGACGAAAGTCTAACACCCAACAAGTCTACAATGCTGATAGGTTTTATGTAAAGGTATAAAAACAAAAAGGGCATCATAGGTGAAGAGTGAAAGCCTGCCATTTTTTTGCTATTATTCAACAGCTGATTCAGATATTCGCCCAATGCTGCTGTGCTGCTTTTGTTAACCCTGCGCACATTATATTTACAGTATGTTATAATTTTTACGATTAAGTACATATGTGATGAACAAGTGTAAGACAAAGACTCCTTACCAGTAGCACATAAATTCAGAATCCGAATTGATGGCGATCCCAAGCTATCTCATTATATATTCCAAAATCCAAAACACTTCTGGCCCCAAACATTTCAGATAAGGGGTACTCGACCTGTATCATTCACAATAGCTTTCTCACTCACAATCTTTTGACACCTTGTATGGATTAGAACCACCACTGCCAAATCAGACCCTTCCCGATATAACTCAGTCTTTGTTGCTTCATCTTGGCTGTGTTACATTCCCGGATATCTGTATCTAACAGCGTCTTATCAGTACAAGGTGGATTGTATGCTGAAGAGCAAGAATACCTGGCCTTATAAATGGCATCCACCAGCCCAGAATGGATAGATTAAAGATCTGCCCCTGTATGAGGCAGAATTAGCAACATGAAGAATATTGTTATTCAATAACTGGAGGGGGTGGAGAGGGGAGGGAATATATACATTTAATAAATGATTAAAAGAGTAATTGAGTATGCTGTAAGAATTGCTTTAGCTGGCATTGTTGCACCAATACATGGATTCCAGAATCAGCATCTATAAACACATTCTGATGACCGATATAGAATAACAGAAACATCAGAAACCAAATTCATCTTCTAAAGCCAGAATTAGTTGCTTGCATTCATGGATCCAAATAAGACTATTTTTACAACATTTGGCCATCCACAAATACTTCATAACTTACGTAGGTGTACTTGAACTAATGTAGCAGCAACTAATACAGATACAAGCAATCCTTCCCTTACCCAACAAAGAAGTGCATATATCAAGAAGTTGCCCAATGCCAACAGCTATTGAATAACAGTCACTGTATGCATAAATCACTGAGAGGCAACGTGCAGATAGAGCAAGCAATTAGGCATGTTGGCTTTTATTCTAAGAATACCCGAGCTAAACAAAAAGGTATCTTATCAGAAAAGGCCTTGGTAGGGCTGCACCTGAAATATTATGTACCCAACTGGTTTTCCTAGTCAAGGAAAATATATATTTGAAAATGGACAAATACAGGAAAGGTTCAACAGTTTCTTGCCAGGGATCAAAGGCAGAGCAGTGATTGTCATATGAAGGGAAATTAAGGAAACACAGTTTATATTCCATTCAGCTTTGAAGAATGATACAAGATCTCATTAAAACTTACAACATTCAGACAGTCCCATGAAGAATTAATGGTTAATTATTTATGGAGTGGGCCCTTCGAAACACACCACCCAGCTACCCGATTCAACCCTAGCCTAATCTTAGGACAATTTACAAAGTCCAATTAACCTACCAACTGGTACATCTTTGGACTGTGGGAGGGCACGAGAGCACATAGAAGAAACCCACACAGTCACAAGAAAACATATAAATACCTTACTGACAGCGGTAGGCATTGAACCCGGGTCACTGGTACTATAAAGCACTGTGCTAACCACTTCGCGAATGTGCCACAAATGTTCACCCTAGCTGGAGTGTTTGGAACAAAGGAATAAGTGGTCAGCCATTCAAGGTGGAAACGAGAAGTAGCTTTCATGGAAAAAGGTGCAAGAGGAAGTCATTCAGGCAGACACAATAGTAATATTTTAAAGACATTTAAAGACAGGAAAGACTAATAAGGATATGGGCCAAAGGTGGGAAAATGGGAATGGCTTAAATGGTCATCTACTGCTGGTCAATATGAACTAGTTGAGCTGACGAGCCCATTTCTGTGTTGTAATTCTCTGACTAGGTCTACACTACCCAGAGAGTAGTGAACCTGCAGAATTCTGTAGTCTAAAGCAGTTACTTATTGCAACCCAGAGGGCCATTCTGTCCATTCGATCCACAGTAACCCCATCCCTTTTTATTTTCCCCTCTAGCCTGCAATTCAACACCTCCACATACCTACAAACTCCCCCTTTGGCTCGCTAAGACTTTTCACCCCCTCCCCCCCCCCCCCCCCCCCCCCGCACAACTCTGGCACGCGGGTAGAAATAGAAATGGAGCACCCGGTACCAACTGTGAACACTTGCATAGACAGCATCGGAGGTCTGGTTCAAACCTGGGTCCCTGGAACAGCAAGAGTTCAGTCATTGATTATACTCAAAATAAATAAATAGATTTTAGATGTTCAGGGGACATGGGGCTATTGAAGGAAAGCAGTAATCATAGTTTTACCTTTATTATTAGCTCAATGAACTGTCACAATGAATTGATCTGCACTGATGGTAGACAAGAGTAGAATTTCACTGTACCTCAGTACCGCTAACAATAATAAACCTATTAGAATGAATGTTGGAGTTGTCCAAAGGGTCCAATAGCCTTTTCGTTATGCCCGGATAGTAACAAGACCCAACTCCGCTATTCTGAATGAAAGACCCATGGAAATGTGCAAAATGCACGTGCCGGTGTGAGCACAACCGACAGCACTTTGGACCTTCCGGGAGAGTGCATGTCCCTTTAAATAAGGCTTGCCCTCTCGCATAAGGAGGTGGGAGTTTACAGAAAGTATTTAAAAATCACTTCTGGAGCATCTCTTTCGAATCTTTACACAGAGCGCCCACAACCGGTCCGATCCGCGATTCGTATTCCAAACAGAGATAAGATTTTTCAAAAGCGGCAAAAATCTCTGGTGCACGAACGACCGCATACTTTCCACTGAGAAGTTAGCTCCACAGTTTAACTCCTGGCTAAATCCGAAGGAACTTCAAGGAAACTTACTCACCCACAACCACACACAGCACATCCAGCAGCACGAAGATATTTCTTTTTTCAAACATCCTGCGGCTGTAACTTCGGATTCTCTCCTGTTCTTGAACCTATTACACACGCATATATTTTAAAAACACGTACGAAAGAGTCGAAACGTGCCTTAATGCAACCCCGACACTGTACGACGGCCCAAAAAAAAAGCCAGCAACCTGAATTTCGAGTTCTTCCGGAATCCAAATACCTGTCTCGATCTGCACAACGACACGGACTAGTTTGGACTTTTCCCGATGCCCCGAACTTCCTACTGAGTGTCGTTAGTCAATTTCGCCAGGAGAGGGGCTGAACCTTTCACAACTGACGCACCGAGGGGAACAACTCACGCCGCGTTGTCTTGGCCAGTAACCTTTGCTTTTGTTCTCTTCCTGCTCTCCTCCCCCTACCAGAGGGGGAAGAGAGAAAAAAAAGGGGAATGGATTAATTAATAGAACTCCAGTAGCATCCAATCCCTTCCCGAGCCAGTGTGCGTGCGTGTGGGAAAGGCAGCAGGGTTCAGCGTCATTGTACAGACCTGGCAGCCATACAGGTTCTCCTCGGCGCCAGGGAAACTGGTGGCGAAATCTGCTCCCTTACCTTTCTGAAACAAAACTTTCTGTCATTTTTTTGCTTTAACTCATAAAAAGTTTTAAGAAACAATTACCAGTCTATAACAAGGTTGCCAGGGGATATGCTGATTAATGGTTAGCGGCAGTGTTCCTCCAACAGAGGTCAAAATTTTTTCTCAAGCTGCTAGGTAATATTTGTAAACCACTTATCTACGGGACATTACGACTTTTTTGTTTTGTTTTCTTTGCATTTCTGTCCCAACTTTGCCCTATTTGTGTGCACTTAAATGGGTCATGTTAAATCACTAATCGTACCCTTCAATTAGGTGATTTAACATTTTTAAAAGTCACCTCTCATCCTACCTGAGGCGAGTAAATAGCCTTGCGCTGTACTGTCGCGTTTGCTCCGGAATGACGTAAAACACTTCTAATCAACGTTTCTATTTCAAAATCAAAATGAATGTAATGCATGGTTTTAAGATCTAAATAACGCTTGCACGTGCCAGACCAATGATCCCTTCCTTCTAATTTGCTTTCAGCTGATTTGTATGGATATACAGATTGATTAGCGTCGCTTGGTCCCAAGATAGGGGAGTTTAAGCACCTGTTGAGTTTTTGCTTCGATAATTTCGTAGTGAGGAAATACCACGCCAGAGGTATTGCAGTTTTAGACGAGACCCTCCCTTTGAATATAAAAGATACTACTCAGACTGATATTTCAGCCACCATTCCTTCTTAAACCAGCATGTTAAAACAAATTAGTTATTGAAGTGGTAATTACCGACTCTGCAAAGCTGTGGTTAAGAACTGAGAAGCAGGATTATGTACATAGGACATCACTGGCGAGTGGTGGCAGCGCCAAGCTTTTCAGTTAAATACTGATTCTCTAAAGAATGCCATATACTTCATTGGCATAATAGTCCAACATTTAAGAACCATTACAAAGAAGGCATAGCAGTGCCTCTGCTTTCTTAGAAGTTTGCCAGGATTTGGCATGTCATCCAAAACTTTAGCAAACTTCTTGTGGTGAACTACATATACCTGTCTGGACTGCTCCTGTGGCTCCTCCCACAGACCCCTGCTGACTGCTCCAGTGGCTCCTCCCACAGACCCCTGTATAAAGGTGATTGAGGCCTGAGCCCAGCCTTATTCTCCAGGATGTAGTGTTGTTCATTCTTCCAGTCAATAAAAGCTGATATCTCTCAGAGTGAGTTATTGATGGTGCATCACTTCTATAGGTGTGTGGTGGAGAGTGTGTTGGCTGGTTGCATCATGGCCTGGAATGGGAACACCAAAGCCCTTGAAATGAAAAGCCTACCAAAGGTAAGTGGATATGGCTCAGTCCATCACCGGTAAAAGCTATTCCTACCATTGAGCACATCTACGCTGTTGCAGGAAAGGAGCATCCATCATCAAGGACCCCCCCCCCCCCCCCCATCTAGGTCATGTTCTCTTCTCACTCCTGCCATCAAGAAGGTACAGGAGTCTCGAGACCTGCCCCACCAGGTTCAGGAGTAGTTATTATCCCTTAACCATAAGGGTTTTGAACCAAAGGGGATAATGTCATTCAACTTCACTAGCCCCAGCACTGAATTGTTCTCACAACCTACTTTCAGAGACTATTCATCTCATGTTCTTGATATTTAATGCTGAGAAGTGTGAGGTTCTACATTTTGGCAGGAATAATCCAAATAGAACATACAGGGTAAATGGTAGGGCATTGAGGAATGCAGTGGAACAGAGAGATCTAGGAATAACAGTGCATAGTTCCCTGAAGGTGGAGTCTCATGTAGATAAGGTGGTGAAGAAGGCTTTTGGAATGCTGGCCTTTATAAATCAGAGCATTGACTACAGAAGTTGGGATGTAATGTTAAAATTGTACAAGGCATTGGTAAGGCCAAATTTGGAATATCGTGTACAGTTCTGGTCACCGAATTATAGGAAAGATATCAATAAATTAGAGAGAGTGCAGTGACGATTTACTAGGATGTTACCTGGGTTTCAGCACTTAAGTTACAGAGAAAGGTTGAACAAGTTAGGTCTCTATTCATTGGAGCGTAGAAGGTTGAGGGGGGATTTGATCGAGGTATTTAAAATTTTGAGAGGGATAGATAGAGTTGACGTGAATAGGCTGTTTCCATTGAGAGTAGGGGAGATTCAAACGAGAGGACATGATTTGAGAGTTAGGGGGCAAAAGTTTAAGGGAAACACAAGGGGGTATTTCTTTACTCAGAGAGTGATAGCTGTGTGGAATGAGCTTCCTGTAGAAGTAGTAGAGGCCAGTTCAGTTGTGTCATTTAAGGTAAAATTGGATAGGTATATGGACAGGAAAGGAGTGGAGGGTTATGGGCTGAGTGCGGGTAGGTGGGACTAGGTGAGATTAAGAGTTCGGCACGGACTAGGAGGGCCAGAATGGCCTGTTTCCGTGCTGTGATTGTTATATGGTTATATATTTATTGTGTATTATTTATTATTATTATTTTCTTTTTGGATCTGCACAGTTTGACATCTTTTGCATACAGACTATTTGTCCATCCTTTTGGGTGTGTTCCTTCATTCCTGCTATTATGTTTCTTGTACTTACTGTGAATGCCAGCAAGGAAATGAATCTCAGAGCTGTACAGTATATGTTGACTTATATTTAGTTTGATAATAAATTTGCTTTGAACTTTGAATATTTCTGTCTTTCATTCAGGAGACCCAATTTCTGTTTCGCCAAAGAGAGTATTTAGTCTGAGGAATGATCGATTGAGAGAGACCGATGGTGATGTGGAACTGAATGGCCTCCTGTGCTATGTAAAACAAAATCCATAATTCTATGCTTTAGGAAACTACAATGACTATAATTCTTCACCTTGAAGATCTGAAATGTACAATATAAATATATTTTAAAAGATCCCTTCTTCCAATCTATGCCTTCAACTATCCTGCACTTTGTAGCACTCAGCCCAATAGCTGAAGAGGGAGGAAAAATCAGAGGAGAACCAGAATCAGGTTTACTAACACAGACGTGGTGTGAAATTTGTTGTTTTTTTTGTGCAGCATTACGGTGCAAGACAGGAAAAATTAATATAAATTACACTAATAGAGCAAAAGTGGAATATTGAGGTGGTACTCATGGACTGTTCAAACATTTAATAGCAGAAGGGAAGAAGCTGTTCCTAAAACTGAGTGTGGATGTTTAGGCTCCTGTACTTCCTTCCCAATGGTTGGAATAAGCAAGCTCCTGCAATATTGTGCATCAGAGTCTCTGTGCTAGGCAGTGATCGCCAGTCAGAATGCTCTCCATCTGGAAAAAGTTGCAAGAGTTCTTGGTGACAAAACAAATCTTCTCAAGCCCCTGATGAAGTGCAGATGTCCCTGTTTGTAGATAATTTTAATGGTTTACATCCAAAAATGTCACATCAAATCATCTGTAAACAGTGGTTAGTTTCTTTGCTGGCATTGCTTTCAGAGGACTATTCCTCTGTTGTCATGACTCCCCTGCTGGCACCTACAACTTCAGAGATATATGATTGAGCTATCTCCATGGATCTCCTGATTTATTACATCTGATCTTCTATAGTAGGGTGGATGTTGGATTTACCTTGTCTAAAAGTGGCAAAATATGAGAAGAGGAAAATCTAGACTTCCCACAATATTATGGTTACCAGTCTGAAGTCCCATGCCATCAGGTTCATGATAGTTTCCTTCAATCATTCAGTTCTTGAATCAACAAAATTATCGAGCAAAATCATAATCACTATAGCTTAGCAGCACTATGAGCCCTTTGCACTAAAATGGACTTCCTGTTTGTTCTAATGGAGCTTTCTCCCTTCTTCAGCCCTTTATCTTTCCCACTGATGCACCATCAATAACTCACTCTGAGACGTAAGAAGCGAGATATCGGCTTTTATTGACTGGAAGAATGAACAACACTACATCCTGGAGAATGAGGCCGGGCTCAGGCCTCAATCGCCTTTGTACAGGGGTCTGTGGGAGGAGCCACAGGAGCAGTCAGCAGGGGGTCTGTGGGAGGAGCCACAGGAGCAGTCAGCAGGGGTCTGTGGGAGGAGCCACAGGAGCAGTCAGTAGGGGTCTGTGGGAGGAGCCACAGGAGCAGTCAGCAGGGGGTCTGTGGGAGGAGCCACAGGAGCTGTCAGCAGGGGTCTGTGGGAGGAGTCAGCAGGGGTCTGTGGGAGGAGCCACAGGAGCAGTCAGTGGGGGGTCTGTGGGAGGAGCCACAGGAGCAGTCAGCAGGGGTCTGTGGGAGGAGCCACAGGAGCAGTCAGTGGGGGGTCTGTGGGAGGAGCCACAGGAGCAGTCAGTGGGGGGTCTGTGGGAGGAGCCACAGGAGCAGTCAGCAGGGGTCTGTGGGAGGAGCCACAGGAGCAGTCAGCAGGGGTCTGTGGGAGGAGCCACAGGAGCAGTCCAGACAGGTATATGTAGTTCACCACACCCACCCTCCTGTCTTTACCTATCACTTTCAAGCTGTCCTCCTTCCCTCCCCTGTCCCCAACTTTTTATTCTGGCATCTTCCCCCTTCCTCTTCAGTCCTGAAGAAAGGTTTTGGCATGCCTTTCCATGGATGCTGCCTAACCTGCTGAGCTCCTCCAGCATTTTGTGTGTGTTGCTTTGGATTTCCGACATCAGCAGACTTCCTCGTGTTTATAATTTGTTTAATTTTTTTAATCTTGTGTAGGGTGCTTATATGATGCTGTGTAAGTAAATTTTTAACTGCAATTGTACATACATTGCGTATGACAATAAAGTGGATTTTAAACAAGTCGGTTTACTGCTTCTTGAGGGTTTTTAATCTCCCTTTTGATTTTCTGACCACGGCTTTGTGTTATGGGCAGCAAAAGGGGTTGTTGTGAAAAATTGTTGCCTTTTTTTTTTAGTAAAAATTGACTGTAGAGTAGCCACACTAATTGTCTTTCTGCACTCAAAAAGATGACTGGGGCTTCTCAATCTATCTGGTAGTAATATGCTATCACTGCCATGGAGTTCATCCAAAATACATTATTATATACCCGCAATGTATCAGCACTCCGTGGTGATGCCATTCTGCTAGGCTTTTACTGGTACCTGTTTGAGTTTCTGTTCCGCTGGTAAAGTTGCCTGTTTGACCAGATCCAGGGATTATTCAGCAAACAGACCCCGACCTAATTCTGAGTCACACTAAGCAATTTGAGCACATCAAAGCTAATTAAAACTTCCAGCGGGGATTCACTGGTATGGAATTTGTGGCTCCCTGGAAAATGCATTGGAATAGCTAGAATTTTTCTCAAGAGGCAAAGTGGCCTTTTAGCTGTAAATATGGAAGTTTAAGGGCATAATTTTAGGGTGATCAGAGGAAAGTACATGCCAGAGGTGGGTATTTTCCACAGAGTGGTAGGTGCAAAGAACTGCGAGGGATGCTGGTAGAGGCTGATACAGTACTGACATTTAAAAGATTATTTGGTAGGCACAATGCTATCAGAAGAAAATGGAGGCTGCATAGGAAGGAAGGGTTAGATAAATCTTGGAATAGGTTAAAAGGTCAGCAGAACGTTGTGGGCTGAAGAACCTGTACTGTTCTATGTGAGTGGTATTAAGTACGTCAGTAGTCAGGTTTGTGCTGATGAACGGTCATTAGCTTGTAATATTAAACCTGTTTCTTTTTCTAGTTATGCTGCCTATTTGTTGCATTTTTGGATTTAGTACAGATTTCCAACACCTGCAGCATTCTGATGCCTCTCTGCTACTGGTCTGTCTGGATTTTATTTATTCTCTATTTATAGATGCAAAATAGGAACAGCCCCTTCTGTACCAACGAGCCTACACTGCCCAATTCCACGCGCGTGATCAAATAACTTACTAACCCATGTGTCTTTGGAAGATTTGATAAACCAACTTGGTCATGGGGAGAATGTAAAGCCTCTTTACAGTGGTGGAATTGAACCGAGGTCACTAACAGTACAACACTAATTGCTACTTTACTGTGCTGCCCCAAGTACTGCACTGTGCAAAAGTTTTATTTATATATATAGATAGATAAATAGATAGGGTGCCTAAGTACTGTAGTAACTTTATGTATTACATTGTACTGCTGCCACAAAAAAAAATTCATGACATATATAAGTGATGATAAATCTGATTCTGATATGGGTCTCTATTGTGGACTAAGAGGGGGAAAAGGGAAGGGAGAGGAGAATCATGGTTGGGAAAAGGGGAAGGGAGTGGAAAACACCAGGGAGATGTTCTGGAATGATCAATAAGCTGACTATTTGGAATTAAATGACTCCACCGGGTGTCTCGGGGCTGGGTGTGTTGGCAAACTCTGAGCCTGGCACTCCTTCTCAGTCACCTGTCCCGCATCCCTCCTACAGTGCTCCACCCTTGCCATTCCCAGCATCCTTTGCTCCCGCTCGATTTACAGAGTTGCTTATGCCCCATGTTAACAAATACAGTACTGTGCAATGTACAAGTTTAGCATAATGTGCCAACTAAGTTTACTGCATAAAAAATGATTTATTGATGTAAAAACTTTGATTAAACTGACTTTATTACTTACATCTTTCATATACACGAGGAGTAAAAATCTTTACATTACGTCTTCATCTAACTGTATAATTCACAATTATAGTAATTTATAATAAATAATATGTACAACAGGATAGTCAATATAACATAAAAATACAGTTGTGTCAGCGTGAGTTAATCAGTCTGATGGCCTGGTGGAAGAAGCTATCCTGGAGCCTGTTGGTCCTGGATTTAAGCTGCAATACTGTTTCCTGGATGGTAGCAGCTGGAACAGTTTGTGGTTGGGGTGACTCGGGTCCCCAATGATGCTTCAGGTCCTTTTTGTACACCTGTCTTTCTAAGTGTCCTGAATAGTGGGAAGTTCACATCTACAGATGAGCCGGGCTGTCCGCACCACTCTCTGCAGGGTCCTGTGATTGAGGGAAGTACAGCTCCCATACCAGGCAGTGATGCCGCCAGTCAGGAAGCTCTCAATTGTGCCCCTATAGAAAATTCTTAGGATTTGGGGGCCCACACCAAACTTCTTCAATCGTCTGAGGTGAAAGAGGTGCTGTTGTGCTTTTTTCACCGCACAGCTGGTATGTACCGACCATCTGAGATCCTTGGTGATATTTATGACAAGTAAGTTAAAGCTGTTCACCCTCTCAGCCCCAGATCTAATCATGTCAATAGGGGTTAGCCTGTGTCCATTCGCCCTGTAGTCCACAGCTAGCTCCTTTGTTTTTGTGACATTTAGGGAAAGGTTGTTTTCTTGACACCACTGCGCCAGGGTGATGACTTCTGCTCTGTAGGCTGCCTCATTATTATTTGAGATGAGGTCAATCAGTGTAGTGTTGTCCGCAAATTTAGTTAGTTGATTGGAGCTGTGGGTGGTGACACAGTTATGGGTATACAGAGAGCAAAGGAGGGGGTTTAGTATACGGTGTACCTGTGTTAAGGATCGGAAGGGCAGAGGTGAGGGAGTCTGCTCTTACCACCTGCTGGTGATCTGACAGGAAGTCCAGGATCCGACTACAGAAGGCAGGGTGAAGGTCAAGGATGCTGAGCTTCCTGTCGAGCATGGAGGGAATTATAGTGCTGAATGCTGAACAGCATTCCCACAGAAGCATCCTTTTTCTCCAGCTATGTAAGGACAGTGTGTAGAGCAGTGGCTATTGCGTCGTCTGTCGATCAGTTGTGTCGGTAGGTGAATTGCAGGGGGCCCAGTGTGGGTGGTAGCAAGCTGCGGATGTAGTCCTTGACCAGCCTCTCAAAGCATTTGCTTATTATTGAGGTGAGTGTGACAGGAAGCCAGTCATTCAGACATATTACCTTGCTCTCTTTAGACAATGGTGGATATTTTGAACCAGCAGGGCTCTCTACACTGGGAGAGGAAGAGATTAAAAATGTCTGTAAATGCACCTGCCAGTTGTACCATGCACAACCTGAGTACCCGCCCTGGGATGCCATCTGGTCCCACAGCCTTTTGGGTGAATGAAGCCCTTTTCTGTTGGCATTATACATCCTGTTAGAACTCGTAGCTCTGTTCTGACAAAGAGTGCAAAATCTACCACGTAACACATCCTCCAATGTGTTACAGATTGTCTCCAACTTGCTCTTTTCATCAAACATGCCTTTAAATTGGGTGGTCCTAGAGGTGCAGAAATGAACACATAGAGATGACAGATTATCACCTGAGCTTGGGGAAAGTGATTGTGTCAGAGTAGATTTATTCTATATGTTTATTTGCTTTGAAAGCACTTTGCAGTTTGTAACTCAAATTAATTTTTAAAAAAATCAATGACTTGAGCTGAGAAAGCACAAAGCGTTAACTCTTTATTCCCTTCCGTAGACACTGCTTGAACTGCTGAATTCCTCCAGCATTTTGGGTGTGTAACTCTGGATTTCCAGCATCTGCAGGATCTCTTGTGTGGAAGATATTCCAAACTTGTACCAAACCTGAAAACTGGATTCAAGAACCATCAATACCAAGAACATGGAACTCAAATCCACAGGGCGGTTTGGGACAAGGTTTAAAAATTCACCCTCAGCCACTTGCGTTACATTTATTTTATTATAGCATCAACGCATTTCAAACCATTTCTGCAGGGTGCTATTTATGGATGTAAGTATAATGGTGCATTTAAGGATGAGATAAGAACACAGGATTCTACTGAGTTCAACGATAAAGAGTGGAAAAAGTAATAAATACTTCAACAGGCTGATTAGACAGAATGGCCTATTTCTAATCTAATTTATCTCAAATAACTTTACACTGTACTGTGTGATATATTGGGGAACTGTCAGTAGGGCTGCCAACCTTGACGGGCACATATACCTACATTTATTTCTACTTATGTATCCCAAGCAAGTTGAGATGACACGGTAAAGAATTTGCTCCAGCTAAGGGAAATGACTAGTGATAAAATGCTCTGCATCATTACGACATTCATTGTTGCTAAACAATGAATAGCCTCCCAAAGGGGTTGGTTTTGATGGAAGGTGGATAATTAACCATTTCCTTTCTGTTATTGTTCATGTGTGAATCACTGCAGTTATAATTAGAATTCAGGAAATTTCCTATTCCAGCTTATGGACAGGGAAACAAACTCCTCAGAAGGGCGCCAAACAGGGTTGGGTGGACGTCCAGGACTGAGAAAAACCTGTGTTGAAATGAAAACTATATACTAAAATAGCTCTGTTTGCAGGGATGATAAGGTTAGCGGAAATTTGGATCCTATCTTTTATGCCTCATCTGACTCAAAAATACAATGACTTTTACAATGAGAGGAGACGCACATTCTTTCCAGGTACATCACTTCCTGCAACTCTGAGAACAAAACTTTATTTGATCATAATGCGGATAAATTCAATATTTTATTCATCATACTCTTGCTTAGACATTAGTTCCAAAAGTAAATTACTATCTAGAAGTTGTAGGCAGCTGAAATAACCAGATATTAGATGAAATTAATCTCCTGAAATGTATTAATATGAATGAAGTCCAGTCTACCACAGCAACCAGCCTCCCCTCCTTTAACCCTATCTGTACTTCCTGCATGCTTCAGAAAGCAGCTAAAGTTAACAAAGACCGCCACCCTTGCACCCTGGTCATCCCCCATACTTTCAATAGGCAGAAGATACGAAGGTTTGAGAACATGTACCACCACATGCAAGGACAACTTTTATCCTGCTGCTATAAAACTCTGGACAATCCTCTCATGTCATAAAGACGAACCCTTGCCTTGGCCCTTCCATTTAACTTATCTACCTGTATTGCACTTCCTCTGTAAATGTAACACTACAGTATATTCTGCATTGCTTTCCTTACCTTTTGTACAAGTCTGATGTACTTGTATATGGAATCATCCGACTGGATGGTATGCAAACAAAGCATTTCACTGTACCTCAGTATATGTGTCAATAATAAACTAACTGCCATTTAAACCAATTACCATTTACTAATTAAAGGGGAAGCCCCCATTTCTTTTGAGCCAACTATATAAATTTGAGTTTACTGATTGAAGTTCAGGTAACATTTGAATTGAAAAGGTTCTATAGAGATTCACTTTATTTGTCACAAGTACACTGAAATACCCAGTGAAATGTGTCATTTACACCAATGATCAATACAGCCTGAGGATAAGCTGTCAGCAGACCACAAATGTTGCCATGTTGCCAGGGCCAACTTACAGTAGCATGCCCAAGACTTACTAACCCTAACTCCTTCAGTTTTGGGAAGTGGGAAGAAGCCTGTACACCCGGAGGAAACCCATGCATTCACGGGGTGAATGTACAAACTCCTTACAGACAGCATCAGTAATTAAACCTGGGTTGCTAGCGCTGTAAAGTACACTAACTACTACGCTAATATGCCGCCCTACATTTTACTGTGATGCCTACCGTCATAAATCTCTCAATACTTCTAGGATAGATAGCGGTATATGTAACCTGTGTCACTTTCCTTCACTATCCAATGATAGATAGAAAAATCTATAGGAATAAGCTTGGCCCTGATGCCCTCTACACACAAATATTCTGCTGGCATGCATTGCCCAAATCTGTTGGGATGAGTGTTCTTATAAGAATCTTTCCAAGGATCATCAACTTGCCGTTGTGAAGAGGCTTGTGAGTTCCTGAGATCCCGAGAGCGATACCGTCTGGAGCTTTGCTTCTTGTAGGGTTATCCAAGGCTTTAAGGTCAAGGGGGAGGATCCAGGCAAAGAGTGACCCCAGCAAAACCTCAGTGGTGGAGCTGGTGGAAGGTGGTGACCCATCACAACGGCAGTGAAGATGGAGGAAGGCTGCAGCAGTGAAGGGACCCCAGTCGTCCTGCATTCCATGCCACTGGAGCCTGACTTTGATCTGTCAAGGACTGTGTGGTGGCTGTTCATGCATCAGCCTCCAAGCATTAAACAAAGTCATGCACAGACGTTCTCCAAAAAGGGAATAATCCCTTAGGAGAACATTATACTCTGCTTGAGTGATCACACTACCCTGACTGTTATAAGAATGGAATGTTCAACCCCTCAAGCCTGTTCCACTACAGATCATGGCTGATGTACATTTAACCCTGTTTCATTATCTTCTTAAGTCCGTCATACCTTCTGGGGCATAGGATGTTGACAGCAGCTCACCAGAGTCCTCTGTCCTGGGCCAGTCTTTCAAATTATCCCCAGGTATAGTCCATCTTATGTCTTCCAGGTGAAGATCCTTCCTCTCCCAAGGATGAGGTCTTTGGAGCTTCTGTTGGCATTTCTGTAGCACTGGGTTTTTACAGGATGAGGTTACTAGGCCTACAACCAACCCTCTTCCTTTTGCAGCCAAGCCTGGGACTTTCTGTGGTGGAGTTCTTAACCCTGTTTACCAGCCTCAATTCTATAGGCTTCAAGGACCTTTGACTTTCAGCATTAACAGCTGTTTAGAGAGAGAAAGTTCTAAATCTCTGTCTGTTTAGGAAGAAGAGCTTCCTGAGATCATTCCTAAAATTCTATTTTTAAGGTTATAGCCTCCTGTTTTGGACTCAGCCCACTAAGGAAAATAATTTCTCTTTATCCATCTTACCAATTCCGTGAATCATTTAAAAAAAATTAACTGAGATCACCCTTAATCTTTTACACAATAAATAATGCACGCCAATTCTATGCAATCTGTCTTCATAAATTATCATGGCCCTTTTCCTAGCCTGCTGTCAGTCTGTCTATTCATCTCTGTATCATGTTAAAAAATTGCATGACATAATATTTAGAGGGACAGGCATCAGGCTTTCAGCTGCAAAGGAGTGTGGGAGGAGGGAGGAAATGTGATAAATGGAATCATGTCTTATTGATAGAATATAGAACAGTACGGCTTAGGAACAGGCCATTCAGCCCACAAACCAATTAAATTAGTAATCAAATGGTCAACTAAACGAATCCCTTCTGCCTACACAATGTCAACATCATTTTCCTCACATTCATGTGCTTAGCTAAATCTACCTTAAAAGACCCTGATGCATCTGCCCCTACCACTCCAGGCACCACCCACTCTCAGCGTAGAAAAACTTGCTTCTTGCACCTCCTTTGAAATGACCTCTTCTCACCTTAAACGCATCATGCCCTCTGGTATCAGATATTTAAACTCTTAGGAAAAGGCACTGTCTGCCTATTTATGCTTTTCATGATCATAGAAACCTCCGTCACAACTCCCCTCAGCTCCTGCCGCTCCAGAGAAGATAACCCAAGTCTGACCAACCTCTCATTATAACACATGCTCTCTAAGCCAGACAGCATCTTGGAAAACCTCCTCTACGCCCTCTCCACAGCCTTGACATCTTTCCTATAAAGGGTGTGACCAGAACTGTAGGCAAGCTCATATTATTCAATCCCTAGCATTGTTTTACCTGCAAATTCAATGTCAATACTTCCTTATACAATGTAAACCTTTCTATATAAAGCATTATAGGGAGGGTCCGGGCCAATTTAGACCCCGTTCTAAATTCACCCAGATCATGGATTCAGCTGACATGTCACAGGACGACTGATGTTTCACTTTTACAGTTACACCTAAACAAACCATTAGTTATCAGAGCTTTTTATTCAAAATAATGTTTTTATTTTGGATATCATATTATACAAATCATATTGTGTGTTGGCAATGATGGCAGTAAAGAAAGACCAGTATTTAAATTACAGTTTACCTGGCTTCAGTGGTTCACAATACATTTTAAAGCCAATGAGGTGGATTTGAAAGGCAACACACACAGAATGCTGGAGAAACACGGCAGGTCAGGCAGCAGTTACGGAAAGGGTTAAAGATTCGACATTTCGAGCTGAGACCCTTCATCAGAATCTGATGAACCAAGGCCAGGTCCTGATGAAATGTCTTCCCCAAAAATGTTGACTCTGTACTCTTGTTCCTAGATGTTGCCTGACCTGCTGAGTTCCTTCAGCATTTTGTGTGTGTTAATCTGGATTTCCAGTATCTGCAGAATCCTTTGTGTTAAAGTTTGGAAGTGTAAACACTATTGTATTACAGGAAACACAGTGAGCAGCATATACATAGCAAGTTTACAAAATGGCCTTCACATGTTTAAATTGTAATTACTGGCCGGTAGTGATGCATTCTTTGTACTGTAAGATGTCCCTCTAGCAGGCAGACAGGGTCTCAGTTTAATGTTCAGTCTGTAAGGCTGCACTAAAAGTGCTGCACCTCTTCAATACTGTACTAGAATGCCAGTCTAGGTTTAGTGCTTAACCCTCGGAACTGGGATTAGAACGCACAACCTTATGCCATAGAATCAACAGAGCTGGCTACAATATTGCCAGCTTGTTTTTATTAATGCTGGGGGGAAAATTCAGCCTAGTAACCGGTGGTGGCAGAGTGATGCGCCATCAATAACTCACGCTGAGACTTAGGAAGCGAGACATCGGCTTTTATTGACTGGAAGAATAAACAACACTACATCCTGGGGAAAATGAGGGAGAGCAGCAGCCCACAGTCGCCTTTATACAGGGGTCTGTGGGAGGAGCCACAGGAGCAGTCAGACAGGTATATCTAGTTCACCACACAGAGAAAGCTTGAAATGACTGCGATGTGGAAGGTTTGTAGAAATGGAATGGCTGCATAAGTAAACAGCAATCGGATTCATGATCCTGTGAGGAGACCACAGTCTCATCATGGTTTGGAGGCTTGAATGCCTCAATGACTCAAAAGGTATTGAGTTGGCTGGAGTCAGGGCTTTGTGCTTCAGCTCTTGGTGGGGTCACCCATGCCAATCAGGTCAAAGGGTAGAGGGCAGACTAAGGCTGGTCCACCGGTCCTCTGGGTTCTGGGGTTCAGCTCAGGGCTAACAAATCTGACTTGTCAAAAAAGGATTGTTACAGAAATAGGAATGAAGAATTGTTCTAGATTTAATAGAGCTGTCAGGGAGGGTTTAAACTAATTTGGCAGGGGGATGGGAACTGGAGTGATAGGGCTGAGGAAGGGAAAAAGAGACATAAATCAAAGATAGTGTGCAGCAGAGATGATAGAAAGAGCAGGTAGGAGATGAGGCTTAATCAAAGCCAGTGGCATGAGTTACAGGGCAATAGAGGCGTGGGGCAGTTAAAACAGAAAGCAACAAATACTGAACTGAGACTGTTGTACTTGAATGCATGCAGCATAAGGAATAAAATGGACGATATTGAAGTTCAGCTACAGATTGGTAAATATGATGTTGGGGGCATCTCTGAAACTTGGCTGAAGGATGGCTGCCATTGGAACTGAGCATCCAAGGATATACGGTATATCGGAAAGATAGCTTAGTAGGTAGAGGGGGTGATGTAGCTCTGTGTATAAGAAATAATATTAAATCGTTGGCAAGAGATGACATAAGATTGGAAGGTGTAGAGTCTCTATGGGTTGAGTTAAGAAATGGCAAGGGTGACAGGACCCTAATGGCAGTTCTATACAGGCCTCCAAATGACAGCTGAGAAATGGTTTATAAATTACAGCAGAAGATAGAAAGGGCATGTCAGAAAGGCAACGTCATGGTAATCATTGAGGAATTTAACATGAAAGTGGATCGGGAAAACCAGGTCAGTACATAACCTCAAGAGAGAGAATTTGTAGAATGTCTAAAGGATGGCTTTTTAGAACAGCTTCTTGTTGAGCTCACGAGGGGTGCTGGATTGGGTGCTGTGCAATGATCCAGAAGTGATAAGGAAGTTTAAGGTTAAGGAACCCTTAGGGAACAGTGATCACAAAATGACAGCGTTCACATTGAAATTTGAGAGAGAAAAATAGAATCCAATGTGTCTGTATTTCAGTGGAATAAAGGAAATTACAATGGCATGAGAGGGGAACTGGCCGAAGTTGACTGGAAAGGGCCATGTGCAGGAAGGACAGCAGAGCAGCAGTGGCTGGAGTTACTGTGAAAAATGAGGGAAGTGCAAGACAGATATATTCCAAATATGAAGAAATTTTCAAAGGGAAGAAGGACACTAATGTGGCTGACAAGTGAAATCAGAGCCAAAGTAAAAGCAAAAGAGAGGGCATACAAGGAAGCCAGAGCTAGTGGGAAGATAGAGGATTGAGAAGCTTTTAAAAACTTGCAGAAGGAAACTAAGAAGGTCATTCGGAAGGAAAAGATGAATTATGAGAGGAAGCTGGTGACTAAAATCAAAGAAGATACTGAAAGCTTTTTTTAAGTATATAAGGGGTAAAAGAGTTGAGGGTAGATATAGGATCAATACAAAATGATGATGGAGATATTTTAATGAGAGATGCAGAGATAGCAGAGGAACTGAATGCATATTTTGCATCAGTCTTCACAATGGAAGATGTCTGCAGTATACCGGACATTCAAAAATGTCAGGGAAGTGAAGTTTGTGCAGTGAAAATTACAACTGAGAAGGTGCTCAGGAAGCTTAATGGTCTGAGGGTGGATAAATCTCCTGGACCTGATGGAATGCACCCTTGGGTTCTGAAGGAAGTAGCTGGAGACATTGCGGAGATATTAACAATAATCTTTCAAGAATCGATAGATTCTGGCATTGTATGTGATGACTGGAAAGTTGCAAATGTTACTCCACTATTTAAGAAGGGTGGGAGGCAGCAGAAAGGAAACCATAGTGGTGGGAAGTTGTTGGAATCGATTGTTAGGGATGAGATTAGGAGTACCTGGAGGCACATGTCAAGATAGGCCAAAGCCAGCATGGTTTCCTGAAAGGAAAATCCTGCCTGACAAACCTACTGCAATTCTTTAAGGAAATTACAAGCAGGATAGACAAAGGAGATGCAGTAGACATGGTGTACTTGGATTTTCAGAAGGCTTTTGACAAGGTGCCGCACATGAGGCTGCTTAGCAAGATAAGAGCCAATGGAATTACAGGGAAGATACAAGCATGGGTGGAGCATTGGCTGACCGGCAGAAAACAGAAAATGAGAATAAAGGGATCCTATTTGGGCTGGCTGCCGGTTACCAGTGGAGTTCCACAGGGGTCTGTGTTGGGACCACTGCTTTTTATGACGTATGTCAATGATTTGGACTATGGTTTTGATGGATTTGTGGCTACTTATGTCAATGATACAAAGATAGGTGGAGGAGTGGGTGGTGTTGAGGAAACAGAGAGACTTAGATAGTTTAGGGGAATGGGCAAAGAAGTGGGAAATGAATACAATGTTGGAAAGTGTATGGTCATGCACTTTGGTGGAAGAAATAAACGGGAAGACTATTATTTAGATGGGGAGAAAATTCAAAATGCAGATATGCAAAGGGACTTGGGAGTCCTTGTGCAGGATTCCCTGAAGGTTAATCTGCTGGTTGGTTTGGCTGTGAAGAAGGCGAATGCAATGTAGGCATTCATTTCTAGAGGTATAGAACATAAGAGCAGGGATGTGATGTTGAGGCTTTATAAGGCACTCATGAGATCACACTTGGAGTATTGTGTGCAATTTTAGGCTCATTATTTTAGAAAGAATATACTGACATTGGAGAGGGTTCAGAGAAGATTCACAAGAATGATTCCAGGAATGAAAGGGTTACCGTATGAGGAACGTCTGGCAGCTCTTGGGCTGTATTCCCTGGAGTTCAGGAGAATGAGGGGGGATCTCATGGAAACATTGCGAATGTTAAAAGGCCTGAACGGATTAGATATGGCAAAGTTATTTCCCATGGTGGGGGATTCTAGGACAAGAGGGCACAACTTCAGGATTGAAGGACATCCATTTAGAACTGAGATGCAGAGAAATTACTTTAGTCAGAGGGTGGTAAATCTGTGGAATTTGTTGCCACAAGTGGCTATGGAGGCCAAGTCATTGGGTGTATTTAAGGCAGAGATAGATGGGTTCTTGATTAGTCAGGGCATCAAAGGATATGGGCTGAAAGTAGGGGAGTGGGGATGACGGGAAGAATTGTGTCAGCCCAAGATTGAATGGCAGAGCAGACTCGATGGACCGAATGGCCTACTTCTGTTCCTATATCTTATAGTTTTATGTTCTTATATCTGTGTGCAACTGAGGACCCTGATCCACACCTGGGGCACAAAGGAGAAGATGACCAAGGACAGACGGAGATAGAGGAACTTCATGGCTGCCCTAAATGCCAGCTGCGTAACAGGCAGTTAAAAAGTGAGGATTCAAGATAGGGCTCTCCACTGGTGATGTCTGTCTGTGACTGCTCAGCTCTCCAATTAATCTGTCCAAGCAGAAGAGGATTACTCCTGCTAAAAAGAATAGCTTGATGATGTGGAAGAATTGTAAAGAGTACAGATGAACTGGCAGAATGAATCAGCTCATTAGCAGCTATCATTATAATGACAAGTAAATTGAGATTTGGCTTAGACTTGGAATGTGACTAAAGGGGAATATATATTAGAATGTAAGAAAATACTGACACATTTTGCTAATGGAAAATACTGAAGGTTTCTGGCAAATGTAATTGAATGGAACCCGCTGCAGATTATGCACAGATTGTACAAGAAGTTCAGATTCTTGCTGTTTCTCTCTGGCATTATTTCAGCTCCAGATTCTCGTGCGTATGTTACTGCACCAGCCCTGACTTCAGTCCTGCCAGAACAAACATGGGCAATTGAAGCCAAGGCAAAGGCTCATCCCTCTCACATCCTGATGTGGGACTGCATTTCAACACACTATTTTCAGCAGGTGCACAGCATACGGGTGGTGTTATATAGAGGTTCCCAACCTTTATTATGCCATGGACCGATAGCATTAAGGAAGCGGGGTCCCTGGACCCCAAGCTGGGAACCCCTGCAAGATTGTCATAGCCTTCAACAGGATGCACAGCTGGACTGAGAAGTGGCAGATGGAGTTCTATCTGGAAAAAAATTTGAAGTGATAAGCTTTGGAAGAAAGAGGAAAGAAAGATTAACTTTATTTGTCACCAGTGCATCAAAACATTAAAACATGCAATGACTTATGTGTGAGGGAAGGGTTAGATTGATCTCTGAGCACGTTAAAAGTTCGGCACAAATTTATAGGCCAAAGGACCTGCACTGTGCTGTAGTGTTCTATGTTTTAAGGCATTTGTCACAGAGAGTAATTCAGCATGATAATAGATCCTTCAGCCCAACTTATCTATACCAACCATAGAGCCCAACCAGCTTGTCCCATTGTCCCCATTTGGCCCATATCCCTCTAAACCCCGCCTGTTCATGTACTTATCCAAATTAGCCACATGATAGAAAAGCCTGACTTTGACTCCTTGGATTCAGTGGTTAGTTGGAGAATAACTACCATTTTAATCCCAAGGTTGAATGAGAAATCCAGATTTCCCATCAGAGAAAGCTGAAAAATGGAGCTGAAATTAGAAGGCAAGTTTGTTTTCAGAGTTCAAAATTCAAAGTACATTTATTATCAAAGTATGTATACATTATGCAACCTTGAGAAAAACAAAGAATCCCAAAATAATCATTAAAAAAAGACCATCAAATGTCCAATGCGCAGAAAGAGAGAGAAAAAAAAACAAATTGTGCAAACAATAATAGTAAGCAAATAGCACTTAGAACGAAAGTGAGTCCTCAGACACGAAGCCTGGAGTAGACCACAGCCTCACTCTCAGTTCAGCGTAGAGCAGAGTAAACATCGTGTAGCCCGCAGACACGAAGCCAGAGCTGATAGAGCAGGCCACAACCTCAGTGCAGCGTAGAGTGAGGTAAATGTCGCAGAGCAGAGAGCAGAACCGGCCAGACCCTCACCTCTGGTCCGACACCCTCCCTTTTTAATCCAGCTGGCCCAGTGTTTAACCTCTCCAAACACTGGGTTGTTCCTTGCTCTAAAGTACATCAAATCACACTGGGCCTGGACGCCACTGCCACTTTTTGGCTTGCACCTGACCTTTCAAAATCATCCCAGTGCGTAGATCGATTGAACGTTTAGGTGAACAGCCCTTGAATCTGCCTCTCCTCCATTCCGACTTTGCTCTGCTCCTCTTGCCTCAACTGCTTCCAATATGCTTCAACCTCACCTCGACCTTACCTCGACCTCGCCCCACAGCCGCACACTTCGACTCAGCCTTGCCTTCACATGCTTCTTCATTGTTTTCCATAATGTTTTACAGAAAAAATGTTATTAATAAAGTATTTAGTTGTATTCCTTGTTTTGTTAAACACCAGTAAGTAGTTGCTGGACTTCAGCAGTGCCATCTTAAACTGAAAGATTAATATTTTTAAGTGTCTTGGAAGATTATATGGACTTTTCCTTTGAGTTACAACATGTCCTTCAGCTTCCCTTTGCTTTGTCTTTTCTCTTCATTGCTTATCCACTTTGAGCTGAGGTCAATTTTCCCTTGGACCTTTTACTTCCATCTGTCAACCATCTCGGAGTTGGGACATCATCGACGAAGAAGAAATCAATCTCTGATGCTGACGTCAAGTCCAGATTAAAACATTGCGACACATACTGCTTGCTTGTAGTTTTCTCCTGGTTACAGCTGGGGGCTGACAGGCTAGCAGGCTGTTATGTGGACCGATAGTTTATCATTCATAATGCAGTGGGTAGAAACCTTGCCTCTCACACAAAACCTTGTGGGTTCAGGACTCACTTTTTGACACCTGATCACAAAAATCTAGGGCACGCCAGAACTGTGCTGAGGAAATGCTGCACAATTAGAGGCTTTGTCTTCCAAGTCTCCATCTGCTCTATTTGGCAAGTACAAAAGGTCCCATGATGCTGTGTTGCTCTGTACCCTGGCAAATATTTTAGTCTCAACAAACATCATTAAAATGGATTTGCCTAGAAATTCTTCTCCCATTTGTTGCTATAAATGTGTTAGTTAGCCATGCAAATATATTGTCCTGTGCCTCCAAAATCCATTCCACTGTGGAATTAATTTTGATGGCAGGTTGCAATATACCAGTGGGACTATACAGCATGTTAAGCATCATGGGGGTGGAGGGATTGGATTTCCAGCCTAAAATTAATTCACTACTCTTTTTTTGTAGGAGCACGCTGAGTGTAATTTTCCTATAGTAAAAACATGACTTCAGTTCAATAATTACTTCATTGGCTGTAAAGTGCATTGGGTTGTCAAGAGGCTGTGAAAGATGCAAAATAAAAGTATAGTATGTCCCTTTTAAAATAGGAATTTAAGATTAACACTTTAAAAGGTGATGTAGTTGGGTGGAGTTCATCCAAGGAGAATCTTAGCAGCCAGTGTTCCCAACCTGCGGTCCATGGACCCCTTGGTTAACAACAGGGGTCCATAGCATAGAAAAGGTTGGGAACCCCTGTCTGGAAACGGGGGAAAACTGATAAAGGAATTCAAGTCAGAAATGTATTTTAAGTTTCAGAGTTATAAACCTGTTGATGATGGGAGTTTGTTGTGTGCAGTTTTCTCACTTATTCTATGTGCGTTCATTCTATTTACTGTGAATGCCCACAAAAATGAATCTCAGGGTAGTATATGTGCTTTGATAATAAATTTTCTTAAACTTTGAACTATTAATCTTGACAGGGTCATATGAAAATCGGAGAAGGATCCAGAGGAATTTTATTGCTTCAGATGAATAATTATTTGCAAGTGAGGAATGAATCAGCCAATTGGGATGCAAGAAGTAAGAGAGAGACCCAAGAGAGGGCAGATGGTGGGATATGGAGCAAAAAGAAATGTGCTGGAAGAACTCAGCAGGTCAAGCAGTATCTGTGGGAGGAAAGGAATTGTCCGAGTCTGGGGTCAAAATCCTGCATAAGGACTGGAAGCAAGAGAACCTGGCCCAACTGACCCTCCCTTTTACTAATGCATATATCAAAAAGTCAAAGTTTTGGCCTTCTATCCAATACTTTCATAGAATGTAATTTGACCTTTTCTGATTCCTTTATATTATTCATTAACTTGAGTAGAGGAGCAGAGTTGACGACACTAATGATTTTATTTGATATAATAGAATAGCCCAGCTTTGTTTTGTTTAGTTTTAGTTTAGTTTAGTTTACTTTGTTCTTGATTTCTCAATTTGGGTTTTTTTTTCCATCTCTTTATTTCCTTGTATCCTGTTTATATTAAGGGTTTGGGAGGTCAATTATATTGATGTTACCTATAGTTTTTACTCACATGTGTTAATTGCCAACAATGTAATCCCACTTCCTTTGTACTATTATGACCGTTATTATTTGCCTTTGAAAAATTCATTAAAAAGTTTGAAAAAGAAAGAATGAAAAAGTCAAAGTTTTATGAGAGGCAAAGTTCCTGGAATATGAAAAGATTGTGAAACTTACCACAATGAAAAGATAAACAAAGCAAGTTTAAGCTTTTTTTAAATCAATATATACACAGGAGACAAAGGCTCATGTTTGACTATAAACAACCCATTTAAATTTGGAAGTATAGTGCGAAAGCCATCAATTAATTAAGTCACTCACATACTGCATATCAAACCATCCTCTTGCAATCAAACTTTAGTGGTTTTGTTCGTCCACCTTTAAAAAGATCCCACTAGTATCAATCCATTTCCTTCATTTCTTACTTAGAGAAACAACAAGTTTAAGTAATCATCGTGGAATACTTCTCTGTCTAGTCTCTGATCCCTCTGACTATTCCCATCATTCACTGAAAAAATAGGATTGAGATAGCCGTGAATAAATCCAAGATACAAATTGGAATGCCTCCATGTTGGAGCCATGTCTACATAATAAATATGGTCTAAAGCCGTCTTTAAGTCCAGACATACGCAACACAAAGGAATAAAGTTCTTCCTTCTTTGTTCATGGATGCAGACACCACTGGGAATGCAATCATTGTCTAATGTCCTCTGTAAATACTGCTGAACTGACGAGGTATTTAAGGGTTAAAAAGATGGATAAAAAGTAAAGATAGCATGCAGTCAGACTGTTAGGAAGGGCAGGCAGGCGATGGGACTTAATTGCAGTCAACAGGGATTATCATTAGGGATGCAGAATCAGAAAGGATAGCAAATACAGTACTTGAGGTGTTGTATCTAAATGCGTGTAGTATAAGAAATAAAGTGGATGATCTTGTTGCAATATTACAGATTGCCAGGTATGATGTTGTGGCCATCACTGAATCATGGCTGAAGGATGGTTGTAGTTGGGAGCTGAATGTCCAAGGTTACACAATGTATCGGAGGGATAGGAAGGTAGGCAGAGGGGGTGGTGTGGCCCTATTGGTAAAGAATAACATCAAATCAGTAGAAAGATGTGACATAGGATTGGAAGATATTGAATCCTTGTGGGTTGAGTTAAGGAACTGCAAGGGTAAAGGATGTTGATGACAGTTAAATACAGGCCTCCCAACAGTGGCTGGGAGGTGGACCACAGATTACAACAGGAAATAGAAAAGGCGAGTCAAAAAGGCAATGTTATGATAGTCATGCGAGATTTTCACATGCAGGTTGATTGGGAAAATGAGGTTGGTAATGGATCTCAAGAGAATGAGTTTGTTGAATGCCTGAGAGATGGCTTTTTAGAGCAGTTTGCTGTTCATCCTACTAGGGGATCAGCTATACTAGATTGGGTGTTATGTATCGGATCAGAGGTGATTAGGGAGCTTAATGTAAAATAACTCTTGGGAACAAGTGATCACACTATGATTGAACTCAACCTGAAATTTGATAGGGAGAAAGTAAAGTCTGACATAGCAGTATTTCAGTGGAGTAAGGGAAATTATATTGGTACGAGAGAGGAGTTGGCCAAAGTAAATTGGAAGGAGCTGCTGGCAGGGATGTCAGCAGAGCAGCAATGGCATGTGTTTCTGGGAAAAATGAGGAAGATGCAGGACACATGTATTTGAAAAATGAAGAAATACTCAAATGGTAAAATAGTACAACCATCGCTGACAAGGCTAGTCAATGCCATTGTAAAAGCAAAAGAAAGGGCATACAACAAAGCCAAAATTAGTGGGAAGAAAGAGGATTGGGAAGATTTTAAAAACCTACAGAGAGCAATTAAAAAATCATTAGAAGGGAAAAGATAAAATATGAAACCAAGCTATTAAATAGTATATCAAAGTGGATACTAAAAGTTTTTTCAAGTATGTTCAAAATAAAAAATAAATGAGAGTGAATGTAGGGCCGCTAGAAAATAAGGCAGGAGAAATTATAACGGGGCACAAGGAGATGGCTGATGAACTAAATGAGTATTTTGCATCAGTCTTTGCTGTGGGGGACACTAGCAATATGCCTGATGTCGTAATGTGTGAAGGAAGAGAAGTGGGTGCAGTTACTATTACAAGAGAGAAAGTGCTAAAAATGTATGGTCATGCACTTTGGTAGTAGAAATAAATGTGTGGACTATTTGCTAAATGGGGAGAAATTTCAGGAATCTGAGATGCAGAGAAACTTGGGAGTCCTTGTGAAGAACACCCTGAAGTTAACTTGCAGGATGAGTTGGTGGTAAGGAAGGCAAATGCCATGTTAGCCTTCATTTCAAGAGGTCTTGAATACAAGAACAAGGATGTGATGCTGAGGCTTTATAAGGCACTGGTGAGGCCTCACCTTGAGTATTGTGAACAGTTTTGAGCCTCTCATCTTAGAAAAGATGTGCTGGAATTGGGGAGGGTCCAGAGGAGGTTCATAAGGATGATTCCTGGAGTGAAAGGATTATCTTACGAGGAACGTTTGATGACTCTGGGTCTGTACGCGATGGAATTCATAAGTATGAGGGGGATCTCATTGAAACTTTTTGAATGTTGAAAGGCCTACACAGAGTAGATGTGGAAAGGATGTTTCCCATAGTTGGAGAGTCTAGGACAAGAGGATACAGCCTAAGGATAGAGGGGTGCCTTTTCAAAACAGAGAAGCGGAGAAATTTCTTTAGCCAAAGGGTGGTGAACTTGCAGAATTTGTTGCCACATGCAGCTGTGAAAGCTGGGTCATTGGGTGCATTTAAGGCAGACATTTATAGCTTTTTGATTGGACATGGCATCAAAGTTACGGGGAGAAGGCTGGGAACTGGGGTTGAGGAGGAGAAAAAAAAGGATCAGCCATGACTGAATGGCGGAGCAGACTCACCTCTGCTCCAATGTCTTATGGTCTTGTGGTTAACTACTCTGGTGGGTTGGGCTCACACTGGTGGTCCAGGTGATGGTAGAATTCCTGAAGGATATTAATGAGACAGACGGGTTCGTGAACAGAGGCCACCACTTGGGCCCACTAGCATGCTCAAGATGGGGAGCATCACCTTCTGTCACTTTCTCTTTATCCTTTCACGTTGCTTTATGGAGAGGGTCAGCAACTTTAAATTGGCATGTAAAGTAGGTTAATGACAATAAAATTGACCATGAATGGATTTGAATTTGGAAGAGCTGCCCCACGTATCACTCAAGCAAGAGACCAAAATCACCGCTGCTGCTGGTGAAATCAAAGATGGTGACGAATCAGCACCCAGGAGCAAGACTGAAAATCTGGTTGAGTGACGCCACAACAACAATCTCTCACTCACTGTCAGTAAGGCCATGGACCTGATTACTGACTTCAAGAGGAGGAAACCAGAGGTCCATGAGCCAGTCCTCATCAGCGGATCAGAGGGTCAGCAACTTTAAGTTCCTCGCTGTTATCAAATTTCAGATGATCAGTCTTGGGCCCAGCCTGCAAGTTCCAAAATGAAGTAGGCATTTGCAGAGATTCGGCACGACATCTGAAACTTTGACAAACTTCTATAGATGCATGGTGGCTGCATCACAGCCTGGTATGGAAATGCCAATGCCCTTGATGGGAAATCCCACAAAAAGTAATGGATATGGCCCAGTCCATCAGGGGTAAAGCCTCCCCACCACTGAGCACATCTACATGGAGTGTTGTCTCAAGATAGCAGCATCCATCATGAGGGATCTCCACCACCAGGTTTATGCTCTATTCTCGCTGCAGCCATCAAGAAGGTGATACAGGAGCCTCGGGGTTCACACCACCAACTTCAGGAACAGTTATTACCCCTCAACCATCAGTTTCTTGTGGGAACATTTCAATGATGGGGCAAGTGAACTCAACTTCACTTACCCCATCACTAAAATTTTCACATAACCTATGGACTCACTTTCAAGTACTCTTCATCTCACGTTCTCGATATTTATTGCTTATGTATTTATTATTATTATTTCTTTCTTTTTGTATTTGCACAGTTTGTTGTCTTTTGCATGCTGATTGAACACCTAAGATGATGCAGTCTTTCATTTATTCAATTATGGATTTATTGAGTATGCCCATATGAAAATGAATCTCAGGGTTGTATATGGTGACATTTATGTACTTTGATAATAAATTTACTTTAAACTTTGAAATTTATGACATTGGAGATGTCTATATACTATATTAAGTCTTTACTGGGCCATAGACTAATTCCATTTTCCCACTCGTTACCTTATAAACTATTCTCTCTTACGTCTTATTCCCCTAATTCTCCTACCACCCATCTACACTAGTGATCATTTCCAGTTGCTTATTAACCTGCAAACTTGCAGCTCTTATGATGTGGCAGGAATTTGAATTTCTGAGAGAAATATCTGAGCAGCCGCAGAGTAAATCTGTGAACTCCACACAGATAATATCAGAGATCAGAATCAAACCTGAATCACTGGAGCTGTCACTACTCACAAGTTTCTCTCCCTGCTGCACTTGAATGAGTTATTCTCAATTTGGTTGCAGCTCTTGAACTCCTGCTGAGCACCTTTGCTCTGTCTGCAACAGGCAGAATTGTCCAGCGACCAATCGTATTAGTTCCACTTCCCATTCTCATTCCAACATGTCAGTCCATAGCCTTTTCTATTGTCGAGTTTGGAGGAGCAACACCTCATATTCCGTCAGGGTGGCCTTTAACCTGACAGGATGAACATCAGGTTCTCTGCTAGTAATATCTTCCCCTTCCCCTTTCTTTCTTTTTCCAATCTCCATTCTTTTTCCCCTCTTACATTTTCTCTTCTCCTCATCTGCCTATTACCTTCTCCTTTCAGATTCCTTCATCTTCAGCCCTTTACCTTTTCCACCTATCACCTCCCAGCTTCTGACATCATGCCACCCTCCTTCCTTCTCACCTTGTTTCACCTATCAGCTCCCAATTTATACTCCTTGGCTCAGCCCCTCCCCCACCTTCTTATTCTGGCTTCCCCTCCATTTCCTTTCCAATCCTGGTGAACGGTCTCAGTCCAAAATGTCCACAGTACTGTTGCATGAACTGCTGAGTTCCTCCAGTATTTTGTAGGTGTCACTCTAGATTTCCAACATTTGCAGCTCTTCAAACTTGATTTATTTAACCAGAGTGATAATTAAACCTTAAAACTTATCTAATATGAGATCTTTGCCTAGGAGGGCAGATAGGGTCAAAAATAGAAGCGTTTAAACCAATATTCATAGCTGGCCGGTGGTATTAAGGCACCCACACTTGACTCCAAGAGTAGTGGTTAAGGGTTCGATTCCAGCCGGCTCCTCGCATGCTTTCCGTCCATGCTGGTTTGAGCATTGAGCCAGAAACTTAGCCTTGTAAAAAAACAATAAATGCTAAAGAAATGGCAAGGAGAGGAACCAACTAGTAAACCATGCTCAGTTTCAACCATAAATTAATTTTTGTATCAGGTCTATTTACAATTACCTAATTTATATGTAATGCCCTAGCTAAGATTTTTACTGCTATGCTGTAGGTATTTCATTTTAGTAGGTCTATAAGAGCAGTCTGTTCTTGCTTTCAGCTTGTTTGGGTTTGAGCTAAAGATAAAGGGTCGTGATGTTCATGCTTAGGAACGTAGTGTCATCCAATAAGGATGTTGGATTGGAGAGGAGGTCCTAGAGAACGGTGGGTGGAGAGGTTTTCGTGATGGACACATTGGAGGGTTGAGTTCTTTTTGGAGGGGGGAGCTAAGAGAACTCAGGAGGAAAGATGACTGACGATTGCTGTTGCACAAGGTGACATGTGCAGATGATGGCTTCAAGGAGAAAGGGGGAGCCCATTGTTCGAGATGGATTTTGAGTGACATTCGGAAGGTGGTGTGCGCTTTCACGTAGACTGTGGGTCCGTCCAGCACATGAGTTAAAGATAACTTTGAGATGAGCTCCAAATTATTCACACATTTTGACCGGGTCAACTGTAATGGCCCATTTTATTTATTTTTTTCTTTTTTTTCTACTAATTGTTTGATAAAGTTGAAACTTGTAAATATACTTTCTTTATAATTGTATGCAGTAGGCAGACTGTTATTTCTTGCCTACGGGTGATTGCATGAAGACAGTAATTACACAGTATTCATGCAGATTGGGGTTCGGGTGAGCGAGACATCCCAGCCTCCCGGGTTTGGTGGGACCCAAGTCATATCGACCCTAGACATTCGGAGTCTGAGAAAGATGGTTTTCTCACTGCAGTTCAATGGCTGTTACTGAGTAACTAATGAGCCGCATCTTTAGAGATACCTGATAAAAAGGGGTTTTATATAGAAAGATGAGATATGATATCAGACTACGACAATTTAATTAAACAAGAGAAAACCCAAAAAATACATAATAGTATTATGCATGTAATGGTAATAAAACAATTTTATATGAAAGCAGCCTGAACAGTGTATTATATAACATGAGGAAACATTAAAGGTAACATTAATGTGTAGGGTTATAGCTGGGTCCTGTGCAACATCATTCTACATACCAATGCCAGAGATATATAATTTCATATATAATTTATAATTTACATCCTCCTCTACTGCCATAATGAGGCCAATCTCAGGTTGAAGAAATTATATAGAATTATGTATAATTCTATATAATAAAATTCTATATATAATTTATTTCTATACACCAATGTCAGAGATGACCCTGTGATCTCTGTTTCTACCTCAGAGGCCGACATCAAAACATCGTTCAAGAGGCAACAGGCCCTATCTGGTAGCGCTTTGAAGATCTGTGCTGACTATTAGGCTGGAGTGTTCAACGATACCCTCACTCTCCCACCGTTGCAGTGGACGTTCCCATCTGCATCAATAGGGCGACAATTATGCCAGTGCCCATAAGCATTGGGTGAGCTGCCACAGTGACTATTGTCCAGTTGCACTCACATCTACTGCGATGAAGCACGTTGACAGGTTGGTCACAGTCAGAATCAATTTTTTGCCTAAGCAAGGACCTGGCCCCACTGCAATTTGTCTACTGCCACAATAGATCTACAGTGGATGCAATCTCACTAGCCTTTCGCTCGGCCGTGGATCACCTGGATATTAGCAATACCTACATCAGGGCTGCTGTTTATTGATTACAGCTCAGCGTTCAACACAATCATACTCTCAGTTCTAATCAACAAGATCCAAAACCTGTACCTCTGTAGCTCCATCTGCAATTGGATCCTTGACTTTCTCACCGTGAGACCACAATCAGTGCAGATCAGAAATAGCATCTCCTCCTCAATCAACACTGGTGCACCTCAAGGATGTGTGCTTACCCACTGCTCTACTCTCTCTACACCCACAACTGTTTGGCTAAGCACAGCTCAAATGCCACCTATAAATTTGCTGATGTCTCAACTATTATTGGCAGAATTTCAGAGAGTGATGAGGCGGTGTACAGGAGCAAGATAGATCAGCTGGTTGAGTGGTGTCAGAACAACAGCCTTGCACTCAGCATCAGTAAGACCAAGGAATTGATTGTGGACTTCAGGAAGGGGAAGTTGAGGGAACACACACCAATGCTCTTTGAAGGATCAGACGTGGAAAGGGTGAGCAATTTCGGTCCTGGGTGTCAACATCTCTGAAGTTCTATCCTGGATCCAACAAAGAAGGCACAACAGTGGCTACATTTCATTGGGAGTTTGAGGACATTTGGTATGTCACCAAGACTCTCACGAATTTCTACAGATATACCGTGAAGCGTATTTGAACTATTTGCATCACCATCTGGTATGCAGGGGCCATTGCACAGGACTGAAAAAAGCTGCAGAAAGTTGTAAACTCAACCAGCTCCATCATGGGCACTAGCCTCCCCGACATCAAGGACACCTTCAAAAGGCGATGTCTTGAAAAGGCGGCATCCATCATTAAGGACCCCCACCACCCAGGACATGCCCTCTTCTCATTGCTACCGTCAAAGAGGAAATACAGAACCTTGAACACAAACACTCAGCGATTCAGGAACAGCTTCTTTCCCTCTGCCATCACAATTCTGAATGGACCTTGAACCCATGAACACTACCTCACTAGTTGCTCTCTTTTAACACTAAATTTTTAATATTTTCACTATTGTAATTTATAATTTATTTATTATTATGCATTGCAATGTTGAGCTATGCAAATCAACAAAATTCACAACAAATGCCAATGATATTAAACCTGATTCTGATTCAATTAGCTTTTCAATTGTTTTACTTTCTTCACTATATTACCTAGGTACTGTTCAGGTGAATACATAAGAAATTCTCATTATCTGTCACACTTGGGACTTAGTGATGCCATACTGGCAGCTTTTCTGCACTATTGGATATAATTCTAACACCCAGTTCAGTTTTATTTCACGTGCTATATGACTGTGCTACATCTATTTTCTAGTGAACCAGCGAGTTTACAGACAAAAAGAAATATAAAAACACACTGCACCTTGGCCCCAACTGCTGATCTAGAAACATAGAAAACCTACAGCACAATACAGGCCCTTCGGCCCACAAAGCTGTGCTAAACATGCCCCTACCTTAGAACTACCCATAGCTCTCTATTTTCCTAAGCTCCATGTAGCCATCCAGGAGTCTCTTAAAAGACCCTATCATTTCCGCCTCCACCACCGCTGGTGGCAGCCCATTCCATGCACTCACCACTCCCTATGGAAAAAACTTACTCCTGACATCTCCTCTGTACCTACTTCAAAACACCTTAAAACTATGCCCTCTCGTGCTAGCCAATTCAGCCCTGGGGAAAAGCCTCTGACTATCCACACGATCAATGCTTCTCATTATCTTGTACACCTCTATCAAGTCACCTCTCATCCTCCGTTGCTCCAAGGAGAAAAGGCCAAGTTCACTCAACGTATTCTCATAAGGCATGTTTCCCAATCCAGGCAACATCCTTGTAAATCTCCTCTGCACCCTTTCTATGGCTTCCACGTCCTTCCTGTAGTGAGGCAACCAGAACTGAGCGCAGTACTCCAAGTGGTACTATATAGTACAGGGTGCCCAAACCACGGCTTGCGAGTCACATGTGGCTCTATGGCATTCAATGTGCGGCTCATGGAAATATGTTGGTTGATCTTTTTTCCACAGGCTGCCATTGCATGGAAATGAATGGGAAAGCATTTTGGTGATAAATAGAACTGCAGGAAATCCCTTGTAACTTAATTCCATCGCTCAAGAGTGATGAATCGCTATGTGGCGCTGAAGACAGCTTGAAGACAGAGGTGCGAGTTTGGAAATACAAAACTTGTATCTGCAGTGTACCAACTAGGTCTGCGCAATTCAGCGTCCTGTGTTACACTGCGTTAATGTACATGATGTGACTGAGGGTGGGCCTAAACTAACTAACACTTTGAGCGCCAACACTGCAGATACAAGTTTTGTTTACAAGTGTCTGTGAAAATTTTATTTTTTCAGAGATTGTCTGCCTGGTGTCAGTGGTCGCATATGTACCAGCTGTTTGTATGACCATCTACCACCTGCTCCCTCTCCAGAGAAGCTACTGAGTTCCTCCAGCATTTTGTGTGTGTGGCCATGTCATTGTTTGTATGTGTAGCAATGACAGGGCATAGATAATTATTTAAATCGTTACAGTAGGCAAAGCCTGTGGAGGGATTCCTAAAGGATTTATCATTTTTTTGCCTCCACAGATGCTGACTGACCCACTGAATGATCCAGAAATGTATTTTATTGATCTGAATGTGGATTAATATCTGTATTGTGTTGAGGAATACATTGCCTGTTTCTATGGTTGGGAACCTTTAACATATCTGGAAAAGTCAAGTCTATATCTGAACATAGAACACAAACTAAAGATCAAAGTAAATTTTATATATATATATATGGCTATTTTTGACACTGATCAACTGAAAAAGACTCTTGTGTCAAAATGAAAACAGATCTCTACAAAGAGATCTAAATTAATTACAAATATAAAACACAAAATAATTGATTGCATAAATATTCAAGTCAGTATTTAGTAGATGTACCTTTGGCTGCAATTACAGCCTTGAGTCTGTGTGGATAGGTCTCTATCAGCTTTGCACATCTGGACACTGCAATTTTTCCCCATTCTTCTTTAGAAAAGTGCTCAAGCTCTATCAGATTGCATGGGGATTGTGAGAGAACAGCTCTTTTCCAGTCCAGCCACAAATTTTCAATTGTATCGAGGTCTGGACTTTGTCTTGGCCATTCCAGGACATTAACTTTGTGGTTTTTAAGCCATTCCTCTGTAGCTTTGGCATTATCTTGGGGTCGTTTTCTTGCTAGAAAACAAATCTTCTCCCATGTTGCAGTTTAAAGATTGTATCAGGTTTTCCTCCAGGATTTCCCTGTATTTTGCTGCATTCATTTTACCCTCTATCTTCACAAGCCTTCCAGGGACTACTGCAGTGAAGCATCCCCACAGCATGATGCAGCCACCACCATGCTTCACAGTAGGGATGGTGTGTCTTTGATTGTATGTGGTGTTTGGCTTATGCCAAACATGGCGTTTAGTCTTATGGCCAAAACACTCGATTTTGGTTTCATCAGACCATAGAACCTTCTTCCAGCTGTCTTCAGATCCTTACACGTACCTTTGGGTGAACTCTAGCTGAGATTGCATGTGAGTTTCTTTCAACAGTGGCTTTCTCTTTGCCAGTTCCCCAGAAGCTCTGACTGGTGAAGCACCTGGGCAACAGTTGTTGCATGCGCAGTCTCTCCCTTTTCAGCTACTGAAGCTTGTAATTCCTCCAGAGTTGTATAGGTCTCTTGGTGGCCTCCCTCACTAGTCGCCTTCTTGCACAGTCATTCAGTTTTTGAGGAGAGCCTGCTCTGGGGAGATTTACAGCTGTGCCATGTTCTTTCAATTTCTTGATGATTGACTTAACTTTTCTCCAAGGGATATTCAGTGACTTGGAAATTTTCTTGTATCCATCTCCTGACTTGTGCTTTTCATTACCCTTTCCACAGAGTTGCTTGGAGTGCTCTTTTGTCTTCATACTGTAGTTTTTGCTAGGATACTGACTCACCAGCAGTTGGACCTTCCAGATACAGGTGTATTTTTACTACAATCAGTTGAAACACCTTGACTGTACACAAGTCTCCAAAACCAGATCTCTATTTAACTAATTATGCCTCTTCTAAAACCAATTGGCTGCACCAGTGATGATTTGGTGTGTCATATTAATGGGTGGTGGCGGGGGGGGGGGGGGGGGTGAATACTTACGCAATCAGTTATTTTGTGTTTTATATTTGTCATTCATTTAGACCACTTTGTAGAAATCTGTTTTCACTTTGGCATGGAAGAGTCTTTTTTTTTCCAGTTGATCAGTGTCAGAAAAGCCAAATTAAATCTGCTGTGACAATAAAATTATGAAAACTTCCAATGGGGGTGAATATTTTTTATAAACATTGTATGTAAGTGTGTACACACACACACACACACACACACACACACACACACACACACACACACACACACACACACACACACACACACTAACCTGAGATACATTTTCTTGCAGGCATTCACAGTATAACAAAGAATACAATGGAATCAATGGGATACTACACACAAAGACTGACAACCAATGTGCAAAAGGACAAAATGTGCAAAACAAACAAAATAAATGATAAATAAATAAATAATACCGAGGACACGAGCTGAGGAGTCCTTGAAAGAGAGTCCATAGTTTGAGGAATCTGTTTAGAGTTGAGGTGAGTGACATTATCCACGCTGATTCAGGAGCCTGAGGGTTGAAGGGTAATCATTGCTCCTGGGCCTGGTGGTGTGACTCTGTACCTCCTTCTGCAGCAGTCAGAAGAGAGCATGGCCTGGATGATGCGGGTCTCTGATGCTAGATACTCAAGGACAGTGCAGTACAGGCTCTTCGGCTCACATTATTGTGCTGGCCTCTCAACCTACTCCATGATCAATTGAACCCTTCCCTCCAGTACAGCACCCTGATTTACCTTCATCCACGTGTCTGTTTGTCTCCACCACCACTCCTGGCAGCGTGTTCCACACACTCACCACTTTCTGCTTAAAAATAACCTACCCCTGACATCATCCCTCCAAACACCTTAAAGCTACGACCCCTCGTATTAGCCAGTACCGCGCCGGAAAAAACCCTTTGATTTGCATGTCAGTGGTGAACAATATTGGCACTGTGTTCTGTTCTAATGAACGTGGCTTCCAAGCACTTCTGCCTCTAAGCTGCATGGGTACGTGGCCAGGCATACAGCCTTTATTGCTGCGCAGCTGGAATTTTCTGTAATGTAATTTTTTATTAAAGAGCTGTGCATTTTTAAGGGCATGTAAATATTTCCTGCTCAGAGCAGGAAATAGTCTCTGCAGCTGTAACAAAAATAATAATTCGAGGGAACGCTGCCCCCAAACATGAAGATGGTTGAGCTGTTTATGCTGTTGTCTCAGGATTAGGTTGAGTCCTGACCTAGTCTGTGTGGCTTTTCCACATTCTCTGAGACTGCATGGGTATTTTTTTGTCCATGGCTCTAGTTTTCTCCTATAAGTCCCCGGTGTAATTAGCTGGCGTAAAATACTCCCGAGTATTGGTTAATAGCAAAAAGATTTTAAATGGTGTTGACGGACGTGTGAGAGAGAATAGGTTGCAGAAGGACAGGGAAATTAGTAGCAGGGGGAGTGGAACCAATGAGATTGCCTCCCTAGGAGCTGGCATTGACCCAACTGTAAACACAAGAGATTCTGCTGATTCTGGGAATCCATAGTAACACACAAAATGCTGGAGGAACTCAGCAGCTGAGGCAACATCTATGGAGAGGGATAAAGGGCTGCCATTTTGGGCTGAGGTCTTTCAGCATGGATCTAATTGGCTTTATGGCTGTGCCATGGCTCCACAAGTTTAAGGAAACAAATGAACATTCTCAGTATTTTCAAAAATTGAGCATCTATTAATTACAAACACATTTCATCTTCACCCAACATGCATCCAACACATTTATAAAGAAGCGTGTAAACAGTTATCAATATCAAAGCAACAGGGGATACCAAAGCACTTCTTACATCAACCTGGCTGTGATTATCTACTTCAAGGATCCAATAATCCAAAGGATTTTGAACCTGTTTGATCTGAACAGCTGCTGAATAGAAGACTCGCCACTTTGTTAGCCGTTACATATTTTGTTTCACTTTACTGCAAGAAACAATTATGAAAGATCCTGATAATTATGGGTCACAAATTAATTTCATTACTGGATTGATTTTTCTGACAGTTTGCTCCACACATATTTTCTGTTGCATATCAAAATGAGTTACTTCACAAGTTCTTCGTTGGCTTTAAAACTCTTTGGGACATCGTGAGGTGTTTAAAACTTACATTTTTAAGCACCTTTTTGTTTGATTAAAAAAACACTACTGTAAAACTTGAAGAGTTCAGGCTGAACAAGACTTTTGTAGGAGTGACCTGCACCAGCAATGAAAAATATACAATTACTGTAACAATTATTTTAATATATTAAAGATTTTTAAAAAAGTGGAAACACTGCTAAGTTGACACAGGGGACTTCACTGAAAAACAGTTTTTTTTTCAAGAATAGAGAGCAATTACAAAAACAACCAAAGGAGATCTTGATATTTAGTAATAGAATTAAAATTGTACGTATAACTATGTTTTTGCTCAAGCTTCTTTTTACAATTTCTGCAATTTATTAAACTGAACATGGGATTGTGCAATTATTAAATGTGAAGTAAATATTTAGTATATAATTAATTATTTTATTTTAATTAATGAAGAAAATTTAATGAATCTTTAATCTCTTTTTTGTCACAGGTGGCATTCTCTCACACATGCACACACACACACACATTGATCACAGCCTTTCAAATGATATGATATGAAATATGAATAGGAACGATCCCATCATCTGAAACAAAAGTTTATGAAATCACTACATTGTAAAATAAATAAATCAAATTCCCTGTTTATGTTGACCACGAGGTGGCGACAGTGTGCACAATGTTTCTTGTCCATACACAAGTTCCTTGAATCACAAACAGAAAATCTGCAGATGCTGGAAATCAAAGTAATATACACAAAACACTGGAGGAACTCAGCAGGCCAGGCAGCATCTATGGAAAAGAGTAAACAGTTGACGTTTCAGGCCAAGACCCTACATCAGGACTGGAGAAACGAGATGTGAAGTCAGAATTAATTTCCTTGAAATGAGTCCATATGGCACTGTTTATTTGAGGCTATGGTGGCAACCAAAATATGGTTATGACAATTTGAGTCATATTGCTTTACTTCAGAAATCTGGCTGGTGACTCAAAGTAAGCCAGAGACTTTTTCCCAGTGTGGAATTGACTAATACGAGGGGCATAATTTTAAAGTGATTGGAGGAATGTCTGGGAGGAGGGGTGGAGATAATATCAGGGGTAGGTTTTTTTTTGTTTTACACAGAATGGTGTGTGTACGGAACACCCTTTCAGGGGTGGTGGTAGTGGCAGGTACATTAGGGACATTTAAGAGACTCTTGGATAGGTTCATGGATAAAAGAAAAATGGAGGGCTATGTGGGAGGGAAGGGTTAGATTGATAGAGTAGATTAAAAGGTAGTGTATTCTGGGCTGAAGGGCCTGTACTGTGTTGTACAATTTCATGTTCTCATAACTTGCATAATTGTGTGGATAGAGTAGGGGAATGGGATCAGAAAGATTGCTATACTGGGATTATGTACGGATTTAACAGGCTAACTGACCTAATTCTGGGCCACGTTTCCTGGCATAAGCTGGCTTGTGTGGGTTAAGAGCATCCGATGGGGACTGAGTTGTGGGTTTCTCATGCAACGTTCTTTTTGGCAGACCGTGGAAGAATTTCATCCTTACAGGTAGGCCCCAAGGTTATGACAGGTTTTCATTCCTGAGAGCTGTCTGCAAGTTGGAATTGAACAAAAACAGCGTGTTGGGACAGGATCTCAGAAACAGTTGTGATGGGGGGAGCGAGCAGCCATGGGAAGAGGTTTTACTGGCTTTACGGCCGGACTTTCTAAGTCTGTGAGTGAGTGAGTCCGCTCAGTGCTCCCAGTTCTGCTCGGCTTCAACCATCACTTGATTGGTATGTCACAGACAGTAGGGAAAGAAGACACATTGAAATGCCCCATTATCGCTCAGCAGAAGATGCCTGCAATACTGCATCAGTTTTTAATCCATCCCTATCCATCCTGCTCGTCTCCCAGAGTGATTGGTTGTACTTACAGTACTGTGCAAAAGTCTTAGGTACATATATATACCTAGGGTGCCTAGGGTGCACAGTGTGTCCACAAGATGGGCGCTTGTAACCTGGGAAGAGCCTGTATTGGCCCAGGAATGATCATTACTGGAATGTGGCCTTACTTACATTTTATCTTTTACTCCCCACTGATCCAACAGAATTGAGATTTCCATTTGCTTATATCCCTCCACAATCTCTGATCCCCAAAGTCCCAAACTTCCCCCTACCTACTGATCTTCCCCGTAGATCTTTGATTAGTCAAAGCTCCAACCGAGAAATTGTCCAACGCTCCTCGTGGAGATCCCAAACAGATTTCCCAGCCTCTCGTTCCATTACCTTGACTTTGATCACTAAACCAGCTCCCACTCCCATCTCTCACCTGACCTCCAACCCAACTGTTCCAATCACCTGACTTCTCATCTGATCAGCTCCCACAGAATGGTCACCTGATGAGTGAACTGAACACTCTTACCTTGACCCATCGCCTAAGCAACAAATGGATGCTCACTGTAACACTTCCTCTCATTCGCTGACCCCATCCATCTCCTCTGCCCACTTAGCCAATCCTTGATGTCTCCCACGACCTTTGATTTATTAAATCCGAGGCAACGAAAAAAGGGGCCTCAGGTATTATTGAAGTTTGCTGCACTCTGCAACGTCAGACCATTTGGGAGCATCAGAATCCGAGGCAATATTGTTTTATTTTTCAACTTAGCATAATATTAGATACTCATTTGATTGCTCGCAGATAGTTAACTTGACACTCACTCAGAACTATGGCTTTAGTATCAGGCTAACTCAACGCACTCTTCATACACTGGAAGTTTTCAGAGAATATTCATTAAACTCTACTAAATCATTAAAGCGTAAAGATCCCCAGCCTATCACAATTATTCACAAATATAGTTAATGGTACTTGGAATATATTGCCCCAAATTGATCATCATTTCTGTTGAAATACTCACATTATTTTATAAATAATATAAACATTTATATTTCAATTTCATTTTAATTTTAAGTACCATCTTCCTCTTCCTTTTAATTCCCCATGTCACTGAAGGAAAGAAAAGGGGGTTATCCATGACTTGAGGCAATGTTTGTTTCAGTCACCATTTCTAAACATGGTTATCCGATCCTTTCGTGAGTCCGATTTAACCAAAATGTTGGTCATGTTTTCTAGCTTTCAGTATTGATTATAATTCATTGGCCGTCGGCTGTTTGATGATGCCTCAGAAAGGCAGTGCCCATTATTCAGAATCCCCACCATCCAGGACATGCCCTCTTCTCATTGTTACCATCGAAAAGGAGGTACAGAAGCCTGAAGGCACCCACTCAGCGACTCAGGAACAGCTTCTTCCCCTTTGTTGGATTTCTGAATGGACATTAAACCCATGGGCACTACCTCTCTACTTTTTTAAAATTTATGTTTGTGCACTACTTATTTAACTACTAGCATCTTTACTATAATACTTACGTACTTACTATAATTCAGTTCCCCCCCCCCCCATATTATCATCTACTGCATTGTTAACAATGCAAAGTTAACAGATTTCACACCATATAAATGTAAGTCTTTATTTGTGCCAGCCTTTCTCACACAGGGGTTAAGTGCAAGATGCACAGCAACCATAGTAAGAACAGTAAACACAGGGGTAATAGAAAGTTATAGTCCATGACAGATATAGCATAGTCACTTATCTTTCTTGTAACATAACCAAGAAAACTGAGAGTTAGCAATGGCACAAATATTGCAGCAACAGCTGTGAAACACTTGTCAATAATCCATGAAACAGCTAGTAAAATTGGGATTTCTGTACCCGAAGAAATCTCAACATTGTTGTCAGCTGTGGGCAGAGGTGAGGACGAGTCTAGGATTGAAGTGAATGCGTGCGAGGTTGAGTCGAGACGAGGTAGAGGTCAATCCAAGGCGAGCAGAGGCAAGGCAAAGTCAGGGTGAACAGACACAAAGAAGATTTGAGGCCCATCTACCTAGACCGAAAGTGAGGAAAAGCTAGAGGTTTGAATGGACTAAGCTCCAGGCTGATTTGGAAACGTGGCGTTGCAGTGGGGTCCAGGTCCAGAACGTATCGAAATGACACGGCCCAGATCCTAGAGCGAAGAATGACCAGATGTTTGGATGATATAACACCTGGCCAGATTGAAAAGGCAGGGTGTCGGGACCACAGGCAAGAATCAGGCTAGTTCAGGATGCTGCTCTTCAATGTTTACTCAGCTCTGCGCTGAACTGAGGCTGAGGCTGCGGCTGTGGCCTGCTTTGCTGCTACAGGCCTCACGTCCGTGGACTTACTTTTGTTCTGAATGCTATCTGCTTACTTTTATTTATCCACATGATTTGTTTGATTTTTTTTTCTCAGCATATTGGGTGTTTGATGGTCGTCTTTTTTTTATAGGTTCTTTTGGATTTCTTTGTTTTGTAACTGCTTGTAAGGAGACAAAGCTCAAGGTTGTATAATGTATACATGCTTTGATAATAAATGTACCCTGAACTCTGAGCAATTTGGCCAATTGCTTCTCCATTAGAATCATGGGAAATTATGTGACGTTAACAATATATCTTGAAAACTATCCTCTATTACATTAGGTCCAAATGGCTTACACCATGATTACTGATTTGAAACGACTCAACGATTTAAAGTACATTTATTATCAAAGAATGTATCAATTATACAACCTCGAGATTTGTTTGCTTACTGGCAGCCGCAAAGCAAGAAGCCCGAAACAACCAATTAAAGGGGGAAAAAAAATAAAAGCCTAACACCCAATGCACAAGAGAAAGGAAAACAAAACACAGACCATATAAACAATTGAAGTGAATAACAGCATTTGAAATGATTTGACCCTAACTAAAAAAAATACTTTTCTTTGTGCTGGTTCCCATTTCCTGACACAAGTGGATTTAAAACAATATTGCTTCTTTGTGAAAACAAATCAGCTTTCCTTTTCTCAAATTGTGTCAAGTTTAATTTGTAATTTTATGATTCCACAACGTGAAATCTTAAGGTTAGCGGCAAGTTTAGACAGTCACAGCTGACCATAAATACTTGCCTATTGGTACCAGATGCTGACTAGGTTACGAGTGATAGAAATGAGTAGATTCTGAGCACTGCAGTCTCCAGTTTTCTCTTAGCACACAAGAACTTCGTTATATGCCGAGTGATTCAAGAAGAAATGTTTCCTTTTCTGGGAAATAAAACCAATTTACAGGGTTATGTCATACAGAGTTACTGGATTTAGATCAAGTTGTTATGTTGCTAATTCAAGTCAGACCTAGCTCAAAATTGGCATCTCTTAATGTTTGCAAATTTGGAAAGCACCAGTGGGTGAGCAGCTCACCTGGCCAGCATAACGGCTTTGTGAAACGTCTGAAATTTGTCTCTCGCTGGTTGCACAGGGCAGTAACCTATCACTGGCCTACTTCTCTGTTTCTGCTCATCGGATACATGATGACAGTTTATATCAACAGAAAAGTACAAAAAAAACCTCAAAGCAATCATCCACTTACCAAGTTATTTCAGCACTTGGTGACAATCATGCAAAACAAAAGCAAAATTGATTCAATCCATTGACAGTGCAGTGCAAAACTGCGTCATGTCAGCACAAGTGATCCTGCAGATGTTGCAAGTCTTGAGCAACACACACACGAGATGCTGGAGTAACTCTGCAGGCTAGCAGCATCTACGGAGAGGAGTAAACAGGCAACGTTTTGGGCTGAAGCTCTTCAGCGGGGACTCAGCTAGAAAGGTCGACTCTTTATTTCCCTTCATAGATGCTGACTGGCCTGCTGAGCACCACCACCATTTTGATCGTGTTGCTTTGGATTTCTGTATCTGCAGACGCTCTTGTGTAACTAATTCATATAATTTGCTGGAGCCTTACTATTACATAAAGCTTTTTAATACCCTTTAAATTTACACCACATTGTCCCCACTTGTAATTTTTCATGATTACGTGACAACATGAAGTATCGTTTTATTTCTCCGTTGAAGCAAATACTTGACTCTGGTAGACCTTTCTCATCCCCATCTCAGTTCGTGGCACTGTGTTATCAATCACAACTACTATTCTGTATCTGTTCACATGGTTAACAAATCTGTGTCCAATTTCATTTGAAATTCTCTCGTTCTCTTCCAACAGGAGTTGCAGAACTGTACTTCCATTCACTGGAACACTGGAGCCCATTTCCTCTTCACTTGGGTCAGCCAACTAGACACACACCAACAATAGGAATGAGATGCTTCCTAGTCTTATGTGGTTAAGACCGAGACCTAGTCCTGATGTAGAAGCTTGCCATGCATATTACAACAGTGAGTCTGTTGGAATATTCTGAGGCTAAAGTGAAAAGACACTTTATAATTACAGCGTTTCCTTTTCAGAGACAATAATCACCCATGTGGTCTTATAACCAGGAGTAACACACACAAAATGCTGGATGAACTGAGAACATCAGGCAGCATCTATGGAAAACAGTCTACGTTTTGGTCTGCGACCCTTCTTCAGGACTGAAAAGGAAGGGAGAAGAAGCCAGAATTAAAAGGTGGGGGGAGGGGAAAGAAGCCAGCTGGAAAGTTATAGGTGAAGCCAGGTGGGTGAGAAGGGTCAAGGGCTGGAGAACAATGGAGAGGAGAGTGGACAGTAGGAGAATGGGAAGGAGGAGGTGACCCAGGGGAAAGTATTAGACAGGTGAGAAGTAGTGAAAGGTCAGAGTGGAAAATAGTGATGGGGTATATTTGTTCATTGGAAGGAGAGATCAATATTCATGCCATCAGGTTGGAGGGAACCCAGATGGAATAGAAAGTGTTGCTCCTTCAGCCTGGAGGTGGCCCCATCTTGGCACAAGAGGAGGCTAAGGATCAACATGTCGGAACATGAATGGGAATAGGAACTAAAATGTGCGGCCACTGGGAAGTCCCACTTGTAGTGCATGCTGCGGAAATGCTCGAAGTGGTAAAGAAAACATTTAGAGGACTCTGCTTTTCTTATCAAATATATATTTTGCACTTCAGAATGCAAGCTGAAATACTCATTTGTCAATTGACCAGGGTTTACAATCAAAGAGCTGGGGATGAGATATTCCAATGCACTTCTTCCAAAAGCATGCTCCTACATTCTGTGTTGCAACTGAATATTAAGATAGAACAACGCTTACAAGAAACTTGTTCTGTCAGTGTCATTAAGGGGTAATCGCATTTGTTTCCAGCCCTTGAGGTTTAACATCACCTACAATGAAATCTTAGGTCCAGTCTTGTAGTCTGCTTTCATCATGGTCTATCTTTCAGAACTGATGAACAATGATCATTCTGAAAACTTATTAAAATATTAATGCAAATAAGATTAATCAGATTTTGATGCACAGGAACTTTAAAAAAGTAGACAAAATGCAAAATTATTTAGAACATAGAACATTACAGCACAGAAGAGCTCTTTGGTCCATGATGTTGTGCTGACATATCATCCAATATGAGGGAGAGTTTTTTTTAAAGAAACTCCTTTTATTTCCTCTTGGTGTAGAACAAGCAGATTGCTCCAAAAAAATCTTAGGTGTACTTGGTAAAGTACCATTAACTATCATGAAAGCGTACAATCAGCCAACAATAATACTTCCGGCATAGGTGCAATGATACGCTGGTCACAGACTTTGGCTCATGCAATCTCTTTCATCACTGTAAATGAGTTTAATGTTTAGGTTAGTATCTCAGAGCTTGAAAGAGTATGCAGGTTCATTAAAAATGGAAAACTGCACAGCATTTCCTCTTTTTCAAGTACATGACTCATCTCCTGCGGAGTTTTGCTGTGGTTATCATCTGGTATGCTCTGAAATAGTGACAGCAGACTATGTTCATCATGAGGAATGACCTGAGGGAAGCAAGTGAGAAGAGTCGGTGTTGAATTTGGTTGGAAAACAGCAAATGTTGCATTTCTCTGTTTATTGTATTCATTTATGGTCACGGTCTCTGGTTCGAGCTGCTGGAAGCGTTCCATTTCATGTGAATCAAACTCATTTTGTGGGGCGATGAATTCCCGTATGGACTGCTTGATGCTGCAGTTGGCTTCACTCAGACTGTTGCTGACAGAGCTTGGACCGCTCTCAATCTTGGTGCCCTGCATCCAGTAATATTTGGTACCACTGACATCGGATATGGCCTGACCACCACAGTGGACAGCTTGGACTTGAAACGTTGGATTCTGATCCTCCTGAAGGTCTTTTACATCCTTTTGAAGCAAAAATTGGAGTGAGTTTCTGGTGTACAGCGCATATGCCAACATCTGTGCATGCTGGGAGACTATAAAGAACAACACCTCATATTCTGTCTGGGTAGTCTCCAACTGACAGTATGAACATCAATTTCTCCAACTTCTGATCATTTCTACCTCTTCTCTCCTTTTCCACTCCACATTGTGTCTCCGCTTTTTCCCCTTCTCTTCTCCTCACCTGCCTATCGCTTTCCTCCGGTATCCTTCCTCCTTCCCTTTATCCCCTGGTGCACTCTACTCTTCCATCAGCATCTTTCTTTTTCAGCACTTTACTTTTACCACTTATCACCTCCCAGCTTCTCACTTCAGCTCCCCCCTCCTTCACTCACCTACCATCCCCCTCACTTGGCTTCACCTATCACCTGCTCGCTTGTACTCCTACACCTCCCCCACCTTCATTTCCAGACCTGATGAAGGGTCCTGGCTGGAAATACCCAGCAGAACAAGCAGTACCCATAGTGAGGGAAGGAAAACAAGCTATTGATTCAGGAGCCGCGTCGTATGACAAGGGCAATCGTGGTCTTTCCATGACCATGATTGTTCTAGGCAAATTTTCTGCAGAAGTGGTTTGCCGTTGCCTTTTTCTGGGCAGAGTCTTTACAAGACGGGTGACACCAGCCAATATCAAGACTATACAGCAATTGTCTTCTAGATATCAGTGATCACATAACCAGGACTTGTGATATGCACCAGCTGCTCATACGGCCATCCACCACCTGCTCCCATGGCTTTATGTGACCCTGATCAGGGTGGGGGGGGGGGTGTAAGCAGGTGCTACACCTTGCCCAAAGGTGTCCTGCAGGCTAGTGGAGGGAAGGAGTGCCTTACACTTCCTTTGGTGAAGACATACCTCTACCCTGTCACTCTATTGATTCAGATGGGTGACCTAAAGGTTAGTTATCTATAATTTATGAATTCAATAATGAGCCTAAAGAGCTACATAATGTCTCGACAAATGATTAGGAGCTGCTCCCTGAGGAATGTTGGCCTCTTTTGGAACAGTATAGGAGATCAACGACCAAGGGATTAGAGTGGGAAAGGCGAGGCAAAGTGAATGAGAAGCTCAAGGTCACAGCTGTGGACTGAATGGAGATGTTTTGCAAAGCCGTTGAACTTGCCTTTGGTTTTTCCAATGTACTGCAATGGCCACAATATGAGTATCAAACATTATTCTAAAAAGGAAAAGTGCAGATGAATTGTGGCCTCACTTGTATCAACAAAGATGAGTGACAGTTTGGGCGATCCATCAGAACGTGCTCGGTTAGTAAACTATTTGGACAATGCCTCCCAAAGAACGTCTTCAACCACCAAGATGGAAAGCCCCTCACATTCAAGGGGCAACACTACCTGCATGCTTCCCCCAAAGATCTCACCTTATCCTGACATGGAAATTAATCATGATTCCTTTATCGTTACTGGAGCTAGATCCTGAAACTCTCAATCCAACAGCACAGTGGGAATAAAATCACCAGGGGACCTGCTGCTTTTCAAAGTGCCAAGTCACCAACACCTTTGCAAGGGCAATTAGGAACGGACAAGAAGTGTCGGCCGTGCCCGCGTTGGGGAAGAATTACCTGCCACAACTTTTTTGGCATCCAGTGAGCCAGGGTGCTATTCGCAGGATCTGGAACGTTGGGCCAAAACTGTTTCCTAATTCTGTGGGTTCAAGAGATAAATGTGGACAGTAAGTAAATCATAAATACAAGAGGTTCTGCTGGTGCTGGACATCCAGAAAACCCACACACAAAATCAGTCCTGATGAAGGGTCTCAGCCTGAACACCGACTGTTTATTCCTTTCCCTGCTGCCTTCCTCCAGAATTTTGAGTGCGTTGTAAGTGTGCAGTCACCTCTCTACAGATAAGACATCAGCAAGCTTGAAAGGGTGCAGAGAAGATTCACAAGGATGTTGCCAGGACTTGAACTAAGTTACAGGGAGAGGTTGAATAGGTTAGGTCTTTATTTGCTGGTAGACAGGAGAATAAGGGGCAATTTTATAGAGGTATGAGTGACAAGGGTAGGTTAAATATATGCAGGTTCCCCCCCCCCGAGTATGGTTAAGACTAGAACCAGAGGTCATAGGTTTAGGATGAAAGGTGAAATGTTTAAGGGGAACTCCTTCGCTCAGAGGGCGGTGTGAGTGTGGAACAAGCTGCCAGTGGAAGTGAATGCAGGTTCAATGCAATGTTTAATAGAAGTTTGGATAGGTGTATGAATGAGAGGGGCATGGAGGGCAATGGTCAGGGTAGATGGGACAAGGCAGGAAAGCAGGTTGGCACAGACTAGATGGGCCAAAGGACTGTACTGTAGCGCTCTATTACTCCAAGAATAATGCTTTGTTGTGACACCACAAGCGCTGTTTGATGGCATTCTGATGTCAGTCTGGGCTCCAGCTCAATTATTGTTAAACGTCAAAAGGCATTTCTGCAGCGTACCTGTGTCGTTGGAAGATGCAGGCACCCATTAAAGCCAGGGTCGTAAACAGAGGGAAAGAGAAGACACAGATCAGGAACAACTCCACTTCTCCATCATCTGATGATTGAAAATGGTGCATGTGTTAACAAAAATCTGTTGTAGACTCTCAGGGCACAGCTACATTGTCCCTGGAGGTGACCTCATTCTCCGTGGCTGGCTGAAATGTTAACACGTGAAAGCTTCCCACAGTTTAGAAGCAGACTTCTCCATGATCTCTGATGTGGTACAGGCAACACAACATGATTACTAATTCGCAGGGCACAAATACATTTTGTTTCGGTGACTCATCCCTCCCAATGTTTATAGTGCTGCTGTGAGAAACATATGGCCTTTTTTCACATTCGTGGGTTATAGGCACCACTAGCAAAGCCAATATTTGTTGCCTTTGCCAGCTGCTTTTAACCCACTTCAGCGAGTTCCATGTGGTGATATCAAAGATTTCCTTCTCTTAATGGCATTTGTGCACCAAGTGGAATTCCGTAGCAAACTGTAGTTTCATGCTCGTTATTATCAATATTATTTTTTATGAAAAGTTAATTCTATTTAATTGACTGAATTTAAACTTCCCAGATACATTGATGAGATTTTAAACTCAGCTTAAGTAAATTCAGGCTTTTGGATGATGAAGCACTTTCTACCTTACCATGTGGAAGCTCTGTAGAACCACTGGAGAAAGTAACACTAACCAAAAGGATCTCCATCTCCAATGGGATCCTACCAAACACATCTTTACTTCCCCCCAACTCTCCACTTTCCGCAGGGATCGCGCCTGTGGTGAACTACATATACCTGTCTGGACTGCTCCTGTGGCTCCTCCCACAGACCCCCTGCTGACTGCTCCTGTGGCTCCTCCCACAGACCCCTGGTGACTGCTCCTGTGGCTCCTCCCACAGACCCCTGCTGACTGCTCCTGTGGCTCCTCCCACAGACCCCTGCTGACTGCTCCTGTGGCTCCTCCCACAGACCACTGCTGACTGCTCCTGTGGCTCCTCCCACAGACCCCTGCTGACTGCTCCTGTGGCTCCTCCCACTGACCCCTGCTGACTGCTCCTGTGGCTCCTCCCACAGACCCCTGCTGACTGCTCCTGTGGCTCCTCCCACTGACCCCTGCTGACTGCTCCTGTGGCTCCTCCCACAGACCCCCTGCTGACTGCTCCTGTGGCTCCTCCCACAGACCCCCTGCTGACTGCTCCTGTGGCTCCTCCCACAGACCCCTGCTGACTGCTCCTGTGGCTCCTCCCACAGACCCCCTGCTGACTGCTCCTGTGGCTCCTCCCACAGACCCCCCCCTGCTGACTGCTCCTGTGGCTCCTCCCACTGACCCCCCCCTGCTGACTGCTCCTGTGGCTCCTCCCACTGACCCCTGCTGACAGCTCCTGTGGCTCCTCCCACAGACCCCTGCTGACTGCTCCTGTGGCTCCTCCCACAGACCCCTGCTGACTGCTCCTGTGGCTCCTCCCACTGACCCCTGCTGACTGCTCCTGTGGCTCCTCCCACAGACCCCTGCTGACTGCTCCTGTGGCCCCTCCCACTGACCCCTGCTGACTGCTCCTGTGGCTCCTCCCACAGACCCCTGTATAAAGGCGACTGAGGCCTGTTGCCCAGCCTCATTCCCCAGGATGTAGTGTTGTTCATTCTTCCAGTCAATAAAAGCCGATACCTCGCTTCCTACGTCTCAGAGTGAGTTATTGGTGGTGCATCAGCACCCTCCGTGATTCCCTTGTCCATTCATTCCTCCCCACTAATCTTCCTCCCAGCATTTATCCTTGAGAGTGGCCTAAGAACAGCACCTGCCCATTCACCACCTCCTTCCCTTCCAATCAGGGCCCCAGACAGTTCTTCACCTGCGAACTCGCTGGGGTCACCTACATGTCTAGTGCTCCCGATGCAGCCTCCTCTACATTGGTGAGACCTGTCATTATATTGGGGGAACCGCTTCATCGAGCACCTCTGCTCCATCTGCCAAAAGCGGAACTTCCCAGTGGTAAACATTTTATTTGCAATTCCCATTCCCATTCCCATTCCGAAATGTCCGTCCACGGTCTCCTCTTGTGCCACGATAAAGCAGAGCAACACCTTATATTCCCACTGGATAGCCTCCAACCTGATGGTACGATTATCGATTTCTCCTCCCGATAATTTTTTTCCCTCCCCATGCCCTCTTCTTCTATTCTCGACTCTCCTCTCTTACCTTTTACCTGCCTATCACCTCCCCTTGGTGCCTCTCCTTCTTTCCCTTTTCTTATGGTCCATTCTCCTCTCCTATCCGATTCCTTCCTCTCCAGCCATTTACCTTTTCCACTCTCCTGGCTTCACCTATCACCGTCCAGCTATCCTCCTTCCTCTCCCCCACCTTCTTCTTCTGGTGTTCTCCCCCTTCCTTTCCGGTCCTGAAAAAGGGGCTCAGCCCAAGATGTCTGCTGTTTGTTCACTCACTTCCATGGATGCTGCCAGAACTCTGGAGTTCCTCCAGCATTTTGCCTGTGTTGCTTTGGATTTTTAGCATCTGCAGAATTTCTTGTATTAATCGAAAGTGAAGTTTTTCCAGCTCCCTGACCTTCTGAGCTTTGACATTCATTGTTAGTAGTTCCAAATCACTTACAGTGGACACGCAGTCTGCTGGATGCTCGGTCCATTTAATTAACTATTCCCACTGCAACTCAAACATCAAAGCCAGAGTCGACACACATTCTTTATTTTAAACACAAGATATTCTTCAGATCAAACACGAGGAAATCTGCAGGTGCTGGAAATTCAAACAACAACACACACAAAATGCTGGTGGAACACAGCAGGCCAGGCAGCATCTATAGGGAGAAGCGCTGTCAGCGATGCCTCCATGTTGGAGCCATGTCTACATAATAAATATGGTCTAAAGCCGTCTTTAAGTCCACACATATGCAACACAAAGGAATAAAGTTCAAAATGGCATTGATCAGGAAGGGTCTCAGCCCGAAACGTTGGCTACTCTTTTCTCATGGATGCTGCCCTACCTGTTGAGTTCTTCCAGCGCTGTGTATGTAATATTTCGGGCCAATCCACTTCATCATACTATTTATTTATCTTGTCCAGTCTATTCACTGAGATGCCCACCTTACTCTTGGTTATTTCTGAATTAAACAAATATTTTGCTTCAATTAAAGCCGTATAGAAGTTTTGCAACCAGAAAATGTTATTGATGGAACGCAGCAGGGCCGGCAACATCTATAGGAAGAAGTACAGTCGACGTTTCAGGCTATAGGTGCTGCCTGGTCTGATAGATAGATAGATAGATAGATACTTCATTCAACCCCATGGGGAAATTCAACTTTTTTTTCCAATGTCCCATACACTTGTTGTAGCAAAACTAATTACATACAATACTTAACTCAGTAAAAAAATATGATATGCATCTAAATCACCGTCTCAAAAAGCATTAATAGCTTTTAAAAAGTTCTTAAGTCCTGGCGGTAGAATTGTAAAGCCTAATGGCATTGGGGAGTATTGACCTCTTCATCCTGTCTGAGGAGCATTGCATCGATAGTAACCTGTCGCTGAAACTGCTTCTCTGTCTCTGGATGGTGCTATGTAGAGGATGTTCAGAGTTTTCCATAATTGACCATAGCCTACTCAGCGCCCTTCGCTCAGCTACCGATGTTAAACTCTCCAGCACTTTGCCCACGACAGAGCCCGCCTTCCTTACCAGCTTATTAAGACGTGAGGCGTCCCTCTTCTTAATGCTTCCTCCCCAACACGCCACCACAAAGAAGAGGGCGCTCTCCACAACTGACCTATAGAACATCTTCAGCATCTCACTACAGACATTGAATGACGCCAACCTTCTTAGGAAGTACATTCGACTCTGTGCCTTCCTGCACAAGGCATCTGTGTTGGCAGTCCAGTCAAGCTTCTCGTCTAACTGTACTCCCAGATACTTGTAGGTCTTAACCTGCTCCACACGTTCTCCATTAATGATCACTGGCTCCATATGGGGCCTAGATCTCCTAAAGTCCACCACCATCTCCTTGGTCTGCTGCGTTCCACCAGCATTTTACATGTGTTGCTTGAATTTCCAGCATCTGCAGATTTCCTCGTGAAATGTTATTGATATAACTTTCAGTAATATATTTCAAAAAGGCTGAAGCTCTTTTGTGTTATGTTAAACAGGGTGAATCATTTCTTTTAAACTTTGTAAGATTATGGTTCTCAATATCCATATTATAATTCTTACCAAATGTCTTGGTTGTAACGGCCAGACTGGAGCCTGTAGCATTGCCTGCATCTGTAGAGGCCACAATGCTCACGTCATACTCCGTGCTTGGTGACAGGCCATTGAGGACACAGTTGTGCTCAGATCCACTGACAACAACAGCTGAGAAGCAGAGAAGCTCAATGAGTGGGCAGAAGTCCAACTAGGACACTAGCGCAACTAGGCTTTCAGTCCTGTCAAGACTTGAATGTGTGGGAGGCGGCGAAAACGGCAGTGTCTGGTGAGACACGGAAACAAAAGAAATGGGAAAGGTAAAGGCCATTCAGCCATCAAGCCACTCAGGACTTGAACAGATTGATTCATTGATTCTATTATTGTTATTATTCTATTATGGATTTACTGAGTATGCCCGCAAGAAAACAAATCTCAAGGTTGTATACGGTGACATACACGTACAGTACTTTGATAACACATTTTCTTTGAACTTTGAAGCCGGTGCCACATTTTAAAAACATTTTGGCTGATTTGACCTCAGCTCCCGCTCTCTGAAACACTCCGCCATCCTCGCTGAACAGAATTTAATTAATCCTGACCTTGAATACATGCCCCCATATTGAGATATTTCCTCGCCAGATCTATTTTTATCAAAACTCACACAAAATGTTCTGTGTTTTGTTCAGATCAACTCTAGATTCCATTGGGACCAGCTTCCTTAAAAGTTGCTCATTACAGAATCATTTTATTGGAGGAATTAACCTAGTAAACTTCTACAAATTGCTCCCAATGTCAATAAGGGTGAGTATCCCTTGTCCGGCCATGTGATCCGCATGGATGAGTCCAGAATGCCGCGCCAGTTGTTCTACGGAGAACTGGAGCAGGGCAACCGTGCCCAAGGTCGCCCATGGTCGAGGTACAAGGACAACCTCAAGTCAAACCTTAAGTGGGCCAAACTCCAGCCCGGCGATCTCGAACACACTGCTGCTGATCGGTCCAAGTGGCGCAATCTATGCTCCAAGGCAGCAAACAACTTCCAAGCAAACTGGCGCATGCAGCGCCTCAAGGCGAGTCAAAAAAGACACAGGAAGGCGTCGGCTCCTGCCCCAACAGGCGGTGTTCCTTGCCCCATCTACAACTATATCTGCGCTTCGGACTTCAGCCTCAGGAAGTCATATGCGTGACCACAGACGTTAACTGCGCAACACATTCGTCTTCCTCGGACTTCAAGAGACTACTACCACCATCCCTTATGTGAAATTCTGAATTTGAAAACCTCCAAATCTGAAATTAATTTTAGCGTTGACATGACATTTCAAATGGAAGATTCCATAAGGTGCTGGGAAGGTTCCCAGGCAATGCACGGGTCTCTGCACATCACAGACAGTTCTGAGAAGTGAATTGAAAGAATGGATTCATCAATGTCAGGACTGAATATAGAAACATAGAAAATAGGTACAGGAGTAGGCCATTTGGCCCTTCGAGCCTGCACCGCCATTCAGTATGATCATGGCTGATAATCCAACTCAGAACCCTGTACCTGCTTTCTCTCCATACCCCCTGATCCCTTTAGCCACAAGGGCCATATCTAACTTCCTCTTAAATATAGCCAATGAACCGGCCTCAACTGTTTCCTGTGGCAGAGAATTCCACAGAGTCACCACTCTCTGTGTGAAGAAGTTTTTCCTCATCTCGGTCTTAAAAGGCTTCCCCATTATCCTTAAACTGTGACTCCTCGTTCTGGACTTCCCCAACATCGAAAACAATCTTCCTGCATCTAGCCTGTCCAATCCCTTTAGAATTTTATACGTTTCAATAAGATCCCCCCTCAATCTTCTAAATTCCAGTGAGTATAAGCCTAGTCGATCCAGTCTTTCTTCATATGAAAGTCCTGCCATCCCAGGAATCAATCTGGTGAACCTTCTCTGTACTCCCTCTATGGCAAGAATGTCTTTCCTCAGATTAGGGGACCAAAACTGCACACAATATTCTAGGTGCGGTCTCACCAAGGCCTTGTACAACTGCAGTAGAACCTCCCTGCTCCTATACTCAAATCCTTTTGCTATGAATGCCAACATATCATTTGCCTTTTTCACCGCCTGCTATACCTGCATGCCCACCTTCAATGACTGGTGTACAATGACACCCAGGTCTCGTTGCATCTCCCCTTTTCCTAATTGGCCACCGTTCAGATAATAATCTGTTTTCCTGTTCTTGCAACCAAAGTGGATAACCTCTCATTTATCCACATTAAATTGCATCTGCCATGAATTTGCCCACTCACCTAACCTATCCAAGTCACCCTACATCCTCTTAGCATCCTCCTCACAGCTAACACCGCCACCCAGCTTCGTGTCATCCGCAAACTTGGTGATGCTGCATTTAATTCCCTCGTCTAAATCATTAATATATATTGTAAACAACTGGGGTCCCAGCACTGAGCCTTGCGGTATCCCACTAGTCACTGCCTGCCATTCTGAAAAGATCCCGTTTACTCCCACTCTTTGCTTCCTGTCTGCCAACCAATTCTCTATCCACATCAATACCATATCCCCAATACCTTGTGCTTTAAGTTTGCACACTAATCTCCTGTGTGGGACCTTGTCAAAAGCCTTTTGAAAATCTAAATATACCACATCCACTGGCTCTCCCCTATCCACTCTACTAGTTACATCTTCAAAAAATTCTATAACATTCGTCAGACATGATTTTCCTTTCACAAATCCATGCTGACTTTGTCCGATGTTTCACCTCTTTCCAAATGTGCTGTTATCACATCTTTGATAATTGACTGTAGCAATTTCCCCACCACCGATGTCAGACTAACCGGTCTATAATTCCCCGGTTTCTCTCTCCCTCCTTTTTTAAAAAGTGGGGTTACATTAGCCACCCTCCAATCCTCAGGAACTAATCCAGAATCTAAAGAGTTTTGAAAAATTATCACTAATGCATCCACTATTTCTTGGGCTACTTCCTTAAGCACTCTGGGATGCAGACCATCTGGCCCTGGGGATTTATCTGCCTTTAATCCCTTCAATTTACCTAACACCACTTCCCTACTAACATGCATTTCCCTCAGTTCCTCCATCTCACTAGACCCTCGGTCCCTTACTATTTCCGGAAGATTATTTATGTCCTCCTTAGTGAAGACAGAACCAAAGTAGTTATTCAATTGGTCTGCCATGTCTTTGTTCCCTATGATCAATTCACCTGTTTCTGACTGTAAAGGACCTACATTTGTCTTGACCAATCTTTTTCTTTTCACGTATCTATAAAAGCTTTTACAATCAGTTTTTATGTTCCCTGCCAGCTTTCTCTCATAATCTTTTTTCCCTTTCCTAATTAAGCCCTTTGTCCTCCTCTACTGGTCTCTGAATTTCCCCCAGTCCTCAGGTGTGCCACTTTTTTTTGCTAATTTATATGTTTCTTCTTTGGACTTGATACTATCCCTAATTTCCCTTGTCAGCCACGGTTGCACTACCTTCCCTGGTTTATTCTTTTGCCAAACTGGGATGAACAATTGTTGTAGTTCATCCATGCAATCTTTAAATGCTTGCCATTGCATATCCACCGTCAACCCTTTAAGTATCATTTGCCAGTCTATCTTAGCTAATTCACGTCTCATACCTTCAAAGTTACCCTTCTTTAAGTTCAGAACCTTTGTTTCTGAATTAACTATGTCACTCTCCATTTTAATGAAGAATTCCACCATATTATGGTCACTCTTACCCAAGGGGCCTCGCACGACAAGATTGCTAACTAACCCTTCCTCATTGCTTAATACCCAATCTAGAATGGCCTGCTCTCTAGTTGGTTCCTCGACATGTTGGTTCAGAAAACCATCCCGCATACATTCCAAGAAATCCTCTTCCTCAGCACCCTTACCAATTTGGTTCACCCAATCTATATGTAGATTGAAGTCACCCATTATAACTACTGTTCCTTTATTGCACGCATTTCTAATTTCCTGTTTAATACCATCCCCAACCTCACTACTACTGTTAGGTGGCCTGTACACAACTCCCACCAGCGTTTTCTGCCCCTTAGTGTTATGCAGCTCTACCCACATCGATTTCACATCCTCCAGGCTAATGTCCTTCCTTTCTATTGCGTTAATCTCCTCTCTAACCAGCAATGCTACCCCACCTCCTTTTCTTTCCTGTCTATCCCTCCTGAATATTGAATATCCCTGGATGTTGAGCTCCCCCTTGGTCACCCTGGAGCCATGTTTCTGTGATCCCAACTATATCATATTCATTAATAACTATCTGCACATTCAATTCATCCACCTTGTTACAAATGCTCCTCGCGTTGACACACAAAGCCTTCAGGCTTGTTTTTACAACACTCTTAGCCCTTATACAATTATGTTGAAAAGTGGCTCTTTTTGCTTTTTGCCCTGGATTTGCCTGCCTGCCACTTTTACTTTTCACCTTCCTACTTTTTGCTTCTACCCTCATTTTACACCCGTCTGTCTCTCTGCACTTGTTCCCTTCCCCCTGCCACATTAGTTTAAAGCCTCCTGAACAGCAGTAGCAAACGCTCCCCCTAGGACATTGGTTCCAGTCCAGCCCAGGTGCAGACCGTTCTGTTTATACTGGTCCCACCTCCCCCAGAACTGGTTCCAATGCCCCAGAAATTTGAATCTCTCCCCCTTGCACCATTTTTCAAGCCATGTATTCATCTGAAATATCCTCCTATTTCTACTCTGACTAGCACGTGGCACTGGTAGTAATCCAGAGATTATTATCTTTGTGGTCCTACTTTTTAGTTTATCTCCTAACTCCCCAAATTCACCTTGTAGGACCTTATCCCATTTTTTACCTATACAGTTGATACCTATGTGCACCATGACCACTGGCTGTTCACCCTCCCATTCCAGAATGTCCTGCAGCCACTCAGAGACATTCTTGACCCTTGCACCAGGGAGGCAACATACCATCCTGGTATCATTTGCGGCCGCAGAAATGCCTATCTATTCCCCTTACAATCAAATCCCCTGTCACTATAGCTCTCCCACTCCTTTCCTTTCCCTCCTGTGCCGCAGAGCCACCCATGGCGCAATGAACTCGGCTGCTGCTGCCTTCCCCTGATGAGACATCTCCCCCAACAGTATCCAATACAGTATATCTGTTTAGGAGGGAGATGACCGCAGGGGACTCCTGCACTACCTGCCGACTGCTACGCTGTCTAGTGGTCACCCCTTCCCTTTCTGCCTGTGTAGCCTTTACCTGAGGTGTGGCCAACTCACTGAATGTGCTATTCACGACTTTCTCAGCATCGCGGATGCTCCAGTATGAATCCAATCGCAGCTCCAGACGCTCAATGCGGTCTGCCAGAAGCTGCAGTTGGACACACTTCCTGCGCACATAGTTGTCAGGGACACTGGAAGTATCCCTGATTTCCCACATGCTGCAGGATGAACAAACCACGGGGCCGATCTCAGCTGCCATGACCTACCCAATACTTGCCTCAACTTTTGAAACTTTCTCCTTTGAAAGGAACTTACCCGGCCTTACCTCACTTGGAGTGAAGCTTGTCCTCCGCCTCTTCTAGTCAAAGCCTCAAATCTCCACTCCTTCACTGGCCGCTTTCCACAGGCCGCTCTGCTTGAGGTAACCCTCTATTTATTTGTTTGAGCTTTTCAAACTGCTTGGTCACCTGACCTTGATTGCCCAATCAGCTGCTTTCTGCTGAGTCTGAGCTATTCAAATCTTGATTGTCTAATCAACGGCTTTCTCCTGAGCTATTCAAATCCTGATTGACTTGATTGCACAGTCCAACTGCCAAACCTGCCAGAATCTCTTGAGTCAAAGCCTCAAATCTCCACTCCTTCACTGGCCCACTCACTCACTGGCCGCTTTCCATATGTAGTATACATGTTGTGTACCTTCTACCTAACGGCAACAGTGAGAAAAGGGCATATTCTGTGTGCTGGAGGTCCTTAATTATGGACGCTGCCTTTCTGAGACACCGCTCCCTGAAGATGTCCTGGGTACTTTGTAGGCTAGTACCCAAGATGAAGCTGACTAGATTTACAACCTTCTGCAGCTTCTTTCGATCCTGTGCAGTAGCCCCCCCCCCCCCCAATACCAGACAGTGATGCAGCCTGTCAGAATGCTCTCCATGGTACATCTATAGAAGTTTTTGAGTGTATTTGTTGACATGCCAAATCTCTTCAAACTCCTAATGAAGTATGGCCGCTGTCTTGCCTTCTTTATAACTCCATCGATATGTTGGGACCAGGTTAGATCCTCAGAGATCTTGACACCCAGGAACTTGAAACTGCTCACTCTCTCCACTTCTGATCCCTCCATGAGGATTGAACTGCCATTGTTTGCTGTTGTCCAACAGCTGATTCAGGTATTCTCTCCCGATGCTGCTTTTGTTACACTGCACACATTATATTTTCATTATATTAACAGTATGCTATAATGTTTACTGTTAAGTACATATGTGTGACGAACAAGTGTAAGACAAAGACTGTTTACCGCTAGTATGTAAATTCAGAGTTGGAAATGACGGCGATCCTAAGCCTTCTCATTTTGGATCCCAAAATCTAAAAAAGTCAGAGACCTACAATACTTCTGCCCTCAAGCATTTCAGATAAGGGGTACTCAGCCTGAGCTAACTAATTTATACCAGCTAATTTTATAACAAAATTAACCTTTAAGTGGTTTCACTTACATTTCAGCTTGCCATTCCCATTCTTATATAATACTGTATAACTCCTGATGAAGCCATTCCGGTCATCGATCGGAAGCTCGTGCCATTCAAGATGTACTTTGGTCTTCCAGATCTGTTTAGACCAAATTTCAGGACCGCAGCTTGGAGCTGTAATAATAATGATACCAATCTGTGAAAAAGCATGATTCTGTAAAAATTATTTTCTCACCTTCCTTGTATTCATTTTCCTTCCTTTTCCATGTTGGGGTTTTCAAATACTTTATTAAATTGACAGTCACTTAAGAGAAACCAGGGAAAAAGTAGGGTCCATTAGGGACCAAAGTGACAATCTATGTGTGGAGCTAGAGACTATAGGTAAATACTTCACACCTGCATTGAAAGTCAAAGTAAAATTTATTATTAAAGTACATATTTATGACTTTGAGATGCATTTTTTGCAGGTATTCACAATAAAATAAGGAAATAAAATGGAAATGTTAAAAACTGTACATTAACAAAGACTGATAAACAAACAACATACCAGATAAAAACTGAGAACATGAATTGCGGAGTCCTTGAAAGTGAGTCCCTAGGTTGTGGAATCAGTTCAGGGTTGTGGTGAGTTAAGTTATCGATGCTGGTTCAGGAGCCTGATGGTTGTAGGGTTATAACTGTTCCAGAACTTTATGGGGTAGGATCTAAGGCTCCTGAGTGCTTCCTGCCTAATGATGATAGCGAGATGAGAGCATGGCGTGAATGATGGGGGTCCTGAATGAAGGATGCTGCTTTCTTGTGTCAGCGCTCCATGTAAATGTGCTCAGTAATGAGGAGAGTTTTGCCTGTGATAGATTGGACGGTATTCATCACTTCCTGTAGAGTTTTCCTTTCCAGAGTTTTGATGTTTCCATACCATCAGTCAGGATATTGTCCACTGAGTATTCATATCAGTTTGGCAGAGATTTTGGTGATACGGCAAATCTATGCAAACTTCTAAAAAAGTGGAGGTGCTATTGTGCCTTCCTTGTGATAGCGCTTGGACAAAAAGAGAGTTCAGGGAGACATTTTATACGGAGAATTCAAGGAGAGGTTTTGTGAAATTCTGGAACATTTCACTATTAACAAAGAGAGATATTAGGCATTGTAGCAAGCTTAAATCACCAGGTCTTAACATGTCCTGGACGCTAAGGGAAGCAAAGGAAGAAATTGCAGGGGGCACAGAAACTTTTAATTCTTCAACAATATTCAGGAAGAATAGCAGGGATAACCCAGGTAATTACAGACCAGTGAGCCTTCCATCAGTGATAGGGAAGCTTTGGAAATAAATTAATGAGAACAGGATTAATCTACATTTGGAATAACTGGATTTGATCTTCCAGTAAGATGGCGGTGTGTGTGAATGGAGAGGCCTCTCGGGGGCCGACCAAAGGTGCTTTTTTCTTTGTAAAGTTGTTTTTTTATGATCCAAAGACAATTCTACTCCAAGAACATCAGGTACTTCAGTGCTACCCCATCAGTGGGCTGTTCATTGATTGGAGTAGCTGGACTGGTGTCAGTGGTGGAGTCGGCCGAGATGTTGCAGGGGTCGGCTGAGGTCCGGATATCGGAAGAGCCAGTCAAGATATCGAAGGAGTTGGTCAGGATATCGGAGGAGCTCACTGATGTGTTGGAGGAGCCGGTTTGGGTTCAGGGGAGCTGACCTGACTGCAGACCATATTGCTGCCCGCTACTTGGAAGCATTGGAGTTGGTGCAGTATAATCGTGGGAGATTGTCTGGGACACTTCACTTGCAATCACGAGACTCTGTTGGACAATGATATGCAATTTGCGGTTGGCCTGTTACCCTTGTCTGGTGGAGGGACAGTCAAGTATGTGAATTGTGTATCTTTAGTTGTAGCGCAAACTAGGCCTCTAGCCTTGGGCTTGCCTGCTGCTGTAGACCAGGTGAGAGACGTGGTAGCACTACAACGCGGTTGAGCTCAGCTGGGGCCTGGTCTTGCCCACTGGTGCTGCCCTCTTGTGTTTGAGCGGTGGAATGACAGGCTGGATAGTGTGCACTTGTACACTGCTGGGAGACTGCACCATTGTCTGCTGGACATTGTCGCTCAGGGTCTTGGATTATATAAGACTTTGTTAAGGAACATCATGCCTGAACAATTTGAATGAATTTTTCATAGATTTAACAAAATTTGATGAGGAGAAGAGTGCAATCAGTGTAGGTTACACAGACTTCAGTAAAGGCCTTAAAGAAGGTCCCACATGGGAGACATATCTAAAAGGTTGAAGTCGATAGAAAGTAAGGGAAATTGGCAAATTGTATCCCAATTCGGCTTGGTGATAGGAAGCAGAGGGTTATAATGGAGGGGGAGATGTTGTGATTGGAAGCCTGTGACCAATGGTATAATCGCAGCAATTGATGCTGAAACACCTTGATACTTTCATTTTTATTAATGATTTGGATATGAATGCAGAGGATATGATTAGTAAATATGTAGGTGATACAAAACTGGTGGTGTTTTGGTGGTCAGGATAGATTACAGAAAAATAACAATTAGTGAATTAAAATGAGGTGTGCAATGGCAGAAGGAATTTAATCCTGATAAGTGTCAGGTGATACATTTTGGGAGGACTAGCAAGAGTAGGACATACAAAATGTACGGGAGCACTGATGAACAGAGGGTCCTTAGATTCCTGAAGGTGTTGATATAGGTGGACAATTTGGTGAAGAAGTGTATAGCATTCATTAGCCATGGCATAGAATCTAAGAGCAGGGAAGCCAAGATACAGCTTTGTAAAACATTTGGTAGGCCACAGCTGGAGTGTTAAGTAAGTTTGATCATTACACTACAGGTTGTGATTGCAATGGAGAGGATGCAGAGGACATTCACCAGGACGTTGCCTGGGATAGAAAGTGTCACTTGGAGGGAGAGATAATATAGGTTGGGTTTGTTTTGCTGAGAGCAGAAAGGGCTTTGAAGGGACTGATTAAGGCAGACAGAATTTTGAAAGCCATAGATATATGGTAGGAACCTCGTCCCACTAAGAGGCATCAAAAACTAGATGGCATGGGTTTAGGCTAACGGGGAAGAGGGTAGAAGGGAATGGAGGAAACATTCTCTCACCCAGATGGAAGTTGGAATCTGAAACACACTGAGTGGGTGGTGGAGGCATGTACTGTAAGAACGTTTATGAAATAGCTAAACAAATGCTTGAATTGCCAAGGTGGAATAGCATAGATGGGTAATTGCAAGTTGCCTTGGACATGATGGGCTAAAGGGATTGTTTTTGTGTTATGCTACTCCGTGACTTTCTCCATAAACAATGCATCCCACAGCACGTGACAGCTGGAATTGAACAGCAATAAAATGTATTTATTTATGGAGATACAGTGCAGAACAGCCCTTCTAGCCCTTTGACCCATGATGCCCAGCAACCTCTGATTTCAATCCTAGCCCAATCACAGGATAATTTACAATGACCAATTAATCTACCAACTGGTACGTCTTTTTGGACCATGGGAGAAAACCAGGGCACCTGGAGGAAACCCACACAGTCATGTGGAGAACGTACAAACTCCTTACAGGCAGTGGCAGGAATTGAACCCGCGTCACTGGTACTGTGAAGTGCTGTGCTACCCACTAGACTACCGTACCGCATTGTCAGATAGTTTGTCTGCCGGAAGCTCAATGCTTTGAGCTCCCCAACTAAAGAGCAGTAACGACGAGTCTACTTAAGAATAAAGCAGGCAGACCCTAGACAAGTGAGATCTAAACATGCAATGCACAGAGTTTGAAATCTTTGTCAAAGTAAGGAGCAAATGTCTGAAATCACAGGAAAAGTTTTTGTAAATACACAAACTAAATTAACTTCCAAACCATCGGATACCTATAATTAGAAATGATACAATTTTTAAGCTATAAAGCAGAATAGGAAGCTTTATTCATTGTACTTACCACCTTCTTTTGAGTAAGCCTGTGTGGATGCTGGAAACCCTGATACGTCATCAAAAATAGGGTAAACCAAAATGTTGTAGAGATGCATTGGCTTAATGTTATCTGGAGAAGAAAATTCACACCAACTTAGAATTGCTCTAGCAAAAAAAAAAACTCCTTTCATCTAACCATATTATAGTATTTTACTGTCAGAGGAATATTTAGAAAGGATAAGTTAGAGCTGGGTGGCATGGTGGAGATACATCTCTACCAAAGGAAGTATAATGTGCTCCTTCTCTCCAATAGCATGCAGGTCACCCTTGGGCAAAGGGTAGCACTTGCTTAGCACCCCCAACCAGGGTCACGTGAAACCATGGAGCAGGTTACGGATGGCCATATGAACAGCTGATGCATATCACATATCCTGGTTATGTGACCACTGACACCAGGCAGACAACCTCTGAAGAGTATTGATAATGGCTGGGGTCACCCGTCTTGTAAAGATACTCCCCAGAAGAAGGCAATGGCAAACCACTTCTGTAGAAAAGTTTACCAAGTAAATTTTACCAAAATTTACCATGGTCCAGACCATGATCGCTCACTTCATATGATATGGCACATAATGATAATGATGATTATGATGATGAAGTTGGATCAGATCTTTTAACAACATTTTGTTCCTGCTAAATATTTCCAATATTTTCTGCGTTTATTTTTAAAAATTCAGATTGATCATCAACATACTTAACTAGAAATCTGCGTGCTAACTTTGTTAAGTTACTAGGTCAGTTATTATAGGACCTTAAGAATGCAACAGCGAACAATTTTTGAGAATCACTTATGTGCAAGTTGTGTTCTATATAATATAGCAATGTTAAGAGTTCTGACATGGTGTGCAACTTTACCTAAATTTAATCACACAGACTTTTGGCACTGTACAATGATCCATATTTATTCTTCTATCAATTGAAATGTTTTTTCTAACTGGCTGGCATCTGGAACCTCAACAAATAAAATAAAAGTCAAGAGATTTGGAGGATTCATTGCTTGCAGGATCAAATGATATCCAGGTAGTCATGATTCTAACCTTACTTCTGGATATGGGTTAGCATTAAACTTTCAGTGTTGAAAGGCAATACACCCAGCGGCCACTCTATCTGGTACTTCCTGTACCTAATAAAAGTGGCCACTGATTTATGCCTGTGGTCTTCTGTTGGTGTAGTCCATCCACTTCAAAGGTTTGACTTCCTGTGCATTCAGAGATGCTCTTCTGCACAACACTGATGTAATGTGTGTTTATTTTGAGCTACTGTTGTCTTCATGCCAGCCTGAACCAGTCAGGCCATTCTCTTCTGATCTTTCATATAACAAGGCATTTTCGCCCGCAGAACTCCTACACAATGGATTTTTTTTGGTTGTTTTTTTTGCACCAATCCCTGTAAATGCTAGAGACTCAAACTACCTGCGTCTCAATATCACCAAGACCAAAGAGATGGTGGTGGACTTTAGGAGATCTAGGCCTCATATGGAGCCAGTGATCATTAATGGAGAATGTGTGGAGCAGGTTAAGACCTACAAGTATCTGGGAGTACAGTTAGACGAGAAGCTAGACTGGACTGCCAACACAGATGCCTTGTGCAGGAAGGCACAGAGTCGACTGTACTTCCTTAGAAGGTTGGCGTCATTCAATGTCTGTAGTGAGATGCTGAAGATGTTCTATAGGTCAGTTGTGGAGAGCGCCCTCTTCTTTGTGGTGGCGTGTTGGGGAGGAAGCATTAAGAAGAGGGACGCCTCACGTCTTAATAAGCTGGTAAGGAAGGCGGGCTCTGTCGTGGGCAAAGTACTGGAGAGTTTAACATCGGTAGCTGAGCGAAGGGCGCTGAGTAGGCTACGGTCAATTATGGATAACTCTGAACATCCTCTACATAGCACCATCCAGAGACAGAGAAGCAGTTTCAGCGACAGGTTACTATCGATGCAATGCTCCTCAGACAGGATGAAGAGGTCAATACTCCCCAATGCCATTAGGCTTTACAATTCTACCGCCAGGACTTAAGAACTTTTTAAAAGCTATTATTAATGCTTTTTGAGATAGTGATTTAGATGTATATCATATTTTTTACTGAGTTAAGTATTGTATGTAATTAGTTTTGCTACAACAAGTGTATGGGACATCGGAAAAAAGTTGAATTTCCCCATGGGGATGAATAAAGTATCTATCTATCTATCTATCTATCTATCTGTTGTGTGTGAAAATTGAGGAGATAACTAGTTTCTCAGATACTCAAACCACCCTCTGTGGCACATAATCATTCCATAGTCAAAGTCACTAACATCACGTTTCTTCCCCATTCAGATGTTTGGTATGAACAACAACTGAAACTCTTGATTATGAGTGTATGCACTTATGCATTGAGTTGCTGCCACATGATTGGCTGATTAGATATTTGCATGAATGAGCAGGTCTACAGGTGCACCTAATAAAGTGGTCACTGATAGGTTTTTACAGGTATGGACACTTAGTTCATTTCTTGTGGCAATAGGTCCATGCTTTATTATTCCACTCAAATAATAAATAAGAAACCACAAAGTTCATAGTAAATATTATTATATAAACCTGAGATTCATTTTCTTGTGGGCATATTTAACAAATCTATAGAATAATAACTATATAAGAATCAATGAAAGACCACCCAACTGGGGCATTCAACCAGAGTGCAGAAGACAACAGACTGAGCAAATGCAAAAAGAAGAGACAATTATATATATGTAAATAAATAGATAGATAGGTAGATAGATAGATAGATAGATAGATAAATAAATAAATATCAAGAGTATGAGATGAAGAGTCATTGAAAGTGAGTCCATTGGTTGTAGGAACATTTCAATAATGGGGCAAGTGAAGTTGAGAGAAGTTTTGGTTCAAGAGTCTGATGGAAGTTTTGGTTCAAGGTCTGATGGAAGTTTTGGTTCAAGGTCTGATGGAAGTCCCAATGCTTTTGTATTTTCCTCCTGGTGGCTGTAACAAGAAGAGAGCAGGTCCTGGGTGGTGGGTGTCCTTGATGATGGATGCTGCTTTCCTGCAACAGCATTTCATGTAGATGTGCTCAATGAATGGTTTGCCTGTGTGGGCAATGCAGTAGATCCACTAGCCATGCCGCAGTGCAATCCATTAGTGCCCACGAACACCATCTCACTATTTTGCTCTCTTTTTGCACAAATCATTGATCTTTAAATTTCTTATTGTAAACTATAGTAATTTTTATGTATTACACGGCGCTGCTGCTGCAAAACACATTTCATAAGATATGTCAGTAATAATAAGCATAATTCTGATTCAGATTCAGAAATCTGAAGATTTTTAGATACGAGGGATGTCAGGAAATTGGTGCCGTTATAAAAGATTGACCATTATCTCATTGAATGGCAGAGAAGTGTTGCAGCTTAATGGGATTATGGTGAGAGTACATTAGGATTACTGTCAGCTCTGTGCGGATGGGAGCTTGATGGTTGTCATTGACTCTGTTAGCATATATGATAACATATATGCACTTTGAAAATAAATTTACTTTGCACTTTGAACACACGTAACAAGTGGATGTCAGAAGACATCCTTCAGTATTGAAGAGGGGTCTCAGCCCGAAACATTGACTGTTTATTCTTTTCTATAGATGCTGCCTGGCCTGCTGAGCTCCTCCAGTGTTTTGTGTGTGTTGCGTCAGAAGACAAGGTCCATCCTGTAAGTTAATTCTGCAGACATCCGCTGGTTCCTTTTTATTTACCAAACCACTTTGAATTTGCCTGATTACTGTGAAAATAGTCCACTATAATATCCTTGTTATAGCTTCTAAGGATTTCTGTGTTACTTTATTAATGTTGTGAGAGTTACCTGCCTCCACCATCCTGCAGCTGAATACCTCAGACACCTGCATCACTTTAATACCTCTGTTGTATGTGGGATCTTGTGGGTTAAAGGTAATTTTTTCCTTGTGTTTTCATGTTATTATCATTACCTACAAGATATGACACAAACATGAAGGGATTATGATACGAGGAATATTTGATAGCTCTGGGTCTGTACTCGCCTCAATTCAGAAGGATGAGGGGGGATCTCATTGAAACCTTTTGAATGTTGAAAGGCCTAGACAGAGTAGATCTGGAAAGGGTGTTTCCCATGGTGGGAGAGTCTAGGACAAGAGGGCACAGCCTCAGGATAGAGGGGCGCCCTTTCAAAACAGAGATGTGGAGAAATGTCTTTAGTCAGAAGGTGGTGAATTTGTGGAATTTGTTGCCACATGCAGCTGTGGAGGCCAGATCATTGGGTGTATTTAAGGCAGAGATTGATATGTTCTTGATTGGACATGGCGTCAAAGGTTACGGGGAGAAGGCTGGGAACTGGGGTTGAGGAGGAGGGAAAAAAACATTTCAGCCATGATTGAATGGCGGAGCAGACTCACTGGGCCAGATGGACTAATACTGCTCCCATGTCTTATGGTCTAAACATAGAGTCAGAGAGCGTGACAGCACAGAAATGGGCCCTTTGGCCATTTTGGTCCAAGTCAGCCTGGTTTTCACCCTGTCCCATCTACCTAGCCGAACTTCAATGATGCCGACAGTCATGCTACACACTGTTTGAGCACATAACCAGCTGTTTTTTTTTACGAGAAGGCTCCCATTTTATCAGAAGAACATAGCCCAGTGATGGCAAACTTGTCCAAAGAATGGCAAAGTGATTATTTTGCCCTAAGAATGCAAGATATCTTTTAATGGTTCTATTTGACTAACTATGGATATCTTGGTGCAAACTCTCTGGTTGGAAGCAAAGTGAAGCAAGTTGGAAGCAAACTTGGCTGCTCTATTAGGACTTGCCTTCAGATCAGTCAGGCAGCTCTGGATTCTAATGAGTTCTATGGACTCACTTTCAAGGTCTCCTCAATTATTGTTCTCAGTTTTAGTTATTTTCCTTTTTATGTTTACTTTTGTATTTGCACAGATTGTCTTCTTTTGCATGTTAGTTGTTAGTCTTTGTTTCTGTGTAGTTTTTCATTCATTCTATTGTATTTCTTTGTTCTACTGTGAATACACGCAAGAAAATGAACCTCAGGGTAGTATTTGGTGACTGCCATGATTTTAACGTTCCATTACTTACCGTGTATGATGACTTCAGTAACATTTCCAGGGGTACTTTGCCAGCTGATATTACAGGGGATTTTCTGAGACACCACACACCATTCGACCACATAAGCAGTTGCCACTATACTGGGAGGTTCCCACTGAATCAGAAGGCTGTCATTTCCATTTGAAAAAGCAAGAACACGGGGCAGAGAAGGCAAATCTGTTCGGAGAAAGACAACATGATTACTTGCCCGAAAAGGTGGCATGACTTTTAAAAGAACTTTCTTTTCCCTTTTCAATTAACTTTGGATATCTCGCTACACAGCCTCATGCTGGACTCAGATTTTATTTTAAAGCTAACACAGACACCTTGTCTATCTATGTCACCACATTCAGTGAACTGAGATCTTGTACACTTAGGTGTTTGTGACACAACAATATTCCGCAGGGCCCTACTGTTCCTGTTATTCTGGAAAATTATGCATCAAGGCCTAGATATTATTGCAAAATGAACTTCCTCTAGTCTGGAGTGCAACTATATATTCACAGTTCAACAGATAAATTTAGAAAGCAGCTGAATCAATTTAAGGAAATTACATTGTAGAAAATGTTCATTTAGCTCTCTGCATTTGTGACAGAGTTAACTGTAAAATAGTAGCTTCCCATACATTACTTTCCTATACTCTTCTATTCTCCATTTTCATACACGGAGCCAATTGCCTTTTGATGTAGTCTGGTTACTCCCTCAATAACTAGTTGTGGTGAAGCCCTCCTGACTGAAGAACAACTAATTTCCCACTTTTTCACCTTTAGATTTTCCTTTGTTACGTACCCCGTAACTGGGTCACTTACCAGCAAAGATAGAGAGGTCCGTTGAAGTCTGATGGTACTATTTTTAACAGTGTTTATTGATAAAAATACACAAAATAATATCAAGGCAAACTTACAGATAATATACGTCGTCAATACTAAATCTAAAAGCGTGGGTCTAATAGTAATCAATAAGAAATAGCTCTATCGTTGTCTAGGGGATAATGTATTGTCCGATGGAAATATAAAAGTCACTCAGTTCATTCAAGCTGCAGCTTTTGGGTTGGAGAGAAAGACGGGTTAAAACTTGCCAATTCCTTTTATGATGTCAATCCTTCGAGAGTCATTGGGAGTTGATTTCCCCGTTGTTAGCTAAAAACCGTTCTGCCGTGGTACAGGGCCCACCGATTCCGGGGCAAATGGAAAAGGACACACGTGGCCTTCCACTGGTTTTTGCTATTACAGGATCGTTAGCGTGTCTTCTGGTGCGTCTGAGGGGCTGTTCCCACAGACCCTCTTTTTATCCTGACTCACAGGGTCTCAGGTGTCAATCAGGTTGGGGATGATGCAATCCCTCTACCAACCTCCTCCTTGGTTCATTGCCTGGGGCTTCGATGCATCGTACAGGATGCAATACACAAGTCCGTCTCCAAGAGACAATAGCCGGTATCAATGGGTACGCCTTTCAGAGGCCAGGACACATTCCAACTCTTTGTGGATTCTGCATGTCTTTCTCTCATTTCCTGGGTCTCCTGACCTGACGTAATAGTGATCTTGCGATTCTCACAAAAGAGGGGGCTACCCCACACCCTTCGGCCCCTCAGAGCTGTGGCACATTCGTAACACCTTTTAGTTCTTCCCTTTATTTCTGATTCACATAGAGCGGAAACAATTTTTCAGTGCTCCTCTCTTAAAACACATAAGTTGAAACAGGTCCAAAATATCCCTATATCCACCCATAAAATAATGGCATCTTTTGTCATAGTGCAAACCTCTCGGCTCCAGTTGCTTTACTAAATTTTCTCCTCGACCTCTCCTTGACTCTAACATTGTACTTAAAATAAAGTATCCAAAGACTAAAGTTGCTTAACATGCTCTACCCAGAAATTCAATATTATCTCTGTGCTTCAAAATTCTTATAAAACGTTATCACCATTTTCACTGTTGTAATTTGTTGAGAATCTGAGGAAGAAATCTGTTGTCAGTCGCTGTTACTAATGTCGTAGTAGCATTTGAGCACTGAACTCTGCTTCTGAAATTTGGTTTCATTGACTTGAATGGATTTGCAAATCAAGGCCTGCTATTGTACTATGTGATTATAATTAAATTCCTCACCTGTCCTTTCTCGCATTACTTATTCATTTTATTTTTTATTGTATCACTCCTTTTTTTACTTCTTTGACTGTACTGTTACCTCAAAACAACAAATTTCATGATGTATGCACATCAGTGATAATAAACTTGATTCTGATTCTGAGATTAGCTCAACTAGTATGTAAAAGAATACAAGGGAATTAAACTAATGCATATATAAACACAAGAGATTATTCAAATGCTGGAAATCCTGGGTAACACATACAAAATAGAGGAACTCAGCAGGTCAGGCACCATCTCTGGAAAGAAATAAACAGTCGACCCTTCATCAGGACTGGAAAGGAAGAAACTAGAGTAAGAGGATGGGTGGAGGAAGAGGAGTACCAGCTAGATCTAGTTCCATTAAGTCATAGTTGCACTGGCTTTGTGTATTAATTTCAATGATCACTGCTGTTTTCTGCAGAATCCAACAGTGCAGCATGGATTATCTATGAATCTATTCTCATTATTGGCTTCCAATCCAGAGGAAGTTGTTATACTGATTGCTTCCTTAGACTTCTCCACGCCAGAGTTCAACTAAGAATCTGGTCTTTTTTTATTGTTAATTTTCTCAGCTCCTCCAACCTTCACACGTCTAAAAAAGTACTCCTTCATAATTCTCTGCAGCAAGTGGCACCGATTATTCTGCTGGCTAGCTTTCTCTCTCTTTCCCCCTACTCTACAATTTCTCAGCTTGGTACACTCCAACTTTGTGTGTGGTTTTGTGGAATCTGATTTTATTTCTTGCGGTTTTATGATTGTGAAAATAATTTCCCTCAGCAGAAATTGAAAGGTTGCACCAGGTATCAATTTGATAGCCAAAAGCCATATCCCACAAATCTGCTGAACATCTATTTACTCCCAAGTATTTAGTTTGTCGCTGTCTCATCTGGACCAGGTGGGAAAATGGCTGAGAAATTGTAGATGGAATTTAATGCAGACAAATGTAAAGTGTTGCACTTTGGTAGGACCAATCAGGGTAGGTTTTTGCACAGTGAATGGTAGGGCACTGAGGAATGTGGTAGAACAAAGGAATCTGGGAACATAGGTTCATAAGGTAGTTAGAGTCATAGAGAAAGCTTTTGGCACATTGGCCTTCATAAATCAAAGTATTGAGTACAGGAGATGGGATGTTATGCTGAAGTTGTCTAAGTCATCGGTGAGGATTAATTTGGAGTATTTTGTGTAGTTTTGGTCACCTATTACAGGAAAGATGCAAATACAAGCAAACTTTTTCCATTGGGGTGAGTGGAACTACAACTAGAGGTCATGGGTTAAGGGTGAACGATGAAAAGTTTAAGGGGAACCTGAAGAGAAACTTCTTCACTCAGAGACCTATGAGAGTGTGGAATGAGTTACCAGCACAAGTGGTGCATGCAAGCTGCATTTCAACTTTTAAGAGAAGTTTGGATAGGTACATGGAAGGTAGGTGTATGGGGGGCTATGGTCCTGGAATAGGTTGATGAGAGTAGGCAGTTCAGATGGTTTAGCACAGACAAGATGGGCCAAAGGGCCTATTTCTGTACTGTACTTTTCTACGACTCTATTATCTGTGCAGCATGTATACTGCTACAACTCTTTCAGACTTGTGACGGTTTTTAAAAATAAACATCACCTAAAGCCTTAATACTTCAATGTCATTGTAACATACTGTAGCTCACATCTAACACTGGGTGATGCTATTTGAAGCCCAGCGCTCTCTAACATGTAACGTTATTTAATGTGTAATGTATATAAGATTATAAGAGGCAATCAGCACCTTTTTCCCAGAGCGGATATCCCCAATACCTGAGGACGTCATCAGGAAAGTCTGATTTCTTTTTGGAGTGAACGAGGATGAGATGTGACGACAAAGGTATATAAGATTATGAGAGGCATGGAGGGCAAGAATAGCTAACACTAGAAGACATCCTTTTAAGGTAAGTGGAGGAAGGTTTAAGGGAGTTGTCAGAGGTACAGCAGGTTCATTTTTTTTCAGAATCAGAATCAGGATTAATATCACCAGTATAAGTTGTGAAATTTGTTGACTTTGCAGCAGCAGTACAATGCAATACGTAATAGAAAAATCTGTTAATTACAGTAAATAAATACTAAATATTTAAATTAAATAAGTAGTACAAAATAGATTAAAAAAAACTAGTGAGGTACTGTTCATGGGTTCAACGTCCATTCATATAGCAGAGGGGAAGAGTGGTAACACTGAGTGGTTAAGTGGAGAATATACTACTGAGGGTGCTGGTGCTGACACAATAGGGACATTTAAGAGACTCTTAGGCACATGAATGAGAGACAAAGGGATAGTTATGGGCTCTGAAGATGGGGATAAATTGATCATGGAGTCAGAATGCCATCGAGGGCGAAGGACCTGTTCTGTGCTATCTGTCCTATGACAGGACCTGTCTGCCACAATAAAAAAGTCACAGTAAGAATGTTTTTCCTTTTATTTCATAAAGTGCCCTCACTGATAGCAAATTTCAGTATCGTAGAACCATAGAACATTACAGCACAGAAACATGCCTTTTGGCCCTTCTTTGCTGTGCCAAAACATTTTTCTGCCTAGTTCCACTGACCTGCACCTGGACCATATCCCTCCATACACCTCTCATTCATGTACCTGTCCAAGTTTTCCTTAAATGTTAATAGTGACCCCACATTTACCACTTCACCTGGCAGCTCATTCCACACTCCCACCACTCTCTGTGTGAAGAAGCCCCCCACCAATGTTCCCTTTAAACTTCCCCCCTTCACCCTTAACCCATGTCCTCTGGTTTTTTTCTCCCCCAGCCTCAGTGGAAAAAGCCTGCTTGCATTCACTCTATCTATACCCATCATAATTTTATATACCTCTATCAAATCTCCCCTCATTCTTCTATGCTCCAGGGAATAAAGTCCTAACCTATTCAACCTTATTAATATCCTTCCTGTAATTAGGTGACCAAAACTGCACACAATCCTTCAAATTCGGCCTCACCAATGCCTTATACAGCCTCACCATAACATTCCAACTCTTATACTCAATACTTTGATTTATAAAGGCCAATGTACCAAAAGCTCTCTTTACGACCTTTTATCTACCTGTGATGCCACTTTTAGGGAATTTTGTATCTGTATTCCCAGATCCCTCTGTTCTACTACACTCCTCAGTGCCCTACCATTTACCTTGTATGTTCTACCTTGGCTTGTCCTTCCAAAGTGCAATACCTCACACTTGTCTGTATTAAACTCCATCTGCCATTTTTCAGCCCATTTTTCCAGCTGGTCCAAATCCTTCTGCAAGCTTTGAAAACCTTCCTCACTGTCCACTACATCTCCAATCTTTGTATAATCAGCAAATTTGCTGATCCAATTTACCACATTATCATCCAGATCATTGATATAGGTGACAAATAACAATGGACCCAGCGCTGATCCCTGTGGCACACCACTAGTCACAGGCCTCCACTCAGAGAAGCAATCATCCACTACCACTCTCTGATTTCTCCCATTGAGCCAATGTCTAATCCAATTTACTACCTCACCATGTACACCTAGCAACTGAATCTTCCTAACTAACCTCCCATGCGGGACCTTGTCAAAGGCCTCACTGAAGTCCATGTAGACAACATCCACTGCCTTCCCTTCATCCACTTTCCTGGTATCTTAGAAAGAAATAATGAGACGGTCATTATCAATTTCTCTAGTGAACCTTAGACTATTTGACTAAACAAATTTATTGATTAAAATTATGAAATAACAGGAAAATGACTGCATTTCTGTGCAAACTCCTGATGAAGTGTCTTAGCCTGAAACATCAACTGTACATCCATTTCTATAGATGCTGCCCGACATGCAGAGACCCTCCAACATTCTGTATGTGTCACTCTGCATTCCTGTGCATATTCTTTGCTTATTGTAGTCAAAATATTAGAATAAACCAATTGTTTTATTGCATCTACGCCCTTCGGCTACTGTTATAAATTCTTCCAGCAATAACATATTTAGATTTAATTTAAACATTAATTTTAATGCGATTTCTTCTTGCATCTATTTCAGTACAATTCTGCTGCTTCAAACCCTAACCAATAATGAGTGTTCTCTTGCTAAAAGCATGCATTTTGGGTTACCTTGCATTTTAGACGATGAAATAACAATCTGAGCTTTTGGAGATTCTCCCACTGAATTGTAGGCAGATACCTGGATACTGTAGTTACTATCAGGTAGGTGGAGGGTGCTCTCTAGGAAGGAGGTGTTGTACTCCTGCAGCTCTGGCTTATGCAGTCTGACCCTGTAACCCAAAATCTTTCCATTTGCTGCACTTTTGTTCAGCGGCTGTGTGGACAACATTAATGTGCCGATTTAATTGCATTAAGCAAATACCTTAATCAATACAATTTTAGAAATCTCACAAATTCTTTAGTTGATAGCACAGTTTAAAAACAAATGAGACAATGTTTGGTTTAACTCTCCCTTGCCCTTCAGCAGCCTGGTCATTGTTATTCCATTTATAACTTTTAGGATGGAGATACTTCTCTACCAAGGGAGGTGTAAGGTGCTCCTTCCCTCTGCTAGCCTTTGGGCAAGGAATAGCACCTGTTAGGCCCCCCGGTCAGGGTCACATGAAGGAATGGGAGCATGTGGTGGATGATCGTATGAGAAGCTGGTGTATTTCACAAGTCCTGGTTATGCGTCCACTAATGCCAGGCAGACAATTTCTGAAGAGTATTGATAATGGCTGGGGTCACCTGTCTTGTAAAGACACTGCCCCGAAGAAGGCAATGGCAAAACACTTCTGTAAACACTTTGCCAAGAATGATTGTGGTCATTGGAAGACCATGACTGCCGACCTCATATGACATGGTACATCATGATGTTGATGACAGGCTCTTTGATACCTTCCAACACACAGGAGTCTGTGTTCTAGTGATAGAAGATTAGCTGTCCGGCAGGAGGTAACATGTGGGAATAAGGTGGGCCATTTCTGGTTGGCTGCTAGTGATGAGTGGTATTCCACAGTCGTCGGTGTTGGCGCCGTTTTTTTCCGCGTTATCTGTCAATGACTTGGATGATGGGATTGATGGCTTTGTGGCCGGATTTGTGGATGATACAAAAACAGATGGTGTTGAGGAAGCAGGGTGTCTGCAGAGGGACTTGGACAGATTAGGAGAATGGGTAAAGAAACAGCAGAAGGAATAAAGTGCGGGGAAGTGTATGGTCTTACACGTGGTAAAAAGAATAAAGTTATGGACTATTTTCTAAAGGGGGAGAAAATGTAGGTGCAAAGGGACATGGGAGTCCTCAAATAGGATGCCCTAAGGTTTAACTTGCAGGTTGAGTCAGTGGTAAGGAAGGTTATGTTAACATTCATCTTGAGGACTAGAATATAAACGCTGAGGCTTTATAAGGCATTTGTCAGACCACCCTTGGAGTATTGTGAGCACTTTTGGGCCCCTTATCTTAAAAAGGATGTGCTGGCATTGAAGATAATCCAGAGGAGGTTCATGAGAATGAGCCCAGGATTGAAAGGGTTAACATATGAGGAGCATTTCATAGCCCCGGGCCTATACTCACTGGAGTTTAGAATATTGAGAGGGGAACTTATTGAAATCTATTGAATACTGAAAGACCTTGATAAAATGAATGTGAAGAGAATGTTTCCTATAACGGTGGAGTCTACCACCAGAAGGCAGAACAGAAGAACAACCCTTCAAAATAGAAATGAGGAAGAATTTCTTTAGCCAAAGGGTGGTGGCTCTGTGGAATTCACTGGCACAGATGGCTGTGGAGGCCAAGTCACTGGGTATATTTAAAGCAGAAGTTGATAGTTTCTTAATTAGTAAGGGTGTCAAAGTTTACAGTGCGAATGGGGTTGAAAAGGATTAGAAATTAACCGTGATGGAATGGCAGAGCAGACTCAAAGGGCCAATGGTCTTATCCTGCTCCTATGGTCTTATGGTTTTATGTGCCAATAGTGCACACAGTGAAAAACCATAATTTGGCAAAACAATTTCTAAGTACATTTTAATAATTTGACATTGCATGTAGCCTTAATTGGATATATGGTTTCAGGAATGAAGGTATTCAGTTATAAAGTTCAATTGCAGAAGACTGGAAATTTGAAGGAACGTGCAGGATATGGTGAAAGACTGAGTGAGTAGCATTGATGAGATTACTTACCAATCTAGTCAGAAACACAAACAGAATCTTTACCAATAACAAATTGTCCCAAAATAAGATATTTCCTACCAATGTTAATGGAAATAGAGTAATATGGAGCCAGAAAAAAATAAGAATGGCAGACTTCCTTCTCCGCAAACATTCATGACCCAGTGGATTTTTACACCAGTCTAGTACTTTCATGATCACCATTAATCACAGTGGTTTTAAGTTCTTGTTTTAATTAATTACATTATGTTTCAGCTACCTTGGTGGCATTAAAACTCATGCCTCCAATGTCCAGGCTTCTGGATACCAATGCCAGTAACAATCTCAATACTACTATGGCCAAAAATAATAAAAATGCAACAAATGTTCATTCTAATAGTTTTCTGCTCACGGGTCAAAATTGGAAACATACTGTAGCAATGAAAACGGATGAATAATTTATTAAGCTATATGTTTTCATGCAAAAATAGTTTCATTCTCTGTACTCCTGTTGCCTCATGAATCATTTTATCAAATCTACTTTTTATTCCTTCAAGAGGACTACAGCCTTGTGGTAGTTTGGAGGCTTGCATGCTTCATTGACCTGGAGAGCTATGCTGGCTGGAGTCAGGGCTTTGTGCTTTGGCTCATGGTAGGATCACCCTTGCCAAACAGGTCAAAGAGGGTGAGGCCAGACTAACAGTCATCCTCCGGACCTCCAGGTTCGGGGGTTCATTTCAGGGCTAACAACCCTGACTGGTAAAACAAAATTGTTACAATGAAGAATCATTCTACATCTGAGTGCAATGGTATTCCAGAGTCTCCATCCGGGACTTACGTAACCAATAGGAGAAGAATTAGGCCATTTGGCCCATCGAGTCTGTTCCACCATATCATCAAGGTTATTCTCTCAGCCCCAATCTCCTGCCTTCTCCCCGCAATCCCTTCAGGCCCTGAGCAATCAAGAAACGATCAAACTCTGCCTTAAATATACACAAAGACTTGGCCTCCACAGCTGCCTGTGGCAAAAAATTCCACAAATTCACCACTCACTGGCTAAAGAAATTCCTCCTCACCTCCATTCTAAAAGGGAGCCCCTCTATTCTGAGGCTGTGTCCTCTAGTCTTAGACCCTCCAACTATAGGAAATATCCACATCCACTCTATCAAGGCCTTTCACTAGGTTTCAACTAGGTTACACCTCATTCTTCTGAATTCGTGCAACTACAGGCCCAGAGCCAGCAAATGCTCTTCATATGACAAGCCATTCAATCCTGGAAACATTTTCGTGAAACATCTCTGAACCCCCTCCAGTTTCAGCACATCCTTTCCGAGATAAGAGGCCCAAAACTGTTCTCAATACTCCAAATCAGGCCTCACCAGTGGTTTATAAAGACACAACATTGCATTCTTGCTTTTATATTCTACTCCTCTTACATTTGTCTTCCTCGGCACAGACTCAACCTTTAGGAAATCCTGCACTAGGACTTCCAAGTTCCTTTTTGCCTTAGCTTTTTGTATTTTCTCTCCATGTAGAAAATAGTCAACCCTTTCGTTTCTTCTACCAAAGTGCATGACCATACACTTCCTGACACTGTATTTCATCTGCCATTTTATTGCCCATTCTCCTATGCTGTCTGTCCTTCTGTAGCCTCTCTACTTCCTCAAAACTACCTGCCCCACCACCTACCTTCATATCATCTGCAAACTTTGCAACAAAGCCGTCAACTCCGTCATCCAAATCATTGACATATAACATAAAAAGAATCGGTCCCAACACAGACACCTGTGGAACACCACTAGTCACCAGCAGCAAAATAGAAAAAGCTCCCTTTATTCTCACTGTTTGCCTCCTGCCAATCAGCCACAACTTTATCCATACTAAAATCTTTCCTGTAATATCATGGACTCATAGCCTCAAGTGTGGCACCTTGTCAAAGGCCTTCTGAAAATCCAAGTACACAACATCAACCAATTCTCCTATGTCTATCCTGCTTGTTATTTCTTCAAAGAGTTCCAACAGATTTGTCATGCAAGATTTTCCCTTGAGGAAACCATGTTGACTATGGCTTATTTTATCACATGCCTCCAAGTACCCTGAGACCTCATCCTTAATAATCGACTCCAAGAATTGCCCAACCACTGAAGTCAGACTAACTGGCCTATAGTTTCCTTTCTTCTGCCTCTCTCTCCTCTTGAAGAGTGGAGTGACATTTGTAATTTTCCAGTCTTCCAGAACCATTCCAGAATCTATTGTTTCTCGAAAGATCACTAATAATGCCTCCACAATCTCTTCAACCACCTCTTTCAGAATCCTGGGGTGTATTCCACCTGGTCCAGGTGACTTTTCTATCTTCAAATCGTATAGTTTCCCAAGAACCTTCTCTCTAGTATTAGTAACTTCACACACCTGGAACTCCCACCATACTGTTAGTATCTTTCACAGTGAAGGCTGATATAAAATAATTATTCAGTTCATCCGCCATTTCTAACTCATGCATCGTTTTCCAGTGGTCTGGTATCCACTCTTGTCTCTCTTTTACACTTTATGTATCTGAAGAAACTTTTGGTATCCTCTTTAACATTATTGACTAGCTTACATACATATTCCATCTTCACCTTCTTAACAACCTTTTTAATTGCCTAAAAAAGCTTCCTAATCCTCTAATTTCCCACTAATTTTTGTTCTATTATATGCCCTCTCTTTGGCTTTTATGTGGGCTTTGACTTCTCTTGTCAGTCACAGTTGTGTCCTCCTGCCTTTAGAATACTTCTTCCTCTTTGGGATGTATATATCCTGTGCCTTCCGAATTGCTTCCAGAAATTCCAGCTATTACCGCTCTGCCAATGTTCTTTTCCAATCAATTTTTGGCCAACTCCTCTCTCATAAATCCGTTTACTCCACTGTAACAGCGATACATCTGACTTTAGCTTCTCCTTCTCAAATTTCAGAGTGAATTTGATCACATGATGATCACAAAGGGTTCTTTTACTTTAAGCCTTCTAATCAATTCTGCTTCATTGCACAATACCCAAGTCAGAATTTCCTTTCCCCTAATGGGCTCCACCATGAGCTGCTCTAAAAAAGCCATATGGTGGGGCATCTAGAAATTCCCCCTCCTGGAATCTGGCACCAACCTGAGTTTCCCAGTCAACCTACATATTGAAATCCCCCTTGACCCTTGACCATTGTAACATTTCCCTCTTGGCAAGCATTTTCTATCTCCCATTATAATTTGTAGACCACATCCTTACTACTGTTTGGGGGTCTATATACAACTCATATCAGGGTCTTTTTACCCTTGCAGTTCCTTAGCTCTGTCAAGAATGATTCAACATCTTTCGACCCTACGTCGCCTCTTTCTAATGATTGAATTTCATGTTTTAATAACACAGCAATGCCCGCCCCCCCCCCCCCGCCTTCCTGCGTGTCCTTTCGATAAAATGTGTATCTTTGGATGTTAAGCTCCCAGCTATAATCTCCTTTCAGCCATGATTCAGTGATGCCTACAACATCATCCCTGCCAATCTGCAACAGTGCTACAAGTTCACCTGCGTTATTCCGTATATCGCATGCATTCAAATATTACACCTTCAGTCCTGTATTCACCCTTTTCGATTCTGTCCGCCTTTTACGTTGCAGCTCATCCTGTTGACTGCAATCTTGCCCTATCAACAGCCTCTCTTCACTACACATTGCCTCTGTCTGTAAACCAGCTCCCTCATCTTTAGCATTCCTGACAGTTGTGAAAACTGGTGGGAAGAACTGTTGTAGGAAACCCTGAACACCACCAGAGATGGAGGACCTTCGTTGCTGCCCTAAATGCTAGCGACATACTGGGCAGTAAGTAAGTAACTTTTTATTCGCATCTTTTTTAAACTTGAGAGTTGAAAGTCAAGAATTTTACTTCAAAAGCAATTTGTCACATTGCCTTCAGCTTGTTTATTAAATTTTTTTCATGTCAAAGCGTAGTAAACTGCAGAGGTACCAGTAACATTACCAACCAAAACAGCAACCAACTCATTCATGTGGTGACACATTGAAGCATACCTTCCATCTAAGACACACTCTTCGAATTCCTTCTGAATTAGGCTTCTCAATACTTCTCCACAGCTGCAGTTGTTGAGTTGGAACTAATACCAAAAAAATCAGCAAATTAATCGCAACTTAGCAACAAAGTAAAGCAGCAGGAGGTGCGGCTGAAGTTAGTCAAAATGCTATTAAGTGTTATGTTATTTCTGTTTAAACGTACCGTGGTTTAACAGTAAAGAATCATATTCTGGAAGAATTAGTGGAACTTTTATTTACAGTAATAAACAAACACGTCTTAACCAGCCAGATGCTGAAACATTCTGGCAAACAACGCGCGTGCTCAGTGCTCTGTCCAATCATGTACTGGCACATCATTGCACGTGATATCACCACATGAAGTTCCTCGTATTTTGAAACTGCTTGAACACATTGTAAAAGGTCATAGGGAGAAAAGTTATGTATTAACCAAACACTTTAAACACGTTTTGAAGCGTACATTTGGAAATCCGGGGGCAGAACCTCACAGCAGCAGAAACATAAATCAGAAGACTACCATCATCAGAATCAGGATTAATGTCATTGGCAAACGTCAAGAAATTTGCTGCTATGGAGCAACAGGTCATTGCAATACATAATAATAAAACATTATTATTATTATTGTAAATTACAGTAAATATATATATGTGTTAAATTAAATGAACAGTGTAAAGAGAGAAAAAAAGTAGTGAGGTAGTGTTTATGGGTTCAATGACCATTCAGAAATTTGATGGCAGAGGGGAAGAAGCTACTCCTGAATCGTTGAGCGTGTGCCTTCAGGCTCCTGTAGCTCCTCCCTGACGGTAACAATGGGAAGAGGGCATGTCCTGGGTGATGGGAGTCCTTAATGATGGGAGGCTAGTGCCCATGATCGAGCTGACTGAGTTAACAACTTCCTGCAAACCTACTTCAATCCTGTGCAGTGCCCCCCCCCCCATACCAGAGAGTATGCAGCCAATGAGAATGTTCTCCAAGGTACATCTGTAAAAATTTACGTCTATGCTCCCATTCCTCTACCATGAGGTCAGAACTGTTCAAAACAATGCTGATAGAAGCTACTTAATTGACAACTTTGTAGATGACATGCACTTAAGCTGAGAGCAGGTTTTATGGAGACATGCATGGGCAGGTTTTCTTTTTTTTTAAGAGAGTGGTAATGCTGGGAGCAGATAGGATAGTGGTATTTAAGAGGCTGTTAGAAGGACAGGAATATGTGAGGAATGGTGGGATAGAGATCATGTACAGACAGAAGGAAGTTAGCTTAACTTGGTCTTGTGTACAGCACAGGCATCATGGGCAAAGTACCTGTACTTGTGAGGTACGATTCTGTGATCTATTGTAATGTGGGACCAAGCACAACCTACGGACTCACTTTCAAGGATTCAACAACTCAAGTTCACAGTAGTATTTATTTACTTTTTTGTTGTTATTATTATTTGTATTTGAACAGTACGGCTTCTTTTTCACATTGGCTGCTTGTCAGTCTTTGAGTGTAGTTTTCTTTTCCCATTGATGCTATCGTATTTCTTTGTCCTACTGTGAATGTCCACAAGAGAACGGACGTCAAGGTAGGATATAGAGACGTATACGAACTTTGATAATAAATTTACTTTTCACACTGAAGTTGCTCACTTATCACAACCGCACCAGTTCCCAGACGTACCACGCTCAGCTGTCATGCATGTGTCCTCGTTACTCCACTCGCTCCATGGACTGGTCTCAGCTTTCGGCTTGCAACGGATCTTCAGCTGGTACTTGGTGTAAGGTAAGAGGTTACACTGCCTGAAAAACGTACTATTTATTGCTGTTAGGGGAACCTAGGTATCGAGAAAGAAAAAAAAGGACTTTGGTTAAAAAAAAAGACATTGCAGAAAAGCTCTAAAGTCACAATAACTAGGAACTTATTGTGCAGGTTTTGCCTTACAATGATTTTTACGAAGTGTATAGTCATTAGCAGTGTAATAAGCTTAATGGAGTGGGAGCGTTCTCTCACCCGACTGAGTAACTAATGATTTTTATATTTCTCTTTGTCAGAGCTTGCCTTGCATAAACTGAACGCCTGCATTCCAGCAGCGATTTTGTTGAGAAGGAACTTCAGAAACACAACTCTATTTTCTTTTCCAAGACGATAATCACTCTTGTGCTTTTATAACCACCTCCAAGCGGAGCACAGCTTTGTTGTAGGGTTTGGTGGCTTACGTGCCTCAATGACCCAGAGAGCCGTGTTGGCTGGAGTCAGGGCTTTGTGCTTTGGCTCTTGATAGGGTCACCCATGGCAAACAGGTCAAAGGATAAGGGCCGGACTAAGAGTGATCCACTGGTCCTCCAGGTTCGGGGATTCAACTCCGGGCTAACAACCCCGAGTGGTAAACAAAATTGTTACAGAAACAGCAATGAAGAATCTTTCTACATTTGAGTGCGACGGTATTCCTGAGTCTCCACCTAGAGCTTACATGACTGACAGTAGTGAGAACCAAGAGGAAACTACTGGCATAATAAAGGAAGTCCTGAACACCACCAGAGATGGAGGGCCTTCATTGCTGCCCTAAATACTCGTGGTGAAACAGGCAGTAAGTAAGTAAGCTCTTATGACCAGGAATAAAATGCACAAATGCTGGAGGAATTCAGCAGGTCAGGCAGCATTGACAAGGGGAATAAACAGTCAACATTTTGGATCGAGACCATATTGGGTCTGCAGGATCTCTTGAGTTTTCTAAAATGCTGTCCACTTTGTTGAATGTTGTGCTTATCCATTTAAAGCAGTGTTTCCCAAACTGGGATCCACGGGCCCCTTGGTTATTGGTAGGAGTTCCCGACATTAAATAGGTTGGGCGCTGATCTAAAAGGAAAATAATCCATCCAACTGAGGGTTTGTGTCCTTTAGATGATGGAAAGGTGGCAGGAGTTAAGTCACATCATAAGGAACTCACACTCTGACCATAGTTAAAGGCATAAAACTTGTGGTTAGTCCAGTTTTTAGCCAGCAGTGACGTATAATGCTGATGGTTAGGGTGTCTCCGATATGTTGATTCTTAGCTATATACTGTATCTAATCAAGCATAGTTTTGGGAAGAAGTCTTTTAGCTAGTCATTCAGTTCAAAGGTAACTAGAGATGGGTCCTAATAGCTGGTATACCATGGGAAAAAATAGACTCATTACCAAAGCAAAACCTCCATGGTCATATCCACTCTTTTGCATTTCCATAAGCTTTTTTTCCCTCTTAGATTTAGCAATGACATTATCATAGACCACAGCCTCTGCTTTTTGGTTTCTGCATTACTTATTAAGAATGATTAAGAAACTTGGTTTGATATTGTGGTTTTTCATGTCCCAGAGCACCTATCCTAATGAAATGCATTAAACTAAAGAGACACTTTTGTGCAGAGTACGGATCCAGATCCTGCATGGAGATACATACGTATTGGTCAAGTGATAAATTACGAAACCAAACCAAGTAAACTTTTCACTTTCTTAAATGACCATATGGGACTATTGGGGCTTCAGGCCATACCATTATATGTTTGTGCTGGTGTCAGAATTATTAGTGGCAAATTGAGACATGCCCTTTAAACCAAAATATTTTGTCTTATTGTTCATATGTTGAAAAAGGCTTGGTCAGAATTACATTTTTTGACAGGTAACTTTTCTTCCTACTTCCTTAAGTAGAATCATAGAGAGAGGTGTAGCATAAAAACATCTCTCCAGCCTATATTCAGCACCAAACACTTATTACATTAATCTTAGATCCTATATCAATCCAATATTTTATCCTCATCAATTCTCCCCAACTCTCCTCAGATCTTTCTGCAAGATTGCACAGTTGGGAGAACTTAAGCAGCCAGTTAACCTACTAACCAACAAATCCTTCTGCTCGTCTATACTTCCCCAGAACCTACCATTCAGTACGTGTCCTACCTTTATTAGCGTTTCCAAAGTAGATCACCTCACACCCACTGGGACTAAATTCAGTTCACTACTGCATCGCCCATTTTGCCTAAAATCAATATCAGTTTTTAGACTACAGCAACCATCCTCACGATCAACACCACTACCCATTTTCACCTCGTTTACAAACAACACTAATTTTAGAGCAATCATTTGCAAACAATCATTGTGTCATCTGCAATATTTACATTAGGGATATTGAGCTATTAAAATGTGACTAACAATTATTTAAACTATTAAACAATATGGGAAAACAATATTTTTGAATGATCATACAAGAATCACATCTGCCTAGGAACGTGCTGTCTGCATAGCACATATTACGTAGTAGGAACTCTATTGTAATCTGTTTTTGAAAATAGTTCCATTGATTTGCATGTGTCATTTATTTTCATCTCCAAGGTTTAATTTTTTTCATCTGTTAATGTAAATTATGTACCACTTTAAAAAGTTCTCATTGTATTCAGGTTAATCAAATATGTTAAGACTAATCAATAATAATTAATAACCTATTAATAACCTTTGTAATTAGTTAGAACTCGCACCACCAGATTCAGGAACGGTTACAACACCACAATCAATGGACTCACTTTCAAGGACACTTCATCCCATGTTTTGATAGTTATTGCTTATTTATTTATTATTATTGTTTCTTCTTTTTGCGTCTTCCCAGTTTGCTGTTTTCTGCACTCTAGTTGAATGTCCCAGTGTTCCATTGATCATTATATTTACAATTCTATAGATTTTGTTGTGTATGCCCATAGGAAAATGAATCTTAGGGTTGTATATATGTACTTTGATAATAAAACTAACTTTGAACTATATCATGTTTTTGTTTTCATGATTTAAATGCAGGCAAACACGCAATATCAACATGTTGAAATTAGTAATCCAACCACAACTCTTAATGCTACAAAAGATTATGGAGCTAGCTGAAATTAATCTGAATTAGTAAACACATTTTCTTTTCACAAATGCAGTCTTATTAAGAAATTGATACGAAATGCACTATTGAATTATTATATTTTATATAATTATACATATATATTCATGCATATCAATATTTTTACTTCCTTTATTAGTTTTGCATTAATGGGATTGATGGGATTTGGAGGATTAAAACTCTGCCATTATTTGATAAGAAAAATGACCTGGATCCATTTCTCTTCATCAGTTGCCTTGTACTGAATCTCAAAAGCAGCCTTGCTATGATTAGTCATCTCAAAGGGCATCTTCCACTGTCCAATTAGGCAGTCATTTTGTTCTGTATCCTGTGACATTTCAGTTATCTGAGGAGCTTTGAATTTCACTGTGGGATAAATGAAACATTGGTTTTAGTCCCCACCTGGACTTAGGGTATGTGGTGAACTACATACACCTGTCTGGACACAGCTCCCCCCCCCTGCTGACTGCTCCTGTGGCTCCTCCCACAGACCCCGGTATAAAGGCGATTGGAGGCACTGCTCCCCCCTCAGTCTCCAGGATGTTGTGTGATGGTCTCTTGCTGCTGACAGTGCTTTCTTCCACTAATAAAAGCCTATATCTCGCCTCACGTCTCCAAGAGTTATTGATGGTGCATCAGGGTAGTGGCAAGAAATTCAGAGGGGATGAGAAGAGGACCTTCCTCACTCTAAGTGGCAAGTACCTGAAGATACACTGCCTGAGAGACTGATGAAATCAGGGTCACTTAAAATGTCTGAGTAACATCCAGATGAGTACTTGAATTGGCAAGGCTTTGGAAGCTATATAAAGTGTTGGAAAATGGGATTAATGCCAATAGGTATCTTCTTGTTGGCATGGATACAGTGAGCTGAATAGCCTGTTTCCATACTCTATGACTCTATTTGCTAATATTATTAACCTGCTGCGTTACTATATATTGTATTTTATCCTCAAGTTAAGAAAGAACGTATTTACTTTAGAGGCAATGAAATTTAGGTTCACTACATTCATTCCTGCATCTTTAATGAGATATTGTTCTTCTGAGCAGGAATACTATTTGGTCACTTCTTCAAAGACTTTTGGTGCGTTTTCACATGTAACTGGGAAAACAAAATTTATTACCTTGCTTTTACATACGTGGGAGACTCCAGTTCTAAACACTAAACAATTCCTAATGACTTTAAATGGTTTATTTTTATAGTACCATTTGATAACAACAACTGGAATTCAGAAAAATGAATGGCAAGACGGTTAATGTTCTGACAAGAGAGTTTCACAAATGTAGATTGCCCAATCCTTTCATAGGCATTTCTTGAACTGGTGATTTACTTCAGGATAAGGTGTCAGTCATTCAGACTGAAAAGAGAAGCTGCTTCTGTCACAGTGGTTGTGAATCTTTGGAATTCCTTCTCCTGGAGACTTCAGATATCCTCAGTTATTGAGTATGAGTCAAGGTTGAAATTTGTTTTTTGGGATCTGGGGTATTTATTCAAGATTCAAGATTCGCACAAAATGCTGGAGAAACACAGCAGGTCAGGAACTCAGCTGTGGAAAAGCTATGGAAAATTGACGTTTCAGGCCGAGGCTCTTCATCAGGACTGGAAAAAAAGAGGAAAAGTCAGAGCAAGAAGGTGGGGGAGGGGATGAAGAAGTACAAGGTGGTAGGTGAAAGGTGAAAGTGGAAAAGGGGAAGGGTGAAGTAAAGAGCTTGGCGGTTAATTGGTGAAAGAGATTAAGAGCTGGAGAAGGGAGAAACTGATAGGCGAGGGTAGAAGACCATGGAGGGGAAAAGGAAGGAGAGGAGCAGCAGAGGGAGTTGATGGGCAGTTAAGGAGATAAGTTGAGAGAGAGAAACGGGAATGGGAAAATGTTAAAGGGAGGGGGCAACTGATGGAAGTTAGAGAAAGCGATGTTCATGCCATCAGGGTGGAGGCTACCCAGACAGAATGTAAGGTGTTGCTCCACCAACCTGAGTGAGGCCTCATCACAGCAATAGAGGAGGCCATGTATTGACATGTTGAAATGGAAATGGGAAGTAGAATTGAAATGGTTGGCCTCTGGGATATCTTGCTTTTTCAGGTGGGTGGAGTATCAGTGCTCGGTGAATCAGTCTTCAAATCTATGGCAAGTCTCACCGATATGCAGCAGGCCACACTGGGAGCACAGGATACAGTAGATGTCACAATGGACGCACAGGTGAAGTCGTCTCACGTGGAAGGACTGTATGGGGCCCTGAATGGTAGTGAGGGAGAAGGTGTACGGGCTGGTGTGGCACTTGTTCTGCTTGCAAGGTTAAGTACCAGAAGGGAGATCAGTGGGGAGGGATAATGTTTGCGTAGAGAGAAATCCCTGTGGAAACTGGAAAGTGGTGGTGGGAGGGGGAGAAAGATGTGCTTGGTGGTGGGATCCCATTGCAGATGGCAGAAGTCACAGAAAGTTATGTGTTGGACATGGAGGTTGATGGGGTGGTAGGAAAGGGCAAGGGGAAACCTATCACTGGTGGGGTGGGGTGTGGATGGGGCAAGGGCAGACACGCACAAAATAGAAGAGATTGGGGTGAGGGCAGTGTTGATGGTGGAGGAAGGAAAGCTCCTTTCTTTGAAGGAGGAGGATATCTCATTAGTTCTGGAATGAAAAGCCTCATCCTGAGAGCAGATGAGGCAGAAACAGAGCAACTGATAGAAGAGACTGGCACTTTTACAAGTGACAGGATGGGAAGAGGTATAATCCAGGTAGCTGTGAGAATCAGTGGGTTTATAAAAAATATCAGTAGATAAACAGTCTCCAGAGATACAGTCAGAGAGATTGAGAAAGGGAAAGAAGGGAAAGGAGGTGTTGAAAATGGCGTAGGTAAATTTGAGAGCAGGGTGGAAGTTGGAGGCAAAGTTGATGAAGTTGATGAATTCCATGTGTGACAGTTTCTCAGCTGGAGTCAGTTTGTCTACTGATATCTTTTATAAATGCACGGATTCCCACATCTACCTGGACTCTCTCTCTTCCCACAGTGACACTTGTATGTACCCATGCTGAGCTCATCAATTTGAGTTCCTCCAAAATTTTGAGTGTGTTGCTTGAATTTCCAGGATCTGCATTATTTCTTGTGTTCAAGATTGAAGACTGTTTAATGTCATTTCCAGTACACAAATGTAAAGGGAGAATGAAATAATTGTAAATCCTGATCTGACACAGCACAAAAAACATACAAATTTAAAAAAAAACACAATAATAAATTAAAAATGCAATAAATATAAATGCATAAGATAGCTTTATATACATAGATTGATTGTCCATCCATAAAGTAAAATGGATATGGAGATTGGTGAGAAAATTGGAGCCAAGGTAAAGGATTGGACATTATTTTACTGAATGGAGGAGTAGAAATGAAAGGGCACTTGATTCATTGAGAGAAAAAAAAACTGAATGAAACGGACTCTCTATGCACTATCACCCAAGTGGTACTAAAGGACAAGACTAGTTTCACCAGTATCATCTTCAGCAGGAGAAACAGTATGTTGACTGTGTCACATCTGGGTACAGTGCTCTAAAGTCAAATACCTAGACTGAACATGATATTCCTGCAAGCGTCCTTGCAAATCAAAACCCTGACCTGAAAGTATGCTGACGTTCTTCATCATCAATTGGTCAAAATCTTGGTACACACTAGCCAATAATGCTGTGAATGTACCATCATTACAGGGATTGTAATGGTTAAACATCACCGTCCCAAGATGTTTGTTAGAGATGTGTATTCGATACTGTCCTTGCCAACAATGCACACATCGTATAAATGAATAATAAAACAAAATATAATAATTGACCCACTCCCCTTACAGTTTATAAGGGGATAATTTTTAAACATACTATTTGAAAATGACAGAATGAGTAAATGTCCTCTAGCTGTGACTAACTATAGTAGATTGAGAAACCATAACCACAAAAGGGTAATTACTACACTCAGTGTTTCTCAATACTCTTCTCTAAGCAAAAGTAACATAAGCACAAGTCATTTGCATATTCCCACCGAGTTATCAGAGTGGATAACTTCACTCAACTTTACAGTAATACACACAAAATGCTGAAGGAACTCAGAACTCAGAACTCAGCAGACCAGGCAGCATCTAAGGAAAAGAGTAAACAGTTGACATTTCGGGTCGAGAGCCTTCATCAAGGTTGGAAAAAGAGGCAAGAGTCAGTTAAAGAAGGTGGGGGAGGGGAGGAGGAGAGAAAGAAGTACAAGGTAGTAGGAAGTAGGTGAAACTGGGGGAGGGGGTAAAGTAAAGAGCTGGGAAGTTGATTGGTGAAAGAGATAAAGTGCTGGAGAAGGTGGACATTTGATAGGAGAGGGTAGAAGACTATGGAATCAAGGGGAGGGGGAGGACCACCAGAGGGAGGTGATGAGCAGGTAAGGAGATAAGGTGAGAGAGGGAAACTGGAATGGGGAATGGTGAAGGGCAGTGGGTCAATTACAGTAAGTTCAAGAAATCAATGTTCATGCCATCAGGATGGAGGCTACCTAGCATTGTGTTGCTCCTCCAGAATGAGTATGGCCTCATCGCGGCAGCAAAGGAGGCTATGGACTGACATGTTGGAATGGAAAAAGAAATGGGAATAGGAAGTAGATTTGAAATGGGTGGCCACTGGGAGATAAGATATGATAAAACTTTATTTATCCCAAAGGAAATTATAGTTGCAAGGGTGCTCAGTCAGAAATATATAATTTAAAATACAAAGTGTAAAATGTAGGTGCTCGGTGAAGCTGTCTCCCAGTCTATGTCAGGTCTCTCCGATACACAGGAGGCCACACCAGGAGCTCTGGATACAGTAGATAACCCCAACAGACTCACAGGTGAAGTGTTGCCTCGCCTGGAAGAACTGTTTGGGCCCGTGAATGATAGTAAGGGAGGAGGTGTAGGGACAGGTGTAGCACTTGTTCTGCTCGCAAGGTTAAGTAGCAGGAGGGAGCTCAATGGATCATTTGCCCCATGACTAAATTGTTCCTACAACCTACAGACTCACTCTCAATGATTCATCTCATGTTCTCAAGATCTATTGCTTATTTATGTATTTTTATTACTGTTATTATTCTTTCCCTCCCTTTTTGTATTTGCACAATTTGTGGTATTTTGCACACTGGCTGTCCGCCCTGTTGCTGTGGTCTTTCATTGACTCTCTGATGGTTATTGGATTGATTGAATATGCCTGCAAGAAAATGAATCTCAGGGTTGTATATGTAAATCTGTCCTGAGCCTTATAGGCTCATCAGGCCAGTGCTTATGCCGGGTTCCGCCACATGAAGCGATTGAGAGTACGAGACACCCCACAGATAGGACGCCAGTCTATCGCGAGGTTAACTCCCTGCATTTTGCCGGTACCCACTTTCAGCTGGGTGGACTGGAGCAATGTGTGGTTAAGTGCCTTACGCAAGGACACAATATGCTGCCTCGGCTGGGGCTCGAACTCACAACCTTCATATCACTAGTCCAACGCCTTAACCACTTGGCCACATCTTTGAACTTTAGTCCTAATCAACAGGTCAGTGAAGCAAGTGTCCAGTTATGACATGAAGGTCAATATTTATCAAAGTGCTCCCAGAATTATCAGTAACAAATATCAAATCAAGTACTCTTACATTACAACCAGCAACCACTAGTTGCTAAACAATAATTTCTAATAAAAACACTCTGAAATATAAAGGAACTAGTCATGTTAAATGGCAAAGGAATAGTTTATTTAAACAACCCAAATTAAACTTGACAAATAATGTTGGAGTTTTAAGATTAAATTACTTTCTACACCCAGTAGCTACTTCATTAGGTACACCTGTACACAAGCTCACAAATGCAAAATCTAATCAATCGTACGGCAGCAACTCAATGCATAAAAACATGCAGGCATGGTCAAGCGGTTCAGTGGTTGATCAGACCAAACATCAGAATGGGGAGGAAATGCACCTAAGTGAATTTGACCGTAGAATCATTGTTGGTGCCAGATGGGGTGGTTTGAGTATCTCAGCAACTGCAGATCTCTATTGGGATTTGTATGCGCAGCAGACTCTAGAGTTTACAGAGAAGGGTGCACAAAAAAAAACAAAGAAACTCCAGTGAGTGGTAGTTCTGTTGGTGAAAACATCTTGTTACTGAGAGAACTCAGAGCAGAATGGCCTGACTGGTTCAAACCCACATGAACGCAACAGTAATGATGCACCATCAATAACTCTCTGAGACGTGAGGCGAGATATAGGCTTTTATTGCCTGGAAGAAAGGACAAGCAGCAATTGACCACCACGCTACATCCTGGAGACTGAGGCCGGGGCTGTGTCTCCAATCGCCTTTATACCGGGGTCCGTGGGAGGAGCCATGGTCTGTGGGAGGAGCCACAGGAGCAGTCAGCGGGGGGGCGTGTCCAGACAGGTATATGTAGTTCACCACAAGTAACCATGTGTTACAACAGTGGTGTGCAGAAAAGCATCTCTAAATGCACAACATGTTGAAACTTGAAGTGGATGGGCTACAGCAGCAGAAACCATGAACATACATCCAGTGGCCACTTTATTAGTTACAGGAGATGCTTAATAAAGTGACCACAGAGGTATATTGACATTTCTGCAGATAAGTTACAAAAGCTGATTTAACTGTGACGTATTTACCTTTCCAAAGAGCAAATTAGCTTTTATCTTTCACAACTTAACGTACAATTTTATCTGCATGCATGTTAGCAGTTAAAGTTATATCAATCAAAATATCTGTATAATCCTTGTCAAAACCTAATAAAATCTTGCACCACAGGACTATATTTTTAATGTTTCTTTTTTAAACATATGATAAAAGATTCCATATTACCTATTAGCATGCCATCAAGGCACTTGTGGTTGGACATTGCTGTTCCAAGTGCATTCTTAGCCGTAACCCAGATGTCATGGTAGGATATCAAATTTGAAACAAGGACCATGCACGAGTTCTTGGTCTTATTTGTAGTACAATTCTTTGGTTTTAAATATCTGGTAGTGCAATTTCCAGTAGTTCTGAAATGGTCAAGAAACATAGCAATTTAGTTGAAAGTTGCCTGTCTTTAATGTAAACACTGAAGAGCACATACACAAAGCTAAATAATTGGCACAGAATTCGAGTAGATCTGACGTTAGACACCGTGCAGTAACAAGGATACTGACCCTGAGAGCCTACCCGCTACAATTTAGGTGGGACAAATCTTTCATGTTGCTTTCGGGATTTCCAGAAGTGGCCACGATCATTTTAATTAGCCACTACTGTAATACAGAAAGCTCATATCACCAAATTTGCAATATATAACATGTTTCCAAAGATGCCAATGAGATAATAAATCTATCTCTTAACAATGTTGAATAAGGGAAATATGCTGGCTAGGACACCTGCTCCTTAATATAGTGCTGGGAGGGTCTTTCAACTTCCACAAGAAAGCAGAGTTGCGGTATAATGTCGCATCAGAAAGACAACACCTCCAACAATTTAGGCCTCAATTAACATTTCATGGAATTGAAAAAGGATCTAGTGCTTTCCCAGAGGGCTTGATGAATAAACTCTTCTAGGTCTTACAGCCGGGTACAGATATTGATTATAAGCCCAAGAAGAGTTTATTTTACGGAGCTGCTACTCTAGATTTGTGTTCCAAGTCTCTGGAATTTATGGCTCACATAGGTGATATAAACAGAAATATACAGGATCAAGGACACAAGAGATTCTGTAGATGCTGGATATCCAAAGCAACACACATTAAACGCTGGAGGAATTCAGCAGATCAGGCAGCATCCATGGAAATGAACGAACAGTTTGGGCTTTGATAGGGTCACCCATCTCAAACAGGTCAAAGTGTAGAGGCCATTCTAAGAGTGACTCACCGCTCCTCCAGGTTCGGGGGGTTCAGCTCAGGACTAAGAACTCTGACTGGTGAAACAAAATTATTGCAGAAACAACAATGAAGAATCCTTCACCAACTGAGTGTGACAGTATTCCTGCGTCTCCACCTGGGACTTGTATGATTAAGTGGTGAAAACTGAGAAAAAAAAACTACTGACACGATGAAGGAAGCCCTGAACACCGCCAGAGATGGAGGACCTTCATTGCTGCCCCAAACGCCAGCGGTGTAACAGGCAGTAAGTAAGTAACAGTAGCACCCAGTTTTGAACAAAGTGAAATATCGAATCATATTACTCACTCTGACACATGTAATGTGAAGTTTGTTTCCAGGTATGTTTCAGATCCTGGATCCCAATTACAAACAATGCTCTGTACTGCAAATGAGGTCCAGTACGATGTGCAGAATAAAAGGCGTGGTTTCATTGGAGGGTCTGCAAGAAAGCAAACACTATCATTTTGACACATAGAAATCATTTCTGATTTGATCAGGTCTCCAATTATATTTTCTTTTGCACTAATGTCTCATTTTGTACTGTTTTGTAGAATTTACATATAATTAAAAACAACAACACACAAAATGCTGGAGGAACTCTCTAGGTCAGGCAGCACCTATGGAAATGAATAAATGGTCAATGTTTTGGGCCGAGACCATTCTTCAGGGCTAAGAAGGAAGGGGGAAGATGTCAGAATAAAAATATGGAGGTGGGAGGGGAAGGAGGCTAGCTGGAAGGTGACAGATGAAACGAGGTGGGTGGGAAAGGTCAAGAGTTGGAGAAGACAGAATCGGATAGGAGAGGAAAGTGGACCATCCTGGGAAAAGGAAGGAGGAGGGGAAAGAAGTCGGAGTAGGGAATAGAAGAGAGGGGAAGGAAACATTTTTTTTACTGGAAGGAGAAATTGATATTCACACCATCAGGTTGGAAGCTACCAGATGAAATATAAGGTGTTGCTCCTCCACCCTGAGGGCAGCCTCATCTTGGCACAAGAGGAGGCCATGGATCAACACATTGGAATGGGAATCAGAATTAAAATGTTTGGCCCCAGGGAAGTCCCAATTATGGCGAATGCTTTAAACATCTAGCATCAGCAGACATTCTTGTATTTATACAAATTAATATTCTATGTTGTCTGAACCTACAGTACGTGCCTCTGATACTGCTGCAAACAAGCTTTCCATTGTACCTGGGTTTTATTGAACATTTACATTTGACAGTGACCCTGATTTGACTTGACTGCATAGACCAGATAACAACAGTCAAATTATCTTCTTTATGCGTAATGCATGTTAATGACTAACTTTTAAGGTCATTCATAGATTTTTTTGAAAACATTTTATGGTTAACAATGTATTAGGAAGAACGTAAGAAATAGAAGCAGCAGGCAGCACGTGGTTCCTCAGGCTAGCTCGACCATTCAGTATATTCACGGCTGGTCTTTTGCCTCAAGCCAACATAGTCATGGGTGCCTCCCACCCCATCCATTCTCTCTTCTACTGTCAGGCAGAAGATGTAAAAACTTAACAGCATGTTTTCTACCACCAGGATCAAGGTAATCTTAAACTCTTGAAACGGAATTCTCTTACACTAATGGACGAATCCTGGATCCCCTAATCTACTTCATTATGGTCCTTGCATTTTATGCATCTACCTGCCCGTCCACTATAACACTATATTCTCCATTCTGTTTTCCTTTCTATTATTTTGATATATTTAATGTTTAGAACGACCCTGTCAAAACAAAAGACTCTCAGTGCACCAATACCAATAATGAATCAATCCCAATACTGAACCAATACCAATAATGAATCAATACCAATACTGAACCAATACCAATAATGAACCAATACCAATAATGAATCAATAACAATAATGAATCAATACCAATACCGAATCAATACCAATACTGTCCCAGTCACACTTGGCCCATTGATGGCTCCATATTAACCTCATCATTCACCTTGGAGCCCACAGAACCAAGACATCCAAGATCCTGAGAGAAAGCTGATCCGCTTTCTTGGCTTTGGTCCTCACTCACCCCTGCCTCTGAATGTTCCTGGCCGCACTCTCCATGCCAAAAGGGTGATGGTTCGACTCAGACACCAGCTGAATAGAAGCTCCTCAATGGAGAAGCTATGATGGGACTAGATCCTTTCAGGGTAAATCATGCAAACATGAGGAAATCTGCAGATGCTGGAAATTCAAACAACGCACACAAAATGCTGGTGGAACACAGCAGGCCAGGCAGCATCTATAAGGAGAAGCACTGTTGACGTTTCGGGCCGAGACCCTTCGTCAGGACTAACTGAAAGGAGAGATACTAAGAGATTTGAAAGTAGTGGGGGGAGGGGGAAATGCGAAATGATAGGAGAAGACCGGAGGGGGGTGGGATGAAGCTAAGAGCTGGAAAGATAATTGGGAAAGTGATACAGAGCTGGAGAAGGGAAAGGATCATGGGATGGGAGGCCTCGGGAGAAAGGGGGAGGGGGGGGGGAGCACCAGAGGGAGATGGAGAACAGGCAGGGTGATGGGCAGAGAGAGAGGAAAAAAAAACTAAATATGTCAGGGGTGGGGTAAGAAGGGGAGGAGGGGCATTAACGGTAGGGTAAATCATGGTTTAGGTGTTGAGGCTGCCAAAGTGAGCAAAAGAAATCATGATTGGACCCTCCCCATTCATGAAGCAATTCTGTGTGTCATTCAACCAAAGTTCTAAAGCCCACTGCCAAATGGAGGGGGCAGGAGGTAGTGGAAGGGGGAGAACCCCATGAGACCAGGACATTGTTACCTCGGCAGCAGCAAGAAGTAGTTGTACTAACCACGACTACACAGTTAGCACAACACTTTAAAGTGCAGGTGACCCAGATTCAATTCCCCACCGCTGCCTGTAAGGAGTTTGTACATCTCCCCGCGACCACGTGGGTTTCCTCCGGGTGCTAGAGTCTCCTCCCACAGCCCAAAGACTGCTGGACCCACTGAGTTCCTCCAGCCATTTGTTTGTTGCTCCAGATCCCAGCATCAGCAGTCTTCGATGTCAACATTATGTCCCATGAACTGAACTACAAAGTAATAATAATTAATTAATTCTTACTGCTTATTGGTTAGCATCTGGGTCAAACATACAACATTGTGTATTCTTACCATAAGACCACAGACTTAGGACCAGAGTTAGGCCATTTGGTCCATTCACCTGCTTCGCCATTCAATAATGGCTACTTTATTTTCCCTCTCATTCTTCTACCTTCTCACTATAACCTTTGATGCCTTTACTAATCAAAAATCAATCTTTAAATATACCCGAAGACTTGGCCTTCACAGCAGTCTGTGGCAATGAATTCAACAGACTCCTCACCCTCTGGCTAAATAAACTCTGCTTTATATCTGAAAAAAGAGGGATGTCTTTCTATTCAGAGGTTGTGCCCACTAGTCCTCCTGGAAACATCCTCTCCAAGTCCTTAAAACAGGCATGCTAACTATAATTCAGTCGTGCTCTGTGGAAATGCTTACTTCTGACAAGATGGGAAATCAAATCAGGGCTGATGACACTTTTGGCTGTCTCTGTTTGGAGACACTCAGCTGAATCTAAGTACCTATCTATAGTAGAAGCCTATTCAGCCCTTACAGTCTGTCCCACCAATTAACCAGATACGTTCTTCCATGCCACAGACTCTCCGCTATACTAATCAAACAGGACTAAGGTATCTCCATCTAGTTCAATAATCCAGATGCAACATAGTGGACAGCTTTGTGGTCACCTTAGGAAGAAACTGCATTTCCTGCTGTGTCCCAGCTGGAGAGGGCTCACTGCCCGATATCCAATTATATGCCAGTGATAGACTGTTCCAAGTGGAAATCTGAGGTTATCACGGACCTAGTCACTGTGTTCCAAGAAAAATCTTCAAGAGTCCTCAACGTTAAGACAGACAGGACTTCCACAATCTCAAAAGTGATCTAATTTGCCAAATAAATGACGTGCCATTAGATAGTTCCACATCGGATGAAATTCCAGTGTTTGTAGTGGAGAGGAACGGAAGTGATTAAAAGAAGATCACTGGAGGATTTAAATGCTTCCTGGAAACTGTAGGATTGGTTACCCCTGCACATTTTGTCATAATGCACAAAGCTGATAATTTCTTCTAAATTAATTCCTGCAATTTTTTTATTTACAGCAGGTAAGACAAACGTGCCTTTGGTAACACAATTGTACACTATGTCATACAGCATTTTCCCATCCAAGAAATGATTTTGTACAGTGTTTGTTTTGTAGAGCTGTATAAAGCAGGATCCTACAAACACCAGGTAGCTAATTTATGAACTGAAGGCTGGTTAGAACACCAGGCAAAGTTTTCCTTACTGACAAGTCACAGATGAGGTGGTACTGGCTCTGAAAATACAAATTCAAACTTTAGCTCTGTGCAATTCCAGTAGGTTGCCAGTAGGGGGCAGTTAATCACCTTGATTTTTCTGCATGTTTTTGCTTTGACGACCACAAGATGCTGAACATGAGCACCACACACAAACAGCTGGAGAATCTCAGCAGGCCAGGCAGCATCTATCGAAAAGAGTACATTTCAGGCCAAGACCCTTCATCAGGGTCTAATGCTAAACAAATCCTTTCTGCACTTCAGACCATTTTGTTGCATTAGTGGAGCACTTGGTAAGATTTACTAATTTACTAAACACACAACTGCATTAAATAAACACGGTATATCCTATGGCCTGATCTATAACAAAATGACAATTAACTTGGCACAGTACAGGCTCTTCAGCCATTATTGTGCTGGTCTTTTAACCTACTCCAAGATCGTTCTAATTTTTCCCTCCTACATAGCCCGTAACCTTCCATTTTTCTTTCATCTATGCTTATAAGAATCTCTATTGTTAAATAAATAAATAAAATGTTTCTAACGTATCAGCTTCTAACATCACCCCTGGCACTGCATTTCAGACTCTTGCCACTCCCTGTGTCAAAAACCTACCTCTGACATCACCAGTAAACTTTTCTCTACTCACCTTAACAGGAAGTCTTCCAGTATTAGCCATTGCTACCCCCGTAGAAAGGCCCTGGCTATTCACTCTCCCTCTCCCTCTCATAATCTTTATTTCTTTCTATTAAGTTACCTCTCATCTTCCTTCACTCCAAAGAATAAACTCCTATCTCACTCAACCTTCCCTCATAAGACATGTTCTCTAATCCAGGAAGCATCCTGGTAAATCCCCTTTGCACCTTCCCTGAAGTTTCCACATTCTTCCTATAATGAGGTGATCGGAACTGAATACAATACTCCAAGTGTGGTCTAACCAGAGTTTCATAGATCTACAATGTTATCTCAGCAGGTCCGGCAGCAGCTATGGAGAAATAAAGGAGTTATATCCCAAAAAGTCAGTTGTGTATTCCTCTCCACAAATGCTGGCCGACTCCTCCAGCATTTTGTATATGTTACTCCAGATTTCCAGCATCAGCAGAATCTATTTTTATGATTTGCAGCATTACCTCACAGTTCTTAAACTCATCTCCCCACTATATGCCTTCTTAACCACCCTATCAACTTTCACAGCAACTTTGAGAAATCTATGGGATTGCAGAGGAGATATACAAGGATGTTGCCTGGATTGGTGAGCGTGCCTTATGTTGGGTTGCTTTAGGCTGAATGAACTCGGCCTTTTCTCCTTGGAACGACAGATGATGAGAGGTCAAGTATCACAGACTCTCTTGTTGCAATTTCTACGTACTGATTAAGGAAACTTTCCTAAACACATTTGACAAACTATCACATCTAGTCCATTTACAGTATACGAGTCTCAGTCAATATGTGGAACGTTAGAATCACCTACGATTTTACTTGCAACAGTCTGCAATCACTCTGCAAACTTGTTCCTCTAAATCCCTCAGACTACTGGGTGGTCTGTAATATAGCCCCATTAACATGGTCATACTTCTCCTATTTCTCATTTTGACCCATAATGGCTCACAAAACGAGTTCTCTGTTCTGACTGAGCACTGCCATGACATTTTCCCTGACTAGGGAAATGCCACCCCTCTTCCTTTAATCCATCCCGCTTTGTCACATTTAAATCAACTGAACCCCAGAACACTGAGCTCTCAGACCTGCCCCTCTGACAACCAAGTCTTACTAATGGCTACAACATTATTATTCCGGGTGTTGATCCATGCCCTGAGCTCATCTGCCTTTCCTGCGATGTATCTTACATTGAAACATACATAGCTCCGCACATTAGTCGCATCATGCTCAGCCTATTGATTCCTGACTTTGAGGTCTGAACAGCATCAGTCTCCCCAACCTCTCCACTAACTGTTCTGGCACTCTGGTTCCCATCCACCTGCAACTCTAGTTTAAACCCCACCATGCAGCACTAGCAAACCTTCCCGCTAGGATATTAGTCCCGCTCCAGTTAAGGTGCAGACCGTCTCTTCTATACAGGTCCCTCCTTTCCTGGAAGAAATCACAATGATCCAAAAATCTTATGTCCTCCCTCCGCCACCAACTCCTTAGCCACATGTTAAACCATATAGAAACATAGAAAACCTACAGCACAATACAGGCCCTTCGACCCACGAGGTTGTGCCAAACATGTCCCTACCTTAGAAATTACTAGGCTTACCTATAGCTCTCTATTTTTCTAAGCTCCATGTACCTATCCAAAAGTCTCTTAAAAGACCCTATCATATCCGCCTCCACCACTGTTGCCGGCAGCCCATTCCACACACTCACCACTCTCTGAATAAAAAAACTTACCCCCAACATCTCCTCTGTACCTGCTCCCCAGCACCTTAAACCTGTGTCCTCTTGCGCTGGGAAAAAGCCTCTGACTATCCACACGATCAATGCCGTTCATCCTCTTATACACCTCTATCAGGTCACCTCTCATCCTCCGTCGCTCTAAGGAGACAAGGTTCACTCAGCATAATCTTCCTATTTCTGGTCTCACTAGTACTTGGCACAGGTAGCAGTCCTGAGATCACACCCCTGCCCTTTAACTTAGCACCTAACTCCCTGAACTCCCTGTGCAGAATCTGATCACTCTTTCTACCATGTCATTGGTACCTTGGTTACAAATACCATCTTGTGCATATTTACCTTGGAGAAAAACCAACTGCAATAATCGTTTACTATTTTATTTTGGAACTAAATGTTAACCACCCCTCTCCCCCCCCCGCAAATTATTTCAATGATGTGGTTTAACCTAACAGTATCGAAAAGAGCAAGTGGATGTCGCGTAGGCTTGGATTTGAACTTGCACGCTACTTGTGAACAGTGCATGGGGTAAACCTGGCAGAAGGTATATTCCTGAGGTCCAGCTGAATTTACCTGCATGCTTCCATTACGTGGTATTCCTGCCCACAGGGTAATTAGTCACCTCAAGAAGAAGAATGGCATGCTTGAAACATACTCGGCTGGGAGCCTGGAAGAAACCTCCCCCAATCAATTATGACGGTTTGGAATTTCGAATAGTTGTGTAGGGATCATTCAAGTCATTGTGATATGAGGCAAGCTGAAATGCAGATTTTGAGGTTGCTTGCATAAAATTCATTTCCATTCCAGATTACTGATGAAGTTCCAGTTGAGAAAGGCACAGAGGTCAGGAATTGGTGAAAATTGACTATATGCAGGAAGACAGCAATTGTAGCTGGACATCTGACAGATCAAATCCAAAGCCCTACTGACCCATCACCTTGGCTGATTCAGCACTTCTACCAACACACCCACCTTCTGAAATTCCTACCTCATAGAACATAGAAACCCACAGCACATTACAGGCCCTTCGGCCCACAATGTTGTGCCAACCATGTAACCTACTCTAGAAACTGCCTAGAATTTTCCCACTTCATAGCCTTCTATTTTTCTGAGCTCCACGTAGCTATCTAAGAGTCTTTTAAAATACCCTATTGCATCCACCTCTAACCCTAATGTATCTGTCTTGAGGTTTAATTGTGTACAGTACTGTGCAAAAGTATTACGCACATATATATACCTTGAGTGCCTTGTGGGAGCAAAGGATGTTGGAAATGGCAGCCAGGGACCACCACTCATTGATGTTTTGCTCACTTAGCCCAAACACCAGGTATGGTCATTTGATTCCAAACAATTAGTCTATTAATCATTACAGAATGTCTCTCTGGTGTTTCCCTAGTGTGTCCGCCTCCACCACTGACTATGGATTTTAGTAAGGCATTTGACAAGGTTCCACACGGTAGGCTTATTCAGAAAGTCAGAAGGCATGGGATCCAGGGAAGTTTGGCCAGGTGGATTCAGAATTGGGTTGCCTGCAGAAGGCAGAGGGTTGTGGTGGAGGGAGTACATTCAGATTGGAGGGTTGTGACTAGTGGTGTCCCACAAGGATCTGTTCTGGGACCTCTACTTTTCGTGATTTTTATTAATGACCTGGATGTGGGGGTAGAAGTTTGCAAGTTTGCAGATGACACAAAGGTTGGTGGTGTTGTAGATAGTGTAGAGGATTGTCAAAGATTGCAGAGAGACGTTGATAGGATGCAGAAGTGGGCTGAGCAGTGGCAGATGGAGTTCAACCCAGAGAAGTGTGAGGTGGTACATTTTGGAAAGACAAACTGCAAGGTAGAGTACAAAGTAAATGGCAGGATACTTGGTAGTGTGGAGGAGCAGAGGGATCTGGGGGTACATGTCCACAGATCCCTGAAAGTTGCCTCATAGGTAGATAGGGTAGTTAAGAAAGCTTATGGGGTGTTAGCTTTCATAAGTCGAGGGATAGAGTTTAAGAGACACAATGTAATGATGCAGCTCTATAAAATTCTAGCTAGACCACACTTAGAGTACCATGTCCAGTTCTGGTCGCCTCACTATAGGAAGGATGTGGAAGCATTGGAAAGGGTACAGAGGAGATTTACCAGGATGCTGCCTGGTTTAGAGAGTATGGATTATGATCAGAGATTAAGGGAGCTAGGGCTTTACTCTTTGGAGAGAAGGAGGATGAGAGGAGACATGATAGAGGAGTACAAGATATTAAGAGCAATAGACAGAGTGGACAGCCAGCACCTCTTCCCCAGAGCACCACTGCTCAGTACAAGAGGACATGGCTTTAAAGTAAGGGGAGGGAAGTTCAAGGGGGATATTAGAGGAAAGTTTTTCACTCAGAGAGTGGTTGGTGCGTGGAATGCACTGCCTGAGTCAGTGGTGGAGGTGGACACACTAGTGAAGTTTAAGAGACTACTAGACAGGTATATAGAGGAATTTAAGGTGAGGGGTTATATGTGAGGCAGGGTTTGAGGGTCGGCACAACATTGTGGGCCGAACGGCCTATAACGTGCAGTACTATTCTATGTTTCCCTCTCCCTTCCCCTTTTCCAAACCATGATCTCCTTCCCCTTGCCCCCTTCGCAATCTCAGTCCACAATAGAAGCCCATATCAGAATCAGGTTTATCATCACTCACGTATGTCATGAAATTAGTTTTATATTTGTGGCAGTAGTATAGTGCAATACATAAAATTACCACAGTACTGTGGAAAATTCTTAACAACTCTTATGTATGTGTGTATATATATATATATACACACAAATACATACACACACACACACGTGTGTGTGTATGTGTGTGTGTGCCTAAGACTTTCACACAGTGCTGTTATCTCTCATTGTAGACCAGGATAGGTGGCAGAGTGGGCTATGAACATGCATAGAGGCTTCAAGGGAATTTAGAGTGACTGAGCAGATGGAAGATGGAGGGATAAGAGTGTGAAAAAGTATGAGGTCACTTACTTTAGTAGAAAGGCAGAATATTCTTGAATAGTGAGAAAGTACAAGTTGTTGGTGATTAGAGGGATTAGGGAGTCCTTGTATTCTAATCACTGAGAAACCTATCATTTGTTCAACCCTTATGGCTATTCTTTCTAATAATTTGTTTTCTATAATCATTTAGTTTTCATTATACTTCTCCATGAGGCAAATTAAAATGCTTTTGTCTGGTGAAGCTGTATGGTTGCCGAAAATTATTTGTTTCAACACTGAGAAGACAAGCAGATGTAATTACACCATCATAAGATGAATCTTCTCACTTGGAAGCAAATGTCCTTTAATTTCTCAGTTTAAACATGTCACGTTGCAGTGACCTATAATTATTATTTTATTTAGAGACACAGGGCCTGCGTCTAAAGGCGAGCCTGCGGTGCCCAATTACAACCATGTGACCAATTTCTTTCTAACCAGTATGTTTTTGGAATGGGGGGGCTGTGGGAACCAGAGCATCCAGAGGAAACCCACACGGTCATGGCGATAACATACAAACTCCTTGCAGGCAGTGGCAGAATTGAACCCAGGTCACTGGCTCTAATCGCTATGCCACCATGCCGACCATTATTTTACACACAAACAAACAGCTGGAGGACAACACAATTGCACCATTCTGTATACATGGCAATGTTGAGTCATAATAGAACTCTTAAGTTCTTAAGAACTTTTAAGGTATTTTGAGAAATATATATTTTTATGCTTTCTTCCTTGTTGGCTTCATCCCTATAAGTTGGCCTATGGAAATGTGAATCCAATACCTCAAGCTGCCGAGAGAAACTAACAGTTAACATAAAAACAGGCCGGTTGTCCTATTTGCTGTAGGCTGGTTTTAATCAACTGGCAGCACTTGCAGCTGAGTAACAATATTTACTTGTTTTATGGATCTGATGTTAAATCAGACGCTCTTGGGCTCCCTCATGAGGATGCAAGATTCCAGGGTATTATTTGGAATAAAAGCCAGAAAGTTATCGAGCCAATATTTATTCTTTGATCAACTTGGAAAGGAGAAGATCATGTCTGGCCCTGGATCACATTCTTCATTCGGGGAGCCGCTTCCATCTGCAGTTTCCTCTGCCTTGGGAAAGCAGCCACCAAACCACGAGCCCTTCCTACCCTCTGCCTATTCTCTCTTCTCCCCTCTCCAGCAGGATAGAAAGCACAAAAAGTTTAAAGTTACCACCTGAATCAAGCAGTTTCTATCCTGCTGTTATCAGATTCTCAAATGGTCTACTCATATGGTAAAGATGATTTCTTGATGGTAATACTTTCTGTATCTCCCAATTTATCTCTTTGTGGTCCTTGCACTGCACTCTCTGTAGCTGCTAAACTATACATTGTTTTCTTTTAACTACTTCAGTGGACTTATCCATGGCATGATCAACAAGCGAACAAAATTTTCTCCATTGTAACGGCACCTGTGACAATAACAAACACATTTAACTAATTAGAAATTGGTTTCTGGTTTCCTAGCATTACCTCAGAACCCGCAGAAGTACTTTATGTGAAGTGTTTTGGGGCCAACGAAAATAACTACTCAGTGGCCACTTTATTAGGTACACCTGTGTACCTCTTTGTTAATCAGCCAACCACGTGGGATCAACCCATGCGTTAGAGCACGCAGGCTTGGTCAAGAAGTCATGAGGAGAACGTACAAACTTCTTAAAGACAGCATTGGAATTGAACTCTAAACTCTGTCCTGAATTGTAATAGCACTGCACGAGCTGCAATGCCACTGTGCTGAAGCATTGAAGATGGGCCTGCTCATCGCCTCCCTCTGGTGCTCCTCCCCCTTTTTCTTTCTTTCATGGCCTTCTGTCCCCACCTATCACACTCCCCCTTCTCCACTCCTGTATTTCTTTCTCCAATTAACTTCCCAGCTATTCACTTCATCCCTTCCCCTCCCTATTTCACCTAACACCTTGTGTTTCTCTCTCCACTCCCCCACCTTTTAAATCTACTCCTCATCCTTGTTTCTATGTTTCCTGCTGAAGGGTTTCGGCCCAAAATGTCGACTGCACTTTTTTCCATAGATGCTGCCTGGCCTGCTGAGTTCCTCCAGCATTTTGTGAGTGTTGCATTGGTTTCATACACTCAATGGCCTCATTATTACATACACATGTGTGTTAATGCAAATATCTAATATTGCAGCAACTCAATGCATAAAAACACGTAGACATAGTCAAGAGGTTCAGCTATTGTTCAGACCAAATGTCAGAATGGGGAAGAAATGTGACTTTGTCCATAGAATTATTGTTGGTGCCAGATGGGGTGGTTTGAGTATCTCAGAAACTGCTGATCCTCTGGGATTTTCACGCACGACAGTCTCTAGAGTTTACAGAGAATGGCACAAAAAGCAAAAAAAAAAAATCCAGTGAGCGGCAGTTCTGTGAACGAAAACGACTTGTTAATGAGAGATGTCAGAGGAGAATGACAGGAAGGCAACAATAACTCAAAAGGCCACACCTTACAACTGTGGAGCATCTCTGAAGGCATAACATACTGAACCTTGAAGTGGATGAGCTACAGCTACAAAACACTACAATCATAATTCAGTGGCCAATTTATTAAGTACAGGAGGTACCAAAGAAAATGGGCATTCAGTGTAAATACACACACACTTACTTTAAATCAATTCCACTTCACCTGCCCCTTCACAAGGTTTAGAGTGAAATAAACAAAACCCAAAAGCATCATTGTGGTTATGTTGGGATGACTCAACAGAGCATTAGCAAATATCATATGGGTGGCATGGAAGAAGCAGTTCACATTACAAGACAAGAGATATTAAACTGTTCTCTAAGTTGTAATAAGCTCCATCAAGACTAATTTTAAGTGTGATTTGAGAATCCATTTAACCTTATAATACGATAATTGTGCCTCTTTGGGGTAAGAACATCATACACAACAGGGAAAAGTGAAATTCTGGTCATATTTTACAACATAACATCTAATGATGCATCTTAAATAGAGAAAAATGAATGAAATGCTTCAGAGGCATAGAATTATTATCTGAAGAAGAAATTACTAGGAAGGGTGATCAGTGGTCTTTCATTGATTCTATTGTACTTACTGTGAATGCCCGCAGGAAAATTAATAATGGTGGAGTAGGAGTACTTTGATAATAAATTTACTTTGAATCCTGAACTTTGGGAGGTACACTTTCAGGTAAGTTTTAAAGGAGAGGCATAATTATAGAATTTGGCTCTGAACAATTAGTTGAGCATATGGGGCAGGAAGAGGGTGACGTGCATGAGAGGCAATAAAATAACAATACAAAATGAACGGATAGGGAAAATTTGCAGTCAGTGGGATGAGTTGAAGTTTAGCAGAGGGACAAAAATCAAAAAGGGTGATGAATACAGGACTGAAGGTGTTGTATTTGAATACATGCAGTATATGGAATAAGGTAGATGAACTTGTAGCACAGTGACAGATCGGCAGGTATGACACTGTGGGCATTACTGAGTCAAGACTGAAAGAAGATTATAATTGGGAGATTAACATTCAAAGATACACATTGTATCAGAAGAACAGGTGGGTAGGCAGAGGGGGTGGCATGGCTCTATTGGTAAAAAAATGAAATCAAATCCTTAGAAGAAGGTGACATATGATCAGAAATGTAGAATCACTGTGGGGAGAGAAACTGCAAAGGGTAATAAGATTCTGATGGGAGTTATATACGGGCCTCCGAACAGGAGCCTGGATGTGGGCTACAAATTACAATGGAAGATAGAAAATGCACGTCAAAAGGGCAATGTTACGATAGGCATGGGGTATTTCAATATGCAGGTAGATTGGGAAAAACAGATTGGTGCTGATTTTGGATTCCAAGAGAGACAATTTGTAGAATGCCTATGAGATGGCTTTTTAGAGCAGCTCATCGTTGAACCCACTAAGGGATCAGCTATTCTCTACTGGGTGTTGTGTAATGAACCAGATTTGATTAGGGAGCATAAGATAAAGGAACCCTTAGGAGGAAGTGATCATAATATGAGAGAATTCACCTTGCAAATTGAGATGGACAAGCTAAAGTCAAATGTATTACGTAATGGTCAAGGGAATTACACAGGTACAAAAGAGGAGCTGGCCAAAGTTGCTTATAATGAGATTCTAGCAGAAATGATGGCAGAGCAGCAATGGCTGGAGTTTCTGGGAGCAATTCAGAAGGGAAAGGATAGATACATCCCAAAGGTGAAGAAGTATTCTAAAGACAGGATGACACAATGATGGCTGACAAAGGAAGTCAAAGCCAACATAAAAGCCAAAGAGAGGGCATATAATGGAGCAAAAATTAGTTGGAAGTTAAGAGGATTGGGAAGCTTTTAAAAACCAAAAGGTGGCAAATTAAAAAGCCATAAGGGGAAATCAATGAAATATGAAAGTAAGCTCGACAATAATGTCAAAGAGATATCAGAAGATTTTTCAGATGTATAAAGAGTAAAAGAGAAGTGAGAGAGATATCAGACCACTGGGAAATGATACTGGAGAGGTAGTAATTGTTGCAAGGAGTGAAGGAAGCGAACCTAAGTGCAGGACATAGGCACAGAGATTGAGTTTGGATGCTTACACTGGCATAAGCACCGAACAGCAAACAGGAGGGATCTTGACACAGAGCCTTGACTCAGAGAAACGGAGTCTCATAGGTAAACCTTGAAACTGGAGCTAACTTAGAACAAGCAGTTCTAAGCAGTCGAGAAACATAGTTATCTCACAGGAAAAAGACCAACAATCTGGTGACTAATGTTTGTAACACCAGCGTTCTTATGCTGCAGGTCTTGATAGAATCCAGTGTGTCATCATCAAAGAGAATTAGCAGTAAATGGGAAATTAACATTTGGAATCAAATCATATTAAAAGGAAACTAGGAGCAAGATAGGGAATTAATGATCAGGACCATGACAGTAATGAGGGAAAAAGAAAATGGTGGGTGAACTGAGTAAGTATATTGCATCAGGCTTCACTGTTAAGATACTAGTACTATGTGAGATTTTTGAGAGGCTAATGGGCAGAAGTGAGTGTTATTGCTATTACTAGGGAGAAGGGGCTTGGGAAGCTGAAAGATCTGGTTAGATAAGTCACCAGGACCAGATGGACTATACCACAGGGTTCTGAAACAAGTAGCTGAAGAGAATGTGGAGGCATTAGTGATGAACTTTCAAGAATCACTAGATCTTGGCATGGTTCCAAAAGTGTGGAAAATTGGAAATGTCACTGCACTCTTCAAGAAGGGAGGGAGGCAGAAGAAAAGAAACTATAGGCAGATAGGCAGTGGTTGGAAAAAGATTGGAGTCAATCGTTAAGGATGAGGTTTCGGGGTACTTTGAGACACATAGTAAAATATGCCAAAGTCAGCATGGTTTCTTTAAGGGAAAACCTTGGCTGACAGATCTCCGGAGTTCTTTGAGGAAATAACAAGCAGGACAGACAAAGGAGAATCAGTGAATGTTTTGTACATGGATTTTCAGAAAGCCTTTGACAATGTGTCACACATAAGGCTGATTTTTAGGCAGGTGTTGTTGAGGATGCAGGGAGGCTGCTGAAGGACTTAAACAGATTAAGAGAATGGGTAAAGAAGTGGCAGATTGTATACAGAGTAGGGAAGTATATGGTCATGCACTTTGGTAGAAGAAATAAGAGCACAGACTATTTTCTAAACGGGGAGAAAATTCAAAAGTCCAAGGTGCAAAGGGACTTTGGAGTCCTTATGCAAGATTCCTTAAAGGTTAATTTGCAGGTTGAGTCAGTGGTGAGAAAGGCAAATGCAATATTAGCATTCATTTTGAGACGACTAGAACATAAAAACAAGGACATAATGCTGAGGCTTTACAAAGCACTGGTGAGGCCTCACTTGAAGTATTATGAGCAGTTCTGGGTGCCTTATCTAAGAAAGAACGTGCTACCACTGGAGAGGGTTCAAAGGAGGTTCACAAAATAATTCCATAAATGTAAAGCTTATTTTATGAGGAGCATTTAATGGGTCTGGGCTAGTACTCACTGGAATTTAGAAGAATGAGGGGATATCTCAAAGATGCGGAGAGGATGTTTCCTGTAGTGGGTGATTAGGCCCAGAGTGCCCAGCATCAGAATAGAGGGACGTCCATTTAGAATGGAAATGAGGAGGAATTTCTTTAGCCAAAGGGTGGTAAATCTGTGGAATTCTTTGTCATAGGTGGCTGTGGAGGCCAGGACATTTGAAGTACCTAAGGTGGAGATTGATAGGTTCTTATAAGTCATGGCATGAAAGGTTATGAGGGGTTGAAGAATGGGGTTGAGGGGGAAATCGATCAGCCAAGGTAAAGTGCCAGAGCAGATACGCTGTAATAAGACTACTTCTAATAAGCTATATTTTCACAAAATGGTGCTCATGAGAGAGTATGACTTTCCCAGAACAAAGGTACCTGAAAAAATATCTCATGCATGCAAAGTCGCCGAGTAGCAAAAAAAACTGCATACATTTAAGAGAGTAGTCAGGCTTACTATGAATGGACAAGGAATGACAAGAAGAATGACAGAAAAATGGGGTGACTAGGATCGATTCTTCTGCTATTGATTTCTGCGGCGGATTACTCATTCGTCTGCAACTCATTGGTACGTCGTTTTAGCTTACAGGAATTGTACCTGTGTTTTATAAATCTTTATGTTTTAGAAATAGTTTGTAAATTGTAAATCTCTTATATGATAGAAATCCTCTGTGAGTTTTAAATGTGTTTTAAGAATTTTATCTAAATTTAAATGTGCATCACTAAAAATAAATTAACTATGTTTAAACTACTTTGTTAGCTGGAAGTATCTCCTTGGTAGGGAGGGAGGACCCACTGCTCAATTGGTGGGTATTGCCAGCTAAACTTGCCATGGAGGATAAACAGAAGAGATCTAGTTTTTGAAGAGTAGGTAGATAACAGTTGGTACAGCCTCTCTTTAGTGAGGGTATTTGTAGCTATCTACACATTGGATAAGGCTTAAGATCTTCTGAATTCAGAACTTTGGTCACCGAATTACAGGAAGGATATTAATAAGGTTGAAACAGTGCAGAGAAGGTTTACAAGGATGTTGCCAGAACTTGAGAAACTGAGTTACAGAGAAAGGTTGAATAGGTTAGGACTTTACTCCCTGGAGCGTAGAAGAATGAGGGGAGATTTGATAGAGCTGTATAGACTTATGATGGGTATAGATAGAGTGAATGCAAGCAGGCTTTTTCCACTGAGGCTAGGGGAGAAAAAAACCAGAGGACATGGGTTAAGGGTGAAGGGGGAAGAGTTTAAAGGGAATATTGGGGGGGCTTCTTCACACAGAGTGTGGTGGGAGCGTGGAATGAGCTGCCAGATGAAGTGGTAAATACGGGCTCACTTTTAACATTTAAAAAAAACTTGTACAGGTACATGGATGAGAGGTGTATGAAGGAATATGGTCCAGGTGCAGATCAGTGGGACTAGGCAGAAAAATGGTTCGGCACAGCCAAAAGGGCTGTTTCTGTGCTGTAATATTCTATGGTTCTATGGTTTGCAGGCAGTGGATTGAATACCATCACGAGAGAATCGCATATATCACTTTAAATCAGGGGTTCCCAAGCTGGGGTCAACAGTTAATGGTAGGGGTTCATGACATGAAAAAGATTGGGCACCCCTGCTTTAAAGGATAAGAGTTCAAAAGCAGATCGTTACTCGCTCAGTAAAGCAGAGACAAGCAGTGAATTTCCCTCTTTTGAGGACATTTGCAGCAGCAGGTGCAAAACGAAGGCCTGGAGGAACATTGGGGACACCAGTCACCCCAATCATGAACGGTTTCGGCTGCTTCCGTCTGGCAGACGCTTCCACAGCATCAAAGCCAGGACCAACAGGCTATGGGACAGCTTCTTTCTATAAGCCATTAGACTTTTAAATTCACATGTCTGTACATTGCAACGGAGTCATAACGCGGAGATTTTTACTCCCTCCCATTGTGGGATAGATTTCAGATTTAAGTAAATTCAAAATTCAATGACCAGATCTAGTGCTCAAACCCTTTGAACTGAGACTTGAACCTACAGCCTTCTGACTTGAAAGCAAGGTAGCTCCCAGCAGAGTATTAAACAGTTCATGGCTGGTTCCTGATACAGCTACAGGTATACCTTGAAAATTTTATACCATATGACCCTTGAGCATCCAGTAGAAAACCAAGATTCCCATTACATCTTCCTCAATTTTAAATTACCACCTCCCTATTTCAGAGGAGTAGGCAGTAGCTCCTAACATTTTTTCACATTGAATGAGTATTCTACAAATCAATTTTATTATGGCAGAGGAAACAAATATTCATAAAAGTATGCAAAATGTTTGAAAGAGCTTCAGTAGTGTTTCCAATTGGCGGGCAGAAGTACACCATCTAATGCTGCTAGGTAATTAATTTCTTTTCCATTAACTGTAACCCCATTCACTCCTGCTGTGAACTTACATCCAGCTCTGACTTCAGCCCACTGAAGCAGCTGCAGTGATCCGTTGTTGCGAACAGAACAAGTCAGATTCCCTTCGAGTTGATTGAAATTAGGTAAGGTGACTGCAGACGCTTGGTTGTTCAACACACTGTACTGGGTTCTTGAAATCTCCTCCCCGTTCATTTGCCAGACCACAGCAGTTGGGTTAATCTTGTAGTCTAAGGCACACGCTTCACTTCTCAACAAGCAGGCAGCCGTTAAAGGATTACCGAGACGAAGAACTGAGGAATTCAGTGCAATATGACTGCAGTTTTTCCAGACCACGTGGACAGCGTCTGAAAATTAAGACATCAGTGTCAGAGATCCACGCAGGTCAATCAACGCAGTCCCAGAACAGAATTAAAATGTTATCAAACTTGCTAATGGATGAGGTTGCATTTTGTTTAAGAAAGGTTCTTTAAGCAGATTAATTAGTGGCATTTGTGAGAACTTGGGGTGAGCAGTTTAGCCTGGTTGTCATAGAGGTGTGTGTGTGTGTCTGTGTGTGTGGTATATTGGCCATCAGTTGCACTCACTTTGCACTTTCACCAGCATGAGGTCAATGAAGTGAAACGTATGGAATAATTTATCAAAGACTCAGCAAAACACACAAAATGCTGGAGGAACTCAGCAGGCCAGGCAGCGTCTATTTCCCCACATACTTTGGAGGCTTATGGTCAGCTGATATCTTCCCTGCTTCCCCCGAACCTCTGTCTCAACAAAGTTTAATTATGCATGTGAGACTTAACTCACAGTCAGTCCCCAGTGTCTGTAAGCTGGCCTGTTGTCAGGCAGGGAATCTGTTGAAAAAGTATTAAGACATATGGTAGCTGATTTTTGCCAGAGAAGTGCTGGAAACCTCTATCATCGGAGCTCATGCCAGCTTGGATAGAATGCTAGTTTTTCTTGTTGCATTTAATCAGAGTTGTCAGATGTTGCCAAATTTGTGCTATTTTGATTATATTCTTCCAAACCTTTAAATAAATAAAGTTATTTTTCTTTAATCTCTTTCACAGCCAGCGAGCTGACTGAAGAATGACAGCAAGGCTTCAGAAATGGAAAATAACCCATTAAAAATGACTAAACAAGATCATAAGGAACAGAATTAGGCCATTCAGCCTATCAAGTCTGCTTCGCCATTCAATCGTGACTGATTTATGTTCCCTCTCAACCCCATTCTTCTGCCTTCTACCCGTAACTTTTGATACCCTTACTATTCAAGAACCCATCAACCTCCGCTTTAAATATACGCAGTAACTTGGCCCCTACCACTCTCTGTGTGGTAAATTCCACAAATTCAATACCCTCTGGCTGAAGAAATTCCTCATCATCTCTGTTCTAGAGGGAAGTCCTTGTATTCTGAGGCTGTGACCTCTGGTCCTAGACTCACACACTATTGGACTCATATCTATGTTTATTTGAGTCTGTATGAGTTAATTATGTTGAGCATCACTGATATATTCCACATAGCCTGTCCTGGTGAAGACACAGTACAACAACTCTCTACTCTCAATTGTCAAGACCATTGTAAAACCGAGGTACTTATATTCAACCAATGTAAACAAAATTATGAAGGAACTCAGCAGGTCGGGCAGCATCTATGGAAATGAATAAACAGTTGACATTTCAGGTCGAGATCCTTCATCTTAGAACTGGACAAGAAGAGGTGAGAAGCCAGAATAAGGAAGAGGGGGTGGAGAAGGATTACACGCTAGAAGGTGACAGGTGAAGCCAGGTGGATGGGGGAGGGAGGATGACATAAGAAGCTGGAAGAGGGGAAAAGGTAAAGGGCTGGAGAAGGAGAAATCAGATAGGAAAGGAGTGTGGACCATGGGATACAGGGAAAGGGATGAGGAACCAGTGGGTGGTGATAGACAGATGAGAAGTAAGGGAGGAGGAGCAGAGTGGGGAATTGAAATATTGGTTTGCTGAGTTCCTCCAGCACCTTGTGTGTGCTGCCCTGGATTTCCAGCATCTGCAGAATCTTCTGTTTATATTGTGAGTTAACGGATACAAGTTGTAGAAGACACCATATATCTCTATTGCAAATCAAAGTGGACATTGTTGTGTATTTAATATTTGAGTAATATTGTAAATATATTGTCTAATTAAGCATTCTTGTTCACTTAAACAATACATTTGAGGTTATATGTAAAAGTATGTGAATTGGATACATCTTGACACTACCATGTGAGATGTGCATGTGTTATTTAAAGTAAAAGCAAAGTTAGACAAGCATTGTGGATTCTCCCTGTTTTCCTCTCAACTAGTTTTTATGTTTTGGAGTTTCAAAAGATAACAGACATGAGTGGATATTCCACAGATAATCAAACTTGCTTTGAATGAACTGAACAGCCAGCAACATCAGGAAGGATCTCATTCTCCCTGCCAATGAACTATGTGTCCCACTCCCATGGAGTGCTACGCAGCTTCCACACCAGGACCACCGGACTCCAAAACAGTTACTTCCCTCAGGCTGATAAATAATTTCAGCCACTACCCATCCCACTACTACTACTTTATCATTTCCTGTCAGAGTCACCTCATATACAGATACTTCTGTACCTAGTGTCACTTTATGCACAGTCTATGTATACAAGCTAATATTATGTATTTATACTGATTGTGCTTTTAAAGATAGAGCTTAAGGAAATCGTTCTGGAATGCCAACGTATTCACCCTAGAAAATTACAGTAGAAAAAGGAAATAATGAGTTAAATCTTCAAGAGGACAGTCAGCAAGAACTCATAAGGTCAATAAGGATGGGTGTGAATAGGTCAGATTGGGCCAAGTAAACAATGGACAAAGAATTTAAGGAAATAATCAGTAAGAACTCTCCTCCTTCCCTACTATCATATTAGGTATTCTGTGATAAACGACAGGTGAGTAAAGGAATAAAATGGAAGTATCAGAAGCTACCAACCTCTGTTGCTACAACAGGATCAGTCAAAATAACTTTTGTTTTAGGCACCTTACTTTAAAGTGCCTAAAACAAAGCTTATTTCAACTAATCCTGAAGAAGGGTCTTGGCCTGAAATGTCAACTGTCTCATCATTTCCATAGATGCTGGCTGACCTGCTGAGCTCCTCCAGCATTTTGTGTGTGTTGCTTAAGGCGATGTCTGACATCTTGAGACATTGCATTCTTTAGAAAAATCACAGACAAAGGGCATAGGCCATCCTGTACAAGTACAGTATATAAACTACCCCATTAACGTTAGACAAACATTCAACACAGGAGACTCTTTCTCAGTCAATATCTCAAGACAACTGCCAGCAACCCGCCACACAGAACCACTTCCAGGCACAACCTCAAAACATACCGAGCCGTCCAATTCCTTTTTATCCTGTGTTCCTGCTCCAGATACATTGTATATCATTGCTTCAAGTGCAAAGTTCAAAGTACATTTATTATCAAAGCATATATATGCCACACTGAGATTTGTTTTCTTGTGGGCATACAGAGTAAATACTAGAATCACAATGGAATCAGTGAAAGACTAGATCAAACAAGATGGGCAAACAGCAAATGTGTAAAAGACAACAAATTGTGCAAACACAACAGAGAAAATAATAAGTAATAATAAATAAGTAAGCAATAAATATCAAGAACATGAGACGAAGAGTCGTTGAAAGAGAGTCCATAGGTGTGGGAACAGTTCAGTGATGGGGCGAGTGAAGCTGAGTGAAGTTATCCCCTTTGGTTCAAGAGCCTGATGGTTGAAAGGTAATGTTCCTGAACCTGGTAGTGTGGGTCCTGAGGCTCATCTTCCTGATGGCAGCAGAGGGAAGAGAGCATGGTGATGGGGGTCGTCGACGATGAATGTTGCTTTCCTGCAAAAGCACTCTGTGTAGATGTGCTCAACGGTGGGGAGAACTTTACCCATGATCTACTCTACTGTATCCACTACTTTTTGTAGGATTTTCCATTCAAGGGCATTGGTGTTTCTACAGCAGGCCGTGATGCAACAAGTCAAAATACTCTCCACGACACATCTATAGAAGTTTGTCAAAGTTTCAGATGTCATGCTGAATTTGTGCAAACCCCTAAGGAAGTAGAGATGCTGCCATGTTTTCTTCATAATTACACCTTTGTGCTGGGCCTGGGGCAACTCTGAAATGATAATACTGAGAAGTTTAAAGTTGTTGACCCCCTCCACCCCGATCCACTGATCAAGACTGGCTCATGGACCTCTGGTTTTCTCCTACTCAAGTCAATAATCATCTTCTTAGTCTTGCTGAGATTGAATGAGAGGTTGGTGTTGTGGCATCACTCAGGCAGATTTTCAATCTCCCTTTTATATGTTGATTAATTACCAGCTTTAATTCGGCAATGACAGTGGTGTCGTCAGTAAACCTGAAAATGACATTGGAGCACAAACATGAGAATAAACATTGCAGGTAGCAGAGAAACAATCCCATTGTTGTGGAAGCATCTGGCACAGGAACACCAGGTACCTCCTAAAGGTGGAAAAGGTGGCATGTTGAACACAGTGGGAGAAGCAACTGGAAAAGTACTGGAGCTATGCTTAGCCTCAAAGTCATAAGTATAACGCAAGCAGAGCAGGGGGCTATGCACCTTGTGGTGAACCTATGCTGATGGAGATTGTGGAGGAGTTGCTATTGCCAATCTGAACTGACTGGGGTCTGCAAATAAGGAAATTGAGGATTCAATTGCACAAGGAAGAATTGAGGTCAAGGTCTTGAAGTTTATTGTTTAGATTTGAAGGGATTGCAGTATTTGATGCTCAAGTTGTAGTTGGTAAAGAGCATCATGATGTATCATCTTTGCTCTCCAAATGTTCCAGAGTTGAGTAAAAAGCCATTGAAATGGCATCTGATGTGGCCCCAAACTGTCCTTCCAGATGAGTCTGTTGGGGTTATATGCTGTGTCCGGAGCTCTTCGTGTGGCCTCTTGTACATTGGCGATACCTGGCGTAGATTGGGAGACCACTTCACCAAGCACCTACGCTCCATCTGCCAGAAGAAGCAGGATCTCCCAGTGGCCACCAATTTTAATTCCATTTCCCATTCCGATATGTCAATCCATGGCCTGAGGCCGCACTCAGGTTAGAGGAACTACACCTTATATTCCATCTGGGTAGCCTCCAACCTTAGATTTCCCCTTCTCCAGCCCTGTATCTTCTGCACCAATTAACTTCCTAGCTCTTTACTTCACCCCTCCCCTTCCTGATTTCACCTATCACCTTGTGTTTCTCCCTCCCCTCCCCCAACCTTTAAAATCTATTCCTCTTCTTTGTCTCTCCAGTCCTGCTGAAGGGTCTCAACCAGAAACATTCAACTGTACTCTTTTCCATAGATGTTGTCTGGCCTGCTGAGTCCCTCCAGCATTTTGTGCGTGTTGCTTGGATTTCCAGCATCTGTAGTTTTTTTTCTTGTTTCTGATGTGGACCTGTTGCGATGGTAGGAAAACTGGAGGTGATCCAAGATACCTTAGGCAGGTATTGATATATTTCATCACCAACCTGTCAAACATTTCATCACAGTGGATAATAGTCATTGAGGCAGGTTACTATGTTCTACTTAGGCACCGGTATATTTGAAGCCTGCTTGAAGCAGGTGGGTACATCATACTGTTGAAGCAAGAGGTTACAGATATCAGTGAATACTCCAGCCAATTGATCTGCACAGATGTTTAGTAGTCAGCCAGGTACTCCATCTGGGCTGGATGCTTTCCATGAGTTCACCCTCTTAAAGGATACTTTCACACCAACTTCAGAGATTGAAATCACAGGGTCATTAATAAGAGGTAATAGCATTCAAGCTCTGCCACAGCTGTTAAGCATCCTTCAGTGATTCAAGTTTGGTCTGGAATTGACACTTTGCATGTGAGATGGATTTCCAGAGATTGTACCTGGATCTCTTGCATCTTAATTGGTTGCCTGACCTGAATGCCTCTGATCTGGCCCTCAGCGGAATGTGGATCACATGATTCTTCCAGGGCTTCTGGTTGAGGAAGACTCTGAATGATTTTGAATGAGTGGGGACATACTCATCTACAACTGTTTTTATAAAGTCCGTGACAACTGTGACGTATTCATGCAGATCCTTTACCATGGCCCAGTCCACAGACCCAAAGCAATCCTGTTGCTGCTCCTCTGCCTCCAGTGACCATGCCTTTCTTGTCCTTATCTGTGGAGCTTTGCTCTTCAGCCTCTGCCTTTATGCAGCTAGAAGGAGGACAGCCAAGTGATCAGATTTCCCAAAATGCAGTCTAGACATGGAACAGTAGGTGTTAGAATAAAGGAGATGAAAATTTAGAATAAATGAGCTATAATGATCTACTTTCCATAAAGCTTTCAAAAGAATACTGATCAACGGTGAATCGTTGGTCACATCAGAATCAGAACAGTGTCATAGAACACAACAACAGAGAATGAAGAGAATTTACATTGAAAAATATTGAAAGACCGAGATACAGTGAATGTGGAGAGGATGTTTCTTATAATGGGGGAGTCCAGGACCAGAAGGCACAGCCCTAAATCAATTGGCAAGGATTAGACTGAAGCAGTTCGAAATAGCTGGATGGATTTTATGAAGAAACTGCTTAAATTTTTATATGGAGATGCCAAACATGATGGCATGTCTTACTAGTGTTAAAGGTTGATTTGACTTTGACTTTTAAGAGAAGTTTGGACAGGTACATTGTTTGGAGGGCTATGGTCCAAGAACAGGACAACGGAAGTAGACAATAATAGTTTAGCATGGACTAGATTGGCTATAAGACACAGGAGCAGAATTAAGCCCACCATCACAACTGATTTATTATCCCTCTCAACCCCATTCTCCTGCCTTCTCCTCATAACCTTTGATGCCCTTACCAATCAATAATCTATTAACCTCCGCTTTAAATGTACCCAATGCCTTGGCCTCCACAGTTGTCTCTGGCAATGATTTCCACAAATTCATTAACTTATAGCTAATGAAATTCCTCCTAATTTCTGTACTAAATGAATATCTTTCTATTCTGAGGATGCACCCTCTGATCCTAGACTCCCCCACTATAGGAAATATTTCACTCCCTTCACCTCTATATAAAAGCTATTTCCATTATACATGTATGGCACGCCGGACCTACAAGTAAAATTATATATTAAAAGCTTTTATTTTCTACAATTACTGAGAACTTGCAGAGAAAAAAAGAATTGGTTTCTCCAGCATCTTGTTTGTAAATTTGAAACTCAGTGGATCAGGCAAGTGTTCACCTCTTACCTCCCAGCTCGTGTTACTATTTCCATGCTCCTGTCCTGTATTTGCCCATCAAGCTTCCTGACTTGGACCCACCCATCGCTTGCCAGCTTTAGGGAGTTCTGATCACTCACTCACTCCTTAGTCTCAGCATCCATTTTTTTGTCCTGTACTTCAGATATTTTTGAGGATGAAAGATGTTTAAAAATCTAAAAATCAGCTGTCGATGCACCGACAGCAATTTCTGCAAACTCATCGGAATTTTAAAGTCCTCTCTGCTTCAGGTCTTTAATTTCAAACGCAAGTCTCACCTGCACCATTAAGGAGTAGCAGCAGACACCAAAGCTCCAGCATTGAGCAGGATATCTTCACTGTCATGGCAATTTAGTTCAGAAATATCTAGAACAGTAATAAAATGATCATGTAAATGATGCATAAAGTTGGTTCGTGAAAAATTCACCTTATTTTACAATGCAAAATGCTGCAAGAGCATTAAAAGCAAGATTTAGGAGATAACCCATTTTTTGGCTTTTCTAGCCTTCTCTGCCATTTCCTCCTTGGGCTTCAATCTTCCATTCCCATCCAAACTCCACAATGTCTTGATTTCCTTTTGAGTGCCATCATCTCGTGATCTCAGCCTTGAATATGCTCAGATATTAGACGTAGCATCAGATGTGTAGATCTCCTCAGTCCTTATGACAACCGTCATAGCATGGACTGCATTGGGGTCATATCTCCAGCCAATCAGCAACCCTTATATTAATTTTCAGGATATGGGCTTCAGTGGCACATGTGCCATTTATTGTCAATCTCCAATCACCCATGAGAAGGTGATAGAGACCTGCCATCTTAAGCTGCCACAGCCTTGCAGTTTGCTGACTATTAATGGGAGGTGGGAGGAGTGAGAGGAGCTCCTAGATTAGGCAGTGGCAATCAAGGAGCAGCAACAAGCATGCAGTTTTGAAGGGGATGTTCCCTTGAATCTATTGCCCTTGCGTACTTTGATGGCAAGAGTTTGTGGACTTTAGTGATGCTGTTGGGGTAAGCGTGACAAGTAGCTGCGGTACATTTTGCAACTCATACAATGCAGCCATGGAGATCAGTGGTGAAGAGGGTGAGCATCTGTCATGGTAAAGATTATCTTTATTTGTTACATGGACATCAAAACATTCAGAGCAATGCTTCGCTTGCGTCAATGACTAACACAATCCACAAGGATGTGCTGGGGGCAGCCCACTAGTGTCAATAGACTATAGACAATAGGTGCAGAAGTAGACCATTCGGCCCTTCGAGCCTGCACCGCCATTCTGAGATCATGGCTGATCATCTACTATCAATACCCGGTTCCTGCCTTGTCCTCATATCCCTTGATTCCCCTATCCATAAGATACCTATCTAGCTCCTTCTTGAAAGCATCCAGAGAATTGGCCTCCACTGCCTTCTGAGGCAGTGCTTTCCACACCCCCATAACTCTCTGGGAGAAGAAGTTTTTCCTTAACTCTGTCCTAAATGACCTACCCCTTATTCTTAAACCATGCCCTCTGGTACTGGACTCTCTCAGCATCTGGAACATATTTCCTGCCTCTATCTTGTCCAATCCCTTAATAATCTTATATGTTGCAATCAGATCCCCTCTCAATCTCCTTAATTCCAGCGTGTACAAGGCCAGTCTCTCTAACCTCTCTGCGTAAGACAGTCCGGACATCCCAGGGATTAACCTCGTGAATCTTCGCTGCACTTCCTCTACAGCCAGGATGTCCTTCCTTAACCCTGGAGACCAAAACTGTACACAATACTCCAGGTGTGGTCTCACCAGGGCCCTGTACAAATGCAAGAGGATTTCCTTGCTCTTGTACTCAATTCTCTTTGTAATAAAGGCCAACATTCCATTAGCCTTCTTCACTGCCTGCTGCACTTGCTCATTCACCTTCAGTGACTGATGAACAAGGACTCCTAGATCTCTTTGTATTTCTTCCAGAGCCAACACAGTTTGCCCACTGCTTACTAACCCCAACCTGTAAGCCGTTGGAATGTGGGAGGAAGCCGGAACACATTGAGGAAATCCACACAGTCACGGGAAGAATGTATCATCTCCTTATAAAACTCTGATCACTGATGCTGTAGGCCACTGCTAACTGCTACAATGCTTGTACCATTTAATGGAGTAAACGGGGTGCCCATAAAGAAGGTGATTTGTCCTAAATGAAGTCAGGCATGAGAGTTGTTGTAGCTGCATTAATTCTGACAAGTGGAAAGCATTCCAAATCTGAGCCAGTCCTCATTGGAGGATCAGCGTTGGTGAGGGTTAGCAACTTTAAATTCCTGGGTGTTATTATTTTTGAAGATTTGCCCTGGACTCAGCATGGAAGTGCAATTACGAAAAAGCATGGCAGCACCTCTAATTCCTTCGGAGTCTGCAGGGATTTGGCGTGACATTTAAAACTTTGATAAACTTCTACAGTTGTGTAGCGGAGAGTGCACTGATTGGCTGCATCAGAGCCTGGTATGGAAACACCAATGCTCTCGAACAGAAAATGCTACAAAAGGTAGTTGATTCAGCCCAAAACATCACAGGTAAAGCCTCCCAACTACTGAGCACATCTGCATGAAACAATGTCATAGGAAAGCAGTATTTATCACCAAAAATCACCACCTAGTCATGCTCTCTTCTCACTGTTGTCATCAGGTAAAAGGTACAAGAGCCTCAGGACTCACACCACCAGATTCAAGAATAGTTACTACCCCCTCAACCATCAGACTTTTGAACACAAGGGGATAATTACACTCATTTAACAATCCATTAAGATGTTTCAACAACCAATTATCTCACTTTAAGGACTCCTTAGCTCATGTTCTCATTATTTATTGCTATTTCTTTATATTTGCATTTGCACCATTTATTGTCTTCTGCACTCCAGTTGATCTTTCATTGATCCTGTTATTGTATCTGTTCTTTAGATTTGCTGAGTATGCACACAGGAAAATGAATTTCAGGGTTGTATATGTTGACATATATGTAGTTTGATAATAAAATTTACTTTGAACTTAGATGATGGGAAGACTTTAAGGCGTCAGGAAATCAATATTTCAAGATTGCTAGGCTCCATTCATCTAAGCACCTTTTAGGCAGCGGGCCCAGTTATGTTTCTGATCAATGGTTTATTTCTCGGGGGACGTCACGGGATGACGTAGGATCGAGACGTGGAAATCCAGCTCTCCCGTAAAAAACTAATAAATTAATGTTTAAGTGAAGAAAAGTTAGTAAATATTTTCTAAAAACTACGTCTAAACTACTCAGGCTTTTCCTTAGATATGCCTCCTAAACAGACGCAGAAGAAAACTACTACTTTGAAGACAGTACAAGCTGGGCCGACCGCCATGAAGAAGCCTCGGACTCAAGTGCATCTCACCTCCAGCGATACAGAACAGGAATCGGCGGCAACATCAACAGTGTCCAAGAAGAAACAACAGGAACTGCGCATGCGTGAAGGAAAGGGCATGCGCAAACATGAGCAATTTGAACTACAAATCCCAGCTACGATTGGAAGCGGAAGTGAAAGTGAAAATGAACCCGAGGTGGATTCTGATTCTCTAGAACATACAGATGAAGATGAGGAGGAAAAAGAAGAACAAAAGGAAGAGGTTGGAGTTGGAAGATATTCTGGAGACATAAGAGAAGCTCTGGCGCAAATAATGCATGAATTAAAAGAATTTAAAATATTAAAAATAATAAAAGAAGATATTAAAAATATGAAGACTATGTTTGATAAAATGGTGAAAAAACAGGAAAAAATGGACAAGAAAGTTAAAAAGCTGGAAGAAATAATGAGAGACACTATTGAAAGAGTGAATAAAATGGAAGATAATATTCTTGCCTGGACATCAGAAAGAAAACAACTGTTGGAAAAAATAGATGCGCTTGAAAATTTTAGTAGACAAACAAAGTACATAGCAACATGAAGAATTTTAAAATAATTCCCCAAGGTACTATGAGAGTTGAAATATTATGTATTATTATAGACTGGCGTAACCCCGTTAAAAATAATGACTAATTTACCGAATTTTTAAAGTTTTAATGTTAATGGGCTTAATGGACTGGTGAAAAGAAAAAGAATTTTAACATACATTAAGAAAATGAAAATAGATATAGCTTTTATACAAGAAACACATTTAACAGAGATAGAACATCAGAAATTAAAGAGAGACTGGGTCGGAAATGTTATAGCAGCTTTACTTAATTCAAAAGTGAGGGGAGTTGCAATTTTGGTCAACAAAACTTTACCAATTAAAATACAAAATGTATTAATTGATTCTGCAGGAAGATAAGTAATTATACATTGTCAAATCTTTTCAGAACTATGGACTCTTATGAATATTTATGCACCAAATGAAAACGATGTAAAATTTATACAAGAGGCTTTTTTGAATTTGGCTGACGCACATGATAAAATATTAATAGGTGGAGATTTTAACTTTTGTCTAGACCCAGTTTTAGATAGGTCAACAAAGGTTGTTACAAAACCAAAAGTAGCAAAATTAACTTTATCATTGATGAAATATTTAAATTTGATTGATATATGGAGAAGAATTAACCCAAGAGAAAGAGATTATTGATTTTATTCAAATAGACATAAAACTTATTCAAGGATAGATTTTTTCCTACTATCAGTGAATATTCAAGACAGAGTGAAAAATATGGAATATAAAGCAAGAATATTGTCAGGTCATTCCCCCTTGATAATGACAATGATAATGATGGATAAGGAGGAATCAATTTACAGATGGAGATTTAATTTAATATTATTAAAACATCAAGATTTTTGTGATTTTATGAAAAATCAGATTCAGTTTTTTTTAGATACAAACTCACATTCAGTTGATGATAAATTTATATTATGTGAAGCGATGAAGGCATATTTGAGAGGCCAGATAATAAGTTATACTTCTAAAATTAAGAAGGGATATATGGTAGAAATAGATCAATTGGAAAAAGAGATTACAAAATTAGAAAAAGAATCTCAAAGATATATGACAGAAGAAAAACAAAGACAACTTGTTAATAAGAAGCTACAATATAATACACCAGACATACTGAACAGAAAAAGCAATTATGAGAACTAAACAGAGATATTATGAACTAGGTGAAAGATCACACAAGATTCTTGCTTGGCAGTTAAAAACAGACCAGGCTTCCAAAATGATAAATGCAATTAGAACAAGTGTAAATAAAATTACTTATAAACCTTTAGAAATCAATGAAACTTTTAAATTTTTTTATTCTGAACTGTATCAATCAGAATCACAAAATGATATTGTTGAGATAGAAAGGTTTTTATCACAAATAACTCTCCCAAAATTGAATTCGGAAGAACAGAAGGGATTAGATGTGCCTTTTATATTAAAAGAGGTCGAAGAAGCTCTAGGATCACTTCAGAGTAATAAATCTCCAGGAGAAGATGGTTTTCCACCTGAATTTTACAAAAAGTTTAAAGATTTATTAATTCCTCCTTTTATGGAGCTAATACACCAAGCGGAAAGAACGCATAAACTTCTAGAATCTTTATCGACAGCTATTTTAATAGTATTGCCAAAAAAAGACAGAGATCTTTTAAAGCCAACATCATATAGACCTATTTCTTTGTTGAACACAGACTATAAAATAATAGCAAAGATTTTATCTAATAGATTATCTAAATACTTACCAAAATTAATACACATGGACCAAACAGGATTTATTAAAAATAGACAATCGGCAGATAATGTAACTCGGTTACTTAGCATGATTCATACTCTTCTTTTTCGGCAAATAAAACAACAGATAACATAATTGTTAAGCAAACTTTAAGGATCTGGTCTCAATTTAGAAAATGTTTTGGTTTAGCGAATTTTTCATTATCATCTCCCATTCTCCTTAATTATTTTTTTATCCCTTCCATGACTGATAAAAGTCTTTAAAGATTGGGATGAATTAGGTATTAAGTGTTTTTGGGACCTGTTTATCTCAGGATCTCTTGCTTCTTTTGACCAATTGTCAAATAAATTTGCACTCCCAAAATCACATTTTTACAGATACCTTCAAATTAGAGATTTTCTACCTCTCCAATTAGCTACTTTTCCTATAGGTCCTGATAGAAATTTACTGGACGATCTTTTAAATTTAAAACCTTTTGTTAATGGTTCTATTACCGGTATCTATAACTTGTTGATTGATTCTAGACAAGACTTTTTAGATAAAATAAAAAAAGCTTGGGAGGATGACCTAAATTGTCAGATTTCTGATGATGGATGGAATAAAATTCTTAAACGGGTTAATAAATCATCTTTCTGTGCTCGTCATTCTCTTCTACAATTTAAAGTGGTTCATAGAGCTTACATTTCTAAACAGAAGCTCTCCAGTTTTTACCCGAATGTTTCTCCACTTTGTAATAAATGCAACTCTGCTGATGCCTCTTTAATTCATGTTTTGGTTTTGCCCTACAATTGAAAAGTTTTGGCGGGAAGTATTTCATACCTTCTCTCAACTTTTTAGGGTCCAATTTGACCCAAATCCTCTTACTGCCTTGTTTGGTATTATTGCAAATGAAGATATAACTTTAAATACTCCTAACCTACAGGTTTTAGTTTTTACCTCTCTTTTAGCAAGAAGAGCAATCTTGCTTAAATGGAAGGAGTCTACTCCTCCTACACATCTTCAATGGCTACGTGATATTATGTCGTATTTAAATTTAGAAAAGATCCGCTGCTCAGTCTTAAATTCGAAACAATCTTTTTATGATATTTGGGGATCTTTCCTAAATTACTTTTCCAATTTATAAAGTTTAACAGTGTACAGACTTTTATGTATATTTTTATCTTCTATTCTTAAGTGAATATGTTTTTTTTTCTAATTATCCATTGTCATCCATCAGCTTTTTTCTTTGGTAGTTGGTAGGGGGTTGACTTTTTTTTATATATTAAAAAAAAATTCTTTTATGATGTATGACCTATCTTTAAATTTTTGATTACAGAGTGGTATACCTTTATGTGTTATGCTATAACATTTTGATCAATTTTATTACAATATATGAATGTACACAAGTTATGTTGAGATGTACCTATGTGTTGCACTCTGTAAATCTTTTTTTTTCTGAATAAAAATATTGTAAAAAGAAAGCAAGCATAATTCATTTGGCACAAAAGAGGGAAGAAATGAATGTGGCAGTTGCTTTGGATGCAGAAAAAGCATTTGATAGATTGGAATGGTATTTTTTATTTAAGGTATTGGAAAAATATGGATTAGGAGTATCTTTTATAAAATGGATTAAAACCTTAAATACTAACCCCAAAGCTAAAGTGGTGACAAATGGCCAAATTTTAACATCACTTCAGTTAACAAAATCAACTAGACAAGGTTGTCCATTATCACCTGCTTTATTTGTATTGGCGATAGAACCATTAGCTGAATTAATTAGAACTGACTCAGATATTATGGGTTTCAGAGTTAATCAGGAGGAATATAAGATTAACTTATTTGCTGATGATGTTCTGATTTATCTAACTAACCCATTGCATTCGTTGTGTAAATTATCTTCTAGATTGGAAGAATATGGGAAAATATCAGGGTACAAAATAAATTGGGATAAAAGTGAAATTTTACCCCTTACTAAAGGAGATTATAGTCAATGTCGATTAATAACTCAATTTAGATGGCTGATAAATGGTATAAAGTATTTAGGTATAAGAGTTGATAATGATATAAAGAATTTATATAAACTAAATTATTTGCCATTATTAAAAAAAATTCAAGAGGATCTTGATAAATGGATGATGTTACCAATAACATTAATAGGTAGAGTCAATGCTGTAAAAATTAATATATTCCCTAGATTAATATATTTATTCCAAACACTACCAATACAATTACCGCAGAAGTTTTTTCAAGAGTTAAAAAAATGTGTGAGGAAATTCCTTTCTAAGATCTCAAGAATATCGTTGGAAAAATTGACATGGAAATTTGACCTAGGAGGGTTACAATTCCCAAATTTTAAGAATTATTACAAAGCAAATCAACTTAGATTTATTGCATCTTTTTTTTGATGAAGATAAACCGGCATGGATTAAAATAGAACTAGACAAAATAGGAGCAAATATACCAGAAGATTTTATATCTAAGTGGGAATCTAAATGGATACAGGAAAAGAAAGAATCTCCTATATTAAAACATTTGATTGATTTATGGGATAAGATAAATGTTGATGATGAGATAAAGAAATCTTTATTAGCAAAGAGACTTTTAATTCAAAATAAACTTATCCCTTTTACAATGGATAATCAACTTTTATATAACTGGTTTCACAAAGGGATTAGATATATAGGAGACTGTTTTGAAGGAGGTATATTAATGTCATTTGACCGATTAAAGAATAAATATAAAATATCAAATAACACTCTTTTCTGTTATTTCCAATTAAGGGCTTATTTAAGAGATAAACTGGGTCAAACAATGTTATTGCCGAAACCTAATGAAATAGAAACTTTAATTCATAAAGGAAAAATTTAAAAATTTATTTCTTGTATGTATAATTTGATTCAAAAACAGGCAATTAAATAAGGAATTCATAAGTCAAGACAAAAATGGGAAACTGTTTTGAATATTAAAATTGATGAAACAAGTTGGTCAAGATTATGTCTTGACAGTATGACAAATGCAATAAATGTTCGACTAACTTTATAATATAACTTTTTACATCAAATATATATTACACCACAAAAAATAAATAGATTAAACTCAAATTTATCTGATCAATGTTTTCGATGTAATCAAGAAATTGGTACTTTTTTACACTCTACTTGGTCTTGTTTTAAAATTCAACCATTTTGGACAAATTTAAGAGTTTTACTGGAACAAATTATTGGAATACAACTTCCACATAATCCAACATAATTTGTACTAGGCGATATTGAAGGGATAAAATCAAAATCCAAATTGAATAAATATCAGAAAGAATTCATAAAAATTGCATTGGCAGTAGCCAAAAAGGCTATTGCAGTTACTTCGAAATCGGATTCATACTTAAGTATAGATCATTGGAAGGATGAAATTTTTAGCTGCATTCCACTTGAAAAAATTACTTACAATTTAAGAGATAAATATGAAATATTTCTGAAAATTTGGCGCCCTTATTTACAAAAGATAGGATTAAATATCTAGGTGCTCCGAAGATAAAATTATTGGTTATCTGGGGAAAGAATTAAATATACATATTAAAGCTATTATGAACTCCAAGGAGCATGTGGGGATCTTCCGATATCCAGGCATTCTTTCTTTCTTTCTTTTTTCTTCTCTTTTTTTTCCATAGGGATATATTTGGGGGGAGGGGGGAAGGGTTGACAATTTTTTTTCTTTCTGTAACCTATTTGAAAATTCAATATTTTTTTTTTAAATGGTTTATTTCCCCAGAGCTTTGCTGGTGGGTGATTTGGAGACAGCAAAGCCACTGAATGACATAGTTAATTGATTACACTCACTCCTTTTGGAGATGGTCATCATTTGTCATTTCAATGGCCTGATCACTACTTTTGAAGCTTGCCATTCCCTGTTTAGATCCTGCTTCATTCAACTGATCACTGCTTCCTTTATTGAGAAATTATTAATGGAAGTTAACATTGTGTTAACAAACATCTCCACTTCTGTTCTTACACTTGAAAGAAGGTCATTAATAAAACTGAGGATGAGTGTGTCTAGGACACAGCCACGAAGAACTCCTGCATGAGGTTCTAAGGGTATAATTTATCTCCACCAAACTCAGTCATCTTTATGAGGTAAAACTCTGCCAATGTTACAGACTGACTTTCAACACTACTTACACCTCAGATTGCTACTAAACACTTCTGTGCATTAACCAGATCCTTTCGGAATCAAAATGTTCCACTACGATGTTACTTTCATGTTTAATTGAAAATCAACAGTTTCCAGATGATTCAGCCCATTAAAGACACCAAGGATGTATTAATAATTTCAGCGTTAGTGCAGTCTTGCTGCAGAGAAAATTAGCAAGGCACTGAGCACATCCTTTGGTAATGGAGAATACCCACACTTCTCATTAAACCAAACTGTTTATTGGCTTCCTTCAGCTTACACAACTGTTTCCATAGAGCATCAGCTTTACTTGCAAAATGTTTACGAGAGAAGCATATCCTCATTAATACACACAGTGTACCTTTGACAAATGCTCAGTGACCTTTTCAGTGACTTTTCTTATTGTCGCATTCAGGTTCCTAGTGTGAAAACACAGGGCTTTATTTTTAAGTTTCAGCAGTGGAGGGGTGGCGATAGGAGGAGACGGGTGGTTACGATGGTTACATACAAAATATTTTAATAGAATCAAAGCATGAGCCAACACTGGACACTCTAGGCCAGAGTTTCCGCAAACCCCTTGCTTCATCGTACTGTGTCAATTCACAATACTTACACAAAAAATAACCTGACCTGTACACAACAGGATTACAATCTACAAGTTCTTAGACGAATTCTATTTTCTATTTCAAAATAACTCCATATCATATTGTCACTTCCAAACATTTCTCAGTAACAACACTACTAAACATACTTTACCTCACACACAAATTGTATACTCTGAACACCAAGCGTTTTAACTCACCAAATCCCTTGGTATGATTTAACAGAACCAATTCCCAGTTACACAGTAGAGATCTTGTACACTACTCTCTGCCGATAATGTCTTGCTACAGCTGATGCTCATTATAGCCGTAGCTTCAATGTGCAGGTATCTTTTTTATCAATATCGTCTCCCCTCCAGCGGTTTCACCCTGAGGTTTTCCAGGAAGTACGGTAGAGATACTAACTATGAATTTCACTTTTAACAGTTCATATCTTAGTTAGTTTCTATCGTTCGCTGTATTTCTGTTGTTTGTCCACGCCCCATCAGCCACACCTCGTTCTCCCATAGCTCACTTTTTCTTATTAAATTCGGTAAACCTCGTTTTCATCCCTCCATAGGTGGAGCTTTCTAACATTACATCCCTGTGTTTAATTAACCTGGGTTACATAAAACAAACCAAGTCTTGGGAGAACTCAATTTTTGTTTAGTATAGTGACCAATAAGCCATATAGAATTCATTGCATGACCAATTTTTATTAATTAAAACTCTTGTTGCAGTAATGAAACAAATTCACATCTATAGCACAGCCTAAGTCAGTCTTGGAATTGGGAACCCAATCTGTTGGAAAAGAACTTCCCAATTCCACAAACATTGACTCTAGGAAACCCAATCTAATCTGAGTTTCCAATCCAGAATGAGAAATACCAGGGCATTGCAGCCCACCAAACAGGGATTTCTGAATCAGGAACCAATGTTCTGCATTGGTTATCCAGAGTTAGTACAGATCAAACGCCAGCTTGGTAGTATTGATGGTGATATTCTTTTAAAAGTATAACTTTCCAGAGGAAACATTAAAGTAAGAGGTCATTAGCTAAACCAGGCGGATGTAAAGATTTCATGGGATTACATCATAAATACCAGTTATCAAAACGTATCGAATGTTGAAAGGCCTCAATAGATTGGATGTAGAGGGATAGTCTAAGACCAGGGGTCACTAGCTCAGAACAGAGGGATGTCCTTTTTAGAACAGAGATGAGAAAGAATTTCATAAGCCAGGGAGTGGTGAATCTGTAGAATTTGTTGCCACAGGCAGCTGTGGAGGCCAAATCATTGTGTATATTTAAGGCAGAGGTTGATAAATTCTTGATTAACCATGGCATGAAGAAATATGGGGAGAAGGCAGGAGATCGGGGCTGGGAGAGAAAATGGGTCAGCCATGATGAAATGGCAGAGCAGACTCGATCGGCCAGAAGGCCTAATTCTGCTCCTATATCTTATGGTCTTATGATTACTGGGCTCTGATTATCCTCAACTAGCAACAAGATTGGTCTATTGCACTGCTGGTATTCAAATTGGGCTTTCTGCTGCACATCACCGACTACAACTCAATGGTTGTAAAGAGTTTTTGTACACCATGAGAGGGAAGGGATACATAAGGCGTGATGTGAAGAGAACAGGTGCAACTGCTGGAGAGATCTAACATGGAATACTGCAAGTAGGTTTTGGACAATATATCTAAGAAATGATATCCATGCACTGGAGATAATACTGAAAAACACACACAAAATGGTGGAGGAACTCAGCAAGTTGGGCAGGATCTATGGAGGAGAATAAACAATCAACCCTTTGGGCCGAGATCCTTCATCAGGACTGGAAATGAAGGGAAAAAGAACCAGAATAAGGTGGTTGGGAGAATGGTATTCTTGGGATGAAAGAGTTCAGGTATGAAGAAAGGATGAGCAGAATGGGTCTCATTCTTCCATTGAGTAGAGATGGACTCATTGAAACACAAAATTCTAAGGTTTTACAAGTGGATACTTCATCTAGTCTGGCAGTTAGAATTTGGGCATGGCTTAAGTGGTTGCCAGTTTAAAAAAGGAAGTAGGAATTTCTTCTGTGGTTCAGGAATTTTTGGAATTCTCTACTGTTGAGACCTTAGAGAAACATGGAATGTGCTCAAGACAAATTTATAAGCATTTGTTGATGTTGTGGTGTTGATACCAAGGCTGGATCACCACAATCCAAGTGGCAGAGCAAACTTGAGGGGCCAGTTAGCTCATCTGTGTTCCCTGTTCTCTTGCTCTTATGTAGACTATTTAGATCTTTCAACCTACTCTGTTAATCAGTATTACAAAGAATCCTACATCTCTGCTCAGTTCCACTTCCCCCATGTTATTCCCAGATCCCACCGTTACAAAAGCATACATCAATCAGACTTGATCTTTGCTAATACCTTCACGTAAGCAAGGTATCAAAGCAATTTGCATAATGTTATTGCAGTTTAATTCCTGCCACTGTCTGTAAGGAGGTTGTACATTCCTCTGTACTGTGTGTGTGAGACGAGAGTCCTTCACAAGGATGGTTCGGACCCAAATGTTGGGGTATCCAAAGCAAGGTTCAAGGCACGGTATCAAACTGGATCTGAGCACAAGGCAAACACTAGACAGTATCACTATCAGGCTTACAACTGAGCACTAAACTACAGTTCAGGTGTTCCTTAAATACTCAATATTTGGTACCTGAAACCTGATTACCAATTAGTGGGACTGTCCTGAACCCTTAAAGGGGCCATGCTGGTTATTCGTACTCCAGCTATTTGATTGTCAAAATTCCAGAAGCTGGTGCAGTTAGGGCATCTTGTAACCAGAGCCCCTCCTGTACAGCCGGCTCCTGTCGGCCCTAGCTGCTGGAGGAGGTGGTGATGGCTAAGAACTGGATCTACGATGTCTCTTTTGGGCACCGAGCACCTCTCCTCGGGTCCGAATGCTTCCTAGTCCTCGAGATATCGCCGAATCCCTTGAAAAGTATGCGTCAGAAGTCTTTTCACCATGAAGATCTGTTCCCCCTCGATAAACCTGGGTGGCAGCAAGGCTAATGGTGGTGGGGCTAAGGAGCTGGTGCAGTCAGGTTTTAATTTAGAAATGTGGAAGGTGGGATTGATCTTTCAGGTCTTGGGGAGCTTCAAGGTATAAGCCATTGGGTTTATTTTCCTCAGGATTTCAAAGAGTCCAATGAACTTGGGTGCCAACTTTCCAGATTCCACTCAGAGAGGCAAATCATGAGTGGACAGCCAGACCTGTTGCCCAGGCTGTAAAACAGGTCCCCAACTTCTCTTTCAGTTTTCCTTGGTCTCCGCTTTCCGGGTAGAGGCCAGAAAGTCTCTCTTGTCCTAATCCACCTTTGCTTGCAACTTTGGACGAGATCTTCGGCTGCAGGGACCCCAACCTCGGTCTCCTGTTCCGGAAAGAGAGGTGGAGCATAACGAAACTGGCACTCCAACGGTGACGTCTCATGTGCGGAATGCTGTAAGGTTTTGTGGGTGACTTCTGCCCACATCAAATGGTTACACCACTCATCAGGTCTTTCTCAGGCCTGGCACCTTAGGGTATGTTCTAACTCTTGGTTGGTCCACTCCATCTGGCATTTGGACTGTGGGTGAAAACCAGAGGAAAGGCTTGTTGTTACTCCTAACAGTTTGCAAAACACCCTCCAGAAATGTGATGTGAATTGTGTATCACGATCCAAGACAATCTCCAGTGGTTCCTGAAGACCTAGTCCAGGGCAACCTCAACCATCTCCACAGATGGTAGCTTCTCCAAGGCAATGAACTTGCAGGCTTTCAAAAACCGATTGACATCTACCATGAAGATTGACTTCCCCTTGGATGGCGGGAGACCCATGACAAAGTCCATGGAGGTCTGTGCCCAAGGTCTCTCTGGAACAGATAGGGAATGGAGGAGCCCTTGAGGCCGGGTACAGGCTTCCTTGTTCCGGGCGCACACCTCTCATGCACTGCCGAATTTCTCTCATCATTCCGGGCCACCGAAACCTCCTCTTGATAAACTGGAGGGTCCTGGTTCTCCCGGGGTGTGCAGTCATTCTCGACGAATGTCCCAATTGGAGTACCTGGGACCGTACAGAACTTGGGAAGAACAGCCTACCTGGAGGACTGATCTTAGGAATCTTCCCTTGCGCTTGGGCCTTGTGAGCAAGATCATCATTACCCCAATGAACTGGTAAAAATGGGACAAAATGGTGGTAGGTGGCTCCGCTCATTCTGGTTCATCAAACTGACAGAGCTGGGCATCCAGTCAGTAGGTTAGGAAGAATACAAAGCGCTTAAAGAACAAAGCCCACCTTTGTGGAATATAAAGGTCTTTATACCTGGAATTCAGCCTGGAATTGCCTGGAATTCAGCCTCTTGGCCTCCTGAATATAAGCCAGGTTGTTGTGGTCATTGCAAATGATAAAAGGGTTCTTGGCTCCCTCCAGCCAGTGACACCATTCCTCCAAGACTAACTTAACCTCAAGAAGCTCTCGATTTCTGATGTCATAGTTCCTCTCTGCCGGGGATAGCTGCCTGGAGAAGGATGCACATGGGTGCAGTTTACCGTCCGAAGGTGGTCGCTGGGACAAGATGGTACCTTCTCCAATGTCTGAGTCATCCACTTCCATGATGAAGGGAAAGTCCAGGTTAGGAGGAACCAAGGGATGTCCGGACTGTCTTACGCAGAGAGGTTAGAGAGACTGGGCTTGTACACGCTGGAATTAAGGAGATTGAGAGGGGATCTGATTGCAACATATAAGGTTATTAAGGGTTTGGACAAGATAGAGGCAGGAAATATGTTCCAGATGCTGGGAGAGTCCAGTACCAGAGGGCATGGTTTAAGAATAAGGGGTAGGTCATTTAGGACAGAGTTAAGGAAAAACTTCTTCTTCCAGAGAGTTGTGGGGGTGTGGAATGCACTGCCTCAGAAGGCAGTGGAGGCCAATTCTCTGGATGCTTTCAAGAAGGAGCTAGATAGGTATCTTATGGATAGGGGAATCAAGGGATATGGGGACAAGGCAGGAACCGGGTATTGATAGTAGATGATCAGCCATGATCTCAGAATGGCGGTGCAGGCTCGAAGGGCCGAATGGTCTACTTCTGCACCTATTGTCTATTGTCTAAGATGGGAGCTGTTGTGAACCACACTTAAGCTCTGCAGAAGCAGCCACCATTTCAATCATCCGGACAAAAAGCCCCATGGATTTTTTAGTTAGTGTCGCCGGCAGAGCTGCCACCAAGCTGAAGTTCCTGATGAACATCCAATAGAAGTTAGAAAACCCCAGGAGTCACTCGACTTGTTTGATTCTCGATGGTGGTGGCCAGTCTCTGACTGTCTGGGTCTTGGTAGGGTCCATCTTGAGATCGCCGTTAGAGATGATGAAACCTAAAAATGAAACAGTCGTCACATAGAACTCCAACTTCTCCAACTTGACATAAAGTCCATGGTCCAGAAGCCTCTTAAAAATGTCCCTGACGTGAGCGATGTGCTCCTCCATGGACTTCGAGAAGATTAGAATATCAACTAGGTAGATAAAGGCATACTTATGGAGAGTATCCCAGAGCGCTTCATTTATAAAGGATTGGAAAATGGCTGGAGCACTCACAAGGCTGGAGAACATAACCAGGTACTCATGGTGCCCTGTTGGTGTATCAAATGCAGTCTTCAACTGATCGTCTTCCCTAATACAGACCAGATCGCATGCAATCCATAGGTCTAGTCTTCTGAATACTCGTGATCCTTGGAGCATCTCTAAAGCAGTATTTATGAGTGAAAGGAGGTAGTAATTCTTGGGTGATATGTGTCTTGGTCCTACAGTCAATGCATGGCAGCAGGCTCCCATCTTTCTTATCTATAAAGAAGTCTGCACCAGCGGGTGAGTTGAAGGGCCGAATTAAGCCTGTGGCACTTCTCTCTGTGCCTGAAAGTGCATACAATTGACCCCGCAGGGGACAAGTACTAGGCAGCAGGTCCGTAGCATAGTTGTAGAGTCGGTGCGGTTGAAGAGTTGAGGCCTTTTCCATGCTGAAGACCTCCTCCAAGTCCCTGCAGACAGAAGGGATTTCAACCGCTCTAGGTGTCCCTATCTCCTCCGGAGCTTCCTTTGAAGATCTCTCCTGAGGCAGGGGTGATTCAACGGACCTGTGAGTCATGTTACTATGATCACAAAGTTCCTTTGTAGAAATAGAGGCAGAATCCTTAGTCTGTATCCTCAGGCAACAGCGGTGAGGTGTTACAGTGTGTTCTTACCCCACCCCCCGGAAGAGGCTTCAAGTATTGGCGTACAGGACTCTCTCCCTTTCTTGAGACCTGATGGCTGAAAGCCTTAAACTTGGCGGCGAGTTTCCCCAGACTACTCGGGCGTCTCCTTGGACTGTTCCTGAACCAAGAGATTCCCTCTCTCTAGCTCCTGTGGGATCCCGAATAGACAGAGTCAAGACTCGCACAGTCCCATTGGCTGGAACTGGCTTGACCGCTCGAGGACAGGATGGGGTCTCCAGAAGGTCTTAGGTTCCCTCGCACTGATGGCTGCCCCCTCATGGGCTATTGGTCGCTGGAGAATCTGGGTGTCAGAACACCATGCCACAAACAAACTTTCTTCCAATGACTGGACCAAGCAATGATTCTCCCCTCCCTCCAGTCCACAGATGGGTTACACAGGGACAGCCAAAGGGACCCAAGAGTCAGGGGAATAAGTGGAGAGTCAATAATGTAGAAACTAACGTCTTCCACATGATCCTCTAACCTCATCTGCAACTCCACAGTCTGTTGCTAGATCTGCCTGGTGCCTAGTGGGCGGCCCTCCAAGACAGTAGTGGGCATGTACTGGCTCAACTCTTGTAGCAGTATGTCAAACTGTCAGGCTGTTCTTAAATTCAGAAAATTACCAGCTACCCCCGAGTCCACACAAACCTCAAACTGCCTCAAGTTCTTGCCACAGGTGAGCTCCACTTTCACCACAAAACCAGAATCCATGTGATTGGGCGCAGTGGCTGCTACCATCACAGTCCTCCCGACACTGGACGGCCTTAGCTTTTCTGCAATCGGCCTGCAGGTGACCTGCTTCCCCACGGTAAAAGCAGCAACCTTGACACCAACACCGGGACCTCTCACTGGCAGATAGTGCAGTGCCACCGACCTGCACGGGTTCGATTGGATCTTGAGCAGGCGACAGGCTGGTTGTGGTCTGAGGCTGGAGAGTTGAACTGCAATACATAGGGAACAGACTCAGGCTGGTTCTCTTCGACCTCGTGAAGTGGCCTCACTTTTGCTGTGCCAGACAATTATCAAGATGGATAGACTGGTTGATCAGAACCTCCAAGTGCTCTGCTGCCTCTCCCAAGACAAGGGCATCCTTCAGTTCATCTTGGAGAACATGGCGGTATAGCATGGCCAAGAGCTCCCTGTTCCAACCACTCACCTGGGCCAAGGTCTGGAGTTCAATCATGCCGTCAGCCACTGACCGTCCCCCCCCATCGAATTTTCATTTGGCAGTCTGAGGTTTGGCTAGCTTCAGCAGGGTGATGAAGCACCTTCCTCACGGTGGCCCAGAATTCATCTGGATCCGAGCACACCTCTGACCTACGTTCCCAAAGCACAGTAGCCCAGGCCAGGGCTCTCCCAGTCAGAAGAGAGATAATGAAAGCCTCCTTTCCACACTCTGCAGGGAACCAGGATGGTTGGAGTTCGAATACTGATGGGCATTGGATGAGGAAGCTGTGGCAAGAACCCGGTTCACCGTCAGATCTCTTCGGGGTTGGAAAATGAACTGCATCTGCAAAGCAACCGACAGCCTCACACGAGCGACCTTGGCCTCCTCAGGCAATAGTCAGCCAACAGCGACCCGGAGCTTATGTATTTCCAGGCTCTGTCTGGAAATCTTCTTGCTGTGGTTGGCCACAGCTGCCAAAAGGCTCTTACAACCCCTTGATTCCATGGTGGCTCAATTGTACTCTGATGAGAGTCCTGGATGAGGATGGTTTGGACTCAAGCTCTAGAAGTATCTGAAGCAAGGTTCGATATCAAACAGTGTCGAGCACAAAACAAACACTAGAGGATATCACTTGTTGGCCTGGAGTTGAGCATGGAACCACAGTTCAGATATTCCTCAAAACCTCAATTCTTGATACCCGAAACATGATTACTAATTAGTGGGTCCATCCTGAACCTTTAAATAGCATCTGCTATCTGTACTTTGGGAAGTTTAAGCTTCTAAATCCTGGAAGCTGGCATAGTTGCGGGCGTATCGTAACAGCGTGGGTTTTTTCTGGATGGTTCGTTTTCAATCAGTAGGCTAATTGGTCACATGGGTGTAATCGGGATAGAAGGGTCTGTCACCGTGCTTTATCACAGAACAAAAGGTAACTTCCACATTCCTAGGATTGGATCTTTAACACTCTAGTTGACTGGATTTCTACCATTTATTGGATACATTCACCAAACCAGGGGGTTCTGATTTTTGAATTTCAGTTTGGATGTTTTTAGTGCACAACGAAGAGTATTTCTACCTCAGCAGCTTGGAGGCATTTGATACATTACCAGGCAACAGATCTTAATGAACTCACAAGAACAAATCGCAAACAGATTTTCACCGCATTCATCCTGGGGGCTGAGGGATTAAAAGACCTTGGATTATGAAGCCAGATTCTTATTCTTCAGATCAACTTTAAGTTTTTTTTTCCATTTAAAGGAAAGCTGATTATGAAAGTAAATTATGAGAGCTGCATTGTGTTGGGTTGTATGAGAATTTCACTACTTCATGTATCTGCATGAATAATTGAGTTAAATATCACAAAAGTTTAATGGCACAGCCATGGCAACAGTTTGTCTCTCTGCTTTAGCTTTCCAATACATTTTCATCTCCAGCCAATTAAACTTGTGGAATATGTTAATCCACCATCTTTTGATATTAATTGCTGAACCTCTGAATGTCATATAAGGTTGCTGACACAATCCCCTTTCTGCTAAGCTTAAGCTATGCAGGCTCCACAATGGGTAGTCAAAATTGCCCAACGCATCACTGGTATTAGCCTACATTCCTCAAGGACACATTTATACAGAAATGTGCCAGAAAAATTGCCAGCAACATCATGAAGGATCCCACTCATCCTCCTCATAGACCACTCCTATCAGGGCAGAGGCTATGTAGCATTCACTCCAGGACCACAAAACTCAAAAGCAGTCACTTTCCCCAAGCAGTAAAGCTGATCAAAACCTCCAACCATTACAACACACACAAAATGGTGGAGGAATGCAGAAGGTCAGCCATTTATGGAAATGAATATAGTGTTAACGCATTGGGCCAAGACCCTTCTTCAGGACTGAGAAGGGAGGGGGAAGATGCCAGATTTAAAAAAAATTAGAGGGGAGGGTAAGAGGGCTAACTGGAAGGTTAAAGGTGAAGAAATGTGTATGGGAAAGGTAAAACGCTGGACAGAATGGAATCTGATAGGAGAGGAGAGAGGTTCATTAACCCACCACCACTACTTTATCATTTCCTGTCAGACTGACTTTATGTACAGATTCCTGTGCCTAGTGTCACTTTATGTACATATAATCAAACTATGCACAAAAGCTATTTTATGTATTTATATTCATTGTGCTTTATATTATTGTGTTCTTTATTTTAATGTGTTTTTATATGCTGCATTAGATCTGGAGTAGCATTTCATTCTCCTATACACTGATGTTAATCAATCTTGAATTCCCCATAACTTTCAGAAATGTGTTTGATTCAAATGCCCAGATGGATGAATGAGAACAGCTTTGTAGTATTTTTTATATATAAATGCAACATCTACTCTTTAATATCATAGTCTCTTAAACTGCTGTCATATTTTACCAACATACTAAAAAGAGGATAGAACTAGTTTGATAGAAATCATTTTAATTACTAAAACCACATTGAAGCTTAGAAATGCCAGTTTTACTCATGAGCTCCAAGCACATTTTTGGCAAAAAAAGCCCTGGATTTCTCTCCAGATTGGAGTTTTCTTTGTAGAGTGAGAACTTAGCATGAAACTGAACAGTGCAACAGGGAGCAATGCCAGCCATTCCCAAGTTGAGTTTTGAAGCTCCTAACATTGTAATGGACAGCAGAGCAGCAGCTGTGGATGTAACTGAAGCAACTTTTGGCACCGGGTTATAGGACCAAATGTTGGGGATTGGGCAGCTTATCCTTGGGGCATTTCCCCTTATAAAACTGATTATAGTCAGGGAGGGGGGCATATTTTGTGGATTTTATTCATGTGAAGAATAAACACCAAATATCTTCCTGTCAAGATTCTTGGGATCCTGACACCTTAGAGGACTTGTTATTGGTAAGGGCTTGTACTGTGCTGTAATGTTCTATGCTTACCCAACCACAGGCCTTAGTAAACAGAAGAATTTTCCCAAATGGGAAGAATTGTGGGTTCTGCAACTACAGGACAACATGTCAAGAAAAGCATTTGTAATGATAGGATGCATAGACTAGAACGTTTTGGGTATCCCACTGGAATTGATGACCATTCAATGAAGGTTATAATGAGGCTATAACACATCCAGGAATGCAAGAGGTATCCAAAGAGATGGTGTGGACAGTGCACTTGCTCTGGTATTTACAAAAGACTTCTCTGTATTCTCAATACTGGAGAGTCCAACACAACCAAAACTAGGGTGTCTTGCAATTAATGATCAACAATCTTCCATCAATATTATTGCTTACAAATGTTGAATTTTAAGCTTTGTGAAGTTATTTTATTTATTATTTTGTTTTATTTTATTTTTATTATTTTTTTTATACACTGCACCAAAAGTATATACTTTAATCACCATTATTCATTTAATTCACACTGATCTTGTCACTTTTGCCGTTCATTAAGTTTAGACAACCATACAAGGAATGATTCTCTGCTCTTGTTCACAAAATTGTACCAAAGTCCAACAAAAGTTGAGCTCACATCTTTAAGTATCTTGCAACGCGAAAATGCCACTGTATCCCAGACTTAATCCTTTGGGATCCGAGTCCCAGAAATTCCATCATTTAGTGTGTTCAATCCATCTCGATTGATGGATTTTTTTTTATAGATAAAAAGACACTTGAGGGGAATCAGTGGTTTTGGAAATCAAGCAAGGAAGTAAACAGATATAGAACTGGCCATGGCCTTACTGAATGATGGAACAGACTTGACTATGGGGTTGTATGTCACGTTCGCAGTGACTGTCCCATTCATTCTTTTCCATTGCTAGATGATCCAAATTGCCCCTTTTCACAAAGAGGGTCAACTTTAAAATTTTCATTGTGTTTTATTTCTACCTCTCAACTCCACCAGACCTTCAGTCCTCATACTTCCAATACTAGCCTTGAGAGTTTAATTGCTCCATTATTAGTGGCCACTCAGCAGCTGCCAATATGATATGCTCTGAAATGCATCTTCATGTGTTAAGATGTTCTTAAATCTCTTGGAGAGTTGAATGCCTTGAAAATTAAACACATTGCCACATCTTTGTGTGTTATGTGATTTAATTTGCATGGGGTGCTTTTACTCAGAAATACTGCCTTTCATTTTCACTGGTTCGAATTCCTGCAGCAGCATTGCAAGAGCAGTCTTACCCAAAGTGAAGGAAGAACTGACATTGAGGGTATTCAGGGATAGGTATTAAATGTCAGAATTCCCAAACTTCACATGAATGAATAATTTGAACAATTATGATGCAGCGCAGAGTTATAAAGAAAATGGTCTTACTAAGATTACATAAGCAGTGAGACCCCTTCCCCTTTCTATTCCAGTTATAAAGGGCTAACATTTAATTGTCACTGAATTTTGTACTTAATTGAGATGGGATTTTTCTTTAGAGCAAAGGTTCCCACCCTTGTGTTGACAGACCCCTTGCTTAATAGCCTTGGCCCATGGCATTAAAAAAAAAAGTTTGGGAACCCCTGCTTTAGACAGAGCGTTGTGAATCTGTGGAATTATTGCCATGGACAGCTGTGGGGGGCCAAGTCATCAGGTGTACTTAAAGCAGAATTTGATAGGTTCTTGATTAGTAAGAGTGCCAAAGGTTACAGGGAAGAGGCAGGAGAATGGGGTTGGGAGGATTAATAAATCAGCCATGATAGTATGGCAAAGGAGAGTCAATGGGTCAAATGGCCTAATTTTATTCCTATGTCTTATGGTCTTAAGGAGTTTTTGCACAGGGATCCCCCAAATACTTTCATACAGCCACTAAACTATACCTTTAAATTCATGGATTATTTAGTACTTGGTCCAAAATGAATAACCTCACATGCAACTGAATGGAAATACATCAATTTTTTAGGAGTTTTTAGGACTTTAGGAGATCTAGGCCTCATATGGAGCCAGTGATCATTAATGGAGAATGTGTGGAGCAGGTTAAGACCTACAAGTATCTGGGAGTACAGTTAGACGAGAAGCTAGACTGGACTGCCAACACAGATGCCTTGTGCAGGAAGGCACAGAGTCGACTGTACTTCCTTAGAAGGTTGGCGTCATTCAATGTCTGTAGTGAGATGCTTAAGATGTTCTATAGGTCAGTTGTGGAGAGCGCCCTCTTCTTTGTGGTGGCGTGTTGGGGAGGAAGCATTAAGAAGAGGGACGCCTCACGTCTTAATAAGCTGGTAAGGAAGGCGGGCTCTGTCGTGGGCAAAGTGCTGGAGAGTTTAACATCGGTAGCTGAGCGAAGGGCGCTGAGTAGGCTATGGTCAATTATGGAAAACTCTGAACATCCTCTACATAGCACCATCCAGAGACAGAGAAGCAGTTTCAGCGACAGGTTACTATCGATGCAATGCTCCTCAGACAGGATGAAGAGGTCAATACTCCCCAATGCCATTAGGCTTTACAATTCAACCGCCAGGACTTAAGAACTTTTTAAAAGCTATTATGAATGCTTTTTGAGATAGTGATTTTGATGCATATCATATTTTTTACTGAGTTAAGTATTGTATGTAATTAGTTTTGCTACAACAAGTGTATGGGACATTGGAAAAAAAAAGTTGAATTTCCCCATGGGGATGAATAAAGTATCTATCTATCTATCTATCTATCAATTGCTAGTTTTGCTGGAACATTTTAATCAGTGATTCTAACTTAATACTGCTGCCTTCTCTATATTGGCAATATATAGTATCATCAAAAAAAAAAAAAAGATTGGCTTGCATCCAAGCCATTGATAAATGACATGAGCAAAGATCTTCATTAAGTTACTATGAGCCATTTCCTTCCCACATAAATAGGGCAAACAACATTTGTTCATGGTCTTGTTTGTGTTATCACCTGAAATAGGTGTCAATTAAACAACCATCTACATTAGCAATATTTCATTGTTTGGAAACAATTGAACCAAATGGTTTTATTAATTGGAACCAGCATTTTGCTACGATTAATGTCTCCATTTGCTCCAAAAATTAGCTTATAGGCAATATTATGGAAAGGATTATACAGGAGGCAAACATTGCCATCTTTGCATTTGAACCTATTCACTGTTAACAAGGTTGACCAGGGAAACAGATGATCACTCAATTTCAAGTGCTAAGATCTTAATGGTAGTGTAGAATATCATTCGCACTTTAATGGCGGTGTGGATATGCTGTTTATGGTTATCTTCTTCAACATTTTTTGCATGCTCCCTGCACACCTTCAAAATAGCAACCACTCTGCAGCACAAGTGGCCAGGGTAGGAGCAGCATTCAAAGGAAATTATGGAATAGAATGGAAATTTAACTCTACTTCTTTCTCTCTCCAGAATGAAAAAAAAGTTAATTAATGTTGTTCATGTTTCACACTATATGTAAATTGGCTTCATGTCAGCCATTGCCCCTGCTTACAGGATGACATTGTGTATGCTTAAAGACAAGATGCTTGTAATCCAGAGCAACACACATAAAATGCTGGAGGAATTCAGAAGGTCAGGCAGCATCTATGGAGAAGAATAGAAAGGACCTGATGAAGGCTCTTAGCACAATATGTCATCAGTTTACTCCTTTACATAGATCAAAATCAGAATTAATATCACTGGCATATGTTGTGAAACTTGTCTGTGGCAGCAGTACATTGTAAAACATAATAATAAAAACCGTAAATTTGGCGTATTTGACAAATAAACTCTCTCAGGCTTCCAGCCAGGTACCCTAGTTGATTTTAACTGATTGATTAGTTTTCATCCAATCAGATTTCCACTCTCCAACCTTGCTTACAATTGAGTTCCAGTTATTCCTTAGAATGATATCTTCCTCTTTGTTAAAATTATTTTCCTCTAGTTTTACTTCAATGGCTTTCTTCACCAGGCAGTCCCAAAATCAGGAGGGATGGATAATGGGGGTATAAATACCACCTGCCTAGACATGCCCAGACATCATCCCTGATGAAGATGGCAGAGTTTGTCATCAAAACAGTTAACATTGACACCTGTACCCAGCTGGAAGCCAGCCAAGAAATTATTTGTATATTATATACTTTAAAAATGTTTAAATAAGTAGTGCAAAGAGGGGAAAAATATGTATGATGTCAAGCTCATGAGTTCAATGCCCATTCAGAAATCAGACTGGCAGAGAGAAAGAAGCTATTCCTGATTCACTGAGTATGTGCCTTCAGGCTCCTTCCTGATTTTGAGAAGAGGGCACGTCCTGGGTGATGGGGGTCGTTAATGATGGATGCTAACTTTTTGAAGCATCACTCCTTGAAAATGTTGGTTAGTGCTCTTGAGGGAGCTGATAGAGTTCACAACTTTCTGCAGCTTATTTTGATCCTGTGCAATTCCACCTCCCCCCATACCAGACAGAGATGCAGCTATATAGAATGTTCTTTGCAGTTCATCTGTAGAAATTTGCAAGTGTCTTTGATGACATACCAAATCTCCTCAAACTCCTAATGAAATATAGCTGCAGTCAAGCCTTCTTTGAAATTGTATTGATATGTTGGGCCCAGGATAGATCCTCAGAGATGTTGACATCCAGGAACTTGAAACTGCTCACCCTTTCTACTTCTTATCCCTCAATGAGCACTGGTGTGTGTTCCCTCGTCTTACCCTTCCTGAAGTTCACAATCAATTCTTTGGTCTTGATGCTGCCTGTCCTGCTGAGTTCCTCAACATCTTGAGTGTGTTGACCTTGCTTCTTATAGAGTTCTGTACTAGTTAATTTAAGTGACATCCATTGTTGGTACTTCTACAACAATTTATTGATACATAAAATTATATGTTTAAAATGTGCAGTTAATTTACAATCTAATTGTTAAAACTCAGTTAGAAAAACTAGCTTAATACCCCACAAGTGTTTTTTTTCCCCCACTTGGTTTCTCTTCAAATTAGGTTTTGTAGAGAATGCTGTATTTACAACAAAAATTCTGATATGAAAAGTTTAATGAGATTCAGCACAAAAAGACACAATTTTATGGTGGTAACAATGGATGCCACAGCTAGTAGAGTTGCTGCTTCAGTTGCAGGAACACAGGGTTAATCTTGACCCATGGTTCTGTGTGAATTAGACACGTTATCCCTGATTGTGAGTTTCCCCATTCCTCTCACATCCCAAAGACGTGCAAGTTGACTAGTTACTACAAATTTTCCCTCATGTAAGCAAATGCTGGAACTTGGCAGAAGTTTTGATGGGGTTATGGGCAGGACACTACAGGGAAAATTAGAGAGGGGGGAGGTGGGTGGAGAAGGTTAGGGTTTGACAGCTGACATAGACTCAAGTGAACCAAACTAGCTTCTAGGCTTCACAAAAATGTTGCCAGGACTGGAGGATTGGAGTTATAAGGAAAGATTGAATAGGTTACAGCATTATGCCCTAGATTCCCTAGAATGTAAAAGACTGAGAGGAGACTTGATAGAGATGTACAACATTATAAGGGGTACAGAGATGGGGTAAACGCAAGCAGGCTTTTTCCACAGAGATTGGGCGAGACTGCAACAAGATGTGACAGCTTAAGGGTGTTTGGTGAAATGTTTAAGCGGAACATGAGGGGAAACTTCTTCACGCAGAGGGTGGTGAGAGTGTGAAATGAGCTGTCAGCGCAAGTGGAGGACGTGATTTTGATTTCAATGTTTAAGATAAATTTGGACAGATACATAGATGGGAGGGGTAGGGAGTGCTATGGTCCGGGTACACGTCAATGGGATTAGGCTGTCTAAATGATTCAGCACAGATAGTATGGGCCATAGGGCCTGTTTCAGTGCTGTAGTTTTCTACGACTCTAAAATATGGACTCTGGACCCCAGACAGTGTGAGGGGTCAGATGCCCCAAGCTGCAATAGCATTGCCCTAATCAGATGATACGAATCCATTTTCACATCAGCCATTACTGACTGGTTTGGTGCAGCATTCTCTCACAGTGCAGTATACAAAAACTACAGTGAACTGCAGCTGCATTTTACCACCACAGGACCAAATGATGTATACCAGAACCAGACTTGAGATTCATCTTCTTGCAGGGAGCCACAAACAAAGGAACACAAGAGAACGCATGAAAAACGCCACAGAACATAGACGGTCAACAACAACAAAGACAACCAAATCCCAAGTGTGCATCAGAAGAACAAACCATAAGACATGGGAGCAGAATTCGCCATTCATCACGTCAACCACACACTCCTGCCTTCTGCCGAAAATCTTTGACACCCCAACTAATCAAGAACCTATCAACCTCCACTTTAAATATACCCAGTGACTTGGACTCCACAGCTATTTGTGGCAATAAATTCCACAGATTCACTACCCTCTGGCTAAAAGAAATTCCTCCTCATAGCTGTTCTAAATGGACTCAGCTCTATTCTGAGGCTGTGTCCTCTGGTCCTAAACTCACCCACTATAGGAAACATACCCTCCATATTCACACTATCTAGGCCTTTCAATATCCAATAGGATCTAATCCCCCATGACTTTTCTGAACTTCCGCGAGTACGGGCAGAAACCTTAAAATGCTCCTCATACATTGAACCTTTTATTTCTGAAATCATTCTCATGAATGTCCACCAGTCCCTCCCCAACAACAGCGCATCTTTTCTTAAATAAAGGGAGCAAAACTGTTTACAGTACACCAAGTGTGGTCTGACCAATGCCTTATAAAGCATCAGCATTACATATACAGTATGCTTTTATATTCTAGTCCTCTTGAAATGAAAGGTAACATTTCATTTGCCTTCCCTACCACCAACTCAACCTGCAAGTTAACCTCCAGGGAATCCTGCACCTAAGTCCCTTTCGACCTCTGATTTTTGAATTTTCTCTCAATTTAGAAAATAGTGCATGATCATATACTTCCCTACATCGTATTCCATCTGCCACTTCTTTGCCCATTCTCCCAATCTGTCCAAGCCCTCTGCAGACTCACTGCTTCCTCAGCACTACCTCCACCTGACTTCATATCATCTGCAAACTTGGCCACCATGCCATAAATTCTCTCCTCCAATCATTTACATATAAACATGAAAAGTAGCGGTCCCAACACTGACCCCTAATCTTCTATCCATGCTAGTATCTTTCCTATGGTACAACAGGCTCTTATCTTGTCAAGCAGCCTCCTGTGCAAAACCTTGTCAATGGCCTTCAGAAAGTCCAAGTAAACAACCTCCTTTACTTATCCTGCTTGTTATTTCCTCCAAGAATTCCAACAGATTTTATTCAATTTAATTATTTATTTGAGATACTGTGTGGAATAGGCCCTTCCAACCCTTAGAGGCGTGCCACCCAGTAACACCGAACTTAATCGCTGCCTCATCACGGGACAATTTACAATGACCAATTAATCTATTAACTGGCACATCTGGTTGTGGGAGGATACCGGTGCACCTAGAGAAAATTAACATCTTCCTTGGGGAGGATGTACAGACTCCTTAAACGTGACATTGGAATTGAACTCTGAACTCAGATGCCCCAAGCTGTAATAGCATTGCACTAACCGCTATGCTACCGTGATTTTGTCAGCACGGTTTTCCTTTAAGGAAACCATGCTTCGGCCTATTGTATCATCTGCCTCCAAGTACCCCAAAACTTCATCCTTAACAATGGACTCCAACATCTTCTCAACCACTAAGGTCAGGTAACTGTCCTACTGTTTCCTTTCTTGTGCCTCCCTCCCTGCTTAAGGAGTGGACTGATATTTACAACATTCTAGGATCTGGTGATTCTTGAAAGGTCATTACTAATGCCACCACAATCTCTTCAGCTACCTCTTTTAGAATGTTGGGATGTAGACCATCTGATCCAGGTGGCTTATCTGACTTCAGACCTTTCAACTTCCCAAGGACCTTCTCCTGAGTAATAGCAACTACACTCCCTTCTGGCCCCTGAAACTCTCGAATTTCTTACTGCCAGTGTCTTCAACAGTGAAAACTGATGAAAAAATTCTTAAGTTCATCTGCTATTTCTTTGTCCCCCATTACTACCTTTGCAGTGTCACTTTAAAGCAGTCCTATATCCACTCTTGCCTCTCTTTTACACTTAATATATCTGAAAAAAAACTTTTGGTATCCTCATTTATATTATTGGCTTGCTTACCTGCATATTTCATCTACTCTCCTTATCGCTTTTTAGTTCACTTCTATTAGCTTTCAAAAGCTTCCCAATCCTCTAATTTCCCATTAATTTTTACTATGGTATATGCCCTCTCTTTTGCTTTTATACTGTCTTTGACTTCCCTTCTGAGAATTAGAATCAGAATCAGGTTTCATATCATTGGCACGTCATAAAATGTGTTGTGTGTCAGCAGTACAATGCAATACATAATAATGTTTTTTAAAACTATACTGTACATCACAATACATACAGTGAATTCTGGTTAATTGGGCCATCAATTTATCAGGGGAATGGCTTACTTAAGATAACTCTTAAAGATCAAAAACTAATCAAGAATATAGCCGTGATTCCTTTCATTTATTTGGGATACTATGCGACTTGATTGGGGCAGGGGATTGTCTCCAAGTAGCGTCTGATGCATGCACTTGTGTGACCGTTATACAGTATACCATGTTCAGAGTGAACAATTTTTAAAATAATGTCAGTTGCATGCACTTATGTTAAAAAAGCAGTGTTTTTTTTGTCACTGATTTGTTGGCGAGAAAAAAGTAGTAAGAAAATTCAAAAACTGCTTTGCTCACTGTGGTTTTAAGCATTCAGGCTTGGAAATGCTAGAAATGGTCAATAATGAAAATGAACTCATTTCACTACTTAGTTAGGGACTACAAACAATTTGAAGGTATCGGCAATTTTCTTAAATGTTGCAATGAGAAAGAAGATTTGGAGTATGCAATTGTCGATAGCATTGTATGAATGCAGTCTATTATCTACACTAGGTGCCTGTGCTAACTGTAAATTAACAAAATCAAAAGAATGCATACACTGGATGAATTTTTCCATCGATAACTATTAGAAACAAATACACAGTTTGATAGTACTTTAGTTGTATTTATAGCGTTTTCATTTGTTCTGTATTTCATTTCAATACATAATTTATTACTCAGTTAAACAATAGCTTGTCTTTTTATACCTTTTTAACTATTTCCATGAAACTTCATTTATTTGGGTCAAAATGTACTGGTCCCAACGTGTTCCAATTAACGGAAATCCATTGAACACCTGATAAAACACAGTGCAAAGAGAGAGGGGAAAATAGTGAAGTGGTGTTCATAGGCTCAATGTCCATTCAGAAACCTGATGGCAGAGGGGAAGGAGCTGTTCCTGTAACATTGAGTGTGTGTCTTCAAGCTCCTGTACCTCTTGCTTGATAGCAGCAATGAGAAGAGAGCATGTCCTGTGTGAAGGGGGTCCTTAATGATGGCAACATTTTTTTTGAAGGTGTCCTTGATGCTCGGGAGGCTAGTGCTCATGATGGAGCTGGCTGTGTTTACAACTCTTTGCAGCTTTTTTCTGATCCTGGGCAGTGGCCCATTCATACCAGATGACACTGCAACCAGTTAGAATGCTCCCCACAGTGCATCTGTAGAAATTTGCATGCATCTTTAGTGACATATCAAATTTCCTCAAACTCCTAATGAAATACAGCCACTGTCATGCTTCTTTGCAATTGCATCAAATAGATCTTCAGAGATGTTGACACTCAAGAACTTGAAACTGTTCACCCTTTACACCGTTGATCCCTTGATGATGACTGGTGTTCTTCCCTCGACTTCCCTTTCCTGAAGTCCACAAACAGTTCCTTGGTCTTACCAATCTTGAATGCAAGGTTGTTGTTATAACACCACTCAACCAGCTGATCTATCTCACTCCTGTACATCTCCTCATTACCATCTGAAACTCTGCCAACAATGGTTGTGTCATTAGCAAATTTATAGATACTGCTTGAGCTGTGCTGACCCGCACAGTTGTGGGTGTAGAGGGAGTAGAACACAGTTGAGCTTTTGACCTAGCTTCCTTCTAGCTGACATTGAACACACATTACTAGACGATGGTGGATGGAAATAGAGTTCAGAGTCTTTCTTCAGTTCTCCAAGATTATAATTAAACCTCCACGTTGCTAAAATATTAAACAAAAGAAATGTGATAGAACAATCTGTTAACCAGTCTCTAGCTCATTACATTTTAATTAGAGTTCATCACTGAATGTCTCAAATGCCTTCTTGGAAAACCCAACAGCCAACATGAAGCTTCAAAGTATAAGCATAATTAAAACCACATATGCAGTCAGTTTTATGATCTGAATGCATATGTTAAGTTTTGGAGTATATGCTCATTTAATAAGGTCAGAGGGGATCATTTGGTATCATTTATGTTTTGCTTACTTGCGTCAACCATCTTGCACCCAGAACACTAGGAATTTCTCAGTACAATGTTATTAGCCTGTCTTTTGTTATTTCATCAATGAAATCTCACTGGAATGTTTGGTGACCCAATAAGGTTACAGTCCCATTTCAAATTCTACATACAAGCATTTGAGCAGATCATGAATTCATAAAGTCAAAGTGGCAAACAAACACAGCTTGGCAGAGAATCGAACCACTACCTATTGATGTTCAATGACATTACCTTTACCAAATCTCCCACCTTAGAAAGAATTTTGCCTTTAAAAAACTCCACCAGACAACTAGCTTAACACAGAGGCCTAATAAACTGAAGCAGGATTTGTATAGTAGTACTGCCACACACTAGGCCCAAATATGATGGAATATTCCTTTACTTGTATGACTGAGAGTATTCAGTAAACACGTGCTTCTTACACACGTGCATTCATTCACACACAGACATTGCCTTGTCATTCTGCTGTTGTTGTGGTGAGTCTATGCACTTCAATGTCTTCCCCGGTATATTCTCATAACTAACCCACTCTATTCCCTCTGCATTGCTACATACATTCAGAGTCAGACACCAAAGTTTAGGTTAATTTAATTCTTTATTTGTACTTAATTTCAAGTATGTGATTATGTTCGATGTTTTGCTGTTTCATGCTGTCATTTCCCAGCAGTCCCAAAGCATTTGCTGGGTCCTAAATCTAGTTGATTGCTCAGTTTGGCTTTTTCCATCATTCTTTAGAATATTCCGCATCTTTAGTAATGGGGATGTGTAAATATGTACATATTCTTTGTCTTTAAGGTAGATACATCTGTTTATTTTGTAATATAAGTGTAATTACACTGTGGGGTGCATCATATTCTAATTCACGTGTAGTTTTAAGTTAACTTTGTTAGTAATTGAAGATGGTATTGAACTGAATTGAATTTCGGTTTATTTTCATTTAGAAACCACAACTGCAATGCAGTTAAAAAATGAAACAACGTTCCTCCAGAATGATATCACAAAAGCACACGACAAAACAGACTGCACCAGAAAATCCACACAACGCTTGGCAATCCCCAAGTCCAGAGTCCGGAGAGGCTGCTGCGTATTAGTATCACGCTACCGTCTTAGCGCGTTCCCCGGAAAGGAACTCCAAATCCAACAGACGAAACAAGACTACCCAGACATACCAAGTCAGGAGACCAACTCTACCACCCAACAAACCAAAAACTAAAGCTACAAGACCTACACAAAACCACATAGTTACATATAGTTATAGTTAACATATAGTTACAACAGTGCAAACAATACCATAATTGATAAAAAAAACAGACCATGGGCACAGCAAAAATAGTCCAAAGATGTTATGTCCTAGTTCCTAATAAAAGGAGCTGATTGCCCTCAGTATGAAAGGAAGATACAGGCCAGGAATTCATACTGGACAAGAATAAGTATGAATCTATTATTATGTTTCCTTGTAGATATCATTTAGTAAATAATTCCATTTTACTTTATGCTAATTTTTCTAAGTTTGATTTTTGATGCACCTAACAAACATCCTTGCACTAAAGTGCTAAATGACTCCAGCCATTGTTTTCTTTGATCATAACCCACATTTCTAACATGATAAAGTGAAGCTGTAATGACAGTTGTTACTATAGAGAAAAAAGCAATCTATTTTACATTTCTTCTTTCCCCTGCAATGTTATCCAGTGATTGTGTGGGTCATCAATAGACACTAATTCTTCAAAGTGAAATTATTAACAAATTATGTATATATCAGCATTTACCGCCCCATGATTAATTTGCTTGTTGGATACACAAAACTACACAATAAGTTGAACAAAATGTGCAAAAGTGGATGGATGGATGGAAGAATTTGAGAACACGAGTTGCAGAGTCCTTGAAAGTGAATGCATAGGTTGTGGAATCTGTTTGTAACACGCTGTAAGGTTTCACTGCTAAGGCTAATGTAATGGCTTCTATGTAATGTTCCACTGTTAAGGTAATGGTTTCTATAGCAGCAATGTTTGGGTTATGACTAGAGATAATGGGATTTTGGAATTCAGTGGCTATCCAATGGGAGAAACGTTGTTCTTTCTTCTGTGTCTGGGAGCCAGGTTTTTCATGGTCTTTTGTCGAGGAGAGATGAAGAGGGAAGTTGCGTTTGGAGAGAGCTGGCAGACCACCGGACGGAGTGGACTGTGATCTGAAGGTCCACTTGGAGGAGATCAATGGTGGAAGAATGACTACTGAGTGAGCTCCAATGGGGACTTTGACTTTGACTTGGGCCCTTTTTCTGTTTTGTGTATTTCCATTACTAACCCTATATTCAGATTAGGGTTCATAAGGTCTATCATTTAATTGCATATGGTGTACTGTCTGATATTTTGCGCTGTGGGTTTGTAACTGTGGGTACATTACACAGCATCCACACAAATGTGATTACCCAGTCTGGCAGGGCCGAAGGCTGATTCCTCTAGACAAATGCGAGCAGGCAAGCCTGAGGGTTACTGTTTTATTATGGTAAATTAAGGTATCAATGTTGGTTCAGGAACCTGATGGTTGAAGGCTAATAACTGATCTTTAACCAGGTGATGTGGTACCAAAAGCTCCTGTACCTCCTTCCTTAGACAGCATGGCCTGGATAATGATGGTTGCTGCTTTTTTGGGACAACATTCCTTGTAGATGTGCTCATTGGTGGGAAGGATGTTGCCTATGGATGGATTCAGTTGTGCCCACCATTTTCTGTAAATTTTCTCCATTCCTGGGCATTGGAAAGTGAAGACAGACATGTCAGTGTGGAAATGGAGAGGAGAATTAAAAAAATAGCTGGCAATGGGGAGCTCCAGAAAAGATTAAAAGCCAACCATCTTGGAAATACTTTGTACTTAAGGGAGCACCAAAGAACTGAATGTTGTTCGGAGTGAGATCTGCAACTATTGGCACTAAGCTGAGTAAAAACAAATTGCGATCTTTTAAATGTTTCTAACCGTTGCCAGAATGTGCACCAAGTCAAAGCAAAGCAGGGGAATGTCAGCCAGAATTAGAAGATTCCTTTCCAGTTGGCAGCCCAGCAGCAATTAATTTTCAACTAATGAAGGAGTTGATGCAATTACAAGAAGTGGATCAATAACAGCAAGACTGAATTTGCATTTGGGTTTTAAGAAGAAGTTTGGTCTTATGCCAAGCAACTGGTAAGTGGCACCTCCTTCAAAAGCAGACTTTTCTTCACTTTCCATAATACAGATACAATAGACTCCCTCAGGGGAATATCAATGTGCTTCATGGTCGCTGGTACCAGTAGACATTAACATTAATTAGCAAGCTCCAAATACACTCAATGGCTACTTTATTAGGTATGGGATTGGAACCCTGCGTAGCCTTCTGATGCTGTAGGCCATCCACTTCAAGGTTTGATTGTTGTGCATTCAGAGATGCTCTTCTGCATATCACTGTGGTATTGCATGGTTGCTTGAGTTACTGTTGCCTTGCTGTCAGCTTGAACCAGTCATGAATGAGAGAGATCATTCCACTCCGACCTCACTCATTGACAAGGTGTTTTTGCCCACAGAACTGTTAACTGCATTTTTTTTTTTGTTTTTCCACACCATTCCCTGGAAACTCTCGAGACCTCTGTGCATGAAAGTCCCAGGTGACCAGCAGTTTCTGAGTTACTCTGGTACCAACAATCATTTCATGGTCAAAGTCACTTAGATCACATTTCTTCTGACGTTTGGTCTGAACAGCAACTGAACCTCTTGACGATGTCTGCATGTTTCTATGCATTGAGTTGCTACCCCATGATTTGCTGATTAGATATTTGCATTAATGCACAGATGTACTAATAACAAGGCCACTGGGTGCATGAAACCAATACTTCAGTCATTATTGTTGGGTGCCATGGTAGTGTAGTGATCACTTACTTACCTATGCCCCATCTCCCCTACAATGGCATAGGGTGCTCACCAAAGTCCTCTGTATTGGGCCAGACCTTCAAACTTTCTCCTGGTATAGGCCACCTTCTTGGTATATCCCTCCTCTCCCAGGGATGAGGTCTTCAGAGCTTCAGTTGGCATTTCTATAGCTCTGGGTTATTACAGGATGGGTTCGCTAGCTCCATGCCCAACCCTCCTCCTTTCACAGCCAGGCTTCAGACCATCCATGGCAGAGTTATCATTATGGTTAGCACAACAGTAATAACATCTTCAGAGTTCAATTCCAGCACTGTCTTTAAGTTTGTACATTCTCCCCGTGACTGTGTGGGTTTCCTCCAAGGTGCTCTGGTTTCCTCCCACATTCCAAAGACATAACTAGAGAGTAAGTGAATTGGTCATTATAAATTATCCTATGATTAGACTAGGGTTAAATAAGTGGGTTGATGGGCAGCACAACTCTTTGAGCTGGAAAGGCCTGTTTTGCGCTATGTGACTACCTAACTGACTGACTGACAGACAGACAAACCAAGAAGTTTATTATCCTGCCAGGTACCTCTTAATAGAACATCCAACTGGAAATACAATGAAAGGTCACCTGGCAGGATAATTAAGTGGTTACCCAGCAACCAGTAACACCATCTTTATACACGTTCTATTTCTTCTTAGATAATAAACATTGAAAATGTAACCTTCAGAGTCAATTTAATCCCCATTGATCATGGCATTCGAGATGATGAAAGGAAAAACTGGAAAAAAAAGAGTTGAGCAAAGAGAACTAAAATATGGTTTGTATTGGTGAACATCTCATTCATTCCACAACCTATCAACAAAAAAAAAACTTGCTCCTAAAATCCCTGCACGAGATATTTAAATTTTAAAAACTGCCTTAAAGTTGATGAATAGACTAGACTTTTATCCGATTCATTTTAGTTTAATGGATCTCCCATCCTGTTTGACCACAGGTGTTAAATTAATCTAAATGTCACACCCATATAACAATTTATTTACTTGCTAAAAAACATTATTTTGACTGTTTAAAAGGACAAAGCAGCACTTTTATACCCCTTGTGAAAAATTCTTTTGTCAGAATTGTGGTGAACTACATAATACCTGTCTGGACACCCCCTTCCCCCCCCCCCCCCCCCCCGACTGCTCCTGTGGCTCCTCCCAGAGACCCCGGTATAAAGGCGATTGGAGGCACAGCCCCTTCCTCAGTCTCCAGGATGTTGTATGGTGGTCGCTTGCTGCTTGTGCTTTCTTCCAGCCAATAAAAGCCTACCTTAACTCAACTCACGTCTCCGAGAGTTATTGATGGTGCATCAAGAATACAGATATTTTCTTTTCTCTGCGCCCTACAAAGAGAAAACCTTCCCTGCATCAATTTACAGACAACTTTTCATGTGCTAAACTCAGGCAAATAATTAGTGGGTTTTTTTTGGATAGATTACTAAAACACGTTATGTGGTAACTGCTGGGCTCCCTGCAAGTACTGACGCGCTAATCTTGCTTCATCCAAGTTAACGCAGCAAATGCACTCGCTAGGATGGCAAGCAAGTGGTCATCTGCCGCATTTTAGCTCAACGTGTTTGCGGAGAGCATTGGTGAGGAAGTGAACTGTAACTGGTTAAGTCAAAGTATAATTAATGTCAGAACTCCCGAGACTGTTGCTCAACAACAGGCCATTATCACTATGGGAGGGTGAAATAGCGTTGTCTAAAAGTGAGTAAACAGACAATTACTGGAAATATTGGTGATCATAAACAAGAATTGTTTGATCTAACAAATCAAAGGCTGCTATTAATCTAATTAATGCACAGCAGAAATGTTGGATGCAGTTTCAATTTCAACATTGAAGAGAAATTTGGACAAGTACATGGATGGAGGGCTGCATTCCAAATGCGGATGGATGGGACTTGGCAGAATAAGCTTGGCATGGACTAGATGAAGCAAAGGGCCTGTGTTTACGCTAGTGCTCCAGGATACACTATTAATCTACAAATATATCTTTGTGTTACCCCATATGCCATCTCCTCCAACAGATAAATCAGATATATATCAGCTGGAAGAACTAATTCAGCTTTGGAGCAAATGCTAGATTTAATAAGCACTAAACAACTCCACTGGTCGTATAAGTGAACGAGAAACACCTGATCTTCCAACATGACACATTAGAACACAGTACTTAAAATGAATTGTTTTCAATGACCTGCTGAGTTATACGTACAGTATGTATTGCTTCACCGGCCATCCTGGTATAAAATGGAGGTGTAGTAAAACTGGACATTCAATGCAAAAATAAACAGGGTACAAAGAAAAAAAGTCTGATGTGGAGAACAGAATGGGAACAATATAGGTAAGGGAAGAATAAATAGAACTGAAGAAGAAATTCCATGGGGCAGCTACAGGCTAAAAATCAGGAATGTTCCGCTTGGAGAGACTACAATGTTATTAGTTGCTGAGGGAAAATCCCGAAAGGAAGTGAAACCAGTAACTAGCTGGGAGACAATCGTTCAATATTCTTTGACTGGGTCGTCACTGAGGGAGGAAAGAGCTGGTGTACAGAGATGTTCTTCTGCAGCTGTGGGATAGAGACAAGCTCAAACATTAAATGCACTGCCCTTGCCAGAAGGTTTTGATGTGAGCATTTGAGTTGGCCTTCAATAAGTGGAAAGCTACAAGTTCAGATGAGTAGGAGGAGTAAGTGACATTGTCAACAGGCTATTAGCAGTTTGTGATATAATAAATACATCTAGAGTGGAAGAACCACAGTGGATAAGGAATTCTGAATATGGGAGAAAAGGCTCTTGGCCAAAGAAATGGGCACAAAGACAAAGGGAATAGAAAAGTCACAAGAGCTTGGAAATCATTAAGTTGGGGATATAGGTGGAGTTCTTTGATGACCCTTGGATCCGGGTCACATGAAGCCATGGCAGCAGGTGGTGGGTGGTCACATGAGCAGTTGGTGCATAATCATGGCTATATGACCACAGTCACCAGGCAGGCAAGTCACTGAAGAGTATTGATAATGGCTGGGACCACACTTCTTGTGAAGTCACTGCCCAGAAGAAAGCAATGGGTAACCACTTCTGCAGAAAAATTTGCCCAGAACAATCATGGTCATGAAAAGAACATGATCACCTATGTCATACGTCATGCACATGACAAATGAGGGAAAACAACCCAGAGGGGCATTAGAAGCAGATATTATTTATTTATTTACAGATACAGTGCAGTAACTGGCGCAATAAGCCTGCGCCACCCCATTACACTCATGTGACCAGTTAACCTACTAGCATTACACTTTGGAATGCGGGAGGAAACTTGTGTACCCGGAGGAAACCCACAAGGTCATGAGGATAACATACAAACACTTTACAGACAGCAGCAGGAATTGAGCCAGGGACTTAAGCGCTGTAATAATGCTACACTAACCACTATGCCAATACAAAGCAGTAAGCCAGATGAAATGAATTAAATACATTCAGTTCCAAATTTTGAGTTGGTAATGTTGATCATGATACGCATTTTGTTGTTACTATCTTTTCTGATATACAAAGTTCCTTCAGGGGACAAAATCTGGCTTGTTAGGTCAGTATGGTCTATGGAATTTCAGAGCCAGCAGTGTGATCAACTCCTAATTGCCCTTGTAGTGAAGAGACCGTTTTGGATGGACAATAAATGCTGATGGTACCACCAGCATCCACACCTCATTCACAAAAAGAAACTCCCTGCCTGGCAGAATAAGGGTTGGCAGCATAAAATACCTTCAGAAAGGAGAGTCCTCTCTCAAGAGCTCCAACTGCAAATTTCTAAGCTATATCAGATCACCGCTAGCGGTTAGTGTGACGCTGTCATAGCTCGGGGCGGATTTCGGAGTTCAATTCCGCCAATGGCTGTTAGAAGTTTGAACATCCTTCCCGTGACTGAGTGGGATTCATCCTGGTGCTCCACTCCCACCCCCCCCTGCCCCCAACACAGTCCAAAGACATACTGGTTGGTAGGTTAATTGGACATTGTAAGTTGTCCTGTGATTAGCGTAAGGTTAATTAAGCGGGTAGTGTGGCTTATTGAGCCGGAAGGGTCTGTTCCACATTGCGTCTCGAAACAAATAAAATAATTAATTAAAACGATGTTAACAGAGGACATATTCAGATTAGTGGGGTAACAAACAATCTGCTGCTCCAACTCAGCAGGTCTGTGGAAGGTGTGGAATGCAAAGAACAATCGACATTTCAGGTTGAAGCCTTGCGTTTGAATCCAATACTAGAAAGTCTGCAGATGCTGGAAATCCAAAACGGCACACACAAAATGCCGGAGGAACTCAGCAGGTCAGGCAGCATCTATAGAAATGAACAAACTGCCAATGTTTCAGTCTGAGACCCTCCTTCAGGACTGGAAAGGAAGAGAGATGACGCCAGAATATAAAGGTGGGGAGTGAGTGGTGGGTGGAAGGAGGATGGTTAGAAGGTGATAGATGAAGCCAGGTGGGTAGGAAAGATAAAGGACTGAAGGGGAAGGAAACTGACAGGGGACAAGCATGAAGCACAGGAGAAAGGGAATCCAACTGGAGATGATAGGCAGTTGAGAAGAGGTAAGGGGGAAGGAAAAATCCAATGCAGACTTCGATGTAGAATGGCAACTATTTCTCACTTCCCACCCCCCTCCACCCTCTACAGATGCTGCTCAACTTGTTGAGTTCTCCCAGCAGATTGAAGAGCCAGATTCTAGCAGCTGTAATCCCTGCCTTAAGCATATTCCACAAGTTAGTACATGCAACCTTGCTTTAAAGAAAGCCAAGTAGTGTTCAGTTTCAAGATCCTGAACACATTAACTTATTGAATCTTGCCCATATCAAGAAGCAACACATATAAAATGCCAGAGGAATTCAGCAGGTCAGGCAGCGCCTACAGAGGGAAATAAATGTTCGATGTTACAGGCTGAGACCCCTCTTCAGGAGTCTGCCTGTAACGATGAATGTTCATTTTCCTCCCTAGATGCTGCCTGACCTCAAGTCAAGTCACTTTTATTGTCATTTCGACCATAACTGCTGGTACAGTACATAGTAAAAATGAGATGACGTTTTTCAGGACAATGGTGTTACATGACACAATACAAAAACTAGACTGAACTACGTAAAAAACAACACAGAGAAAAAACAACAACTAAACTACAGAACTACCCAGGACTGCGTAAAGTGCACAAGACAGTGCAGGCATTACAATAAATAATAAACAGGACAATAGGGCAAGGTGTCAGTCCAGGCTCTGGGTATTGAGTAGTCTGATAGCTTGGGGGAAGAAACTGTTACACAGTCTGGTCGTGAGAGCCCGAATGCTTCGGTGCCTTTTCCCATATGGCAGCAGGGAGAAGAGTTTGTATGAGGGGTGCATGGAGTCCTTCATAATGCTGTTTGCTTTGCGGATGCAGCGTGTAGTGTAAATGTCCGTGATGGCGGGAAGAGAGACCCCGATGATCTTCTCAGCTGACCTCACTATCCGCTGAAGGGTCTTGCGATCCGAGATGGTGCAATTTCCGAACCAGGCAGTGATGCAGCTGCTCAGGATGCTCTCGATACAACCCCTGTAGAATGTGATGAGGATGGGGGGTGGGAGATGGACTTTCCTCAGCCTTCACAGAAAGTAGAGACGCTGCTGGGCTTTCTTTGCTATGGAGCTGGTGTTGAAGGACCAGATGAGATTCTCCGTCAGGTGAACCTACGGAGTTCCTCCAGCATTTTGTGTGTTGCTCAAGATTTCCAGCATCTGCAGAATCTCTTTTGTCTCTATGCCACAAAGAGCCTTCCCTCTCCATTGAAATGAACAAATTATGGTTGAAGTGACAATAAAAGTGACTTGACTTGAAATCAGGCAAACCTGCACCAATATGCTTATAACAGATTTGTCTACAGTACTACAGAGTAATGATGGAGAAGATGGCGCCAGTGAACAACAATACCAGGTGACATCCTCCAGATGATCCATGAAACTGTTTCTTTCACTTCTTGTTTGTCTTTTTTTCTTTTAAACGTGGTTCTGGTACTGTTGGAGCCTGCAATCTACAGCTTTGTGTGTTTTCAGGCCATTTGAGCGATCTGCTACTTTCAGTCTTCGAGAAGTTCTGGGAGGCAAGCGGCCGCAAGGCCATGCAGTTTAGAGAACGGACATGAGCTCGTGATCAACTCCATTTCTCACCGATCAAAGCATTGAGGAAGACTGAAACAGAGGTGAGTGCAGAAGGCGAGTGAGTGTTCAGTGCTATCGACCAGCCTCCCGTTCGCTGCTGCCGGAGGAGGGAGTCACTTGTAGCAGTCTCTCTTTCCTTCTCACTTGCTGCTCCCAAGGAAAGGTCCCTGTGTTTGAATAGTCCTTCTCTCTCTCCCTCGATGCTGAAAGATGGTACCCAAGTCAAGTCTGCGATTTGTGGATTGGACTGTAGTTCCTGGTCACTTCTTCTTCATTTGCCATTTCGGGCTTCGAATCGGGGCAGCCTGCAGATAATGAACACTGAACTGTGTTTATGCTTGTTCTTTCTTATTTCATTTGCGCAATTTTTTTTTAAACACATGCGGATGTGGGGTGGTTGATGTTCTTGTCATTTGTGCTATTTGTTTTTTTGTGCCTGGTGGTGGGGTTTGATGTTCCCCTTTGAACAGGTTCCATGGTTATCTTTGTTTCAAGACTGGATAAGAGGGATCTCAGGGTTGTACACTGCATACATACTTTGATAATAAATGTATTTCAAAACTTTTGAATCCCTTGAGTTACCGTCCTGCTGTTGAACTCCATTACAAGTGTCATGAAGCACAGAGTGAAAGATTCAAGATTCAAGTTTCTTTGTTACGTGAAATGTACCGTTTGCATTACGGCTCTCTCAATATGTCCAGGACTTCAAGTTCCCAGATATGGCCTTAAAATGCTTTGTGTTGTCCATTGCACTGATGCTTCAGAACGATATTGGACAAGATGTCTTCAGGGAGACATTAAATTCCTGATACCGTATGGCACAATTCAAGTAACAAGAACCAAGTGGATGAGCTTAGAGCGTGGATTAGTACTTGGAGTTATGATGTAGTGGCCATTACAGAGACTTGGGTGGCTCAGGGACAGGAATGCTTAAAGTGCCGGGGTTTAGACGTTTCAGAAAGGACAGGGAGAGAGACAAAAGAGGTGGGGGTTGGCACTGTTGATCAGAGACAGTGCCACGACTGCAGAGAAGATAGATGTCATGGAGGGATTGTCTATGGAGTCTCTGTGGGTGGAGGTTATGAACAGGAAAGTTATGAATAACTTTACTGGGTGTTTTTTTATTTTAATAGGCCACCCAATAGTAACAGGGATATCGAGGAGCAGATAGGGAAACAGATCCTGGAAAGGTGTAATAATAAGAGTTGTTGTGATGGGAGATTTTAATTTCCCAAATATCAATTGGCATCTCCCTGGAGCAAAGAGTTTAGATAGGGTGGAGTTTGTTAGGTGTGTTCAGAAAGGTTTCTTGACACAATATGTAGATAAGCCTACAAGAGGAGAGACTACTTGATTTGGTGTTGGGAAATGAACCTGGTCAGATGCCAGATCTCTCAGTGGGAGAGCATTTTGGAGATAGTGATCATAATTCTACCTCCTTTACAATAGCATTGGAGAGAGATAGGAACAGACAAGTTAGAAAAGCATTTAATTGGAGTAAAGGGAATTATAAGGCTATCAGGCAGGAAATTGGAAGCTTAAATTTGGAACAGATGTTCTCAGGGAAACGTACAGAAGAAATGTGGCAAATGTTCAGGGGATATTTATGTGGAGTTCTGCATAGGTACATTCCAATGAGACAGGGAAGTTATGGTAAGGTACAGGAACCGTAGTGTACAAAGGCTGTAATAAATCTAGTCAAGAAGAAAAGCTTACAAAAGGTCCAGAGATCTAGGTAATGTTAGAGATCTAGAAGATTATAAGGCTACCAGGAAGGAGCTTAAAAAGGAAATTAGGAGAGCCAGAAGGGGCCATGAGAAGGCCTTGGTGGGCTGGATTAAGGAAAACCCCAAGGCATTCTACAAGTATGTGAAGAGCAAGAGGATAAGATGTGAAAGAATAGGACCTATCAAGTGTGACAGTGGGAAATGAGTGTACAGAACCGGAGGAAATAGCAGAGGTACTTATTGAATATTTTACTTCAGTATTCACTATGGAAAAGGATCTTGGTGATTATAGTGTTGACTTGCAGCACACTGATAAGCTTGAGCATGCAGATATTAAGAAAGAGGATGTGCTGGAGCTTTTGGAAAGCATCAAGTTGGATAAGTCACCGGGACTGGATGAGATGTACCCCAGGCTACTGTGGGAGGCGAGGGAGGAGATTGCTGAGCCTCTGACAATGATCTTTGAATCATCAATGGGGATGGGAGAGATTCTGGAGGATTGGAGGACTGCAGATGTTGTTCCTTTATTCAAGAAAGGGAGTAGAGATAGCCCAGGAAATTATAGACCAGTGAGTCTTAACTCAGTGGTTAATAAGTGGATGGAGAAGATCCTGAGAGACAGGATTTATGAACATTTAGAGAGGTATAATATGATTAGGAATAGTCAGTATGGCTTTGTCAAGGGCAGGTCGTGCCTTATGAGCCTGATTGAATTTTTTTGAGGATGTGACTAAACACATTGATGAAGGAAGAGCAGTAGATGTAGTGTATATGGATTTCAGCAAGGCATTTGATAAGGTAACCCATGCAAGGCTTACTGAGAAAGTAAGGAGGCATGGGATGCAAGAGGACATTGCTTAGTGGATCCAGAACTGGCTTGCCCACAGAAGGCAAAGAGTGGTTGTAAATGGATCATATTCTGCATGGAGGCCAGTGACCAGTGGTATGCCTCAGGGATCTGTTCTGGGACCCTTACTCTTCGTGCTTTTTATAAATGACCTGGATAAGGAAGTGGAGGGATGGGTTAGTAAGTTTGCTGATGAAACAACGGTTGGCGGTGTTGTGGATAGTGTGGAGGGCTGTCAGAGGTTACAGTAAGACATTGATAAGATGCAAAACTGGGCTGAGAAGTGGCAGATGGAGTTCAACCCAGATAAGTGTGAAGTGGTTCATTTTGGTAGGTCAAATATGATGGCAGAATATAGTATTAATGGTAAGACTCTTGGCAGTGTGGAGGATCAGCGGGATCTTGGGGTCTGAGTGCATAGGATGCTCAAAGCAGCTGAGCAGGTTGACTTTGTGGTTAAGAAGGCATACGGAGCATTGGCCTTCATTAATGGTGGAATTGAATTTAGGAGCCGAGAGGTAATGTTGCAGCTATATAGGACCATGGTCAGACCCCACTTGGAGTACTGTGCTCAATTCTGGTCACATCACTACAGGCAGGATGTGGAAGCCATAGAAAGGGTGCAGAGGAGATTTACAAGGATGTTGCCTGGACTGGGGAACATGCCTTATGAAAACAGGTTGAGTGAACTCAGACTTTTCTCCTTGGAGCGACAGAGGATGAGAGGTGACCTGATAGAGGTGTATAAGATGATGAGAGGCATTGATCGTGTGGATAGTCAGAGGCTTTTCCCCAGTGCTGAAATGCTTGCCACAAGAGGACACAGGTTTAAGTTGCTGGGGAGTAGGTACAGAGGAGATGTCAGGGGTAAGTTTTTTACTCAGAGAGTGCTGAGTGCCTGGAATGGGCTGCCAGCAACTGTGATGGAGGCGGATACGATAGGCTCTTTTAAGAGACCTTTGGATAGGTACATGGAGCTTAGAAAAATAGAAATTACTAGGCTTCCCCATAGCCCTCTAAGTTAGGGACATGTTCGGCACAGCTTTGTGGGCCGAAGGACCTGTATTGTGCTGTCAGGTTTCTATGTAAACTTTTTAAGTGCTCTGGCCAATCTGTTTCTCAACATCAGTCATTATCACATCACCACTATTGGGATCTTAAGTAACAATATAGCCACTTGCATTATACATGTAAATGCACTTCACTTGGTTAATAAAGCCAAAGGCATTCTGTGCAAGTTTGCACCTTGTTTTTATTTTACAAGGGTGCCTAATATCATAAATCCAATAGTGTTAGCTACACAGCTTCCAGCATCCTACACACAGTTCAGTAGCATCACTTCCCATCATTTAGAAACAACCGCTTGTAGGCAGAATTCAAGCTATTTTACAAACCAGGCTGAGCTGTTAACCAGCATGTTATGTTTATTGGCAGCTCCACATAGATAAATATTTGGATACTCTTCAGATCATCAATAAGTATTTCAATTCCTGCTCTGCAAACCATTACATGCCAGGAACAGATACATCAAAGTTTCACATCATAAAAGTACAACACTATAGGTGCCACAGTAGCAAAGCAATTAGCGTAATGTTATTACAGTACCAAGTCTTGGTTTGGTCTTCCATTCCCGATACTGTCTGTTAAGAGGTTATACATTATTCCACGTGACCTTGCGAGTTTCCTCGGGTTGCTTCAGTTTCTTCCATTTCCAAAGATGGCTAGGACAAGTTGTGAGCTTGCTATGGTTTTGCCAGAAGCATGGTGACAATTGCAGGCTGCACAGCACAATCCTCACTGATTTGACTTGTCAGGAACAAAATGTTTCACTGTAATCTTCCATGTGACAAATAATGCCAATCTTGTCTTTCAATCTTCAGGTGAACAAAAGAAAAATCATCCTATATTTTAATAGCCTTAATTTTTTAAAATGTTGGTTTAAAGGCAAAAAACATGTTAATATGACTGTAAGCAGCAATCATAATCGAAGAAGAATTCCAAGATGACAAGATGTATTGTCATAGCCCCCCCCCACCCCAATCCCACACCGGTAGAGGAGACTAAACCAGTGGATGGAGGATGAAAGCGAGAGAGAATTCTAAAGATAAGTTCCCCTCACAAAGGGTTATAGGTATATGGAATGAGCACGGTGACACTTGCGAGCTTCCCTCAGCACATCTGACGCAAATGAGGCATTCAAAGTATGTTTTGATGTACATGTGACAAATAAAGCTAATAAAGACCAACACAAGATTGGGCAAAAGCTGTTGCAGCTGTCTATCAAAAGGCTCCAATTGCTTGGGTCTATGCAGGTCTCCAGTTAAAGATCTGTTTACCTGGCATCCCATCCAGGGCCACAAACATTTATTCCTTCCTCCAGTGGTGCTCTCTCTGCTATCCACACAGCATTCAAAGTATACTCTGTCTGGCTTCTACAACTGATCTTCCCAAACTTCCAATCTCAAAGGACACCATCTTGTTAGAGTTATGTCACTACAAGATCATAGATATCACACAGACCCCTGCAGTATTCCTTCTTAAATAACATGCACTCCATTGCAGGGTTTGAAAACAACACCTCTCCACCACCTTCAAGGCACTTGGAGAAAGGATAGTGATTTGTTCTGAAAACAAAACCAATATCTCTTAAGAAGACAAATATAGTAAGGGAACAATTTTAACAGAATGGAACATTTCCTATTCATCCCAATACTTAACAGCCATTAGTGACCTCAGCTTCACATCAAATTTAAACAGGTAATAGTCACAATAAAACTCTTATTAATAAAAACAGCACAGCAGCACTGTAATGCAGCATTGTAATATCTGGTGCTCATACACTGCAGTACATCCCAATACAATTTACCTTTAGTACTTCAACTGCATATTAAATACAATTGTGTAACAATAGTCACAGTAAAATTTTGTATTAACATTTTCTTATGCACAGGTCCTGGTCAATTGTGTATTGGTTGCATTTTCTTATAAACTTCTATTCCATCTTTTGTTCAAAGTACACCTGCTTAGTTTATTTCTGGTGAATAAATCATAAGGACCTCTGGGTAACAGGTGTAATTTTAATAGCAAAAACTTTTAAGAAAGCAGCAATTTTGTACTTGGTCTGCAATCACAACCTTAGTGCACCCAAGTACTTACACTTACTGCCCGCTGTGCTGCTGGCATTTAAAGCAACAGTGAAGGTCCTCCAACTTTATTTGTAAAGATTCTTCATTGCTGGTTCCATAACTATTTTTCTTTTGACCAGTCAAGGTTTTTAGTCCTGAAACGAACTCCTGAAACTGGAGCACCCATGGACCACTCTTACTCTGGCCTCTACCTTTTGACCAGTTTGGCATGGGTGACCTTATCAAGAGACAACGCACAAGGCCCTGACTCCAGCCAACAGGGCGCTCTGGCTCACTGATACATGCAAGCCTCCAAGCCATGACAAGGTTGTGGTCCTCTTGGAGGAGTACACCCAAGTGGTGCTGGGTTTATTTTAAAATAAACTGTACAAACTTGTTTTACTGCTGGCTTTGGGATACCCTGGGCCCACCCTCAGCTCAACTTTTGACTAGTGGTACCCTGTTTATTTAAATACAATTATTCGGCATAATATATGATTGTTGGCAGCCATACCTTTTCTGCCCCCTTGCCCATATGCACAAGCTGAGATCTGGTCATAAAGCACAGGTAAATAAACAAGACTGTGTCCACCAAACAGTAATTCACCATAAGTATCTGTATTTGCTTAATTTCATCATGCACAAGTCTTGCTGAAAGCTGATACATACAATATTTTAGAGGATGTAAAGATCTCATTTTTTTTCCTTCTGGAGCAGTTAATAATAAGTTGCTAATATTTAATGCAGCAATCAAAATCAGGATCTTTATAGTTTCAGTAAAAGTATAAATGAAATGGGAAGATCACTTCAGTTCCGTCTTGTTCAGAACCCTAGATTTGTTACGTTTTCTGCGGGCCTTGCATCTGTATTTATTAATTGTCATCTTATCTACAGTCGTTAAGCCCTTGTGCTTTCTCTTTAATCTTGTCAAGTTTATTTTGACTGGCACGGGTTTTCTGCGCACTGTGATTATTTAAAGTGGTTCCCGATTTGCACTTATTGCAGGGTCCTCATGTTTCTAGAATGATTCGTCTTGCAGTGTCACTCGATTGAGCCACTGATGTTCTGATGAAATTCCTGTGAATAAACTTGTTTCAATCTCTACATTGAAGTCTGTTGTTCTGAACCTGGGTCAGTCATTTGTCAGCAAACACTAACAAGATTTACCTGCTGGTCACCTACTGCTCATGAGAATAGTATTGTCTGAGACTGCAAGCCTAATCTTTGCTTTAAAGTGTTTTGTTAAACTAAGTTTTCACAGCAGTTAGAATGTTCCCCCCCCCCCCCCCCCCGAATGATTTAACTTGATTTCTGAACCTTGACCATCTAGTTGCAAAGCTATTCCTGAGCACAGGAGCAAACGTTCCACTTCCCAGAATCCAATTATTGTCCATTTGTTTCAAGATTACCATCTAACAAAACATTTTTACAAACCTAATCTTGCAATTTATTTCAGCACATAAAATTTAAAAAAAGGAAGTATGACAGAGTGGGAGGACAGATGATTGGGAAGTTTTTAAGGAACAACAGAACTTAACTAAAAAGACAATACGGGGAGAAAAAAATGAGGTACGAACGCAAGCTAGCCAGGAATATAAAGGAAGATAGCAAAAGCTTTTTTAGGTATGTGAAGAGAAAGAAGATAGTTAAGAGCAATGTTGGGCCCTTGAAGAATGAATTGGGTGGAACTGTTATGGGAAACAGAGAAATGGCAGAAGAATTTAATGAGTACTTTAGATCTGTTTTCACTAAGGAAGGCACAAGCAATCTCCCAGATGTATGGATGGGCCAAGGACATAGGGTAACAGAGGAAATGAAACAGATTGACATTAGGAAGGAAACGGTGATGAGAAGACTGATGGGACTGAAGGCTGACAAATCCCCAGGTCCAGATGGTCTGCATCATAGCGTACTAAAGGAGGTGGCCCTGGAAATTGCGGATGCATTGGTAATCATTTTCCAATGTTCCTTAGATTCAGAATCAGTTCCTGAGGATTGGAGAATGGCTAATGTTATCCCACTTTTTAAGAAAGGAGGGAGGGAGAAAACAGAGAACTATCGACCTGTTAGTCTGACATCGGTGGTGGGGAAGATGCTAGAGTCCATTATTAAGGATGAAATAGTGGCATATCTAGATAGCAGTGATAGGATTGGGCCGAGCCAGCATGGATTTACCAAGGGTAAATCATGCTTGACTAATCTGTTGGAGTTTTTTGAGGATGTAACCAGGAAGTTAGACGGGGGAGATCCAGTGGATGTAGTGTACCTCGATTTTCAGAAGGCATTTGATAAGGTCCCACATAGGAGATTGGTGGGTTAAATCAAAGCTCAGGGCATCGGGGGGAAGGCATTGACATGGATAGAAAACTGGTTGGCAGATAGAAAGCAAAGGGTAGCGGTGAATGGGTGTTTCTCGGAATGGCAGGTGGTGACTAGTGGGGTGCCACAGGGCTCGGTATTGGGACCACAGCTGTTTACAATTTACGTCAACGATTTGGATGAAGGCATTGAAAATAACATCAGCAAATTTGCTGATGATACTAAGCTGGGTGGCAGTGTGACATGTAATGAGGATGTTAGGAGAATTCAGGGTGACTTGGATAGGCTGGGTGAGTGGGCAGATACTTGGCAGATGACGCTTAATGTGAATAAGTGTGAGGTTATCCACTTTGGGAGTAAGAACAGGAAGGCAGATTATTATCTGAATGGTGCAAAGTTAGGTAAGGGAGAAATACAAAGAGATCTAGGAGTCCTTGTTCATCAGTCACTGAAGGTGAATGAGCAAGTGCAGCAGGCAGTGAAGAAGGCTAATGGAATGTTGGCCTTTATTACAAAGGGAATTGAGTACAAGAGCAAGGAAATCCTCTTGCATTTGTACAGAGCCCTGGTGAGACCACACCTGGAGTATTGTGTACAGTTTTGGTCTCCAGGGTTAAGGAAGGACATCCTGGCTGTAGAGGAAGTGCAGCGTAGATTCACAAGGTTAATTCCTGGGATGTCTGGACTGTCTTACACAGAGAGGTTAGAGAGACTGGGCTTGTACACGCTGGAATTAAGGAGATTGAGAGGGGATCTGATTGCAACATATAAGATTATTAAGGGATTGGACAAGATAGAGGCAGGAAATATGTTCCAGATGCTGGGAGAGTCCAGTACCAGAGGGCATGGTTTGACAATAAGGGGTAGGTCATTTAGGACAGAGTTAAGGAAAAACTTCTTCTCCCAGAGAGTTGTGGGGGTCTGGAATGCACTGCCTCGGAAGGTAGTGGAGGCCAATTCTCTGGATGCTTTCAAGAAGGAGCTAGATAGGTATCTTATGGATAGGGGAATCAAGGGATATGGGGACAAGGCAGGGACCGGGTATTGATAGTAGTTGATCAGCCATGATCTCAAAATGGTGGTGCAGGCTCGATGGGCCGAATGGTCTACTTCTGCACCTATTGTCTATTGTCTATTGAAATGGCAAGCAGAATTACAAAAGCAAGAGAGATGAGTGCAACAAGAATTATTTTACAAATTGCTTTAAGAACAGCTTTTCCTGACTATTTAAATATAGTCCTGCTGGCAAAAAGAAAAGATAGTGAAGTATTGCAGAAAAATGAATTCAAATCCTAAAAGCTACTCCATGAGAATCAAAGAAATACACTGTAAAGGAGTTACTTTACCAAGACCTATATGCACAGTATAGAAGATAGAACCCAATCCTCAACAGGACAACCATGGATTTGCAGTTTAAAACCTGGGATATAAGGGAAAACTATCATTAGTCTTAGAGTCAGAATCAGGTTTAATATCACTGACATACATTGTAAAATAAGTTGTTTTGTGGCAATAGTATAATACATAAGGAACAATAAATTACAATAAGAAATTATATACAGTACTCTGCAAAAGCCTTAGGCACCCAAGAATTTTATTCATATGGTTTCAGATGGTATGGCCTCCACAGAGCCCTGATTTCAACATCATCAAGGCTGTCTGGGATTACCTGCAGAAACAGATGCAAGCAAGACAAGCAAAGTTTGCAGAACCATGGCAAGTTCTCCAAGATGCTAGGAACAACCTACCAGCCAATTTTCTTACACAACTGCATGGCAGTGCACCTAAAAGAACTGATGCAGATTTAAAGACAATGGGTGGCCACGCCAATATTGATTTGATTTAGATTTTTACTATTTTACTGCTTTTTTAAGATTTGTTGGTATTCAGAAAGATTTCATTATTTTTGAAAGCATCTTTGCTTTACTGAGTGTATATAAATTGTGCAAAAACAAAAACAGTAAGTTAGTGTTCATGGGTTCATTGTCCACTCAGTAATCTGATGGTGGAGGGAAAGAAGCTGTTTTTAAAACGTTGAGTGTGTCTTCTGTCTTAGTAAAGATGACCACATAAACTACTGTGTCTCACTAATATCCCTCAATGAAGGAGGTCTACACCCACAGCTGCTCGGATTAATATGACTCCAGACCATATAGTTGCACAATTGTATCTTCTTTCGCACATAGGTTGCCTGTCAATCTTTATGTATAATTTTTCTTGGAAACTCTTATTTTATTTCTTCATTTTCCTGTAAGAAAATGAATCTCAAGATAGTACTGCATATGATAACATCCACAGACTTTGAGAATAAGTTTTACTTTGAAATTTGACTCTTCAGCACCCTTTGAAATGGCCAGTCAAACCACTCAGTTAAAGATGGGCTCACCTCCTGCTTCTAAAGGGAGCAATTAATATGTACATAAGCACTCATGACACTCAGATCCTTAATAAAACGAAACAAATGTACAGCAAATGGGGGGCATTCAACACATATGCATGCCAACCAAAGGGTTTATTTTAATCCCACATTCCTGCTCTTGGCCCGTAATCCTATATATTAATTTTTCTTGTAAGTTATTTTAAATGTGGAGCCCATATAAAATAGTTGGGTTCTGGGAAGTGGTAAGTTTGCTCCTTTGCTCAGAAATAGCTTTTCAACAAGAAGGCCCAAGTTCAAAAATCAAGTTAAAATCATTGGGGGGGGGGGGGGGGAAGAGGACACAGTCTATATGCTGTGAGAATCTAATCTACTAAATCACCTTAATTTACGTGTCAAATTGGGTTTTGGGCTTTGAGGTAGAAGAGGGCGGACGTGGAGAGGGGATGGGGGGGGGGGGGAGGGAGGACAATTTTAAAATGATCACTAAGGGCTGAACATTGGGTGTCGATCATCTTATTCGAACCCATCAGGTAAATGCGGTGCCAGGTCGCTGCAGGAAATTCCCTATAGAAAAAAAATACAGGAACATTTTTCCAAACTTCCAAAACAATTAGCTACATAAAATATTTACCTTACGAAAATCGAAAATTGTGTAACTAATGGCAAATCAGGTTAATTGCCTCCAGGTTAAACGTGGGCATGCTCGGCGGGGTATATATACAAACGTCAACCAAGATAAATGTCAGATTCAGATTCAAGTCAATTTCGGTATCACTGTTACTGTCTCCTCTTTCCACCCTCCAGAATACATACATACATATAGTTACCAACAGCACGGCAAAAATAAAACTTTTGTTAGAAACGGAGTTACCTGGAATCCTACCGAACAACTTCAGCTCAAACTGCAATGGTAAAAAAAAATTCACTTCACATTTAAGCACGTTCCAGACACCCGCATACTGCTTGTCAAAGTGCTGGAGAACACCGGTTTCGCGGAAAACTTTTAATCTCCTGGATTCTGTGCATGATTGACAGCACGCGGAACGAATGAGGATTCGAAACGGAGCAACTCTGCGTCCTTTCGCCAACCCATTTCATTGTGACGCGCATGAGAATGATTGTTCGTCTACTGTATTCCAAAAATTGATACTGTTTGCGCAGGATTCATAGCGCAATTCCGTTCAGTGGTCTGATGAGGGCTCCTGTTGCGTCAGGGACTGTACTCTCCGGGAGACGAGAGGTTGCAAGTGCCTCACTCTACACATGAAAGAGAAAAAAATAACCTTTCGTAATCCCGTGGCTTCTCAAAGTCCCGTGACAGAAGGTCTTGTGAACTGTTCGAACTCACTGCCTCAGTAAAGCAGTCAGCACACCCTGGACGTTCAAATCTTCCCTCTCCCGTTGGGCAGAAGATACAAAAACCTGAAAACACGTACCACAATGCTGAAGGTCAGCTTCTCTCCCACTGTTACCATACTCATGAATGGGCCTCTTGTACCACAACACCGACCCTTGACCTCACAACCTACCTCATTACGATTTCGCACTCCATCGTTTATCCACTTCACGTTTTCAATAGCATTTACACCTCATTCTACATTGTTATTAAGTCCAAGTTCAAGACAAGTTTATTGTCATTGAACTATATACAGGTATAGAGCCGAACAAGACAACATTTCTCCGGACCAGGCTGTACAGCACAGTGGCACACATAACGCACATGTAACATACAGTAATTTCGGAAAGTAAGAATTAAATCTACAAATTAATTATGCATACATAAACAAATTAAAGTACATAAATCAAATTTTGTAGGGTTCAGTACAAATTATCCTGCGACACCTCGAATGCAATGCAGCAGGGAGTTCAGAAGGCTAATGGCCCGAGGGAAGAAGCTGTTTTCCATCCCGACCATTCTTGTCTTTATGCATCTGGTCTCCTGCCTGATGGTAGAATGGTAAAGAGGATGCTGGCTGGATGGGTGGGAGCTTTAATAATACCAAGGGCCCTGTGTACACAGCACTCCTGATAAATGTCCCCGAAGGATGGTAGGGAGACAACTTATTATCCTGCCGGCTGTTCTCACAGTCTTTAGTAGGGACTTCCGGTCTGATGTTCTGCTGCTGTCAGACCAGTTGAGATGCAGTTTGTCTTGGTGGTCTCAATGGTGCTCCTGTAAACCTCAGTTAAGGTGTGGAGGGGGAGTCTCTCTTACCTTATTCTAGGTCAATACACTGTGTAATGATCTGATCTCTAGGAACAATATGCAAGACAAATTTTTCACTGTATCTTGGAATGTGAAGCGATAATAAACCAATTCCAAAGAGAGCAACATAGGGGAGAGATGGAATTCTCTCATAGCAAGGAAAAGCTGGATGTCAGAGAGCAGAAGCTGATGGGCTATGCGATATTATTTTGTAATTTTGCTCAAGAAGAGCACTGCATGAGCCTGCTTTGGTGAGTTGGTTTAATATTGAAGAGCACAGTTGAAGCATTTTACAGAAATGTAACATAAAAGCAATTAAAGACCATTGTCCAAGATCTAAACAAAAAAGCCAACAAATCTAGATTCGGAACCTTTGAGATGTTTTAGCAGCTATTTACTCTCTTCCTCCATTCTCCATTCTGGCTCTCCTTTTAACCTTCTCTTCTCCTCACCTGCCTACCACTTCACTCTAAAGCCCCTCCTCATTGATGTTCACCCATGGTTCACTGTCTTCAGATACCTTCTTCTTCAATCCTTTACCTCATCCACCTCTCACCTCCCAGCTTCTTACTTCATCCATCCTCCCCCACCCATCCTCTTCATGCTCACCTGGTTTCCTCTACCACTCGCCAACTTGCACTCGTCCCCCCCCCCCCCACCGCACCTTCTTATTCTGACCTCTTCCACCTTTCGTAAGGCCAGTGATGTTGTGGGGGTGGAACTGGACTCTCTGACGGTGTCTGAAAAGAGGATGCTGTCCAAGTTGCATGCCATCTTGGACAATGACTCCCATCCACTCCATAATGTACTGGTTAGGCACAGGAGTACATTCAGCCAGAGACTCATTCCACCGAGACATAACATTGAGCGTCATAGGAAGTCATTCCTACCTGTGGCCATCAAACTTTACAACTCCTCCCTCGGAGTTTCAGACACCCTGAGCCAATAGACTGGTCCTGGACTTATTTCCACTTGGCATGATTAACTTATTATTTAATTATTTATGGTTTTATATTGCTGTATTTCTTCACTATTCTTGGTTGGTGCGGCTGTAATGAAACCCAATTTCCCTCGGGATCAATAAAGTATGTCTGTCTGTCTTTCAGTCCAGTCCTGACAAAGGATCTCAGCCCAAAACATCGGCTGTTTATTCCTCTCCATAGATGTTGCCTGACCTCCAGCATTTTGTGTGTGTTCTTCTGGATTTCCAGCAGCTGTGGGACCCTCAGTGTCATTGCGTAGCTACGGAGTGTGCAGAAACACAGCTGTTTCTCACTTTATTACTGCCTGTTTGCTTACACCTGCCTCTGTGCAAGTGGTAGATGAAACACCATAAAGAATATAGATGCCGGAATTGGACTCAGCTTCACTTGACATAATAAGCCAGAGCAGCTAACTCTTAAACATGTACAGATGGACACTGAGCAAAAGTGCAGAGCTCTCTCACACAATTTTTGAACTAACCAGTCCAAGTAAGTTTTAAGGCATTAACCTTCGTATGGTTATAGAGGCACATGCTAAGGCTGTGGTAGTAACCTTAGAACATAAGACCATAAGGGATAGGAGCCAAATTAGGCTATTCAGCCCTTAAAGTCTGCTTCTCCATTTGATTGTGGTTGATTTATTTTCCATTTCAACCTGATTCTCCTGTTATCTCCGCATAACCTTTGACGCCCCTGTGAATCAAGGACCTATCAATCTCCACTTTAAATATTAGCCTCCATAGCCATCTGTGCCAATGAATTCCACAGATTCACCACCCTCTAGCTAAAGAAATTCCTCCTCATCTCTGACCTAAAGTTCAAAGTAAATTTATTATGGAAGTGTATACAGTATTTGTCACCATATACCACCCTGATATTCATTTTATTGCAGGTATTCATAGTAATTAGAAAGAAACACGATAGAAAAGCTGTATAAAACAGAGCCGGACAAACAACCGCTGTGTAAAACACAACAAATTATGCAAATAGAAAAATAAAAGAAATAATAATAAATAACTAAGCAATAAATATTGAGAACCCCAGTGAGTGGGGGTGGGATTCTAAACTCCAGTGAGTACAAGCCCAAATCCATCACAAGCTCCTCAGACATTAACCCTTTCATTCTTGGTATCATTCGTTTGAAACTCCTCTGAACTCCTCTAAACTCTCTCTCCAATGCCAGCAAATCCTTCTTTCGACATGGTGCTCAAAACCGCTCACAGTACTCCAGAATGCAGTCTGACCAATGCCTTATAAAGCCTTAGTGTTACACCTTGCCTCTTCTTCAAAGGTGTTGAAGTCAAGGAACACTCCAGGGTCTTGGCTAATCTAGACTAATATTTCAGTCCAGTGCTAAATAGGTATTATGTTGTAGAGGATGTCATTTTTTTAAAAATCAGACTTTAGACTGAGACACTATCTGTAAACTTAGAGATTCAATAAGGTTGGTAGTTCCCCAGTGCCCCAGACAATGTTTGTTCCTCACTCATTATAAGGCAAGGTGGGCCCTATCTTAGAAATTCTTCAGACTGGAGAGGAATGTTAAGGTAGTGAATGGTAAGGCAACAGTTGTTTTGAAGACTGTGTGCTGCAGTATTTAAAAGATTAAAAAGATCAGCTTTATTTCAAAGTTCAAAAGTTCAAAGTACATTTATTATCGAAGTATGTTTTCTATATACAACCTCGACATTTGTCTCCTTACAGGAAGCGACAAAACAAAGAAACCCAAACAAACCCATTAAAAAGGACCGTCAAGCACCCAGTGTGCAGGGGGGAAAATGAATCATATAAGCAATGAAAATATGAAATTACATTCAGAACTGAAGTTCACTAAAGTGAGATCACAATAACAAAGCCATTCACAGCTGATCCAGGAGCTCATTAGTTGCAGGGCGCAGCAAGGAAACCTCATGACCAGCGAACTGAACACTGACCCGTTCCTCACCTTCAGCCCCCTACACCCTGACCTTTTCAATCAGCCCAGTGCTTAAATCGATCAAACATCGGCTTGTCCTTCGCTCTCGGGCCCAGACTCTGCCGTCTCATCTCTGCCTTGCCTCAGTTCCGCTGCTTCAAATCACCCCCAACTCCACTCCAGCAATGGCTAAACATTAGCTTGTTCCCCACTCTCAGGCCTGCCACCTCGATCGGCCCATACACACCACACCGCAACTGTCCTACACCTTTGAGACTTCAGTTCATGGTGCAAAAATGTCATGTTGTACAGGTGGTTCAAAAGCTCAACTCCAAAAGAGAAGTTATGGGCTATTGATTGCAGTTATCACTTTCAAGAAAATGCACTATTAACAAAGTAGGTTGTAGCTTTGTTTGCTGCCAGCAAGTCATTGCTATGCTTCACTAGCGCCATCTTCAACCGGAACATGTCACATGTACATTAGAACATTGAAACTTAAAATGAAATGCATCGTTTGTATCAATTTGATTATGCAGGGCTCAAAACATTTCATCTGTTTGCTCTGCCACTGTGTAATGAGTGATGAAAAACTGGTTAGATGGTGGGAGCCAAAGGGAATGCCATGGAAGACTCATGATGGTGGTTGGGTTGGGTGAGGACTTCAGTTAGAGTGGAAAATAAGACTTCAAAAGTTAGGAGTGCATTGTGTGTGTTGGACAGTGTTTCAACTTGGTGGGGAGTGGTGCAGTTCACTATATGTACTGAACCCAATGAAGTGGCCACTGAGTGTATGTTCATTGCTTTCTGTTGGTGTGACCCATCCACTTCAAGATCTGATGTACTGTGCATTCAGAGGTGTTCTTCTGCACACCCCTGTTGTAACACCTGGTGACTTAAGTTACTGCTGCCTTTCTATTAGCTTTAACCATTCTGGTCATTCTTGTCTGAGCTCTGTCATTAACAAGGCATTTTTGCCCACAGGATTGGAATTCACTTGATGCTTTTTGCATCATTCTCTGTAAACTCTAGAGACTGTTGTGCATGAAAATCCAGGAGATCAGCAATTCCTGAGATACTAAAACCACCCCAGCTAGTACTAACAATCATTCCACAGTCAAAGTCATTTGGATTACATTTCTTCCCATTCTGATGTCTGGTCTGATCAATAACGGAACCTCTTGAACTCTGCAAGGTTTCATGCATTGAGTTGCTGCCTCATGAACCAGAATTGATTAGAGACCTTGAGGTAAAAGGAGGAAAGTGATCATAACATGATCAAATTCACCCTGGAATTTGAGAAAGGGAAGTTAAAGTCAGATATTTCAGTATACCAGTGGAATAAATGGAATTACAGAGGCATGAGAGAGGACCTGGCCAGAATTGATTGGAAAAGAACACTAGCAGGGATGATGGCAGAGCAGCAATAGCTGGAATTTCTGGAAGCCGTTCAGAAGGCACAGGATATATGCATTGCAAAGAGAAAGTATTTTCAAGAAAAGATGACATAAGCATGGGTAACAAGTGAAGTCAACACCAACATAAAAGCCAAAAAGAGGGCATATAATAGAGCAAAATTAGTGAGATGTTAGAGGATTGGGAAGCTTTTAAAAACCAACCCAAGGCAACTAAAAAAGTAATTAAGTAAACTAGCCAATAATCTTAAAGAAGATACCAAAAGTTACCTCAGATGCATAAAGTGTAAAAGAGAGGTGAGAGTTCATATCAGAGCACAGTACAATGATGCTGAAGAGGTAGTAATTGGGGACAACAAAATGGCAGATGAACTTAATAAGTATTTTCGCATCAGTTTTCACACTGGAAGACACCAGCAGTATGGTGGGAAGTTCCAGGTGCCAGGGGGCATGAAGTGTGTGAAGTTACCATAACTAGAGAGAAGGTTCTTGGGAAAATGAAAGGTCTGAAGATAGATAAACCACCTGGATCAGATGTGTACACACAAGAGTTCTGAAAGAGGTGGCTGAAGAGATCGTGGAAGCATTAGTCATTATCTTTCAAGAATTACTAGATTGGAAAGTTGCAAATGTCACTCCACTATTCAAAAAGGGAGAGAGGCAGAAGAAAGGAAATTATAGGCCAGTTAGTCTGACCTCAGTGGTAGGGAAGATGTTGGAGAGATTATTAAGGATGAAGTCTCACGGTACTTGGAGGCACATGATAAAATAGGCGTAGTCCGCGTGATTTCCTCAAGGGAAAATCTTACCTGACAAATATGTTGGAATTCTTTGAAGAAATAATAAGCAGGATAGACATAGGAGAATCAGTTGATGTTTTGTACTTGGATTTTCAGAAGGCCTTGACAAGATGCCACAATGAGGCTGCTTAACAAGCTACAGACCAATGGTATTACAAGAAATATTCTAGCATGGATAAAACATTGGCTGATTGGCAGGAGGCAAAGAGTGGGAATAAAAGGAGCCTTTTCTGGCTGGCTGCTGGTGACAAGTCATGTTCCATGGGGGTCGGTGATGGCAATGATTCTTTTACATTATGTGTCCATGACTTGGATGATAAAGTAGGTGGCTTTGTTGCAAAGTTTGCAGAGGATGTTAAAATAGATGGAGGGACAGGTAGTTCTGAGGAAGTAGAGAAGCTACAGAACAACTTAGACATATTAGAAGAATGAAATGGAATATGGAATTACAGTGTCAGGAAGTGTATGGTCATGTACTTTGGCAGAAGAAATGAAAGGGTTGACTATTTTCTAAATAAAAAAAATACAAAAAACTGAGGTGCAAAGGGACTTGGGAGTCCTTGTGCAGGATTCCCTAAAAGTTAATTTACAGGTTGAGTTTGTGGTGAGGAAAGCAAATGCAATGGTAGCATTCATTTCAAGTTGACTTAAATACAAAAGCAAGGATGTAATGATGAGACTTTATAAAGCACTGGTGAGGTCTCCCTTGGAGTACTGTGAGCAGTTTTTGGGTCCCTTCTCTTAGAAAGGAGGTACTGAAACTGAAGAGAGTTCAAAGGAGGTTCACGACAATGATCGAAGGATTGAATGGCTTGTCATATGAAGAGCGTTTGATGGCTCTGGGCCTGTATTCGCAGGAATTCAGAAGAATGTGAGGTGACCTCATTGAAACCTATTGAAAAGTGAAAGGCCTTGACAGAGCGAATGTGGAGAGGACATTTCCTATGGTGTGAGAGTCTAAGACCAGAGGACCCAGCCTCAGAGTAGAGGGGTGTCCTTTTAGAATGGAGATGAGGAGGAATTTCTTTAGCCAGAGGTTGTTGAATCTCTGGAATTTGTTGCCCTAGGTAGCTGTGGAGGGCCATGTCTTTATGTATATTTAAGGCAGAGGTTGATTAACTCTTGACTGGTCAGGGCAAAGAAAAAAACAGGTAGAAGGCAGGAGATTGGGGCTGAGAGGAAAGTTGGATCAACCATGATGAAATGGTGGAGCAGACCTGATGGGCCAATTGGCCTTTCTGCTGCTATCTCTTGTGGTCTCATGAGTGGCACATTCTATATTTACATTAATGAACAGGTGTACATGTGTACCTACGGTAATATAGAAGCCACTGAGTGTAGGTTAAAGTGAACCTACCAGAAGACATTATCCATTGCTAGCCTCCAAACTTTTGAAATTGCCCAGGTTTACTGCATTTATGTTATTGCAAACACGCCTCAAGTGTTGTGTAGGCCTTCTTCTGAAAGCGCAGAGGACCAAAAGGAAAATGGTAGAAATCAGGATCCATGTAACCCAAGTTAATTTAATGAGCTCTTTTCATAAATATTCATCTGCTTAATTCCTCAGTGTTTATTTATTTGACATACAGCATGGAGTAGGTCCTTCTGGCCATTCAAGCCATGCTGCCCCGCAGTCCACCAATTTAATCCTAGCCTAGTCATGGGACAATTTACAATGACCAATTAGCCTACCAACCGGTACATCTTTGGACTGTGGGAGGAAATAACAGCACCCGGAGGAATGTCGTGAGGTCATGGGAGAACATACAAACTCTTAACAGGCAGCGTTGGGAATTGAACCCAGGTTGCTGGTATTGTAAAGTGTTAAGCTAACCGCTATGCTACCGTACCATCCCACTTCACCACCATTGTTAGTGAACGCACATAAAAAGTGATTTGGTTATCACGTACCCAACATTACAGTAGCTAGGCTTCCTCGGGGTACTTTGAATAAGACACCTTGCCCAAGTTGCTCCCTCAAGCAAGATCATTGAAGAAGTTGATCAATATCTGGTTGTTTTAAAACTGGAAAGCTAAACTGGATACATATTTTCTACATTAGAAGCTTACACCAAAGTTAGCTTCTTTTTTTTTAAGCATGACACCATTTGGCAGATAAACTGCAATAATTTTTCCATGTTACTGGTTTAACCGAGAGTAAAGGATGATATTGGGGAGAAGGCAGGAGATGGGGTTGAGAGGCATAATAAATCAGCCATGATGGAATGGCGGAGAAGACTTGATGGGCCAAATTGCCTAGTTCAGCTTCGAAGTCTTATGGTCTTACGATATGGAACAAAACAAAGATTTAACTTGAAATTAGATAATTCAAACCAACAAACATTTTGTCGATTCACCATCATGCACACAGTCCTCCTGAGCCACATGCCTGTCCTTTTCCATAGTCTTTTCTTTCCTGCTGTGTTTCTTCAACTCAGTTAAACTCATTCTCAAATGCTTCCATAGTCTTGGCTTCAATCACCAATTTAGCAGTTTGTTTCCCAGCGTTGAAACCCTCTGCGTAACAAAACAAATCCCATACAATGCATTCCAAAAATATTATATTAAACAAATTTATCTCTCTTGGTACCAAACACTTCATTGCTAAATACAACCTATTCTGTCTTTATGCCCCATTCAGTCATGATTTCAAATACTCCTTGCAGATTAACCCACAGGACAAATAATGTTAAAAGTTTTCGGAAGTGCTGGATGCATTTTCTTGTTATTTACCAGCAGAGAGCATTTCACAATTGGGATTTGATTGTTTTTGCGTTAACAAGCAAGTCGAATTCTCATAGCTTAGTGAAAGCATTTCTGCAATTACACTATTTTCAATTATGTTGCAACAAATCTTTTGATGCCCTTTATTAAAAGAATAGTTCAACTCTCACAAACCCATCCCTGAACTGTCTTAGTGTTGATTCGTGCTTGTTGAGACAAAGCTCCAGATCTGCAGAAGGTTAAGCGAGATTATTGCCCTGAAATAATTATACTTCCTTTGCCCTCTGTCTCCTCGCTCTCTCCAGTTTCAATTGTGAACCCATTTCCCCATAACCCCTCTCTTCTATGTGATCTATAGGACCCCTTCCCTCTGTGCATTTCTCCATCCCCTGACCTCTTCACACATCCTGTTTTTTTTTTCCTTTTCTGGTCTACATTAATTTAATGCCTACCCATCAGTCCCCATTTACAGAATGCGGAATACAGAACATTACAGCACAGTCCTTCTCTCCTACATCGCCCTCCATAGAACCATAGAACATTACAGCACAGAAGCAGGCCTTTTGGCTCTTCTTGGCTGTGCCAAACCATTTTTCTGCCTAGTCCCACTGACCTGCACCTGGCCCATATCCCTCCATACACCTCTCATCCATGTTAAAAGTGAGCCCGTATTTACTACTTCATCTGGCAGCTCATTCCACCCTCCCACCGCTCTCTGTGTGAAGAAGCTCCCTCCTAACGTTCCCTTTAAACTTTTCCCCCTTCACCCTTAACCCATGTCCTCTGGTTTTTTCTCCCCTAGCCTCAGTGGAGAAAGCCTGTTTGCATTCACTCTATCTATACCCATCATAATTTTATACGCCTCTATCAAATCTCCCCTCATTCTTCTACGCTCCAGGGAATAAAGTCCTAACCTATTCAACCTTTCTCTGTAATTCAGTTTCTCAAGTCCCGGCAACATCCTTGTAAACCTTCTCTGCACTCTTTCAACCTTATTAATATCCTTCCTGTAATTCGGTGACCAAATCTGCACACAATACTCCAAATTCGGCCTCACCAATGCCTTATACAACCTCACCATAACATTCCAACTCTTATACTCAATACTTTGATTTATAAAGGCCAATGTACCAAAAGCTCACTTTATGACCCTATCTACCTGTGACGCCACTTTTAGGGAATTTTTTATCTGTTTTCCCAGATCCCTCTGTTCTACTGCACTCCTTGGTGCCCTACCATTTAACTTGTATGTTCTAACTTGGTTTGTCCTTCCAAAGTGCAATACCTCACACTTGTCTGTATTAAACTCCATCTGCCATTTTTCAGCCCATTTTTCCAGCTGGTCCAAATCCTTCTGCAAGCTTTGAAAACCTTCCTCACTGTCCATTACACTTCCAATCTTTGTATCATCAGCAAATCAGCTGATCCAATTTAACACATTATCATCCAGATCATTGATATAGATGACAAATAACAATGGACCCAGCACTGATCCCTGTAGCACACCACTAGTCACAGGCCTCCACGCAGAGAAGCAATCCTCCACTACCATTCTCTGACTTCTCCCATTGAGCCAATGTCTAATCCAATTAACTACCTCACCATGTATACCTAACGACTAAATCTTCCTAACTAACCTCCCATGCGGGACCTTGTCAAAGGCCTCACTGAAGTCCATGTAGACAGCATCCACTGCCTTCCCTTCATCCACTTTCCTGGTAACCTCCTCGAAAAACTTTAATAGATTTGTTAAACATAACCTACCACGCACAAAGCCATGTTGGACTCTCCCTAATAAGTCCCTGTCTATATAAACACTTGTAGATCCTATCTCTTAGTACACCTTCCAATAATTTACCTACTACCGACGTCAAACCTACTGGCCTATAATTTCCTGGATTACTTTTAGAGCTTTTTCAAACAATGGAACAACATGAGCTATCCTCCAATCCTCCAGCACCTCATCCGTACATACCGACATTTTAAATATATCTGCCAGGGCCCCTGCAATTTCAACGCTAATCTCCTTCAAGGTCCGAGGGAATACCCTGTCAGGTCCTGGGGACTTATCTACTCTGATTTGCCTCAAGATAGCAAGTACCTCCTCCTCTTCAATCTGTATAGGTTAAATGGCCTCACTACTTGTTTGCCTTATTTCCATTAACTCTATGCCAGTTTCCTTAGTAAATACAGATGCAAAAAATCCATTTAAGATCTCCCCCATTTCTTTTGGTTCTATACATAGCTGACTACGCTGATCTTAAAGAGGACCAATTTTATCCCTTACTATCCTTTTGCTCTTAATATACCAGTAGAAGCTCTTTGGATTATCCTGCCAAAGCATGAGGACTGCCAAAGCAACCTGATGTCTTCTTTTAGCCCTCCTGATTTCTTGCTTAAGTTTTTTTTGCACTTGTTATACTCCTCAAGCACCTTATTTGCTCCCTGTTTCCTATACATGTCATACATCTCTCTCTTCTTCTTTATCAGAGTTCCAATATCTCTAGAGAACCAAGGTTCCTTATTCTTATTCACTTTGCCTTTAATCCTGACAGGAACATACGAACTCTGCACTCTCAAAATTTCTCCTTTGAAGGCCTCCCACTTACCAATCACATCCTTGTCAGAGAACAACCTGTCCCAATCCACACTTTTTAGATCCTTTCTCATTTCTTGAAATTTGGCTTTTTTCCAATTTAGAACCTCAATCCAAGGACCAGATCTGACTTTATCCATGATCAAGTTGAAACTGATGGTGTTATGATCACTGGAACCAAAGTGATCCTCTACAGACACTTCTGTCACCTGTCCTAACTTGTTTCCTAATAAGAGATCTAATATTGCATCCTCTCTAGTTGGTACCTCTATATATTGATTTAGAAAACTTTCCTGAACACATTTTACAAACTCTAACCCGTCTAGACCATAAACAGTATGGGAGTCCCAACCAATATGTGGAAAATTAAAACCCCCTACTATCACAACTTTATGTTTCCTGCAGTTGTCTGCTATCTCTCTGCAGATTTGCTCCTCCAATTCTCGCTGACTATTGGGTGGTCTATAATACAACCCCATTAATGTGCTCATACCTTTCCTGTTTCTCAGCTCCACCCACGTGGCCTCAGTAGACAAGCCCTCTAATCTGTCCTGCCTGAGCACAGCTGTAACATTTTCCCTGACTAGCAATGCCACCACCCCACCCTTCATCCCTCTGCCTCTATCATGTCTGAAACATCGGAACCCTGGAACATTAAGCTGCCAGTCCTGCCCCTCCTGTAGCCAAGTTTTACTAATGGCTACAATGTCATAATTCCACGTGTCAATCCACGCCCTCAGCTCGTCGGCCTTCCCCACAATACTCCTCGCATTGAAATAGACACCTCAGAAGATTATTACCACCGCACACAAACCTTCTATTTGTGACTTTGCATGAACCTTTAACATCATTTATTTTCACCCCCCACTCCACTATCTGCTCTGACACTCTGGTTCCCATCCCTCTGCAAATCTAGTTTAAACCCCCCCCCCCCCCCACCAATAACACTAACAAACTTCCCTGCAAGGATATTGGTCCCCTTGTAGTTCAGGTGTAACCCGTCTCTCTTGTACAGGTCCCACCTGCCCTAGAAGAGGTCCCAATGATCCTGAAATCTGAAAACCTGCCCCGTACACCAGTTCCTCAGCCACATGTTCATCCTCCAGAGCATCCTATTCTTACCCTCACTGGCACGTGATGCAGGTAGCAATCCTGAGTTTACCACCCTCGAGGTCCTGCTTTTTAACTTCCTACCAAGCTCTCTATACACACTGGTCCTCACTCTTTCTTCCTACGTCATTGGTACCGATGTATACCATGACATCTGGCTGCTCACCCTCCCATTTCAGAATGCTGTGCACGCAATCAGAGACATCCCTGACCCTGGCACCCGGGAGGCAACAAACCATCCAGGAGTCTCTGTCATGCCCACAGAATCTCCTATCTGTACACCTGACTATGGAGTCCCCTATCACTACCGCTCTCCTCTTCTTCCACCCTCCTTTCTGCACTGCAGAACCAGACTCAGTGCCAGAGATCCAGCTGCCGCAGCTTGTCCCAAGTAAGCCATCCCACCCCCCCCAACAGTATCCAAATCAGTATACTTGTTAAGGGGAATGGCCACAGGGGAACCCTGCTCTGCCTGTCCTTTCCCCTTCCCTCGCCTGACAGTAACCCAATTACCTGTGCACCACTCCTTTGGCATAACTACCTCCCCGACACTACGATCTGTAAACTCCTCATTCTCCACTTGTCCATCATCCATGTGCCTATTTAAGATTTTCTTAAATATCCCTAAGGTATCTGCCTCAGCCACCACCTCTGGCAGTGCATTCCATGCATCCACCACGCCATACACTCCTCAAATCACTTTAAAGTTATGCCCTCTTGTACTAGCCACTTCCATCCTGGGAAAAAGTCTCTCGTTGTGCACTTGATCTATGCTTCTTATCGTCTTGTATACTTAATTGTTCCAAGTCCATACCCCAGCATCTCTGGCTTTTTCCCTCTTTCTTCTCCTTTTCCCTACATTAATTTGTTTTCCTTCCTTTCCATCTCTCTCCTTATCACACTTACAGCCCTTTGGACCAAGGTGTTGTGTCAACCTTTTAATCTATATTAAGGTCAATCTAACCCTTCTCTCCTTTCCCTACGTCATTTTGATTTCCTTTCTTTCACACTTACAGCTCCTTTTCTCTTCCCTGCCATATTCCTTTACCTAATCTATTCTCACGGCTCCAGTACTATGTCGCCATAGATTGGGGTGGCACAGTAGTGTAGTACTACAATGGTGCCAGTACCCGCTGCTGGTTGTAGGGAGTTTGTACGTTTTACCCATGACTGCATTGATTTCCTCCATCATTCCAAAGACATATGGGTTTGTATTTTAATTGGTAACATGGGTGTAAAAGGGTTGCGTATTTTCATTGGGCTGGAAGGGCTTGTTCCCATGCTGTATCTCTAAATTAAATAAAAATAAAATCTATCCCCTTACATCGCTCTTCCCATGCTTCAAGTATCTTGCTACTGTTCAACCAGGCATAATTGAACACAGATATTAAAAGAGGACTCTTAACTGAAGAAACTCTATGAGTTAAAAAATTCAGACCACTAACCTCTGTGCAACTGTTGCATGTGCCTGATTTTCCAATGGCTGCTTTCCCTGCCAAAAGGTAAGCAGAACTTTGACCTGTCTAATCTTCGGTTCAATGCAAAAGTTGCTAGACAGGCATATCAACATTGCAGATGGCTCCAGGCACAATGGGCTTCTTGCCCGTACAACGTATTTTTATCCTGAAGCCTGCTGGTTTTAAAGCTGCAGCCCTGATGTTTTTCTTTCTGCAGTAACTTCAGAGAATTTTTATTTTAATTGGCTTAGCACTTTTGTGCAGTTGCATCTTAGTTATTGCAGGAATGAAATATTCCTGCCTGTGATCTTCACTCTTGCTAAACTGGGGAAACATAGAAAGATTAAATGTCCAATGAAGTTCCAGTCATTAAATGGAAAATGGAGAAAAAGACAGCTCAGAGGCCTTGCAAACAGCTGGTGGTGTCCCCTGAACTTGAGCGGAGCCTCCACTCTACCCGTTCTTGACACTGACCTTGAATAGGTCTTCTTCAGAGGAGAAGTGGTATTACCACTTACTGCAGGAGACATTTGCCAATGTAGTCATTCGGCAGCACTCATTTGTTCTGTGCTTGGCAATCACTCTATTTTAAAGTTGATTTTATTGTCATATGCACAAACGTGGTGAGGTGGAGGTACAATGAAAAGATTACTAGCAAGAGTATCACAGGTTTTTAGGTACAGACAACACACAAACTATAAATTATACATAAATTATATGAGTGTGAAGAGAGAACAAAAAGGCAGAGCTAAAACAAAACTTTAATGTAAGCAATGAAGAAACAATTAGGAGAAATTGATAGCGCAAGAGCTGCTCTGTTGTAGATTATGGAGGAGGAGGTCTTTGCAGTCTTGAGACAAATTAGAGTGGGATATACCTCCAAAGCCGGACAATGTTCCCTCAGACCCTGTGGGAGGCTAGTGTAGAAATTGTAGGGTCCTAGCAAAGATACTTAAAAGGCTCTTAGGCCCTTGTGAGATGCCGGAGGATTGGAGGAAAGCTAATGTTGTTCCATTGTTTAAGAAAGGCTTTAAGAATAAATCAAGAAATTTTAGGCCAGTGATAGTGAGAATGCATTAATAGTGAGAATGTTATTGGAAGATATTCTAAGAGACAAGTTATATGAGTATTTGGATAGACAGGGATTGTTTAGGGATAGTCAGCATGACCTTATGCATGGTAGGTCATGTCTAATCACTTTTATAGAACTTTTTGAGGAAGTTACCAGGGAAGTTGATGAAACCAAGGCATGAAACCATTTATGTTGTCTACATGTACTTTAGCAAGGCCTTTGATAAGGTCTTGCATGGGAGGTTGGTCAAGAAGATTCAGCCATTTGGCATTCAAGCTGAGGTAGTAAATGGGGTTAGATGTGGGCTTCACAGAGGAAGTCAGAGAGTGGCTGTAGGTGGTTGCCTCTCTGGCTAGAGGTCTGTAAATAGTAGAGTGCTACAGGGTTTGGAGCTGGGTCCATTTGTTGTTTCATCTATATCAATGATCTGGAGATAATGTGGTAAATTGGATCGGGGTGTAGTGGACAGTGAGGAAGACCATCAAAGCTTGCAGCAAGTCAAATCACTTTTTATTGTCATTTTGACCTTAAATTGCTGGTACAGTACACAGTAAAAATGAAACAACGTTCCTCCAGGACCATGGTGCTACATGAAACAACACAAAACTGCACTAGACTATGTGAGACAACTCTAGGCTGCACTAGGCTATGTAATAAAACACAAAAACTACTACACTATACTACAGACCTACACCAGACTACATAAAGTGCACAAAACAGTGCAAGGCAGAATAATAATTTATTATTTAATAGTTAATAAACAAGACAATAGGCACAGTAGAGGACAAATTTCAATATAATAATAAATGATGCAGATGTCAATCTAGACTCTGGGTATTGAGGAGTCTGATGGCTTGGAGATTCTCAGCCAGGTGAACACTAAGAAATTTGGTGCTCTTAACGATCTCAACAGAGGAGCCTTCTGGACCAGCTGGAAAAATGGGCTGTAAAACGGAAGGTGAAATTTAATTCTGTCAAATGTGAGGTGTTGCACTTTGTGAGGGCCAGCCAGGGTTGATTTCAATAGTTAAGAGTAATGTGGATGGGAGTGATATGGAGGTCTATAGTCTGGGTGTAGGTCAATGGGACTAGTCAGATTTATGGTTCAGCACAGACTAAATAGGCCAATGGGCCTGTTTCTGTGCTGGAGAGGTCTATGACTATTACTGTATGACTCTAACAATACACAAATGAATTTTTGTTTCACATCAGTACATTAATAAAATAAACTTATCAGTAAGTCCAGTGAGCATAAAGGGAGCACTATGCAACCCAAGCCTCCAGTTTGCACAATGACTCAAAGTACAGACTCTATTCCTAGTCACATAGCCTGCACCTTGGAGCCTTGGCTCTTCTATCTAGACCATCGAATGAACCAGTCACCAGATCATCAACTGTCCATTTCCGGTTATTTTTTCAGAAAAGAACCACATCATCATTGCAGCAAGATAGCATATACAATATCACTGGGTGCAATGATATTTCTGTCAGCTATTGTATTACTATTAGATAGCGACCAGAAAACTATCACTTAATGTTGCCCATAATGTTAGTTCCATGACATATAGGTTAAATACAAATAGGAAAAATTTAGAGTGTATGCCTGATTGGCTTTATGTTAGATTGATGCCATTTGCTGCACCTAAATCTGTCTTCCCTGCTTCTCAACCTTTCCACCAAGATAAAACACTTCCCTTATCTTGTTCAGTCTCTATCTTTTAAGCATTTTATTTAGTTTTAAGAATCTAAGGAAGTGGGCTAGGAGTAGGTCATCTTGCTCTTGAAATCTATTTTTCTGTTCAGTGAGGCTGATCTTGACCTCAGCTCCACCTTACTGCCTGTTCTCCATTTCCCTTGAATCCTCTGTGTCAAAGAATCACACTATTTACAGCCCTGAATATACTTGTTACACAGCTTCCACTGCTCTCAGAGATAGAGAATTCCAAAGATTCAGCACCCTCCAAGATATTTCTCCTCATCCCCATTATAAATGGACAACCCCATAATTCTACAACTATATTCCTTAGATAGAGCTCCCCTAATGATGGGAAATATTCTCTCAGCATCGATTCTTTCATGAACCTCAACATTATGTTTCAATAAAGCAACTACTCACTCTTCTGAACTCCCAATGGTATAGGTCCAACCTAATCAATTGTTCCTTTAGATGAAGCTCTTTCTTCCCTCAAGCTCCATACTGTTCTAACAATTATTCATAAGGCTTTCTGCTTCTTCCTGTGATTTTCAACCATAGAAATGCTCCAGTTGTGACTAATTCTTTTATTTTAATGGAATTTCAAAAAAAAAAAAAATTCACGCTTTTATAATCAATGTTTCTTTATAATTAAAACACAGTAGGAGAATTAGCATCCAACTCCTTTTGACTTGCACTACTTTCTTCTAACTGGCCACTATAGACACAGCTGAATCACCTGACATTGTGAAAATATTTTGGACAAAAGGAGCTTTGTTAATTTGCAGTCATTGTAGGTATAGGAGAATTGTAGGTAGATAATTAAACACTTCAAGAATTTCAAAAGAGATAACTAATAATGCAAAATGTGAGTCAGAGTGTTAAACAAAGTGTTTTCTAAACAAAATTTAATCAAATTTTTACAAGTCACTTTATTCACTAAGGAAATGCAGGCAATTTATGAATGTCAAACTATTGACTCAGAAGGTCTAATTAAACATTTAGAAAAATGGTGGGAATTATGTGAATTAATAAACTGATGTGTTCAATAATCAGATATCTAGCCTACACAATCTAGCTAGTACAGCTGCTTTCAAAGGAAACTTTATAAGAACAATTTGTACAAAGGCACTTCTATAAATGTTAAATGATTTACTACTGAAAACACAAGATTAAGTTTATGTTAAGGTACACACAATGAAGAGAGGCAGAGATTGAGTGGATGGCCAAAGACTTTTTCCCAAAACAGAAATGGCTAATATGAGGGGTTATCAATTTAAGGAGTTTGGGGAAAAGTAGAGGAAGGGGACATTGGAGGTAGGTTTTTGTACAGGAGTGGTAGGCACGTGGAACATGCTGCCGGGAGTGGGGATAGAGGTAGATACATTTGGGACATTTAAGAGGCTTTTAGATAGGCACATGGATGGCTATGTGGGAGGGAAGTGTTAGATTGATCTTAGAATAGATAGATAGATAGATAGATAGATACTTTATTCATCCCCATGGGGAAATTCAACTTTTTTCCAATGTCCCATACACTTGTTGTAGCAAAACTAATTACATACAATACTTAACTCAGTAAAAAAATATGATATGCATCTAAATCACTATCTCAAGAAGCATTAATAATAGCTTTTAAAAAGTTCTTAAGTCCTGGCGGTTGAATTGTAAAGCCTAATGGCATTGGGGAGTAATGACCTCTTCATCCTGTCTGAGGAGCATTGCATCGATAGCAACCTGTCGCTGAAACTGCTTCTCTGTCTCTGGATGGTGCTATGTAGAGGATGTTCAGGGTTTTCCATAATTGACCGTAGCCTACTCAGCGCTCTTCGCTCAGCTACCGATGTTATACTCTCCAGTACTTTGCCCACGACAGAGCCCGCCTTCCTTACCAGCTTATTAAGACGTGAGGCGTCCCTCTTCTTAATGCTTCCTCCCCAACACGCCACCACAAAGAAGAGGGTGCTCTCCACAACTGACCTATAGAACATCTTCAGCATCTCACTACAGACATTGAATGACGCCAACCTTCTTAGAAAGTACAGTCGACTCTGTGCCTTCCTGCACAAGGCATCTGTGTTGGCAGTCCAGTCTAGCTTCTCGTCTAACTGTACTCCCAGATACTTGTAGGCACAAGGTTTAATAGGTTAAAAGTTTGGCACAACATCGTGGGCTGAAAGACCTGTACTGTGCTGTAATGTTCTATGTTCTATCTTCTAGTTCCTAAGATTAAGCAACAGTTACTCATAGGCAATTTCCAGCCAATGGTGTATTGATATCCACACCAGACTTCAAGGCGAGTGGTCCCAGATTCGAATCCGGCCAGATCCTTGCACACTTTCCATCTGTGATGGCTTAAGCATTGAGCTAGTAACTCGACCTTGTAAAAAAAAACCCGACAGATTCTAAACAAATGGCAATGTTGCCGCTCGATGCGCCACAAGGCATGGAGGGCAACAATGACAGCTCCTAGGCAATCAAACTGATAGTAGAACTGAGTGACGTGAATGCGTTTGCTTGTCTATCCACGGTTGTTTCCAGCACACTCCAGGAGTGAGTATTCCATATAGTTATTGAAAATTACCAGTTTGTATGTCAGTAATTGTTCATTTTTTCTCGATGCAAGTTCTTGTGGACCATCTGAGCAATTATCACACATATCTAATTACCCTTGAGAATGTGGGAATGTGGTGGTGAGCCACCTTCCTCAGCCATTGATGTCCTTCCTACTGTGTTGTTGGGAAGGGAGTTTCAGGAAATAGTGTAACTTGAAGAGAAATACATACAGCAGGTGGTGAGGAACCCTTGCACCTGAAGCTCTTGTCCTTATGTGGGTTTAGGAAATGCCGTTGGTGTAGCCGAGGTGTGTTACTGCATGATGCACCATCAATAACTCTCTCTGAGATGTGAAGGCAAGATATTGGCTTTTATTGACTGGGAGAAAGAACAAGCAGTAGTTAACCACCATACTACATCCTGGAGACTGAGGGCCGGGCTCAGGCCTCAATCGCCTTTATACCGGGGTCAGTGGGAGGGGCCACAGGAGCAGTCAGCAGGGGGCGTGTCCATACAGGTATATGTAGTTCACCACACTGCAGTACACATTTGTATTGGTACGCTATAGCCCCAGTTCCCTCAAGGGATGTATGAGATGATTGATTCAGGTGGTGGAAGGGATACAGATCAAATGACGATATTAAATTTCTTGAATGTTGTTGAAGATACGTTCATCTGGATAAAACCTCACAGATGGTTTAGGGAGCTGCTGTTTATAAGGAGTATCCAGATTCTGACCTGTTGGCCAGAAAGAACTGCAATTAGTGAACAGGAATGGAGGCAGCCATTTTGAGAGACAGTCCTTGCAGCCACCATTTTGTGAACTGTTTGAATAACTGATTTTTTCTCCAGGATAACTTAATCAGAGCAGTTGAATGTGAAACACAAGGAGTTTCTGCTAATAATCTGCTAAACCTGTGACCATTCTCAGATAAGAAGCGGTTTATTGTGTACACTTCATTTCCATAGATGCTGCCTGATCTGCAGAGTTCCTCATGCATTTTGTGTATTTTGTAAATGGCAGGAATGCAGAAGGAATCTCACCATCTGAGGCCAGTATCTGGGTGGCCTAACTTGACTGGTTTGAATCAGTCAATGTGTTGAATGGAACAAATTAAGTCACCTAAGGCATAAAGTTGAAGACAAAAACCATAAAAAGTACATCCAATGAAAATTTGACACAGGTCAGTCAGATGACCTTGAGCTAACAAAATCAAAGCATCATAGAATGCTCTGATAGGGAAAAGTATCAAAATGGAGAAAGTTGGGAGCTCAGGCAGCAACAGCTCTCTAAAGACCAACCATCACGGATGCAGGGTACCGCACATCGGACATGTGGAGATCACATTGGGACCGTAAGGAACACCAGGTCAACATAGGCTCCTTTTCCCAGGTATTCTCTTCTTTAACTGTTCATAGAGGGTCAGGAAAACTTAGAGGGTGTGCCCACAGATAATTAGTTGTGAAAATTCAGATGCTTGTCAACTGAGCCAATAAAGTTACTTGTCAGTAAATACAGATCCTCTCTGTGCCTAACTGCTCATACTATTGAGGCATTAATCTTGTTGCAAACCTATTCATGTGGCTGTAGAGCTTGCACGGTTGTTTCAGTGGGTTTCTGGTTCAGCCATCCTCAAGGATATTCGATGTGCTAGTCTGAGCAATTGAACCTTGTATATCACAATTACACTCTGTCTTGGGGTGGCACAGTGGCACTTCAGTTAGTGTGTCGCTTTCACTGATTGTGGTTCAATTTCCACTGCTACCTGTGAAGAGTTTGTATATTCTCACCATGACCTTGTGTGGTTTCCTCCCACACTCTAAAAATATACGGTTAGGGTTAGTGAGTTGGGGGCATACTATGTTGCCTCTGGAAGTGTGGTGATACTTGCAAGCTGCTCAACACAATCATTTCTGATTTGGTTTAATGCATTTCACTGTATGTTTTGATGTTTCGATGTACATGTAATGAATAAAGTGAATCTTCACCTCTTTGTAAAAATCTGAGATGGTCATTGCCTGATGTTACTGTAGCACACGTGTTACTTGCCAATTTTCAGCTGCATTGAGGCAAAGACTGCTTCAAGGGGCTGTGAAGGGAATTAACAATGTTCAAAATAATCAAAGTACATGTATGTCACCATATACAACCCTGAGATTCATTTTCTTGCGTGCATATTCAGCAAATCTATAGGATATTAACTATAACAGGATCAATGAAAGATCAACCAGAATGCCGGAGACAACAAACTGAGCAAATGCAAGTATAAACAAATAGCAATCAATAATGAGAACATGAGATGACGAATCCTGGAAATTGAGATTATTGGTTGTGGGAAAATTTGAATGATCGGGCAAGTAAAGTTGAGTGTAGTGTTCTCCTTTTATTTAAGAGTCTGACGGTTGAGGGGTAGTAACTGTTCTTGAACCTGGTGGTGTGAGTCCTGAGGCTCCTGTACCTTCTAGCTGATTGCAGCAGTGAGAAGCGTGCGTGACCTTGGTGGTGCGGATCTCTGATGATGGATGCTGCTTAGTTATCAGCAAGCAACTTTTAATGGAGCGCAGAAAGAATGAGTTTGATGAAGATATATGGGCCAAGGACACTGCACTGATGAACCTTTACAGTCTCCAACAGCCACGATGCATTTTCATTTGTGCAAGGCTCCAAACAATGATACCAACTGACTTCAGTTTTACCAGAGCTCCTTGATGTCTTGATATCAAGGCAGTCACTCTCACCTTGCTTCTAAAGTTTAGCCATACAGCCATGTCTGTGGTGAGGTCTGGAGCCAAATGAATCAGACACAGACCAAACTAGTCTTCGTATTGAGCAGATTATTGGTTACATGTACCACTTGACTTTACTGTTGCTGACACCTTCCATGCCTTTGGAGATGTCTGAGAATAGACTGGTTGGGGACTGCAGTTTTCTCCTGTTGATTCTGAACAGAACACACCTATACAACTTTCCACATTGTTGAGTAGATGCCAGTATTGAAACCTTACTGATACAAATTTTGTCAGATGGCAGCTGGATGTGCAAATCTTCAGAATCAGAGTCTTTCCTGAGTCCATTGATCTCAGCTGTTTTGGATTTCAAGTAAAGTGAATCAAATTGGCTGAACTCTGGTTTATGTGGTGCAATGCTTACTTGGCAGGGACATGGCTTGCCATATCTGATGCCTCCGTCAATTTATTTAGAGATACAACACAGTTTTGGCCCTTGAGGACATTCAAGCACATTGCCCAGCAAATCTTGACAACCCCACGATTTAACCCTAACATAATCACACGACAATTTATAATGACCAATTAACCACCTAACCAGTACATGTTTGGACTGTGGGAGGAAACCAGAGCACCTAGGCAAAGCCCATTGGTTCCATGCGAAGGACGTACAGACTTCTTGTAGATGATGTCAGAATTGAAATCTGAACTCTGATGCCCTGAGCTGTAATAGCGTTGCACTAACTGCTATGCTACCCAGGTGCTCTATGCTGGGTGATCTTCCTAGTTTTATCCTTATTCTGTCTGAATGCAATATTTTTATAACTATTATACAACTATTTTATAACTATTATTGGAAAGAAAGGATGGAGAACACTTGGATTGTTTTCTCTAGAGCATGAGCAGCTGAGTAGTTACCTGATAGAACTTCATAAAATTTTGAATAGGAAGATTCCATTAGGCCATTCAGCCCATCAAGATTGCGTTGTCATTCAATCATGGCTGATTTATTTTCCATCTCAACTCTAATCCTCTGCCTTCTCCCTGTGACCTTTGACACCCTTACAAATCAAGAACCTACCAAGCTACTTGCTTTAAATATATATAAGGACTTGGCCTCTACTGCTGTCTGTGCTAATGAATTTCATAGATTCACCACCCTCTGGCTAAAGAAATTTCTCCTCATCTGTTCTGAAGGGACGATCTTCAATTCTGAGGCTGTGCCCACTGGTCCTATACTCTCCATCTACTGTTACCATCCTCTCTATGTCCACTCAATCTAGGCCTTTCAATATTTGGAAGGCTTCAATGAGATACCTCCTCATTCTTCTAAACTCCAACATGTACAGGTCCGGAGCCATCAAACACTTCTCACAGAGCACTGCAGCAAAGAAATAGATCCTATCTAGTCCACGCCAAACCTTTATTCTGCTTAGTCCTATTGACTCACACCTGGACCATAGCCCCCCAGAACCATCTCATCCATGTACGTATCCAAACTTCTCATAAATGTTGCAGTCACACCTGCATCCACCACTTCCTCGGGCAGTTCGGTCCACACTCATACCACCCTCTGGGTGAAGAAGATCCCCCTCCAGTTCCTCTTAAATATTTTACCTTTCGCTCTTAACCTATGTCATCTAGTTCTAATCTCACCCAAACTCAGTAGAAAAAGCCTGCTCACATTTACCCTATCTATATCCCTCATAATTTTGTACACCTCAATCAAATCTTCCCTCATTCTCCTACGCTTCAGAGAATAAAGTTGTAACCTATTCAAACCTTCACTATAACTCAGGCAACATCTTTGTAAATTTTCCTTTGTACTCTCTCAATCTTATTGATATTGAGGGGGGAGAAGTGGACTGCAGTAGTGAAAGGGGATTCCATAGTTAAAGGAGCAGACAGGAGACTCTGTGAACATAAATGAGACACCTGAATGGTACGTTGCCTCTCAGGGTCGGGGAAATCTCAGATTGGACCCACAATCTGAGAATCTGTTTTCCCAGATCCCTCTGTTCTACTGCACTCCTCGGTGCCCTGCCATTTAACTTGTATGTTCTAACTTGGTTTGTCCTTCCAAAGTGCAATACCTCACACTTGTCTGTATTAAACTCCATCTGCCATTTTTCAGCCCATTTTTCCAGCTGGTCCAAATCCCTCTGCAAGCTTTGAAAGCCTTCCTCACTGTCCACTACATCTCCAATCTTTGTATCATCAGCAAATCAGCTGATCCAATTTAACACATTATCCTCCAGATCATTGATATAGATGACAAATAACAATGGACCCAGCACTGATCCCTGTGGCACACCACTAGTCACAGGCCTCCACTCAGAGAAGCAATCCTCCACTACCATTCTCTGATTTCTCCCATTGAGCCAATGTCTAATCCAATTTACTACCTCACCATGTATACCTAGCGACTGAATCTTCCTAACTAACCTCCCATGCGGGACCTTGTCAAAGGCCTCACTGAAGTCCATGTAGACGGCATCCACAGCCTTCCCTTCATCCACTTTCCTGGTAACCTCCTCGAAAAACTCTAATAGATTTGTTAAACATAACCTACCACGCACAAAGCCATGTTGGACTCTCCCTAATAAGTCCCTGTCTATATAAACACTTGTAGATCCTATCTCTTAGTACTCCTTCCAATAATTTACCTACTACTGACGTCAAACCTACTGGCCTATAATTTCCTGGATTACTTTTAGAGCCTTTTCAAACAATGGAACAACATGAGCTATCCTCCAATCCTCCAGCACCTCATCCGTACATACCGACATTTAAAATATATCTGCCAGGGCCCCTGCAATTTCAACGCTAATCTCCTTCAAGGTCCGAGGGAATACCCTGTCAGGTCCTGGGGACTTATCTACTCTGATTTGCCTCAAGATAGCAAGCACCTCCTCCTCTTCAATCTGTATAGGTTAAATGGCCTCACTACTTGTTTGCCTTATTTCCATTAACTCTATGCCAGTTTCCTTAGTAAATACAGATGCAAAAAATCCATTTAAGATCTCCTCCATTTCTTTTGGTTCTATACATAGCTGACTACGCTGATCTTAAAGAGGACCAATTTTATCCCTTACTATCCTTTTGCTCTTAATATACCAGTAGAAGCTCTTTGGATTATCCTGCCAAAGCATGAGGACTGCCAAAGCAACCTGATGTCTTCTTTTAGCCCTCCTGATTTCTTTCTTAAGTTTTTTTTGCACTTGTTATACTCCTCAAGCACCTTATTTGCTCCCTGTTTCCTATACATGTCATACATCTCTCTCTTCTTCTTTATCAGAGTTCCAATATCCCTAGAGAACCAAGGTTTCTTATTCTTATTCACTTTGCCCTTAATCCTGACAGGAACATACAAACATAGGTAGCAAAAGGGAGGAGGTTCTGAAGGTAGAATATAGGGAGTTACGAAGAGAGCCAAAAGGCAAGATCTACAGGATAGTAATCCCTGGACTGTTGCCTGTACCATGCACCAGTCAGGATAAGAATAGGATTGATTTGGCAGATTGGTGCTTGGCAGTGTCTCAGATAACTGGACGATTGGGATCTCTTCTGGGAAAGGTATGGCCTGTACAAAAAGGATGGGTTACACCTGAACACGAGGGGAACCAGTATTCTTGTGAGCAGGTCGGGGAGGGTTTAAACTAGTTTGGCAGGGGGATGGGAACCCGAGTGATAGGGCTGAGGATGGAGCAGATGGCATATAAGTAGATGCTGTGTGTAGAGAGATGATGAGGAAGGACAGGCAGAGAATAGGGCAAAACTGAGGTCAGTTGGAGAGTTGAAGTGTAACATGGGTGGAGCAAAATCAAAAAGGATGATGAATACAGGACTGAAGATATTGTATTTGAATGCACGTAGTGTATGGAATAAGGTAGGTGATCTTGTAGCGCAGTTAGAGATTGGCAGGTATGACATTGTGGGCATCACTGAGTGGTGGCTAAAAGAGGATCCTAGATGGGACCTTAACATCCAAGGATACACTTTGTATTGAAAGGAGAGGCAGGTCAGCAGAGGGGGTAGGGTTGCTCTGTTGACAAAAATTGATATCAAATCCTTAGAAAGAGGTGATATAGCGTTGGAAGATGTAGAATTCTTGTGGGTAGAGTTAAGAAACTGCAAGGGAGAAACGTCCCTAATGAAAGCTATATGCAGGCCTCCAAACAGTAACCAGAACATCGGGTACAAATCACAAAGGGAGATAGAAAAGGCCCATACAAAGTGCAACTTTGCAATAGTCATGGGGATTTTAATATACAGGTGCATTGGGAAAATTAGATTGGTGCTGGATCCCAAGAGAGGGTATTTGTAGAATGCCTACAAGATGGATTTTTAGGGCTGTTTGTGTCTGAGTCTATTAAGGGAAAGGCAATTCTGGATTGCGTGTTGTGTAATGAACCAGATTTGATTAGGGACGCACGAGGAAATCTGCAGATCCTGGAAATTCAAGCAACACACACAAAATGCTGGTGGAACGCAACAGGTCAGGCAGGATCTATAGGGAGAAGAGCTGTCGACATTTCGGGCCGGGACCTGACAAAGGGTCTCAGCCCGAAACTTCGACAGCGCTTCTTTCTATAGATGCTGCCTGACCTGCTGCATTCCACCAGCATTTTGTGAGTGTTGCTTGATTAGGGACATTAAGGTAAAGTCACCCTTAAGAGATAGTGATCATAATATGATAGGATTCACACTGCAGTTTGAAAGGAAGAAGTTAAAATTAGATGTACCAGTGTAACAGTGGAAGAAAGGTAATTACTGAGGCTTGAGAGAGGAGCTGGCCAAAATTGATTAAAAGGGGCACTAGCAGGGATGATAGCAAAACAGCGAAGACTGGAATTTCTGGGAGCAGTTTGGAAGACACGGCATAGATACATCCCAAAAACAAAGTATTTTAAAGGCAAGATAATCCAACCATGGCTGACAAGGGAAGTCAAAGCCAACATAAAATCAACATGAGGCTATATAATATAGAAACAATTAATGGAAAGTAAGGGGATTTGGAACTTCTAATAACCACTGAAAAAGCCATAAGGGGAGAAAAGATTAAATATAAAGGCAAGCTAGTTAATAATTATAAAAGTGGATACCAAAAGATTCTATTCAGTTATATAAAGAGCAAAGAAAGGCGAGACTAGATATGTGACTGCAGGTAAGTGATGCTGGAAAGGTATTAATGGAGGACAAAGAAATTGAGTATGAACTTAATAAGTATTTTGTATTGACTCTCACTGTGGAAAATTTCAAATGTTACTCCATTCTTCAAGAAGGGAGGGAGGCAGAAGAAAGGAAATTATAGGCTGGTCAGCCTCAACTCAGTGTTTGGGATGTTGGGATGTTGGAGTCCATTATTAAGAATAAGATTTTGGGGTACTTGGAGGCAAAAGCTAAAATGAACCAAAGTCAGTATAGTTTTCTTCAGGGGAAATCTTGCATGTCAAATCTGTTGGAATTATGTGAGGAAATAACAGGCAGAATAGACAAAAAGCGCAAGTGGATTTTATTTACTTGGATTTTTAGAAGCATTTGAAAAGGTGCTGTATGTGAGACTGCTCAACAAGTTAAGAGCTCGTCATATTACGGGAAAGATACCACCATAAATAGAAGATTGGTTGACTGACGAAGAGCGGGTATAAAGAGGTTGTTTTTCTGGTTGGCTGTCAGTGTCTAGTGATGTTCTGCAGGGGTAGGTTTCAGGACCTCTTCTTTTTCCATTACATGTCAATAATTTGGATGATTGAATTGGTGACTTTGTGACTAAGTTTACGGACAATAAGAAGAAAGATGAAGGGGCAGGTAGTGATGAGGAAGCTGTGAGTCTGCAGAAGGACTTAGAAAGATTGGGATAAAGAGGAAAAAAGTAGCATATGGAATACATTGTAGGGAAGTGTATGTTCATGCACTTTAGTAGAAAGAATTAAGACATAGACTATTCTCTAAATGGGGGAAAATTCAAAAATCAGAGATGCAAAGAGACGTGGGAGTCCTTTTGCAGGATTCCCTAAAAGTTAGCTTGTAGATTGAGTCAGCAGTTAGGAAGCCAATGCAATATTAGCATTCCTCTCCCAAGGAAATAAAATAAAAACAAGGATTTAACGCTGAGGCTTTATAAGCCATTGGTCAGACCTCACATGGAGTACTCCGAGCAGTTTTGGATCCCTTATCTAAGAAGTTATGTGCTGGCATTGGAGAGGGTCCAAAGGAGTTTTATGAGAACGATTCCTGTAAAGAAAGGGCTAACATATGAGTGTTTGAAGTCTCTGGGCCTGTACTCACTGGAGTACTGGAGTTTCGAAGAATGAGGAAGGATCTCAATGAAGCCTACAGATATTGAAAGGTCTACATAGAGTGGATGTGGAGAGAATGGTTCCTATTATGGGGAATTCTAGGACCACAGGGCACAGCCTCAGAATAGAAGGACATCCATTTAGAACAGAGATGAGAAGGAATTTCTTCAGCCAGAGAGTAGTGAATTTATGGAATTCATTGCCACAGAAGACTATGGAGGCCAATTCATCGGGTAGATTTAAAGTGGAATTTGATAGCCACTTGAAGACCCAATAATAGACAACCCCTTAGGAAAACACCATACTCAGCTCAAGTAATTGCATTCTACTACTATAACAGGGAGACTCTCTTCTTGCTGCTGTCATCAGGAAGAAGATACAGGAGTGTCAGGTCCCACATCATCAGGTTCAGGAACAGTTATTAACCCTCAGACTTCAGGTCTTAAACAGGAGTGGATAACTTCACTCACCCCAACATTGAACTGATTCCTCAACCTATGGACTCTACAAATCATGTTCTCAATAGTAGTTACTTAATATTATTCCTTTTTTTTGTATTTGAACAATTTTTTGTCTTTTCCGTATCGGTTGTTTGTCCATCTTTGTTTTGTGCAGTTTTTCTTCAATAATTCTTTGTATTTACTGTGAATGCCTACAAGAAAATGAATCTCAGAGTGGTGTCTGGTAATATCCTCCAAGAGGACTGTGACCTTATCATTGGGTTTGAAGGCTTGCGTTCCTCTACGACCTGGAGAGCTATACTGGCTGGAGTCAGGGCTTTATGCTTTGGCTCTTCATAGGGTCACCATGCCAAACAGGTCAAAGGGTGGAGGCCAGACTGAGTGCTCCACTAGTCCTCCATATTCGGGGGCTCAGCTCAGAGCTAGCAGTGCTGACTTGTAAAACAAATTTTTCACAGATACAGCAATGAAGGATCCTTCTACACCTGACAGCGATGGTATTCCTGAGTCTCCATCTGGGACTTGTGTTACTGACAGAAGAGAAAACTGAGAGGAAGCTACTGACATGATGTTGGAAGCCCTGAACACTGCCAGATATGGAGGACCTTCATTGCTGCCCTAAACCCAGTGGCATATTGGACAGTGATAGGGTGATATATGTGTACTTTGATAAAGAATTTACTTAGAGCTTTTACAAGATTCAATGGCATTGCTGCCATTCTGAAGTCTCCCACCCATAGATCAGAGCAAGTAATGGTGGCTGACATTTTTCCTGCAAACTGTTTCATTAAACAGTTGGTTTTGTTTATATAGCAGTTCAATAGCTTCATGGTCATTGTTATCAAGACTTAATTCCCATCACATAACAAATACAACAATTCCAACCACTGTCAACTCCTTAAGAGTATAAGGGAAAGAGGGGGTTACTACTCCATGGGAATAACTTTGATGTTGGGCAATAATATAAAACAGATTGTTGAACTTCTGAAATTACTCAGAATGATCAGGTAGTATCTGTGATGAGTAACAGAGTTTCAGATCAAAAACTTCCCTTCAGTTAAAAATTACAACCGACTGTTGTTCTGTTTATAAAGATGGCGCCAGCGAACAATACTACCATGAGTCACATCCTCCAGGTGGTACACAAAACAGTTTCTTTCACTTCTTTTCTGTTGCCTTTTTCTTTCAAGTGTGGTCCTGGCCCTGTGATCTACAGTTTGATGGTGTGTTTTCGGGCTGATTGTGCGATCTGACACTTTGCTGACTCTGAGAAGGTTCTGGGGCGCAAGTGGACTCGAGGCCAAGCAGCTTAGAGATGGGGCATGACCCCATAATTGATTCCATTTCTCGCCAATCTCAGTATCAAGGAAGATTGCAAACATTGAGGAGCGCACAGAAGGTGAGCAAGTGTATAGCACCATCTACCAGCCTCTCGCTCACTGTTGCTGGAAGAACGTGTCTGCATGCGTTGGCTTCTCTTTCCCCCTTGCTCACTGCTCCCAAAGGAAGATTCCTGTGTTCAAATGGTCTCTCTCTCGATGCTTTCAGAGAATGGTATCTGAGTTATGGTTCTATGGATTATGGATTACACTATAGTTCCTGGTTGCTCTCTTTTCTGTTGCTGTTTTGGGCGACTTTGAATCAGGGCTGCCTGCAGATAATGAACACTGAGCTAAACTGAACATGGACTATTTCAATTTTGTGTTTTATATCCTGTGTTTTTACTCGTTCTTTCTTGTTGCTATTTGTGTGTCTTGTTTTTTGTGTGTGGGGTGGGACTGGTGTCTTTCTTTGAACAAGGTCTATGATCTTTGTATTGAGCTGTCTGTGGGAAGACAAATCTCAAGGTTGTATACTGCATATGCAAATTGATAATAAATGAACTTTGAATCCTTGACTTCACTGAAGTAGCTTTTGCAGTTTCCAATCTCCCTCTTGTTAGCATTAGTTGTGAGGGTTATCGGGGATAAAACTACACCAAAAGGTGGTCTACATGGAGGAATGGAAATGAAATTGTAAATGGCTTCTAACAATTCACGGTCAAATTTATATTATCATCCAGAGTCATATTTGCACTCTCCATGAAAAATTACAAAGATGTTTACTTTTTGGTGCATGCTATTAAGAGAGGAAACTGTGAAATATGAGAATGATTTTCAGACACATTAAAAGATTCTTGTGCCTGGCAGATGATAAAAGTAAACTCAGGTGTAATGTTTGCTTCATCCTTGCAATCCCAGTTGGAAGAGTTGTGCTTTAGCAGAAGCAACTGCATGCAGTTAACTAATGGCTACAGAGTTCTGAATGCAGTGAGCTTGGGAAGACTATTGCAAGCAATTGTTATGCCACTCAGAGGAGTAGCACAAAGATTCATGTTTATTCAGTGAGACATGCTTATTTGAATCTGTATGAAAGAGCTGAATGCGAGAGGCAATCATAGTTGACCCATTTTCAATCTGTAATGAGCATGTTTAATTCCATTTCAAGGCATGTTCTATTCCCCAACATAAAATGTACCACACTTGCATTGATACACATATGCATAAGGGATAGGTGGAGTTACAAGGCTCTTGGACATGTGACAAGTAAGTTCTCAAGGAAAGAATGGTAAAAATCACACAATGTTAATTAGTTACACAGTCTCATGGCCAAATGGAGTTCAGGATCAATTGTGTGAACCAGGATAACCAAGGCATTAAATTTAGTAAGTATGGTCCATGGGGGGGGGGTCCTCATTGGTTGGTTGGCGGTTGACCATGGATGTTGTGTCCTAGCTGTCCACATACTGTATACACAACCCAGGGCAATATGATATAGAGTGAGTTGTTACCAATGTAGTAGATTCCTGCTCCCCATGCAACTGATGAATTCAAAGGAACAACAGAGACTGATACATGTACAACACACTGGAGGAACTCAGCAGGTCGGGCAGCATCTGTGGAAACGAGAAGTCAACGTTTTGGGCCGGGACCCTTCATCAGGACTGAAGAAGGAGGGGGCAGGGGCCCTATAAAGAAGGTGGGGGGAGGGTGGGAAGGAGAAGGCTGGTAGGTGCCAGGAGGAAAACCAATCAAAGGAAAGATCAAGGGGTGGGGGAGGGGAAGCGGGGAGGGGATAGGCAGGAGAGGTGAAGAAGGAATGTAAGGGGAAAGCACTATGGGTAGTAGAAGAAGACAGAATCATGAGAGAGGTGATAGGCAGCTGGAGGAGGAGACAGAGTGAAAATGGGATGGGGGAAGGGAGAGGGAGGGAATTACCAGAAGTTGGAGAGTTCGATGTTCATACCAAGAGGCTGGAGACCACCCAGAGGGTATATGAGGTGTTGCTCCTCCAACCTGAGTTTGGCCTCATCATGGCAGTAGAGGAGACCTGCTGAGTTCCTCCAGCTTGTTTGTACGTGTTGATTTGACCACAGCATCTGCAGTGTACTTTGTGTAGAGACTGACACAGTTTGGCACCAGCGGTTTTGCAGGAGCTTTCAGTCAACATTGAACTCAGCATATGACTGCCTGAAGGACTCCTGCTCTGGATTTTTCATCGGGGTTCACTCCCAAAGCCTTATTCATGAGTGGGTTTTGCCGCAAGGCAGCGGAGGTTTGAGATCAGAGTTTTCCTTCTCCTTAGATGAGCTACCAACCAGGTTTGATGAGCCACATATGCTTGGAGCGACTGGTTTTAAGATGCCAGTAACCTGCCTTTGCCCCTTCCCCTGTGTGAGAAGGCATCCCATTGGGAGCATTTAATAGGCAGTGGGAGCTTATCCCCACTGGCCCCCACCTGGCTATGATAACCTTAAAAAGGAACCACATGGTCCACATTTTGCATTAAATAAAACAATAATAATAAAATGTAAATATACATACTGTAACTATACCCATAAACTTCATTCACTGTTGTTCAAAACAAATTCCTAACAAGGAGTAAATTTTTGGACATTCTTAAATGGAAAAAATGGAGCTAACATACTAAGCAACACACTCAAAATGCTGGAGGAACTCAGCAGATCAAGTCACATCTCTGTTGATGTTTCACGCTGAGACACTTTAACAGGACTGGAAGTGAAGGGGGACATAGTGAGTGGCCTCAGGAGAGCGGGAAATAAAATTAAACTCCATAACATGTTCCAGTACAATGTTACACTTGAAGGGATATGCCAGGATGAATCTGTAAGTAATTGCTTTGCTTAGGCGCAAGCTGTTACAGTTATCGATGGGCTCTCAAAGAACAATTACTGAGTAGTGAAATTTCGGGAAGATTACGCATGGATGGAAAAATTACTGGCTGGAATTATTACCAATTACTAAATGAACAGACACACACCTAATGGCAGAGTTTATCATTACGCTATGAAAAAATTCATTCAATCTTCTAATTAAGGGTTTTGAACTTAATTTCAAACATCAAAATCATCAAAAATGGATTTATTAAAAATATCACTGTAAGCCATAAGACATAAGAGCAGAATTAGCCATTCGGTCCATCAGATCTGCTCTGCCATTCCATCATGGCTGATCCCAGGCCCCACTTAGCCCCATACACTTGAATGAGGTCTCCAAAATCTCTTTGCCCCTCTGATTTTTGAATTTTCTCCCTGATTAGAAAATAGTCTATGCTTTTTTTTCCCTTCTACCAAAGTGCATTACCATACAATTCCTGACACTATAACTCTCCTTTGCCTGTTCTAATCTTTCTAAGCTCTTCTGCAGACTCCCTGCTTCTGCAATATTAGCTGCCCCTCCACCTATCTTCGTATCGTCTGTAAACTTGCCAACTGAGCATTCAATTCCACCATCCAAATGATTGAGATATAACATGGGAAAAAGCAGACCCTTGCAGAACGCCACCAGTCATTGGCAGGCAACCAGAAAAGGCCCGCTTTATTCCCACTCTTTGCCTCCTGACAGTCAACTAATCTTCTACTCATGCTAGTATCTTTCCTGTAATACCAAGGGCTCCTATCTTGTTAAGCAACCTCTAGTGTGGCACCTTGTGAAAGCCTTTCTGAAAATCCATGTAGTACAGCAGTTAATGCGACTCTATGACAGCTTGGGGCGTCAGAGTTCGGAGTTCAATTCCAGCACCGTCTGTAAGGAGCCTGAGCTTTCACCTCTGTTCTTTAATGAATGCCCTCTTTGTTGACTGTCTGCTGACCTAAAATGCTGCTTATCTGGCACGATGATTCAATCTATGACCAGGCCTTCTAGCTCATTGATGCTCAGCGTCCACGTTCAAGGCCAAACACTGCTCCTACCCCAGATCTGGCAGGACAGGAGCTTAAATCCCACACAAACAGTTCTTATCCTGCAACCAGCAGGCTCCTGAACCAACGCTGATAACTTCACTCACCTCCATGTTAATTCTACAAGCTGCAGACTCACTTTCAATGACTCTTTAAGAAAAACTATACATAAAGATTAACAAACAACTAGTGTGCAAAATAAGGCAAATTGGGCAAATAAGAAAATCATACTGAGAATGTGAATGTAAAGGGTCATGGAACTTTGAAGAGAGGCCCCGAAGTAATGCACAAGAGTTATTAAGAGATGATTTTATGCAAATTTGGTTTAAACTCATTATTGGGTGATGTTGGAAGGCAGCTGATTCATAAACGCTTTCCTTCAGCCAAGATGCCCTACTCTGCGGTTATGGTGAAGTGGTAAATACGGGCTCACTTTTAACATTTAAGAAAAACTTGGACAGGTACATGGATGGGAGGTGTATGGAGGGATATGGTCCAGGTACAGGTCAGTGGGACTAGGCAGAAAAATGGTTCGGCACAGCCAAGAAGGGCCAAAAGGCCTGTTTCTGTGCTGTAATGTTCTATGGTTCTATGGTTGTGATAGACTTCAGTGTATATATGTTTACAGAAGTGCAGACATCTCACTCATTATTCCTGACTGGTTTTGCTCTTTGAGATTGCCCATGAATGGCCTGGGCACATAAACCTTTCTGCAGTAAGAGCTTCCTGTTCTCTGCTTCCTCACTCTCCTCTGCCTTTCCAGCAACAACTTCTGCACTGCCAATCCTCAGCCAAATCTCCAAGACGTTCTCTACTTCAAAGGGAACACATCTGTGATGGGAGTGAGGCAGCATCTGTTTCCTGAAGGATGTGGGGCAAAGAACTTCAGTTTTATTGCTCTCTATAAACTTCATCAAATTTCTGAAGGTCGCCTGAAAGTTACCAAACACTTGCACAATTACAGCAGCTACTATGGAAATCAATCCATAACTAAGCTGGAAATGTTTGACTATCCCTTTAAATGTCATTGGCGAGAGAATCCTTTCTGCTTTTGACCCTCTGTTCAAGGTTAAGAGGCTATTAGTTAGAGTGTTGAACTCTAAATGCTAGTTTGCTGATACATGCTAACTGCTGCAAACATACATAATCTAGCAATGAATGTTAACTGCACAGAACAATCTTCATCACTGTACAGTCTACTGTATCTAATCTACCTGATGCACCACCAATAACTCACTCTGAGACGTAAGAAGCGAGGTATCGGCTTTTATTGACTGGAAGAATGAACAACACTACATCCTGGGGGATGAGGCTGGGCAACAGGCCTCAGTTGCCTTTATACAGGGGTCAGTGGGAGGAGCCACAGGAGCTGTCAGCAGGGGGTCTGTGGGAGGAGCCACAGGAGCAGTCAGCAGGGGGTCTGTGGGAGGAGCCACAGGAGCAGTCAGCAGGGGTCTGTGGGAGGAGTCACAGGAGCAGTCAGCAGGGGGTCTGTGGGAGGGGCCACAGGAGCTGTCAGCAGGGGTCTGTGGGAGGAGCCACAGGAGCAGTCAGCAGGGGGTCTGTGGGAGGAGTCACAGGAGCAGTCAGCAGGGGTCTGTGGGAGGAGCCACAGGAGCAGTCAGCAGGGGGTCTGTGGGAGGAGCCACAGGAGCTGTCAGCAGGGGTCAGTGGGAGGAGCCACAGGAGCAGTCAGCAGGGGTCTGTGGGAGGAGTCACAGGAGCAGTCAGCAGGGGTCTGTGGGAGGAGCCACAGGAGCAGTCAGCAGGGGTCAGTGGGAGGAGCCACAGGAGCAGTCAGCAGGGGTCAGTGGGAGGAGCCACAGGAGCAGTCAGCAGGGGTCTGTGGGAGGAGTCACAGGAGCAGTCAGCAGGGGGTCTGTGGGAGGAGCCACAGGAGCAGTCAGCGGGGGGGGGGGGTCTGTGGGAGGAGCCACAGGAGCAGTCAGCAGGGGGTCTGTGGGAGGAGCCACAGGAGCTGTCAGCAGGGGTCAGTGGGAGGAGCCACAGGAGCAGTCAGCAGGGGTCTGTGGGAGGAGTCACAGGAGCAGTCAGCAGGGGGTCTGTGGGAGGAGCCACAGGAGCAGTCAGCAGGGGTCTGTGGGAGGAGCCACAGGAGCAGTCAGCAGGGGGTCAGTGGGAGGAGCCACAGGAGCAGTCAGCAGGGGGTCTGTGGGAGGAGCCACAGCAGTCAGCAGGGGGTCTGTGGGAGGAGCCACAGGAGCAGTCAGCGGGGTCTGTGGGAGGAGCCACAGGAGCAGTCAGCAGGGGTCTGTGGGAGGAGCCACAGGAGCAGTCAGCGGGGGTCTGTGGGAGGAGCCACAGGAGCAGTCAGCAGGGGGTCAGTGGGAGGAGCCACAGGAGCAGTCAGTGGGGGTCTGTGGGAGGAGCCACAGGAGCAGTCAGCAGGGGTCTGTGGGAGGAGCCACAGGAGCAGTCAGCAGGGGGGGGTCTGTGGGAGGAGCCACAGGAGCTGTCAGCAGGGGGGGGTCTGTGGGAGGAGCCACAGGAGCAGTCAGCGGGGGGTCTGTGGGAGGAGCCACAGGAGCTGTCAGCAGGGGGTCTGTGGGAGGGGCCACAGGAGCAGTCAGCAGGGTCTGTGGGAGGAGCCACAGGAGCAGTCAGCAGGGGTCTGTGGGAGGAGCCACAGCAGTCAGCAGGGGTCTGTGGGAGGAGCCACAGGAGCAGTCAGCAGGGGGGGTCTGTGGGAGGAGCCACAGGAGCAGTCAGCAGGGGTCTGTGGGAGGAGCCACAGGAGCAGTCAGCAGGGGTCTGTGGGAGGAGCCACAGGAGCAGTCAGCAGTGGGTCTGTGGGAGGAGCCACAGGAGCAGTCAGCAGGGGTCTGTGGGAGGAGCCACAGGAGCAGTCAGCGGGGGGGGGGGTCTGTGGGAGGAGCCACAGGGGCAGTCAGCAGGGGGTCTGTGGGAGGTGCCACAGGAGCAGTGGGTCTGTGGGAGGAGCCACAGGAGCAGTCAGCAGGGGGTCTGTGGGAGGAGCCACAGGAGCTGTCAGCAGGGGTCTGTGGGAGGAGCCACAGGAGCAGTCAGCAGGGGTCTGTGGGAGGAGCCACAGGAGCAGTCAGCAGGGGTCAGTGGGAGGAGCCACAGGAGCAGTCAGCAGGGGTCTGTGGGAGGAGCCACAGGAGCAGTCAGCAGGGGTCTGTGGGAGGAGCCACAGGAGCAGTCCAGACAGGTATATGTAGTTCACCACACTACCATTGTAGCCTCCTGTAAATCGGTGAGACATGACGTAGATTTGGAGATCTCTTTGCCAACCACCTATGTTCCATCCGTCAGAAAAAGTGGAATCTCCCGGAGGCCACTCATTTCAATTCTACTTCCCATTCCCATTCTGAAACAAGAGAAAATCTGCAGATGCTGGAAATCCAAGAAACACACACAAAATGCTGGAGGAACTCAGCAGCCCAGGCAGCCTCTATGGAAAAGAGTACAGTTGACATTTCGGGCTGAAACCCTTCGGCAGGACTGGAGAAAAAAAGTTGAGGAGTAGATTTGAAAGGTGGGCGAGGGGAGAGAGAAACACCGGGTGATAGGTGAAACTTGGAGGGGGAGGGATGAAGCAAAGAGTTAGGAAGTCGATTGGTGAAAGAGACAGAAGGCCATAGAAGATAGAAAAGGGGGGGGGGGAGAGCACCAGAGGGAGGCAATAGGTGGGCAAGCAGATAACATGAGAGAGGGATAAGGGGATGAGAAATGGTGAAGAGGTGAGAGGCAATACTGGAAGTTTGAGAAATCAATGTTTATACCATCAGGTTGGAGGCCATTTTGAAATATCAGTCCGTGGCCTCCGCTACTGCTGCCGTGAGGCCACACTCATGTTGGAGGAGCAACACCTTATATTCTGCCTGGGTAGCCTCCCACCTGATGGCATGAACATCAATTTTTCGAACTCCCGGTAATTGCCCTCCCCTCCTCTCCTTCAACATTTCCCATTCCCGTTTTCCTCTCTCACCTTATCTCCTTACCTGCCTATCACCTCCCCCTGGTGCTCCTCCCCCTTCCCTTTCTTCCATGGTCTTCTACCCTCTCTTATCAGATTTCCCTTTCTCCAGCCTTCTGTCTCTTTCACCAATCAACTTCCCAGTTCTTTACTTCATCCCCTCCCCCTCCCCCAATTTCACCTACCACCTTGTACTTCTTCCTCCCCTTCTCCCACCTTCTCACTCTGACTTCTCATCTGTTTTTCCAGTCCTGCTGAAGGGTCTTGTTCTGAAATGTTGACTGTTCCACAGATGCTGCCCGGCCTGCTAAGTTCCTCCAGCATTTTGTGTGTGTTGTTTTGGATTTCCAGCATCTGTGGATGCTTGTGTTTGTGGTTCTACATACCTCCATTACAGGTTAGACCACTTCAGGCCTCAAATAAACTTATGCCATGGAACCAAGTTCTATGGCCTGTGTATTTTCTGTAAGACACATCTACCCTACTCAACTTGGGTGGCTCAATGGCACAACTAGATTGTTGCCACCTCACGTCTCTAGAGATTCAGGTTCGATCCTGATCTGCTGCGTGGATTTTGCACGGTTCCTCTGTGACTGAATGAACTTTCTCCCCGGGTGCTCTGATTTTGTCCCACATCGAAAAGACATGTTGATTGGTGGGTTAATTGCCTCTGTAAATTGTAACTAGTATGTTGATGAATGGTAGAATTTGGAGAAGGTTTGTTGCAGTGGTTCCCAACCCAGGATTCATGGACCCTTTGGTGAATGGTAAGTGTCCATGGCCAATATTCCCTCTAAGGTGTGCATGCACACACATCTTTTGCTACTAGCGCACAAAGGAATTTAAACTGTGCACAAAAGCTTGTCACCCTCTACCTCAATGGCACGTTAAGTATATTTCACAATCGTACACAATCACATTTCCTTTTCCGGTTTCCGATGCGGATGGTGTTGACAACATGGAACTTGTGATGATTTGTCCGCAGATTTTAGAACTGGTTTATTTACACTGTTTTTATTGAAGAAATTATTCAGTGCACACATGTTGTTGTTATTAGGAAAGAGGTTGCACAGTGCAAGATTTTTGCGTACACTGGTCATTACAAATTAGAGGGAACATTGTCCATGGCATAAAAAAGTTTGGGAGCCCCTAGTTTATAGGAATATGTGTAAATGGGTGATTGATGGCTGGTGTAGACTTAGTGGGCCAAAGCACCTTTTTCTATTCTATGTCTCTCTATGATTCTTTAATTTGATTCCTGGGCTTGGTCACACAACCCTTGGTGCTCAGTATCCTAGCAACTCACTTTGCCAAGGTTCATTCCTAAATGAAGATCATCTAGTGAAGTGCAGGAGTCCTCAGTATCTGCCAACAAGAAGACAATACTTCTAGGAGAGAAGGAGATGAAGCTAGAATGGTTGAAAGAGATATAAAAAATGAGGGCAGCAGAAGAAAAAAAGAATAGTACGTTTATAAATAGAATTATTCAAGCTTCTGTTCTGTTAATAATTGAGATTTTTTAAAACTCACACATAAGAACAATAAAAACGCTTTGGAATTGACAATACCGAGAATCTCACTTGGTCTGTACATACCGGCTGTGTTGTGAAAAAAGCACACCAGCACCTCTTTCACCTCAGCTGGCTGAAGAATTTCGGCATGAGACCAAAAATCCTAAGGACTTTCTACAGGGGCACAATTGAGAGCATCCTGACTGGCTGTATCACTGTCTGGTTTGGGAACTGTACTTCCATCAATTGCTGGACTCTGCAGAAAGTGGTGCGGACAGCCCAGCGCATCTGTGGGTGTGAACTTCCCACTATTCAGGACATTTACAGCGACAGGTGCATAAAAGGACCCGAAGGATCATTGGGGACCCGAGTCACCCCAACTACAAACTGTTCCAGCTGCTACCATCCGGGAAACGGTACCGCAGCATAAAAGACAGGACCAACAGGCTCCGGGACAGCTTCCTTCACTAGGCCATCAGACTGATTAATTCACATTGACACAATTGTATTTCTAAGCTATATTGAGGGTTTAGTCATATATCTTACTGTACATACTATTTATTAGAAATTGTTATGATTTGTACATTGCACATTCAAACGGAGACAACATAGATTTTTAGTCCTCATTTATGTAAAGGATGTAAGACATGAAGTCAATTCAATAACAAAATGCAATGATAGTCCAGATTTTGGATGGAAAATTCAACTGTTTTGCTTCTTACTAATGATTCAATACAATTAAATACATCTCACACTATGAATCACCTCCTTAGTAGACAGAGAATATCTGTTTCCCAGGGTTGAATTGTCTAATATCAGAAGGCATGCATTGAAGGAGAGAGCGGGTATGTTCAAGGGGCATGTGAGGGGTAAGTTTATTACTCAGAGTCATGGGTGCCTGGAATGCACTGGCTAGCATGGTGGTAGAGGCAAATACATTAGAGACTTTTAAGAGATGTTTGGATAGGCACATGGATGTAAGAGGATGGAGAGACAAGTACATGGTGTAGGTAGAAGGGATTAGTATTTGGGTGTTTTTTGATCTGCTTTTTAGCTGGTTTAGCACAACATTGTGGGCTGAATGGCCTGTTCCTGAGCTGTACTCTTCTATGTTCTAATGTGTATTTAAGCTTAAAAGATAAAGGTATTCCAAAATTGAATTAACATAACCGGTACAATTTCATCCTACTACTACACAGCTTGACTCAGTCAAAAACTGATGAGCTAACACTTGATAAGAAACTTCTTTTTTGGCAGTAACAGGGGCTATCAATTCAACACAGGCGCCCAGACACAAACACAGAGTGGGAAAAACAAACATGTACTACGGTCACATAAGATAAAAATGGACAAATAGCTAGAATGCACTGTGGCAAATGATTGAAATTGATTAACACGAAAATGAGATCGATGCTTCCTGGTAATAATAAAGTGGACCAGCTTTTTATCTACAATTTCAGCGCAACTAACTGCTTTTGGCCCGTGTAGCTATCTAATTCACCGTTAAAGGGGCAAATCTTCCATGGACTCAAAGATCCAGCTCCAAACTGCAAGGTTTCCACTAGTGTGGTCCTGGGTCAGTCACCTGAATGATAAGTAACCTGAATCCCAGTAGATCACCAGGGCGAAGGACAGCCACTCCCCAGCATACAATGCCAGGTGCATTAACACAATTGTTTTGATAAAGAGTTCACTATCCTTGAATGTAATTAACTTTAACATTCACAAATGTTCAAAATCCCTTGGAATCTATTAAAAAAAAGATCCCTTCTGCAGTTGTACAAGGCCCTGGTGAGACCACACCTGGAGTATTGTGTTCAGTTTTGGTCTCCAAATTTGAGGAAGGACATTCTTGCTATTGAGTGAGTGCAGCGTAGGTTCACGAGGTTGATTCCCGGGATGGCGGGACTGTCATATGTTGAAAGATTGGAGTGACTGGGCTTGTATACACTGGAATTTAGAAGGATGAGAGGGGTTCTGATTGAAACATATAAGATTATTAAGGGATTGGACACGCTAGAGGCAGGAAACATGTTCCCGATGTTGGGGGAGTCCTGAACCAGAGCCCACAGTTGAAGAATGAGGGGAGGGCCATTTAGAACAGAGTTGAGGAAAAACTTCTTCACCCAGAGAGTTGTGGATCTATGGAATGCTCTGCCTCAGAAGGCAGTGGAGGCCAATTCTCTGGATGCTTTCAAGAAAGAGTTAGATAGAGCTCTTAAAGATAGCAGAGTTGAGGGATATGGGGAGAAGGCAGGAACGGGGTACTGATAGTAGATGATCAGCCGTGATCACATTGAATGGCGGTGCTGGCTCGAAAGGCCGAATGGCCTACTCCTGCACCTATTGCCTATGGTCTATTGTGTACACAAGTACAATGGTTATGGTGGATTCCATTTGATATCTGACAACCAGTCCATGCTGAACGCAAACCTGCTTTTCTACATCTAAGTCTATCAGTGAGATCACCTTGTAACAGGATTTATTTCTCCCTCAAATAATTCCTCAGACTTTTTCTAAATGTACCTATAACATTCCTCTCCAAGGATCGTCATCTTGTTGTGGTGGAGAGGCTTCTGAGTTCCTGAGATCCTGGGAGCGATGGCGCCTGGAGCTTAGCTCCTGGTAGGGACAATCATGGCACTAAAGTCAAGGGAGAGATTCCAGATGAACAGTAATCCAACCGAGACCTCAGCAGTGGAGCTGGAGGAAGATGATGACACACCACAATGGAGGAAGGCTGCAAAAGTGAAATGTCCCCAGTCATCTTGCATTCTATGCCTCTGGACCTTGCCCCCTTGATCTGTCAAGGACCACATGGTGGCTGCCTGTGCATCAGCCTCCCCATGTTAAATGAAGTTACGCCAAAGGCATTCGCCATTAAGTGAATAATCCTTTAGAAGAACAATGTACTCTACTTGTGTGATTGCACTGCTACTACGCCACTACCTATAATGTTCACTTCAAACCTCCACACGAGAGCCATTTCCTCATTCGTAACATGATTCAAATAAAAATGTTTCTTCTGAACTTCCTGCTAGTTACCTTGATAGCTATCTTCATCTGATGACCTCCGGTTACATTCTTCACTGCAAATGGAAGTTTATAGGAAGTCCACAATTCACATCATTAGTTCACCCAGTAACAAAGGGGGCCACCTTCACCTTCATTTCTACAGCTTGTACACCTTTACATTTCTGATATTCATGTACCTCCTTCACTGTCTTTCTATCCTTTACTTTTATATGGCAAACAAAAGTGCGTGCAGTTCTGAAAGTGTGGTACAAACAAGGTCTGATATAGGTCTATGATAACTTACCTAATTTTTCAATTCTATTCCTCTAAATATAAACCCAAATACTTGGTTTACTATGTTATGGTCTTTCTGATTCTGATGTAACTTTTAGACTGGTCTACTTATGCCTGAAAACATCTTTGTTAGCTCTACCCCATTATGCTCAGATTTTCCAAATAGTAAGTGACCTCCCTCTTCTTCTTACCAAAACATATTACCTTTCTTTGATTAGGGTTGGATTTCAATTAATAGTCCTGATGTTCAAATTGAGAACAATTTCTTTCCCTCCACAGATACTGCTTGACCTGCAGAGCAACAGATTGTTTATTGATCCTGATTCCATAAGATATGGGAGCAGAATTAGACCTTTATCTCATCAGTTCTGCTGTGCTATTTCATCATGGCTGATCTGTTTACCCTCGCAGCCCCAATCTGCCCATAACCTTTCATGCCCTGACTAATCAAGAATCTATCAACCTCTGGCTTAAGTATACCCAATGACTTGGTCTCCACAGCCGCCTGTGGCAAAGAATTCCACAGATTCACCACTTTCTGGCTTAAGAAATTCCTCCTTATCTCCATTCTAAAAGGACATCCCTCTGTTCTGAGCCTGTGTCCTCGGGCTTTAGTTCCTCTCCACATCCACTCTATCGGGGCCTTTCAAATTTTGATAGATTTTAGTGAGGTCCCCCTCATTCTTCCGAACTCCAGTGAGTAGAGAGGCCCAGAGCCATCAACATTCCTCATATGATAAGCCTTTCAATCCTGGAATCATTATCATGAATTTTCGTTGAACCCTCTCTAATGTCAGCATATCCTTTCTTAGATAAAGGGCCCAAATCTGCTCACAATATTTCAATAGTGGCCTCACCACAGCCTTATAAAGCCTCAACATTACACCCTTGTTTTTATATTCTAGTCCTCTCGAAATAAAGCTGCCTATAGGATCAAAGACTCCTCCCATCTTGGACATTCTCTCTATGCGCCCACTACCACCCACCCCCCCCCCAATCAGGCAGAAGATTGGAAAACTCGAAAACACACATCACCAAGCTCAAGGAAAGCTTTAATCCTGCTCTTGTAAGACACATTGACAGAGCTCTTGTACAATAAAGCTGAACTCTTGATCTCTCAGATAACCGCATCATGGATCTTGCACCATATTTGTGCTCTGCACTTTCTCTGTAACTAACTGTAACACTATATTCTCCATTTTGTTATTGTTTTTTCCATTGGTACTTCTTTGATGTAATTATGTTTTGGAATGATCTGTCTGGATGGCATGCAAAAGAAGATTTTCAATAGTTTCACAGTACTTGCTTCAATGATAAACCAATGACCAAATACGGTCGATTCTGGTTAATTGGGCCATCGGTTAATTGGGGAACATTCAAAGATCATTAGGCCAGAATAACAATTTCTGTTCTTGTCAGTGAAGCCAACATCCTGTGAAAGAATAGATTAATATGTCAGCCAGAATGGATAGAAGATTGTGTTCAATTTGAACACTTATATGCAGGATAACAAAACACATTGATGGTAATAGATATAAAAGAGTTGAGAACTGTAATTGATTCATTTGCCAAAAATAGACAACTAAGTGGAAATTTCATGCAGCTGAAAAGTCACATTTAATTGTATAGCTACAATCTTGTGACCCTTGAAGAACATAAACAGTTGTTGCTCTGAATGCTTTTCAACAGTGTGTTTTGTGCTGGAATTTGTGCTCTTCAGATGTAGAATGTGGCAGATTTGTTAATTTAATTGGTTAATAGTGATCCCAAATATTGACCAGAAGTACGTTCCACAGGGGCTTTGTAAATAACATCTGGAGTAAAAAGATGGTTCTAATAATGGTAATCGTAAAAATATCGGTCTGTATTATAAGGAAACATCTGGGTTCACTAATCCCATTCCGGGAAAGAAATTTGGATGGTAGTGACTCTTTGGATTTCTTTACCTCATCCCAAGATTTCTGGAGGATAACATGAGAAGTGTTTAAAGTAGATATGTAGCAAGGTCAGGGTAATGGGGGGGGGGGTGGGTATAGGGAATTGTCACAGAGAAGGAGTGGAGGCTTGGGGCAAATGGCACAGAAGAGGAGTTGAGCTTGGAGCAATTGGCACAGAGGAGGAGTTGAGTTTGGCGTAATTGGCACAGTGGAGGAGTTGAGAGGTGAGGCTCAGGGCAATTGGCACAGAAGACAAGTGGAGGAATGGGGCAATTGAGCAATGATCACATTGAACAGAAAAATAGACATGAGGAGACAAGTAGACTACTCCTACTTTTATTTTCTAGTGTCTATACTCAGTTCTTCAGGTCATGTGGTAGTTTTGGATGAGCGTTCCCCTTGTCATCTGCACTCCAAGAACAAATATTTAAAATATTGGCCAAACTTTGTGCAGAAGTTTATTTTGCCAAGCAGGTTGTTTGGACTTATCTGTGATTGAAGAAAATGTTAAACCTTTTAATGTGGCAAATAATCCTACTGCACACTTCATTGTGTATAAATCAAGCATAAAGGGGTAAGCCATTCGACCATGCAGTTACTGAACCAATCTGCACAACCCTAATGTCTACCTCAGTATAGTAACACTATGACGGCTTTGATCTTTGTGCACTCCAATGGACTCTTTCTTGTAAAAAGTGTTTAATCTATGATTTCTTTCTTGTGAATCTTTAGTTCATGCGCTGCGCCTGTGAAGCTGCTGCAAGATCTCCATTGCACCTGTGCATACATGCACTTCTGCACGCGACTTTGACTTTGTAATCTTGCTTGATGATTTAGAAGACCAGATCAAGAACATTACGTCAGATATACCAAAAAATGGACTCAATAGCTCTGGAAGTAGAAATTGGGAACAGACTTTCTGTCTCTTCCTGTATTCACTTATGGGTTGTGGTTGTCACTAGAAGGACAATGTTACTGCCCATCCTAACTCTGTGACACCTCTTTGTCACTTTATTAGGGAGGGAACCTGTGGTATGTCGAATTGTCGGGTGAACAATTAGTTTACAGCAGATCATAGTCTTTCTTGGGGGCTTTGCTCTTGCTTGCTTGTTGGGTGGAGGGTGCTGATGTTTTTTTGCTGAAGTAAATGGGGAGGGGGAGGTTGGTGCTTTATTGCTGCTTGAATGTGCAGGGAGAGCAGGGGGTCCTGGGGTTCTAACATTTTTACTGTCACTCATTCTTTGCGGCACTCTTCTGCTTTCATGGATGTCTGTGAAGAACAAGACTTTCTGGCAGTATATTGCACACATTCTCTGATAATAAATGGAACTATTGAACTGCCATTGAAAAACTGGGTCTGAATCATCCTCTTGAACCGTTCCAGTGTTTCTGATAGAGACATTATTACAGTGCTGTTGGGTAGGGAGCTCCTGGTTTTAAACTCAGCCACGATGAAAGAATGGTGAAATTCTTATAACTTAGGACGCTGTGTGACTTGGAGGAGAACCATTTAACAGTGGTGGTCCCATAGAGTCATACACCATAGAAACAAACCCTTCAGCAACAATCATCAAGCACTCATTTATATTGTCGTTAGCTCTCCCCATGTTCTACCACTAATCAACACACTAGGGCAGGGGTGGCAAATCTCTGGACACGTGCCCAGGATGACAAGTGAAAAAAAATTTGTTGGCCACCCCTCAATTCTTTAAACTCTACCCAAAATTTAAAAAAAATACATAATGATTATCTTTACTGCCAAATGGAGCAGTGAAAGGAATTTTACAACTTGAGGGCAGTGATATGTTTTCACACTAGATGCAAACTGGATATTCCGTGATAAAAACAATGAATACTGCGTGTAGCTTAGATGCTCCATGAGTATTTATTATTTTTAAAAAATAATACTTTTAATTTTCAAACAGGTTTTCTTAAATTGCTTCATTTATTTGTTCGTCTCTGTTATACTTTCATTAATGGTACAACAATGAATAAACATTAGTAAGCAACAGGACTTTCCACTTTTCCTTATAATTAGTTTTACCAATTCAATAATCAATTAATCTGCTTAATAATAATATGATAATGATAAAATATGATAAAATCACCTTCTGGCTAAAGGATCAGTGAGATGTTATTCACTATTAAGGGAGGCAAAGCTTGTTACCTGCTGTCATTTTATCAAATGTTAATGATAATGGCACGCGATATAATTTTTTTAAAGAAGATTATTGCTAATTTGTGCACACGGTCTCAGAAAGCTTCACCAACTCTACACTAGGGCAATTTACAGAGGCCCTTTAGCACACCAAGCCTTGCTGCTTGCGTTTGCTTCCAATGGCGGTAGATGGATGCTTGGGAAATGTTATTGGTAAGTATCTGCAATGCGTTTGGTAGCCTATATACTACATTTGGTAGCCAATACAGTCTGCAGTTACTGTTTATTGGTGTTGTTGAGGGTAGAATGACTGAGAAACAGACAGTTCTGCCTTTGCCTGCATTTCACTTAAATACACCTCAGAAGAGGATCTGTGCACCATTTTCAAGCCTTAAGTAAATGTTTCCATGTTGAAGAATAACACTGTCTAAGATGTCTACAACCCAAAAAACAAATGCATCATTCATATTGATACATTGCTTTCCCACAAATTTAATTTGGGTCCATAAGACCATAAGACACAGGAACAGAATGAGGCCATTTGGCCCATCAAGCTTTCTCTGCCATTTGATCGTGGCTGATTTATTTTTCCTCTCAACCCCATTCCCTGCCTTCTCCCCCTAACCTCCAAATCAATAGTGTATCAACTCCACTTTAAGTATACCAAATGACTTGGCCTCCACATCCTTTCTGACTGTACAGAGTAGGGTACATTTCTATATCCAATTATTTTCCATCTTCAGGGATCTAACTGCACAGACACAGAAGCAGCATAGCACATATTCAAAAACAGGACTGGGTCAGAGTTTTGTTGAGTATTGAATCATAGAGTTATAGAGTACAGAAACAGACCATTCAACCAAACTCGTCAATGCCAAACAACTTGACTACCTGAGCTAGTCCCATTTGCCCCATATTCCTCTAATTCTTTTTTACCCACATACCTATTCAAATATCTTTTAAATGTTGGAATTGTACCTCTCTCTTCTACTACTTCCTCAGGAAGTGTGAAAAAAAATGACCGTCAGGAAGGTTATTTAAATTGATTAAATCTAATCATTGTGTTTGTCATTCAATATGTGTTTTAATTCTTTATCACAAATGTTCACACTTTCTGTTTGTACCAGGCACTGAATGACAGTTAAGAGGTCGCTGAAAACCTCAGTCTAAACCTTCTGCCCCACAACATTCAGACTCTTCCTAGAGTCTTAAACCAGAGAGTTACTTATTTTAGTAATAATAATAATTTATTTATTATTCTTAATATTATAACACTACCCTGGGTAACTCATTGGCATTTAGTTCCACAAAAATTGATATCAAGAAGAAAGAGTCTGGGGAAGTTGATTGAGTTTTTCATTGAGGAGAAAGACTTAGCCTGGGGTTGAAGGAGCCATGCATCTGTTTTCTATCTGTATTGTATTCTGTGTTGTGCATTTACTCTGTAGTAAGTCACGTGGGTGGGGGTATGACAAAGAGCAAAGAGAATAAATAAATTCATGCCATTTTTTTTAGGCATTTTAGAACTGGGAGCAAGGAGGTATGATATCTTTTGTTGATCACTTAATTACATTTGAAATCACTCAACTCTAACTTCGCTTAAGTACATTTAATATTGTTAGCTTTAGCTTCATTAGTTTCATCGCTTCAAGGTTGTATGTTTTGCTAGTTGCTCATAAAGGATCAAACACATTTCTTCAACTTTTTGAACATTATTATTGGATTGGATCAGAGGGCACGTCATATAGGATAACTCCCCATGCTTGGTCTTCAACAGCAGCATAGGCTTGTTGGAGTTTCTGCTACATTTTGTCAACAAAATATTTCAACGATTTGTACCAAACAACATCAGCATTTAGACATGCCAGTGAAATTAGAGACACTACAGCCAGGAGCAGCTTGTGGCAAGTAATGACCTTCTGTTGATTTACATTGTGTGTTTGGGGTTGGAACACAGGTTGGAATGGCTATCACTGACAGCAAACCCTGTAGTGTAGTGCCTGTCTGGGAGTTTGTTGATTGATTTTGTTGAAATGCTGAAATATTTCGATTGCCAATATTGGAATTGAATGCCATTGTTTGGTTTGGTTTGCCGCACTTGCAAAACAACACGAGTCAAGCTGAAAGCAGTGGCGTTGAAGTCAGGAATAAATTTAAAAAATACGCTCACTGAGAAAGCTTTAGCAGTAAAAACTGAAAGTGTTCAAAAGCAATATAATAACATTATTAAGAAGATTAAAGCTTTAATACCATTAATTAGTTGTCTGCAAGAAAAGCATAATGTCTCACAAGTACAGTTTTATTTGGATCATTTGAAAAATCTTCATGATGATTTTGCTAAGCAACACAACATTGTCTTTAATTCCTATCTCAGAAAAAGTTAAACAAACCAAAAGCTTTGCAAATATTGAGGCTCTTACTGATATAGTTAGAGCAGAGGCTGAACAATAGCTGAAACAAAACTGACAATATTGCTGGTCAAGTTGCTGATGCAAATGAAAATATTTATTAAATTTGGGGCATAGTTTAACTAAGTACAGAGCTGATGATTTTCAGGATGACAGTGTGTCTAATGTGTGTGCAGCAGGTTCTATTCCTAGCGAAGCATCCCATGTGTCTGATACCGCCTTTGCCATGCATTAGAATGGAGGCTGATTTAGCTGAGTTAAGGACAAGGCAACAAAAATTGATAGATAACCATGCATAGGCAGAAGAAGAAGAAGAGCAGATAGAAAAACAGTTTTGGAAACAAAAGTAGTAGATAGAAGAACTGCTTCGGAGAATCGAAGAGCAACTTATGGGAGGAAAGGAGTAGATATAAAGAAAGGTGGAGCAATTTAACCTGCAGAAAGAAATTGCAGCCAAGATGGCCATAGGGATAGCGCTGAAGACTTCAAGTGTTATTGGTGCTAAAGGTGCTCCAGCAGGACAGTTCAATAGCGTGAATTCCTACTTTGACATGGCACAGAGAAAATCCAACATACTCGATGTCATTGTGGATACAATGTCTATGAGCGACAAGTTAGGAACCCAAGGGATAGTTCAGGGTGTTCGCTCTCAGCCAGCACTCTGAACTTATGTCATATCTAATAGCACAAGGTGCTTCTGGGGACATTAATTTACAGAAAGGTGACACTCATGTTTCAGAGGATAGAAGTCTAAATAGTGTGCTGGAAACAATAAGGACATGAAAGGAAATAGCAAGCTTAGTGGTGCAACAATAAGGCATCACATCTCTGCCTAAACGAGAGGTTCAAGTCTCGATGGTGATCTATTGCAGTATCATGTATTTTTGAGAATATTCAAAAACAGTGCCAAAGGCAAAACTGGAGATTATGGTGACTGTCTCTATTTCCTCAAATAGTTCACTGGAAGTTGCCCCAGAGACCTTGTCAAACTTTCCCAGCAAGCCAACCTGTAGTAGGATATTTAAAGATCAAAACTTTACAACAAAACATTTTTGGTGAGGACCAGAAAGTTTGAAGCGGCCTACATGGGAAAGGCTCTTCCTTGGCTGCATATCAAATGTGAAGATGGGAAAGCTCTTCAAGGCTTCAGTCTTATATTTAGAGACTGCTGCAATACCATGGAAGAAGTGAAGTACATGCGTGAGCTGGACATGCCTGCTAATACGGTAATTACTGTAAAGAAATTTGCCCATAAGCTTAGGGATAAATGGAGAAAGGTGGTCTGTAAACTACAAGAAAGGCACAACCGCAAGATTATTTTCACTGACGTTGTTGATTTTAGTGAAGGCAAGAGAAGTTTGCTACACGTCTAGTTGTTTGGGAATATATATGACATTACTTTACCGGCAGAAAGCCAAGGTGTCAACAAAACTAAGTCACAAAGTTGTTGTAAAGCTGAAGGAAGCAGCTTGTCCATTACTGTGGCTTTGGTTGTTTGCGTACAGGATACATCAACAAGGATTGTAGGAAACAACTGAAACAAGGCAAGCAAAGAGTTAAATTGTATCACAGCAGCAAAATTCAAAAGGGCGAAGATTGCAGAACTGAAGGTGCTATATCTAAATGCACATAGCATTCGGAATAAGTTCTCGGACAAACATGCGGTGCAATTAAAGATTTGTCAGTATGATGTTGTGGGCAGCACAGAGTCGTGGCTGAAAGATGGCCATAGTTGGGAGCTGAACATCATAGGATATTCCTTGTATTGAAAGGACAGGCAGGAAGGCATAGACGGTGATGTAGTTCTGTTGGTAAGAGATGGAATTATATTTTTAGAAAGAGGTGACATAGGGTCAGAGAATGTCGAATTTTTGTGGGAAGAGTTAAGAAACTGCAAGGATAAAAAAAAAATTAGAATCATATATAGGCCTCCATATAGTAGCCAAGATGTGGGGTTGAGATAGCAAAGGGAGCTTGAAAAGGCATGTAATAAGGGAAGGACAGAATTGGAGTGTGGAACTTCAATATGCAAGGGGATTGGGGAAATTAGGTTGGTGTAGGATTGCAAGAGAGGGAATTTGTTGAATGCCTATGAGATGGCTTTTTAGAGCAGCTTGTGCTTGAGCCTACTAGGGGAAAGGCCAGTCTGAGATCAGATGTTGTGTAATAACCCAGATTTTATAAGGGACCCTTAGGAGGCAGTGATCATACTATGATTGAAATCATACTGCAGTTTGAGAGGGAAATGCATAAGTCATGTGTATCAGTATCACAATGGAATAAAGGGAATTTTAAAGACATTTCAAAGAATTTTAAAGAGAGGAGCATGTCCAGGTGGATTGAAGGAGGATACTGGCAGGGATGATGGCAGAACAGAGATGGCTGAAGTTTCTGGGAATAGTTCACAAGGTGCAGGATAGATATATCCTACAGAGGAAGAAGTTCTCAAATGTCAGCGGTAGGCAACCGGGGCTGACAAAGGAAGTAAAATTTGCATAAAAGCCAAGAAAAGGGCATATAAGGTAGCAAAAATATGTGGGAAGTAGTATGATTGGGAAGCTTTTAAAATCCAACAAAAGGCAACTAAAAAAGCTATAAGAAGGAAAAAGATGAAATATGAAGGCAGACTAGCCAATAATATAAAACAGGATGCCAAAAGTTATTTCAGTTACATAAAGAGTAAAAGGGAGGTGAGAGTTGATATTGGACCACTGGAAAATGATGCTGGAGAGTTAGTAATGGGGGACAAAGAAATGGCAGATGAACTTAATGGATACTTTGCATTTATCTTCACTCTGGAAGACGCTAGCAGTGTGCCAGATGTCCAAGAGTAGAAATGAGTGCCATTGCTATTACAAAGGAAAAAGTGCTAGGCAAACTCAAAGGTCCTAAGGTGGATAAGTATTCTGGAATAGATGGACTACATCCCAAAGTCCTGAAAGAGGTTGCTGAAGAGATAACGAATGCATTGCTCATGATCTTTCAAGAATCACTTAATTCTGTAATGGTCCCAGAGGACTGGAAGACTGTAAATGTCACTCTTTAAGAAGGGAGGCAGGCAAAAGAAAGGAAATTATAGGCCAGTTAGCCTAATCTCAGTGGTTGGGAAAGTCTTGGAGTCTATTATTAAGTATAAGGTTTCAAGGTACTTGGAGACTAAAGATAAAATAAGTCAAAGCACTGTGGAGACTAATGACAAAATGAGCCAAGGTCATCATGCTTTCTCTAAAGGGAGATATAGCCTGACAAATCTGTTAGAGCTCTTCAAAAAAGTAACATGCAGGGTGGACAAAGGAGAGGCAGTGGATGTCATTTACTTGGATTTTCAGAAGGCGTTTGATAAGGGCTCACACATGAGGCTGCTTAACAAGATAAAATCCTATGGCATTACAGAAAAGATACTGGCATGGATAGCAGAGTGGCTGACAGGCAGGAGGCAGCAAATGGGAATAAAAGGGGCCTTTTCTGGTTGGCTGCCAGTGACTAGTGGTGTTCCTCAGGGGTCAGTATTGGGACCGCTACTTTACACATTGTTTGTCAATGATTTGGACAACGGAATTGAAGGCTTGTGGCAAAGTTTGCAGATGATACAAAAATAGGTGGAGGGGTAGGTAATGCTGAGGAAGCAATATGATTGTAGCAGGACTTGGACAAATTGGATGAATGGGCAAAAAGAGTGGCAGATGGAATACAGCATTGGGAAATGTATGATAATGAATTTTGGTAAAAGGAACAATAGTGCTGACTATCATCTAAATGGGGAAAGGTTCAAACATCAGAGGTTCAGAAAGACTTAGGACTCCTCTTACAAGACTCCCAGAAGATTAATTTACAGATTGAGTCTGTGGTAAAGAAGGCAATTGCAATGTTGGCATTTATTTCAAGGGGAATAGAATGTAAAAGCAAGGCGATAATCTCTGAGTCTTTTTAAGTTACTAGTCAGGCTACACTTGGAGTAATGCCAACAGTTTTGGGCTCCATATCTCAGAAAGGATGTGTTGACTTTGAAGAGAGTCCAGAGCAAGTTCACGAGGATGATTCCAGGAATGAAGGGCTTAACATGTGAGGAGCATTTGGCAGCTTTGGGCCTGCACTCACTGGAATTTAAAAGAATGCAGGTAATCTTATTGAAACCTACCAAATGTTGAAAGGACTAAATAGGGTGGATGAGGAGAGGATGCTTCCTATAGTGGCGGTATCCAGAGGGTACGGTCTTGAAATTGAGGGGCAACCTTTTAGAACAGAATGAATCTGTGGAATCCTCTGCCACAGATTGCAGTGGAGGCCAAGGCTGTGGGTGTTTTTAAGGCAGAAGTTGATTGTTTCCCTATTGGTCAGGGCATCAAATGATAAGGCCAGAAGGCAGGTATATAGGCTTGACTGGGATCTGGGATCAGCCATGATGGAATGGCGGAACAGACTCGAGGGGCTGAATGGCCTAATTCTGCTTCCATTCAGATTCAGATTCAGTTTATTGTCATTTAGAAAAAACAAATGCAATGCAGTTAAAAAATGAAGCAACGTTCCTCCAGAATGATATCACAAAAGCACATGACAAAACAGACTACACCAGAAAATCCACATAACATTTGGCAATCCCCAATCCAGAGTCCGGAGAGGCTGCTGCGTATTAATATCGCGCTTCCGTCTTAGCGCGTTCCCCGGAAAAGAGCTCCAAATCCACCAGACAAACAAGACCAAAAACTAAAGCTACAAGACCTGCACAAAACCACATAGTTACAAGATATAGTTACAACAGTGCAAACAATAGCATAATTGATAAAAAAACAGACCATGGGCACAGTAAAAATAGTCCAAAGATGTTAAAGGACTATAAGTTCAAAAGAAATCACCACACAGTTCTTTGTGAAATATGGTTGTCTAATTACTAAAGAATCATCTGATCCCAGTGATATGGAGTGTTAACACCAAATCATCTGTTGCTTCTGAAGACTTCCCATTTTTACCACCAGAAGAGTTCTGAAAGGAAACTGTTTATGTTTGTCATAGTTAGAAGCAAGATCAATATATGTCCGTCTTATTTTGGAAATGGCAGATCAGGTATTTTTACTGCAGCTACAAGAATGCCAGAAATGGCCAAGAACAAAACAAAATTTCTTCCCAGGAGGTATTGTGCTGATGACACAGTGCATCAAAACCCATAGGTCATGGAAAGAACCATTCAAGTTTTTCAAGGTGGAAAAGGATTGTCTGACAGGTACTCATCAAGCCCAAATCCAGCTGTTTGGGTCGGCCTGTGACAAAAATTTGCCTCCTAGAGAGGACAGAGGTTTGTAGATTATAGCTCTGGAAGCTTCATGACTCTATCTTGTCTGAGAGTGGTGGCAAAGATCACTCTGTACTGGGCTAAGTGCTGGTAACTCCTGGCCTGGATGAGTGTTGCATGTATGTCTGGAAGAAAATGAAAGAAGATAAGAGGACATTTGTGCAAACGTTAAGATTTCATGTCTCCTGTGTTTTGGTAGTATGTAATTGTAATTATGGTATAATAATTAGGGGTCTGGGATGTAGGAGCCTTACATCTGCTTTCTATCTGCACCATATTCCGTGTTGCACATTTGTTATGTTTATTGCAGTACTGTAGTTAGTAACATGGTTGGGGGGGGTGTGGTAAAAGGTAAAGGGAATAAATTACATACTAAATTTTTTTTTGGCAGTTGGAGCTGGAGACTGCTAGGTGTGCTATCTTTTGTTGACCGCTTAATTAAGTTTGAAATTGCTTAAGTTTACCTAACTTCGCTTTAAGTCTGCTTTAAGTATGTTGAAGATTTAGTTTCATCGCTATGTTTTGCTAGTTGCTAATAAAGGATCAAATACACTTTGAATTTTTGAGCACTATTACTGGATTGGATCAGAGGGTGTATCATACAGGATAACTGCCCCTGCTTGGTCTCTAAGAGCAACGTTGGTCTATTTGAGTAGCTGCTACAGGGGTTTAAAGCCAAAGCAGAAGAGTTACGAGTGGGTGTAAACTTCGGGTCAAGGTGACTGAAGGCACAGCTACTATTGACAGTCTAAGGAAAACGGTAAAAGCAAAAAGAGGTTAAGAGTGGAAGGACAAAGAGGCTTGGAGTAGGTTGCAAACATAGATTAGTTTGAGAAGAAGACCGAAGTATTGCACATTGTAGGTTTAAATTTACCGTCCCTGAAAACATACGGAATGCCCTGGTTCATATTTTTACTGCCACGCTGCATGTATTTCATTTTGGCAGTTCTGGAAGGGCAGCTTGTTTGGATTACTGTTGAAGATAAGGGATGATGTGGAACGTGTGCCATTCAATTAGCGGGAGGTTTTCTTGGTGGGGGACAATAAGGTTGGTCTTGGGGCTTATGTTCGGCGGGAGATGAGGAGAGAAGACACTGGGGAGAACCGGTTGTAGCATACGATCCGGCGGGAGACCCGTTTGTTCGAGATGGATTGCAAGCAATGTTCGGAAGGTGGCGTGGGCGTTCACACTGATGAAGGGCCCAGCACTTGAGTGATAGAGAAGTTCAAGATGAGCTCCAATTTGTGCACATTTGACTGTTTAATTAGAATGAGTTTATTTCATTTTGTCATTCTTTACTAACCCTTTAGTTAAGATTCGTAAATATAATTCCTTTAATCATATGCAGTGTGCTGTCTGTTATTTTGTGGCACCATTTTGTAATAGGGTAGCAAATCAGCCAGCATCCACACAAACTGGGGCTTGGGGTGGGAGAGCACCTCAGTACCACGAGTTTGGCGGGGGCTGGAGGTTGCCTTCCCTAGACTCGAGCTGCCAAGGAAACCAGGGTGTTTCACATGACTTTTGAAGATTAACCAGAAAAGTGAGGTTTACTGACCAGTGCCAAAATCTAGGTGGTTAGCTAACTTCTGAATTAAACTTATAAATAGTATAACACCTAAAAGGGCATTCACAAATGGTTCTATCATTCTTAATAATTTGTCCTTGAATTTACACTTCACAGAGCCTGCGTATTTGATGTCTGACACAATAGCAGAGCAAAAATACAGTCACAGATATTTTATCACCTTTCATTTGCCTTCAGAATAAAGTATTAACCTTGCAGCCATTGTTTAGAGTGGAACAATGTGCAAAGCCTCCTTTTGTTTATTTATACTCTGTACTTAAGAATTATGAAACAATAAATTTCTGCATCGTGCAGTCAATGCCAAATTTTAATTGAACATGAATTGGAAAATTTAACAACTCGTGGATTGAGTTTCTAATCAGAATAATGACTCCCATGTTGCTTAAAACCAAGAATGAATGACGGTCATTAAATATGATTCAGGGTTTCTAAAGAACTAAAGTACTATCCTATTGTTTGCCATGTTCACAAATGATCGAACTCACCCACGAGTTCAAGAGAACAAAGTTGCATTCAAATAGACTATTCAATACTTGGACTATTTGCTAGATCAGTGAAGTGACTGACTCAGACAATAACATACGAATAACAAGTCTCAATCAAGATGACAAAGGTGATTGCATTCTATTGATTTGGCCTTTTTTGACAAAAGTGGAGTGCATGAGACACAGAATTACAAAAAGGGTTACAGCATGGAGAGCGGCCATTCAACTCATTAATGGGAATTTGAATTCCAGGCCTCAAGCTCCGGACTCGCACGGACCTCCAACTCTGCAACTCACTGAAATAGGGGGAGAGGGATATCAGCAGCCCTGTGCCTCCTGCCCACACCCATCTCCAAATCTCACCAGTCCTCGTCCACTAGGCCACTGACCACAGGTGTCACTGGTCTTCATCCTCAGCGCTTGCCAACCCAACAGGGCCTTTCTACCCACAGAGCACTCTGACCTTCCGGTGAGGTGGTGGCACGATCGATCGCAGAGGCTTCCACGGGGTCAACCAAAAGTGTTTATGTCTATTTAAAACATTTTTTTATGAGCACAAGACCCTGCTGAACATTAAAATTTTAAAGTACTGCAGGTTTACCCCGCCGGTGAGTTGCTCAATGACGGAGAAACTGAAGGATCTGGATTTGGTGCAGATCGTGCCTTAATGCCTGCGTTAGGGAAGAGTCAGAGTCGTCAGTGCACAAAGACGGGTGCAGTCGAACACCAAATGATCTTCTTAGTGACTTTTCTTGTGATCGCAAAACTCTGTTGGACACTGTTAATATGGAATGCTGCAAATCTGACTCACCGGTTTCATAGTGGACGGTGCAGGGCAGGGGAGCTGCATGACCTCATTTGAAACAAGGGTAAGGTGTGGTGTCACCCCGGGAAAGAAGCGTTGGAGTCAATGCGCTCCACTGCAGTGCCGGGGCAGTGTGGTGCAGTGTCCAAGCTGAATATAATACTGAATATAAGCTTATAGTTTAAAAAAGTCATTTCTAAATTTGAGCATCTGTAGAGCGACTTCCTGGCAGATAGATCTCATAAATTTCATGAATCTTTTGAAAAATGAAAAAAGTATGAACTGAAATGATTAAGAAGCCATTTTTTTTCCCACACATCAAAAAAGCTTGCATGCCAATATCTTTAAAAAAATCTGGTTTCAATATGTGTGTTTTGCCCAAACTAAAGGGAAATAAAATTTTGATTGGAATCCTCTCAGAACAAGGGTAACCACGGACTACTTGCTTAGTTGTGTTGGTAAATGGCATAAAAGAGGTTGGGAACCTCTGCCTTAGAGGATCTGAGCTCAACAGCTATAGACTCTGCTTGTTATACATTAAAGTTTTATTTTGTAATGTGGTAATATTATGTTTTGCCTGTGTCGTGGGTGGCAGATGTAACTCAATAATAATTCACTTATTCAGATAGAGAACCTAGACCTAGATCTATAGCTGATATATAAAACTAAAATAGAATTAGAAATAATAAGGTTTATCAGACCATAAAGATACAAAATTCACTACTCCTCTGGCTAACAAATCCCCTCCTCATCTTTGTTCCAAAGAGATATCCTTTTATTCCAAGGATCTGTCCACATTTATGGGTTTTACTTTCAGTACCTTGGCTTGCCTCTACATTTATCCCAGTTCTACCTCATTCTTATTCTCAGCAGAAGAACAGCTTGCTTTACCTGTAATCCACCTTGCCAGCTATTTGGTCAACAAATCTATGACAGCTCTTAGAGCAGCCTCATTAATCCCACTCAGAATCAGCATCAGAGACTGGTTTAATATCACTGGCATGTCATGAAATTCATTAACTGTATGGCAGCAGTACAATGAAATACATGATTAATAGAGAAAAGAATCTGAATTACAGTATGTATATATAGTGCCTATTAGAAGTATTCATCCCCTTGGAACTTTTCATGTTTTATTGTTTTACAACTTTGAATCACAGTGGATTTAATTTGGCTATTTTTGACACTGATCAAAAGAAAAAGACTTTCATGTTAAAATGAAAACAGACCTCTATAAAAGTGAGATAAATTAATTATAAATATAAAACACAAAATAATTGATTGCATAAGTATTCACCCCCTTCAAGTCAGTATTTAGTAAATGCACCTTAGGCAGCAATTACAGCTTTGAGCCCGTGTGGATAGGTTTCTACCAGCTTTGCACATCTGGACATTGCATTTTTTACACATTCTACTTTACAGAACTGCTCAAGCTCTGTCAGATTGCACAGAGATCATGAGTGAACAGCCCCTTTCAAGTGCAGACACAAATTCTCAATTGGATTGAGGTCTGGCCTCCAAACATCGCATCTAGTCCAATGGCCGAAAAGCACTATTTTGGTTTCATCAGACCACAAAACCTTCATCCAGCTGACTTCAGAGTCTCCCACAAGCCTTTTGGCAAACTCGCTGATATTTCACTTGTTTTTTTTTCAACAGTGGCTCTCTCTTTGCCACTCTCCCATAAAGCCAGGACTGGTGAAGCACCCAGGCAACAGTTGTATGTGTATTTTCTCTCATCTCAGCCTCTGAAGCTTGCCACTCCTCCAGAGATGTCACAGGTCTCTTGGTGGCCTCCCTCACTGGTCCCCTTCTTGCATGGTCACTCAGTTTTTGAAGGCAGCCTGCTCTAGGCAGATGTACAACTGTGCCATATTCTTACCATGTCTTTTTTATTGACTTAACTGTACTCCAAGGGATATTCAGTGACTTGGAAATTTTCTGGTATCCATCTCCTGACTTGTGCTTTTCAAAAATCTTTTTGCTGAATTGTTTGGAGTGTTCTTTTGTCTTCCTGGGACACACACAAAATGCAGGAGGAACTCAGCAGGCCAGGCAGCATTTATGGAAAAAAGTACAGTTGACATTTCAGGCTGAGATTCTTCAGCAGGATCCATGGTGTAGTTTTTGTTAGGCTAATAACTCACCAGCAGTTGGACATTCCAGACACAGGTGTATTTTTTACTACAAGCAATTGAAACACCTTGACTGCATAGTCTCCAACAACAGATCTCCATTTAACTAATTATGTGACTTCTGAAACCAATTGGCTGCACTAGTGATGATTTGGGGGGTCATATTAAAGAGCAGGGAGTGAATACTTATGCAATCAACTATTTTGTGTTTTATATTTGCAATTAATTTAGATCACTTTGACACAAAAGAGCCCTTTTCTGTTGATCAGTGTCAAAAAAGCCAAATTAAATCCATTGTGATTCAATGTAAAAACAATAAAACATGAAAACATCCAAGGGGGGTGAATACTTTTTATAGGCACTCTATATATCTATTAAATAGTTAAGTTAAAATAAGTAGGGCAAAAAAAAGTATTGTTCATTTGTTCATGGGTTCAATGTCCATTTAGGAATCGGATGGCAGAGGGGAAGAAGCTGCTCCTGAGTCGCTGAGTGTGTGCCCTCAGGCTTCTGTACCTCCTTCCTGATGGTAACAATGAGAAGAGGGCATGCCCTGGGTGGTGAAGGTCCTTAATGATGGACCCTACTTTCCTAAAGCACTGCTCCTTGAAGATGTCTTGTATACTACGGAGGCTAGTGCCCATGATGGAGCTGACTAATATTACAAGTTTCTGCAACTTACTTCGATCTTGAGTACTAGCCTCTCTCCACCCCCAAAATCCAGGTTAGGTCCTCGGAGATATCGGGACCCAGACACTTGAAATTTTTCACTCTCTCCACTTTTGATCCCTCTATGAGGATCGGCTTGTGTTCCTCCGTTTTACCCTTCCTGAAGTCCACACTCAGCTCCTTGATCCTGCTGATGCTGAGTGTAAGGTTGTTGCTGCGGCACCACTCAACCAACTGGCATATCTCCCTCATTTATTTGTCGATAACCTATTCTATCTCACATGTCTTTTTGCAACCTCTGATGTATGTACCACCCATCTACACTAGGAGCAAGTCACTAGCAGCCAATTACCCTGCCAACCAGCAGGTATCTGGTGGAGAAAACCGGACACCCCTGAGGGAACCCAGCAGTCACCAAGGGAATGTGCAAGACTCAAAGAGAGCACTGGAAGTTATAACTGAACCCACCTCACTGAAGCAATGTCACAGTGAGCTATCTGTTATCCCAGTTAATGAGGTAGATCTGAGATCTAACCTGGGCGCTGGCATCAAATCCATCAGCCTTTATCTTCTTTAAAAATCTCACACATTGAAGCTGATACCTCTGAAAATTTGAAGAATTAGTTAACTGCCTTCATTAAGAACCTGAACAATTACACATTAACAAGACAAAAAGGAAACCACGTTCCTCTTAGGTATGCAATTTCAAAGCTGCATATAATTATGTCAAGCACTTAGAGATAACCAAATCATCCACAATGTCTGCATTCATATCTCAAATCTTTTTGATCATCGTCCCTTTACAGTAATTAATTTAAGACTATTTGTTGTACTTAGTAAACAAATAATAAGTTGAAGTAAAATAATTAACATAGCACGAAGTATTTTGAGCTAAAATCAAAACATTTTAATGTTCTGACTTAAGTTGTAGGTGTATGTTTTCAAGAGAAATTTAACTAATCTCGGCTCTGAGCTACATCTCATATTTTGTGAATTACTGTAAATTTTGATAGGCATGTGTAAAAAGATGAGGCAAATATTTTGTACAACACAATTGTTAGTCATAATTTTATTCAGGCTGGTACATTATCATATTAATAATTTACAGAATCCTAGAATAAATACTTTTCCTTTTTGTACTGAAGTCATCATATAAGAATATAACAGTTTAATTTCTTTTTTTTGAGACTATGAACTTGATCGTAAACATTCAATAAGAAAAAAGAATTCTTGTACATTTGAATTAAATAGCATCATACATCACAGAAACAGGCCATTTGGCCCAACTGGATGAGTCTGCTGAATTTTTGTTGCACTCTCACATTCACAAGTATATTTTTTTCTTCAGTGGGAAGACCATATTTGCAATATCCAAAGTGCATTCTCAGCACGACCATATTTAAGGATATAAGAAATGGGAGGAGGAAAATTGCAGATGCTGGAAATCTGAAGTAAGAATGGAAAATTCTGGGAACAATCCGCAGTTCAGATCTTGGACTGGAAGCATTAATGCCTTTTCTTTTCACTTATGCTGCCTGACACGGTAAAAGTTTTTATACATAATGTGGGAACATGCTATCCAGCACTTCCAATCTCTTCTGCCAAACATTGTGATCATGGCTGATCTACTTCTGCACCCTATTCCTGCAGTATCACCATATTCTTTGATTCCTTTAATATCCATGTATTCATTGATTTTGGTTTAGAACAGAGGCTCGCAACCTTCAATTGGCTTATGGTAGGGGTCCATGGAATAAAAAAGTTTGGGAGCTCTTGGTTTAGAATCAATTTAACAACTGATTCACCACAGCCATCAGTTAGAAAGTTCCTTCATTTCATCATAACTAGTTGGAGCTTTGCTCTAAAGAGATATATGCTTATTGTAAATGACTGCATATATTTTTTTAAAGTGTTAGCCTTCATTTGTTTCCCTATTTTTAAATGTATTTTCTGAATTTGCTAAAGCTAATGCAAGCCTCATATCATGCACATTTGCTGTATCTAGATATAATGCCCCAATTTCAGATTCTACTATTGTATATCATTAATTGTTCTTGAATATATCACCTTCTTTATGGCAAATATCATATTATAACCTCTCCACTCAAAGGAACATCAACTCCTCAAATATTAATTAACCCTTCCTCATTGCACAATAGTAGATCTAAAATACTCTGCTCCCAGTAAGTTTTTCAACATGCTGATCTGGAAACCCACCTCTTATATAATGCATGGATACATTCAACATGCTATTACTGCTAATTTGGTATGCCCAGTGAATATGGACAGTAAAGTCTCTCTTGGTTATTGAATTACCCTTGTTACGTGTGCTTCTATTCCCATGAATATGCCCAACAGTACCACAACATCAACAGTACCATGACATTTCAGTGGCCTACAACTCCCATCAATGTTTTCTGTCTCTTTCTGTTACTTAGCTCCATCCAAACTGATTTGGCTTCTTGATTTTCTGAGGTTTGATTCTTTCTCACTTCCACTTTTTTCTTGTTCCTTATCACCTTTCCTCTTATTTATTGTTCTTCCTGATAAAGGTCAAATTTCCTTGGCCACTTACAACTCTATCATTTTAATGTTTATTAGCTCATACTCATTTATTTCTATTCACTCCATTCATCTATCTGGTTACAAACGCAGCATGCATATAGATAACACACACAAAATACTGGAGGATCATCGATTTATAAGTAGTAAAAGGTTCCACCTAACATCCAAGTCCCTCAAATTACACTAACTGCAAAACTAAATATTGAACAGGTACTTCGCCAAGAGTGCACTATACTTGCAGCATAATTTACCAGTGGTTCTTCAGCACTGGTGGTGGCCTCAATGTGAAGCGTGCCCTGGGGATGAAAGAGACTGAGCCTCCTACGCATGCTATTCTTATACCCCTCAGGTGCGTGAAGCTGGACACTGGTGCCGTGGCACACACAGTAACCGAAGGGAAAGAGCAGCTGCATACTTCAAACGGTCCAATCGATGACCAGCACGGTAGGGGCGGCTTTCGACCGACAACTAAACTAACCTCCCATGAGATAGACCTTTCTTCAGATTTCTAGAATCTGCAGTCTTCTTCATGTTTATGCATACAGATAAAAGTTTTTTTTGTTTTTTTAGAGATACAACACAGAACGAGCCGTACCATCCAGCAACCACCCATTTAACCCTAGCCCAATGACCAATTAACCTGCTAACCAGTACGTCTTTGGACTGTGGGAGGAAACCAGAAGATCAAAGTCCCATCATCAACAAACTTTCAGTTTTGTCTCTTTCCCAGTGTACCCTGTTTCCAACTGGAGGCATACTGTTATCTTGAAAACTGTTTGCCTTCTTGACAGACTCTGGTAATCATTTATCCATTTTACTACTGCAGACTGTTGCTTTGTCCTTTCTCATTTTCTCTCAACAACTGATCCTCCCCAATTCCTTTAGTTAGGTTAAAACCTTTTAAAAAATCCAAGGTAACACGATTCATGAAGGCACTGCCTTACCAATGTTTCTGATGCCCAAGTGACTTCAGTGGGAGAATATTTAATATTTATTCTTTCCAGCTGTATGTTTTAGCTCCCACAAACAGCAATTTTTGAGATGTAGATTTTACCAACACCATTGGTGACCTGTATTGTTTAATTGAAGACTGTTGGCTCCATATGTATGGTCACTACACATCTCATGAAAACACCATACAATTATACTGAGCTCTAACAAAGAGGCCCAAGACACTTGTTTGTTGCTAAATAAGATTGGACTAAACCACATAACCAACAACCACCTGAATTTTAAAAATAGATAATATTTAAAGAAAGCTGCATTTTGCCCCATCGGGAGATGTCAACACGTGCAGTATAATGATTGCAAGGGCGCTATCCCTTGCAATTCCATCAGCACCCCAGATCAACGTCACTTCAGGTACCTTGTTGACATGCAAAGTACCACACAGAGGCATCTAATCATATAAACATAATAATTAGCTTTATTTGTCACATGTACATCAAAACATACAGAAATGCTTCATTTGCATCAAATTAAATCGACTCATTTGAAACAAGTCTCAGTTCTTCTTTGGCTAGTTTAAAGAGTTAGATTTCAAACGAGCTTAACAAGAACGTTTGGAGCTAAATAGATTATCATCACAAGTGGATTCAAGAAGATAGTGAAGGTTGTTTATTAAATATGCTTTTAGAAATACAAATCTCAAGATGTCTGGGAAACTGGAACTGCGCAACTTAAGGAGACTTTTAGAGCAGGACTGCTAGCCTAACATATTACATGGAGACACGGTAGTCATTGCCATCAGAATACTTACTAATATAAAAAAGCCCAATTGGAAAGGATAAAGTGAAAGAAAATAAAATAAAAGTAACAGCTAGTCAGTCTATACCATACCAACAGACTAATCCTATCAACCACATTCCCACTATCATCACTTCCCTGTAGACCTGCAACTCCTTCTGTCACATGCCCATCAGTTGCACTTTCTCTGTCTCTTACTAACACTGAAGAGTATGTTACAGAAGCTACTTAATCTTCCACCACATGGGAAGAAATTAAATCTGAAACCCATGGAATCACAAGGAGAATGCAAAAATCCATATGAACATCTGCTGAGGACAGAATCAAACCAGAATCCCCAGAGCTGTCAGGCAGTGCTAACGCACTACTTTGCTGCCCATTACATGCACAGGGGAAGAAGCAGGAAGTTAAGAACTTGAGCAACAAGTTTTAGATAAGTGAAATGCAGTTTAATAAAGACTAATATTCCTGAAGTTGACTGGTTCAACGGTGTATCATCAAACCTTGCATTGATGTAGAAAAGAGATACACATACATTTCTTCCCAGTCAACTTCAATGCCTCTGTATTATTTTCTGCAGGTGAGATAAGGAATGGAAAGATGGAAGTTGCTGCAAGATTGTTAACCATCCAGTAAATCAAGCATGAAAAGTGACTTTATTTATCAAGGTTTTATTGTATTGTACAAAATGACAAACAAAAGTTTTCACACGAGACAAACAATACTAAACTGGTCACTCATTGAGAGGGAAGTCTGCATTACTTTTAACTATTTTAACCAAATTGTGAGAAAACACCTGCAGTACATTAAGAATGTTTAATACAAGTATTCCCATTTAAAATGAAGACAGGTATAATGAAACAAGATTGCTTAGGGGATATTTTAAGTATTAAATCAGATTGGCTAGGCACAGTTAATTTCACAAGGTGTGTCAATTCAACACCCAGCATTTTAATACTCTATACTTCACAAATACATTGCCAGTAGTTACACTTTTAGCCTTTTCAAAACTGTTTGTGAAACTTAGGATAGAGTCACAGTCCATGCACAACAGTCATACAAATACTTGAGCTAAATTAGCAACAAGCAAATTTGGTGAGACTGCCTGTACATAAACGTTATGTTGTCACATGGCATATCATCACTTGGCTGACAGGCACTGCAAACATACTTAATTCAATTTCTGGAATTAGAGAGTCTTTCAAGATACTTCAGTGGGATAAAAAAGTGTAATGCACCAGTTTTTACTGAGGTGTAGGTAAGGTTTTCAGGTCACTTCTCATTATACCCCTTACAGACTCCCAAAGGATGCTCTTTTAAAACCTCATCGCACATGACAGAAAATAAGAGCAAAAAAGTAACTAAGTCTTCAGAAGTTGGGAGCTTTCATACAAATCTATTGCCTATTAGTAATTGAAATAGCTTCTCACAATTGAAAACTAGTTAATACAAATTGTTTTTCTTGAAAATTAAAAAGGGATTTTTAATCTCTCCCCAAGTATATCCAATCAGATCTTCAATACTTGTAACAAGCTTTCAGATTTCAAATAAAAATCCCATATTCAGTTCTATATATTCATATTCCAGGACAGCATGTAGTAAGCAAGGCCAGCAATGACTAAAAATACCACCATGATATTTTCAAAAATACATTATTCTATGTCAGTAAAAAAATTCCCACAACTCAAAAGTGTTCAAATATTTTCACTGCCATTTTTAAATTGGGTTGAACATGATGGTATTTTGCTTTAATCTGTTCAAAAAATTCAAAACACAATCCCTTTTACAAGTGACCTTTATTCAAAAGGCACACTTCCAATAAATGAACACTATATATAATGAATATAACACAAGAATGTTTTGAACATTCCCCTAGGTTCCTTTCAGATGACAGCACTTTTTTCCCAATTTTTGAATTTAATTCAATATTTGTATCATTATGCTATAAACGAAAGCATTTTTATTTTAACTGTTGCAAGAGCACCAAACTTTTAATATTAGCTACATATGGAAATCAAAATGGTCTCTCACATTACTCAACACCACAATTATTTTTATTATTAAAACCACTACCAGTTATTTATGGCCAGGGTACTCATTGTATTTTCATGGAATGCCATTTCAGAAATGAGTGGACTGATAATCTTTCAAACCAAAGGTTGCAAGATTATATTCAACATGAGGTTAAAAAAAGAGACTGTAAATATTTGAAAGATACCTGCTTTCACCAGTGTATTGGATTTTCAATTTTTGGATTCAGAGTTCATTATAACTACAATAATGACCAAGACAGGTTAGGTCCGACAGATAGAATGACAAGGACTTCTGTATTTGCATAAAGTTCTCAACATTTTAAAAGTTTCAGACTATCGTATGTTACACAGTAATCTTAAAATGCTGGACAAATTGGTAGTTGTGCAAACTTAAATATATTAGCAATTATTTTTAAAATAGTTCAAAGTATTTATGGGACATCAAGCCAAGTCAATTTGAAACTTACCCCATAAACTAATTTTTATTACACAAAAGAAAATAATACCGACTGGAATGTTTATAGCATTGCCTTTGTCTGAATTAAGAGGATTTTTTGTTTATCTTTGGGATTAAATGTTTGGGAGGATTCTTAAAAGCTGGCTCAAAATGTAATAATAATTTACATTGCAAACCAAATTTCTCATTTCAATTCAAAATCTGAAGTATTGTAAAACATCAAATCTGTAAAAGGCGATCGATAAGAAGAATGGTATTTTATCTGTCTACACAAAACAGAGATGATACTGATAAAAACATGCTGACAACATATACAAATTTATCTAAAAAGAACGTATGATGGGCAAATCATTCTCAATACAAGTATAAAATACAATGCAGTATAAAACAGATTTCTGGAAATCAGCCTGTGCAGATATGCAAAAGGTGAATTATCACGGAAGTTCTTTCATTGTCCGAATATAAAATCTACAGGCACACAAAGCTGTTAACCATGATCATATTATAAAGTGTAGTGTAGACTTCTCCAGTTAAATGACCACAAAAATAAACATGTTTCACCATCTAGTGGTTACTTCCTACTTTGCAGCAGACTGCTTCTTTCAAACATCCAGGCATTTCAGGAAATCTACAACATACAAATTACAGAAGGTTTAACATTATTACAGCATCGTAGTCTTGTTATATTTACAAGGAAACATCAAAAATATTTTACCACTATTTTCTTCTTTACTACAGAAATTTCATATGCCGTCTTGTTCTTTTAGTGCCAAGCTGTATGATTCTGAGAGTAATGAGAGAAGTCTCATACAAGGAATGTTACAATTTACAGATGGGTATTGGCTATCCAATCACCAGATCCTTAATTTATCTGAAGTCACATATGTGTAACATGCATGAATGCAGTGTTAAAGATACATACAGACTTCCTCTGCTCAAGTTAACTTTAGAAAAGGCATCTTTCAATTGATTCTTGACAAACAACAATTGGCCTTATTTTCAGTATCAGTATAAAAAAAGATTACTTATTCTATGTCAAAACATATTTAACCCCTTTGTATTAGTTCTAAAACATGTTATGGAGAATGCATACATATCAATTATCATTTGCGATTTGCAATTTTTTTGAAAATCGTGAAAGGCTTGAATTTGTAAAAAGAACTTATCAAGGGTAAATATCAAATAATGAATGCAACTTTTTAAAACATGCATGCGTGGTTTAAATGTCTTAGAATAAAAGTACATGAGAAAAAGCCATGAAATACAATCAAAACATTGTAAAGGCCCTTCATTCCTAGATAAATTTCATTTGCCAACTGGAATTGGAAACGTCACCCACGTGAGTAAATCTAAATCAGGACATGATGTGTTTAATCTGTGAGTTACGTCCTCACCAGATTTTGCACATTTCCATTTGATGGATTTCAAAACTGGAAAGCATGACCACTTTTGACTTCCTCAACTACAGCACCTATGCAAATGGCTTGGTAGATCCATCAGTTGAGAACAAGGGATTTGAGTAACTTATTGTATCATATAAATTCTCCTTTGAAGGAGTCATATGTCATTTTTAAATTTATACTCTTAAATTTTCCTACTTCTGTGAGTAATAGTTTTATTTATGGAACAAGCCCTTCTGGCTCAATAAGCCATACAGCCCAGCAACCCACCTATTTAACCTTACCCTAATCACAGGATAATTTACTAACTGGAACATCTTTGAAATGTAGAAGGAAACTACAGCACACAAAGAAAACCCACATGCTCATGGGATGGACATACAAACTTCTCACCGACAAGGTCAAAATTGAACTCCCAACCCTTAAACCCTAAGTTATAATTGCGTAGTGCTAAACTCCGTGCTACCATTGGGGAGGGGGGGGGGTACACGCATTTGTTAATATGCTTAATGATTACTGGACAAAGGAAATCAAAAATCAGTATGCATACGAAAAAGTAGAGAGCATAATTAGTTTCCATATCTGATCATTTTAAAACACATTTACAACCAAAAATTGCACTTGGAACTATTCAACCAGCCTTGATCTTTGGTTCATTAACTACTCTGAAATGGACCAAGTGCAAAAGATTGACATCAGCAGCTGAAATTTAAAAGAAAAATACAAGGAAAAAATACATATGTAATTAAAAGGATGTGGAAAAATTGGCAAACCATCCAAATATAAGATTTTTGTAACCTCAAACCAATCATAAGATTAAGATTTTATACAGTTGGTGCCCACCTTGCAAAAACAGCTTGAACATTAGTAAGAGGTAGCAGAAGGATGCAAAGAAACAGGTTGGAACAGTAGCAGCAGCATGAGATTCTTCTCTTCTAAAACTACAACTTAATAGTTTCAATGGTAACTTAATTAGTACAACCAATGTAGTTGTACTAACATAATGAAATCTAACTTCATAATGTACAAGAATTTGCAAATGCATAATTTTTGTGTGTTCTTGATTAAAATACCCAAGAACAGTCAAAAAGCTGATTAGAAAATATCAGTAACATCTTATTTTTTTGAAGCAAAACCCTCTCCAAAACTGGACAATTATGCAACCAAATTCCTTGTTCTCTCCATGGCTGATAAACATTGGTTGGAACTCCAAAATACAAAAGGTTCAGTGATTGCAGTTAAATAATTAAGTTGCTTTTCATAATGGCTATTACAACAGTATGCACATCCTTGCTTTTGTCTACCGAAATGACACGCACTGCTTTCTCAATCCATCAGACGTCTGAGTGATACTGGGTACACTGATTAGTAAACTTCAACCACTTTTCTGTCATTAAACCAATGTAGGTTTGAATAAGATGAACTTAGGTTGATGTTAAGTCCATTAAAAATTCATCAGGTCTGTCAACAGTTTCAATGCCATTCAGGTATGTGTCTAAAAGATCGGAGAGATTAAAATACATGGCTGAAAATGTATAAATATACACATTTATCTTCCAAATCAGTCCATCAATGACAAAGAGTATCAAGTCATTATATAACAGAAATGCCTCACAGATTTTATGCAGTAACCATCTAAATATCCGGTTGTTGTTCCATTAGAAATCATCAATGCCACAGTATTATACATTGTAACTCAACATTCTTGTATGAAATTCTCACAAAAATACATTTGCTATTAGTTTAAAGTTATACTACACAATATGAATAGAATACCATTCTCTCTCATTATAATACATCATGGGACGGTGACTTATTGCTGCCTCATCCATTGTACCTACAACTGTAGATTTTTTTTAAAATGAAGCTTATGGCACCCATTATTGGTTTCAGAAATACAAACTTGGCAAGGTTTGCAACAATTGATACAATCCATTTTATACCTTTACTATACTTTGCTTTTACTTGCCTGGCCAATTCCAAAGGCAGTTTTTACCCAATGGTACTCAAGTGCATACATTTCTTTCCCCGTTTATACCCGCCATTCAAGTCCAGCTCTTCAATTGGCTGACTGGAATTGACCAATGTGAAGTACAGTAGCAATGTTAACCAGATTTGTTGATTTAATTACCTATTACTGTGCCACAATGATAGAGCTTTGAATTTACCTGCAAAAAAAACCTTGGAGCTAGGGCAGATTGAGGTAAAGATGTTTACCCCTACACTTTCCACCCCCTCCTCCTGGGAAAATTCTTGAACAAACTACAAATGTTTTGCCCACTTTGCAACAAGATTTCCTTTTTTCCCCAAAAAAAGTCTTTATTTTTTTTGGAGACAGACTCTTTGTTTGATACTGGGTTAACAGATGCACAGGGGAAACTTGTGGCACAAACAAAAATAAAAGGAAGCAAACCAGAATGGCAAATAAAGATTTTAAGAAATGTACACAGAATGCATGATAAATTATATGGTAAAATACAGTACATAAAAAAGCTAGCATAATAAGATGAATGAAGAAGGATAGCCAGGCCCAACATGACTGAGTTGAGGAATGTTTAATGTGATCATTGTCTTTGGAGCCATATAATTTCAACAACTTGAAAGCAAGTCTATGAACACAAACAGTAAAGAAGGTAACACAATTGGAACAACGCTTCACACTAATCTAATCATAAAGCAAACTCAAGAGTATAAAAATCATGCCTGTCCATCCGGTAGCTCTAAAAATGAAACTAAAGACTGAACAGTTTTGAAAGCCAGTTGTCCTTTCTGCATGATGAAATGGACCAATCTCTGACAGCAAGAAACATTACATTCATAGGAAAAGCACCAAAAGAAAGTCTGTTTCAGTGGGTTTTTTTTAAATGAAATTCCACGTTTCAACTACAACAAAAAGCAGGAAAAATGCAAAAATTGTGAAAGTAAAATTATCCCGAAGAGTTTATCAGTGTACTTTTACAAATGGTCTGTTACGGAAGTACACAAGGAACTCAGTTGTTCTAACTTAATGATAGCTTTTGCTTCACAAAAATATGAGAGATCAGATCAGTTGATAAGTTTAAGTTTATTAAGGAGGGCATTAATCCAATAATAGCAATGGTGAAAGATATTTAAAAATCAGGCTGTAGGAAAGCTTTATTTTTTAATTTGACAGTTGATGATGCACATTGGTAGCAAATAGATCCTCAGTTTAGACATTAAACATATGCTGCCTACCAATTTTTAGGCTCATTTAAAAATTCTGTTTCCTAGAAAGTGGAAGATTTGGACAAATGCTAAAATGTAAAACTGCTCAACTGTTCACAATATTTGTTTTCCCTCAGTTTCAATTTCATGTAATTTTAACAGAGGTCATTCTCATTTATGTAGAAACAGTGCAAATTTGAACTCATTGGAAAAATTTGAAGTTGACATTTTCAACTGTTGCTTGAGACTTGTACAACACCTCAGCACAATTTTGAAGACATTTAACCTTGATTTCCGGTGCCACACAGCTGCAAATACATTTATCGCTGGAGTACTCCTCTCCATACCACTCCAAAATGTCAGGCAGTGGGAATTAAATGATTCTCTAACAACACTAATAATCTCTTTTAGCATTCATTCATTCATTCATTCCAGTTAAAATACATTTCCCAAAATAGTGGCCAAATATAACATATAAAGCTGTGAGAAAATTTAGGATTCTGTTTCAGATACTATTTCTAATCATTGGGTGAGTTTTTTTCACTACAGAGGATCCTATTACAGATTTTCCTAATGTAGATGCAGAACTTCAGTTAGTTGACTTTGCTCCAAGAAGTCAAGAACCTTATTCAAATAGACATGATATTTAACATTACTAGGGGAATGCAAAGTTTTTAAAGATACATTTGGTAATTCATTCATACTAAATAGCTAATATTAATTTCTCCACATTGAGAAACTGAAAAAAATTCTTCCTTCTTGATTCAACCTTATTGGACTATTTTTTTAAATATTGTGCCAGAGCCATAAAAGGCATAATGCATAATTTACAGAGAGGAATAACTATGCTGCATGTATTGTGCATTACCTGCAAGGAACAGAATTAATAAAAGTAATATTATTGTGGGAAAAGTTTTGCAAAGTACTTTGGCATAGACATGATAAAGTTCCATACACTAAGCCCCTCTCAGTATTAGGCAAGGATATAAATTAGTAAATTATTTATGTAAGGAATTAACATTGAAAAGCTACTGTCAGATAGCAATTTGCAGGATGTTGTATTTCAAAATCTGAATTTTAACTAACTGGATTGTGTTCTGAAGAGGGTAGCAATTCAACTGAAAATTGCTTTACAAATAACAAACTGTCACCTTCTAGATTTAAGTTACAATATAAAATTTAAATACTTGGCATTTCATGCAAATGCAAATACCACCTTCGTATTTGCTTGGGGAAATATAAATATTTCAGAATGTTGTTCTTGTAAAGCTAGATCTAACCAGTTTATCTACCTGTATCATTTTGCCAGCCAGTGATGACATAACAATTTCTGTTAATGATACTGGCAGATGGTTAAATAATGGCAGGGACACTAGGAAACTCACCTATTCTTGGAATAGTTTTAAGAAACCGTTCACATATAAGAGGACCAATGGAAACTTGTTTTAACGTTTCACCGGAAAGACAACACTTCAAGCAAAGTAGTATGCCCTCAATGTCCAACAATTCTCTCATAGTTACTTGAATGCTGTTCCAGAGCCATTAGCTCACTGAGCCAAGATGACATCAATACAAAAAAAAATAGATTAATATGTGCAAACTTAAGAGGCACTTTTCACACAAAGCTCCAAAGAATCATCACTAAAGTCACCAGGAAGTCAGTTGACAATAAAAAAATACTAGACTATTCATTCAAACAAAATAATCAAATTTAACACCTTAATGAAAAAGTATTGTAAAGCATATATTTTAAGAAAAGCTCCAGGAAAAGGGAAAACTTTTGAGTAAGATATCTAAAGTAAACATCAATAGAGTTGAAAATTGCGCTCTTCTCAACTTGACTGTTGAATGGGGTTATTAACTACAAGTAATTGATATTTGTCTGCCAATGTAACTTTTATAATCTAAAAATACTGAATAGCAAGCAATGTCATATTAACACTGAAGAGGTCCTTTCACATCAAGTAGGGCTTTAGGATGAATTCAGAACAATTTAGAAATTGCACAACACCTGACATAGTATGGGGAAAGGAGGGTAAAATGATCTGATGACCACTAAGATTTTCAGTGCCATTTATAAATAAAAATACAGCACAAATGGCTTCAAATGTATAGAATTTGTGCTTTAGTCTTTATTAGTTCAATAGAGACAGTTACCAAACCAGTTTCCCTAACACATGGGGATTGCTTTTTATTGCAGTGTAACAATGTATGAGAAAGTTAATGTTTGAGTGCATAGACCTTTTCAGTGCAAGACTGTTAAGTGTTGCTTTATAAAATATGCAAAAAGATGATTACTGCAACACCTGTCTACTCAATGTTGCACTGTCTCAATTAAGGTGCAACTCAATGGCAGCATACAAAGTTCTCCTCACTATGTGTTCTACAAAGGACATTGCAGTTTTACAATTTAAAATATCTTTTGACTATATTTTTTGGAGGAGGATTTCAATCACAATGCATGCCAGATTGATCATCATCATTTCCCAATGTGGATAAATGCAATGTACTGACAGCTTGTCTTTCAGATATGCAAAATCAAGATGTGCTTCCAACTAAAATCACTTCTAAAATAAAGGCAGTTCTAAATGCTTAACTTAACGGCCAGTTTACAGGCCAGCAGCAAGGTGGAGATAACCAGTGACTGCATTCCAATTGGACCATAGCATGAAAATCAAGGAAAATACACTGGTTGTTTTTGAAGAGACTTAGCAGCTATCCAACAGGAATTGCACTTTTATTTGATGGGTTGAGGATAGGGTGGGGTGGGGCAGTTGCTCATCTCACCTGCAAACTTTAAGGAAAGAGCAGATTTCTACAGCCCTCACTTCATGAAAGAACAAATTATATCTGGTCCATGCAATACCCTTTATTAACACTAGATGTACAGCAAAGTATTACCACAAACCATCACCTAGTGACATAAGGTCCACACAGCAATTGGCTCACAGTTTGGTATAAGGAATCCCTGGGATCCACCTTAATCAATCCCTAGTACTATTCTGGTTGTAGTGAATGACCAGAATATTAGGTGCCCTCTCAGACACCCAGATCACTGTTCTGTATCAGCCTAGAAATATTCAAGATTGGCTCATCTGACAGAGTTAGATCAAAAGGGAGATAGTTAAACAATTGATATGGAATGGGGTTTCCTCCAATCAATCAGCTCACATTTGCCCAAACCAAAGGAACAGCTATTTATGTCCTTTACCAGATGGTTTGGTTAAATAATGTACTACTAGAAATCAGTCACACACAAAATGCACACATCTTTATCTAAAAAGAACACTGATTAATTTCTTGAGATGTAGGAAATGACTAAAGTTAGACTTTAAACACCATGCACAATAATAAAAATGTTTATGACCAGAATAACTGCCATGAATGAGATTTGTTGGTGATAACATTATGAATCCAATTTCACTGACAAGATGAATACAAAAACTTAACAGATGAAAAAGGTTTTGTTCTGTAAAAATGTGGGGGAAGTCTCCTCCATGTGACATCCAAAAGGTTAGATCCCATTCATGTACCTGGGCCCAAAAATAAATGGTTCCATCCTCTTGAGAAACAAATATGTACTGTAAATAAATATAAGACATCACTGATGTCATGCCAAAAAATAGTTTTCCAGTAACTTTTAAAGTAAAATATAAATAAAATAATCTGCAAAGACTTCTAGCTCTCACTGAGATAAAGATTCCGACTGAATAGTTGCAGAGTGGTGCAATGTATGAGCACTGAGCAAACTGTTCACATCTCCAACATCAATACTTCCAAAATTCGTCACGGCAACAGACATTTTTGCTTGAGCAATATGTGAAGCGTGATTTTCAAAATCCACATTGCTGGGATTGTCAGGCAGCCCATCATTAAATGACGTAGGCAATGAGAAATCCATCTTCAATTTTTTTGTGGACATCTCCAATGCTGGTCTGTCCAGAATGACTTGATCTAGTTCCAGCTGGAAAAATCCAGGTTCAGCTTGCCCTAAAGGAACAGCATCACAGTCGTGTGTGGGTGCAACTCTTGCTTGGTCACAGATAGGATCCGGTGAACAATCCATTTCGGGTCGGTTCACTGCAGGACTGAGGTACTCAAACATCTGACTGTTAGCACTCGTGTCAAGTTCAACATCTTGCGGTTCTGTAAAAAAGAATCTATGCATTAGGGAGGGAATAAGAATATTAAAACAGAATAATTTGTACTAATGTACACTTGATATCTATAGCAAATTAAGATTACACACCAATAAATATTGTAATTAACCATGGGGTGAAAACAAGACAATAGGGATCTAAATCCAGGACATTTCAAATATTTGAAGAACAAAGAAATGTAAAACTATGAGGTCCAGCCAAAGTTCTGTTAAGAATACTTTAACTGCCATACTAAATCTCAGAAAATCAACTTAAAAATACAAGAGGTCTCACTGGATTAAACCACCAGTCCAATTGACATTAATCAGGATTTTGCACATGGACATCATTCATAGATTGTATTGTGCAGGAGTTCTGAGATGAAATTTCAACCATTACATTTAAACCTGAATTAAACATTTAACAATAGACAGCATTCGCAGTCAATGCATATAATTTTATTCTGTAGCAGTCTGAAATTTTCTCTTAATAAATTACTTTATTAGAACTTAAGATCAAGTACTGTTGGGGGGATTACCTGAGTTATGAAGTACAATAGACTCCTGCTCAGAATCCAGTCTGCTGGTAGTAGAGGAAATGGGTGGAGAGCTTGGTGCGTGGCTGCAACTCTCACCCTCCATACCATCCAAGTCCTGATCCATATAATCTCTTTCAAGAGGGAAAATTGCAAGGAGGGAAATGAGAACCAATTTAAATGCAGGAAATTAATGTGGATAAATAAAGCAAAATAATTCAAGCTCTCCACATTTCAATATAACAATCAGAATTCCTGTTTAGAACTTGAATTTGAAAATCCCCAATGTTGAGTACATACACAAACTAAACAGGCTCGACTGCGATCCTCTTTGCCTCCATATCCTCTGAGTGCTCATTACGTTTGCCAAAAAAATAATCACCTGCTGTCAGCTTTTTGTCAGGTTAGAATTCTGGAGGGGAAAGGACCTCTGAAGATATGGTTCAAAAAGAAAAATATTCTGATCATTCATTAGGGTTGAGCACAGTTGTCACACTATACGATGGAACCCAAGGCGCTTCTATAGATTATCTATGATCAGTATACATCTCTCTGCTACAGTGAAACTTCATTATAGCTAATTGCAATCACCGACGTGATTAATATTGTTACTATTTAGATTTGGGTTGTGATTACTTTCTACATTGGGCATTTTAAATAAGGGCATTTACACCCATCTACATTTGGCAGTTAGAATCTGTACCTGTTGTAGTTATCATTTTGAGTGTGTGAGAGGAAATGAAGGGGCTGGGTAGAAGCTAAAAGCAATTACAGAAAAATAACTCATGTTTATTTAAGTTGTTTAGCAGCATGAATAATATCCTGAAAATGAAAAGATGCAAAACCTTGTGCACGTTGTATATTCAATGGGCATCCTGTAATTTTGTTCAAGCAGGGTCAGGACAAAGTCCATTTCTTCCAGACTATATTAATAATCTAATGATAGTATTTACTGATGTCTTTATGAACATCTTTTGTAAATTGAATATCTACATATTTAACATAGCATTGTAAAATTAGTGATAATAGCATGATCTTCTGCATTGCAGAGCACAGGGAAAGAAATCCTGAAAACTTTACTGTGTGCACTGTGCCTCAATAACCACTGAAAAATTGCACACTGGTGGAAATCTCTCAAATTCCTTCAACACTAATTATAGCATGATGAAATGGAAACCATCACCAAACCCTGTTAGTGTAATAAATTTTCTGTTGACACACTATAATAATATATCCCCATTGTACACCTAGAATGTCTTCACCTCGAAACAAAACAATAATTATTCTCTTGGAGAAAGCACTGATAAATCTATGGCAAGCAGAGAAGATCACAGCCAATATTAGAAGTGACACCATTTGGAACTACTGATTTGTACTAATATATAGCAAATAGCTTCCAAATCTCAAGTACATTTACTAACAATATATTTTTTATTCCAGCATCAATGACATACTGTAAATAAATTTTCTATAACCACAATTCAAGAAGCATAGGTTCTAAAAAGAAGACATTTTGTTAGTCATAGAACACTAAAGCCCCAAAAAAAGGCCCTTCAGCCTATCTAGTCTGTGCTGAACCACCAATCTGCCTAGTGCCATCACAGGCTTCCAGTCAGAGAGGAAACCATTTACAACAACTCTCTAGCTTCTTCAGGGAAGCCAATGTATAATCCAATATACTACCTCAACTTGAATGCTGAACATCGGAACTTTCTTGACCAACCTCCCATGCGGAACCTTGACAAAGGCCTTATTAAATTCCATGTAGACAACATTTGTTGTCTTGCCTTCACCAATTTTCCTGTTAACTTCCTCGAAAAACTCTATAAAATTGGTTTGACACGACTTACCCTGCACAATGCCATGCTGACTATCCCTAATCGGTCCCTGTCTATCAAAATACTTATATTTCCGGTTCCTTAGAATACCTTCCAATAACTTTCTCAGTACTGATGTCAGGCTTCCTGGCCTATAATTTCCTAGCTTATTCTTAGAAACTCTCTTAAACAACGGCATGACATTAGCTATTCTCCAATTCTCTGGCACCTCACCTATAGCTATGGATGTTTTAAATATCTTTGTTAGGTCCCCTACAATTTCAGCACTGGCCTCCACAAGGTCTGAGAGAACATCATATCAGGCCCTGGAGATTTATCCACCCTAATTTGCCTCAAGATAGCAAAGAGCTCCTCCTCTGTAATATGTGTAATGTACATCACCTTGCTGCTGTATTGCCTGATATCAAGATACTGAGTCCATCATCCAAGCAAAAGCAGATGCAAAAAAAAACCTTTAAAATCTTCCCCATCTTTTTCAACTCCATACATAGATTACCATTCTGATCTTCCGGAGGACCAATTTTGTCCCTTGCTATCCTTTTGTTCTTAATATATCTGTTGAAGGCCTTAGGATTCTTCATCACCTTGTCTGCTAGAGCAACATTATATCTTCTTTTAGCCCTCCAGATTTCCTTCTTAAGTGTTCTCTTGCATTTCTTATACTCAAGTACCTCATTTCTTCCTTCTGTCCTATACCTGTTATGCACCTTCCTCATTTTCTTAACCAGATCTTCAATATCTCTCAAAAACCATGGCCCTCTAAACATGTTATCCTTGCTTTTTATTCTGACAGGAACATACAAACATGGTATTCTCAAAATTTCAATTTTGTAGGCCTCCCATTTACCGAGTACACCTTTGCCAGAAAACAACCTGTCCCAATCCACATTTGCCAGATCCTTTCTGATGCCATCAAAATTGGCATTTCTCCAATTTAGATTCTCAACCTAAGGACAGACATATCCTTTTCCATAATGAACTTGAAACTAATGGCATTTTGATAGCTAGATGCAAAGTGTTGCCCTACAAACTTCTGTCACCTGCCCTGTCTCATTCCCTTACAACAGATCTAGTATCGCACTCTCTCTAGCTGGGACTTCTGTGTACTGGTTAAGGAAACTTTTTTGAACACATTTGACAAACTCTTTCCCATTCAGTCCTTTTACAGTATGGGAGTCCCAGTCAATATGTGGAAAGTTAAAATGACCTACTATCACATCCTCATGTTTCCTGCAACAGCCTGTGATCTCTCTACAATCTTGCAGACTGTTGGCTGGTCTGTAATATAATGCCAATGATATGATCATACCTTTCTTACTCCTCATTTCTACCCATAAATCTCTCCAGTCTCTCCTGACCGAGCACTTCTGTGGCATTTTCCCTGACTAGTAATCCCACTCTTCTCTCTTTCATTCCTCCCGCTCGAACATGTCTAAAACAAAGGAACACCTGAACAATGAGCTGCCAGTCCTGGGCCCCTACAACCAAGTCTCTGTAATGGCTACAGAGTCATAATTGCACATGCTGATCCAGGTTGAAGCTCATCAACCTTCCCTGCAATAGTCCATGCATTGAAATCTACACAGCTCAAATCATTAGTCCAACCATGCTCAACTTTTTGTTTCTTGATGTTGTAGGAATAACAATATTTTTCTCCACAACCACTCTACCATCTGTTTTGGAGCTCTGGTTCCCATTTCCCTGAAGTTCTATTTAACCCACCCCCTACCCCCCCCCCCCCCACCCCCACAGTGCAGCACTAGCAAACCCTCCTGCTAGGATATTAGTCCCCCTTTCAGTTTAGGTGCAAACTGCCCCTTCTATACAGGTCCCATCTTCCCTGGAAGAAACCCCAATGACCCAAAAATCAGAAGCCTTCCTCCTGCACTAACCCCTTAGCCATGTGTTAAACTGTATGATCTTCCTATTTCTGGCCTCACTAGCACGTGGGATGGGTAGCAATCCTAACCATGGAAGTTCTGTCCTTTAACTTAGCACACAACTAAGTTGGAAAGCTCATCTCCCACCCCCCACCCTCATCACATTCTACAGGGGTTGTACTGAGAGCATCCTGAGCAGCTGCATCACTGCCTGGTTCGGAAATTGCACTATCTTGGATCACAAGACCCTGCAGCGGATAGTGAGGTCAGCTGAGAAGATCATTGGGGTCGCTCTTCCCGCCGTTACAGACATTTACACTACACGCTGCATCCACAAGACAAACAGCATTATGAAGGACCCCACGCACCCCTCGTACAAACTCTTCTCCCTCCTGCCATCTGAGAAAAGGCACCTGAGCATTTGGGCTCTCACGACCAGACTATGTAACAGTTTCTGCCCCCAAGCTATCAAGACTCCTCAACACCCAGAGACTGGGCTGACACCAACTTATTGCCCTCTACCGTGCCTATTGTCTTGTCTATTATTTATTGTAATGCCCGCACTGTTTTGTGCACTTTATGCAGTCCTTGGTAGGTCTGTAGTCTAGTGTAGTTTTTTTTTTCTGTGTTGTTTTCATGTAGTTCACTGTAGTTTTTGTACTGTTTCATGTAGCACTATGGTCTTGAAAAACGTCTCATTTTTACTGTGTACTGTACCAGCAGTTATGATCGAAATGACAATAAAAAGTGACGTGACTTGACAACTCCCTGAATCACTTTACAAGATCTCATCACCCACACTACCCATATCATTGGTACTGACTTGGACCATGACCTCAGGTTGCTCACCCTCTCACTTAAGAACGCTGTCAACTCAATCCGAGAAAATTCCTGAACCTGGCACCCTGGAAGCAACAAGCCATTTGGAAATCCTATTCTCATCCACAGAACCTCCTTTCTGTTCCCTTAACCAATAAATCCCCTATCATTACACTTCTCCTTCTCCTCCATCATCCCTTCTGAGCCACAGAGCCAAACTCCGTGCCAGAGACCTGACCGCTGTGACTTTCCTCTGCTCAGTCATCCCTCGCCACCCCCCCACCAACAGTATTCAAAGCAGTATACTTGTTGTTGAAGAGCGTGGACACGGGTACACTGCACTAGTTGCCAATCCTCTTTCCCACTCCTGATAGTCATCCAGTTACCTGTATCCCACACCTTGGGTGTACCCACCTTCCTGTACGTTCTATTAACCCCTCAGCCTCCTGAATGATTCAAAGTTCATCCAGATCCAGCTCCTTAACATGATCTGTTAAAGCTGCAGCTGGATCCACATCTTGCAGGTGAAGTCATCAGGGACAATTGAGTTCATCCAACATTCATACATAAATAAAAAATAAATTCTACCCATGCCTTCCCCTCTCCAAAGCCTTGATAAGCCAAAACTTCAATTCCCTATTCTAACATTGCCCCACTCAAACAATCGCTGCTCTGCTTAAACCTAACTCCTTTTCATTGGTCCTTGCCATGTGCCTAATTATGCACACTCCAGTGTCTCCTCTGGAAGAGTATCGCACAAGAAGCGCCAACTGCCCCCACTTGTTGTTCCTTTTTAGCTCTTTCTCTCCCTAGGCAATCTGGTGTTTTCTTGGGACTGTGGCGCATAAAAAATATGCAAACCCTACAAAAGACTGCTTATATGAAACTAGAAGCAGTTTGCTTGCTGCTTTTGGGCTTTCTGAAATAAATAAAACTTAACAATTCAGGACAATTTACAACATTGGAAGCTAATTCTTGCCAGTTTTTTTGTTCAGCATCAATTTGCATGTGGTTAATTCTACTCATAACACCCTCTCTGCCTTGAATCCCATTTTACAATTGGCTGACATCTCAAGCAGTGTTTTGCACAACACTTTTATACTTAACAGATATACCTCAATCTTTCATATTGGTCTATCTGATTATACACAGTGAGAGATATCAAGGGATACATGCAAATTCATTATACATTTTCAAAGGTTCTTTGAGCTGTGACCAGTTTTGTTTTGTGCTTTGCAAATAATGTTTCTGAAATTCTAGAAAACTGTAAGCTGTGTCCATTTTAGTAAATTCATTATTCTGCCACTTGCAAATTACAAGAATAGACTTTAGTACAACATAACAAATGGGAATAGGGAATATGCATTACAGACACTCTATCCACTATTTAATAAGAATTTTTCTGATACATTACTTTGTGCTGAAATGTCTATGCTCAACTTCAGTATTTTCAGTGCCCAAGATTTCAAAGCCACTTGAGATAAATTAACCTACCATAGTATAGAAATTTTGTAGGCCAGTCCTTAATGGCCAGCTTTTATCCTAAGCTTATGCCTTTTAGGGTTAGACTCTCCAGCTAGAGGAAATTGTCTTTGAATCATTTTTTGTCATATTTTACTCTTCTTGATCACTAATCTACAAAGACATTTGAATCTCTGACATAGTTTACGTTTTTATTTGGTCTAATATGGACAGATAGGTACGATAATGGGATGAGATCCTGGTTATGACTTTAGGCAAATTTCACCTTTTCATTCCAGAAAGGGGGCATCAGAAAATTGATCTTAAATCTATAAAACAGAAAACATTTGGAAGAAAGTAAAATCCATTTTTAATTGAAGTTCAATTAAAGAGCAATGTGAGGGATGGTAGATTCGAGTTAGTAACAGTCAACAGAATAGGCATCTAGATAAAGCATTAGAGGTTAAAACTCTGGAAGCAATTAGTCTGTGCGATGGAACTAAAATGACGAAAATAGCACAAAATATCTTCGTTATTTTAAAAATTATTACGAGGAAAAACCTGAGGAAAATAAAGCCCTCTAGACCATGGGTTCACAACCTGGGTTCTACAGACTCCTGGTTTATGGTAGGGTCTATGCATAAAAAAAGTTGGGACCCTCTGCTCTAGGCAATTAACCAAAGTTAAGCAACGTCACTGATGTTGTTGCTTCCTGAAAGGGACATTCATTTTAGCAAGTATTCGAGTAATTAGTTGAAGCAATGAAACATCAGTAATAGTTCACTGCATAGAAAAGCCTATAATGTAAACCTGATAATCAAAAATAGCACAAGTTTAATTTTCTGAATCAGAATGTGAGTAAAGCTGACACAAATGAGAAATTGAACTTCCAGCTTAAATGTCCTCGAACAGTTACATTATTGTCGTTCATCCCAAATCTTTTTGACCCCCTACCATCAGGCAGGAGGTACCGTAGTATTAAGACAAGGCTGTTAGGATGGAGAACAGCTCTGGACTGTGAGACTATTGAACTCCTTGTCACCACCCAGGTCTTGTAATTTAAGAAGCGCCATTAGTATTATACTGTTTACTTTTTAAATTTGTGCCATAAATGTAACTTATGCTGAATGTTAATTGTCTGGAATATATTTTATTATTTATGTCTTTGTGATAATATTACCTTGTGTTGTGTGTGAGCTATTTACACTGTGTTGTGCACCTTGATCTGAAGGAATGTTGTTTCATTTGTTGATATACAGGTATATGATTGAATGACAGTGAACTTGATCTTGATTAAAATGTTAAACAAATCATTTGCACAATTTATATATCTGACTAATACTTACAAGACACCTGGGTGAAGGCTGTACTTCTTCTTTCCAAATTTTGTTTGCTGAGCGAAATAGTCATAACGTTCAGATTTCTTCCACATATAATAATATGCAACACACTCGCCAACAGAACGTGTTCGTACCTAGTCACATAGCATACATTCAAAATGTTGAAAAGATTGAGTCACAGGAACTTTACAATTTCATTGATCAAAAGTTTTCTTAGGTAAAAAAAAAATCCTATTTTGAAACAATGTATATTCTATATACAAATGAACACCTCACTATTTTTGTACTTCTCATTTAATTTATATAAATATAAATATATATATTTTTTCTTATTGTAACGGATATATTCCATTGTACAAACAACAAATTTCACAACATATATCAGTCTTAATAAACATGATTCTGAAATTTCTTAGCCAGTCGAAGTATGATACAGCACAAATAACTACCTAACCCTTATCAATTTGCTGGTTCTTTGTTCCACTTCACCACTTACCCCCCAAGCTTTGTGATTTTACTTCCTTCAATCAATTATCTAATTTCTTTCTGAAAGTTGTTGCTGAACCCGTTTCTACTTTCCTTTCATCAGTAGTACATTACAAATTATAAGGCCAAATCTTCATGTTTCTTTTTACCCCTGAACATAAAATCTGCATCCTCTGATTACTGACTTTTCTACCACTGAAAACACTTTCTCCTTACTGATTTGCACTTTCAAACACATCAATTATTAACCTTATCTGCACCAAGAATAATTAATCTTGTTCCTCTGATCCCACCATAAAGAAAAATAAAATTCCACTAAACCTCTACTCTGAGATTCATCCCAAAACCAAATATCTCCAAGCTGAAGACAAACCAACATTTTAAAACTGCCTTACTGTTGTACTTTGTGCTTGATTAACTTTCAATGATTTGATTACCTACACTCCTACTATCTACTGTTTGGGTGCTCCCATTAAATATATACAATATTTTATATTGACTCTCTGGATTCCTCCTACCAAAATTTATCAATTTATATTTCTCTTGTTCAATGCTTCTTATTTGATCTTAAAATCCTTAATGATTCTCTTTGTTCACTGTATTTATGGGCCTGATGCATCTGTAAACATTGAAACGTTCATACAATGCCCACACTAAGAGTCTGCCAAGAAGAGAAAATGCTGGAAGGAGTCAGCAGATTATGGAGGACGAGGCAAGAGTTAAAGTTCAGGAAAATGATATTTTCAGTACCAATGCAGTGAGAAAACAAGCACATTTTAAATTGGAAGGAAGGTGAAGGGTGGTGAACGTCAGTGACAGGATGCATAAGGAAGTTGTCAGGGTAACCATTACTTTGAATACCACAGCTTGAGACAGAAAGGGACAAAGAAAATGTATTGAAATATCCAGCATTATCTATGCAGAGAGAAAAAAGTTAGCTGAAGTTGTGCCCTGATGACTGCAATGTGCCCAGACTGAAAATGAGGTATTGTTCCACTAGCTTATGTTAGGCATGTATGACACCATCCAATGGACCAAAGGTGGGCGCGATCTGAAGGTCGTGAATTCGAGCCCCAGCTGAGGCAGCTTATTGTGTCCTTGAGTAAGGCACTTAACCACACATTGCTGCAGTCCACCAGGCTGAAAATGGGTACCGGCATACTGCTGGGGGTTAACCTCGCGATAGACTGGCGTCCTATCCAGAGGGGAGTCTCGTACTCTCAGTCGCTTCACGCCACAGAAACCAGCATAAACACCGGCCTGGTGAGCCTAAAGGCTCGGACCAGACTTTAACTTTAAAATGGACCAAAGACATGTTGGAATGGAAGATTAAAATGACAACAATAGGAAAATCAGGTTTCACACTTACAGACTGAATGGATGTGTTTTACAAAGTGATCATGCAACCCATGCTTGGTATCAATTGGTACCATCATGAGCACTATAAGTAATACATCAAGTTAGAAAAAGTGTAAGTTTTGAATTGCTGCTTCAAGCTGGAACAACTGGTTGGTTCCTGGGTGGGAGGGAAGAAAAAAGATACAAGATTGTGTTGTATCTACTTTAGATGCATGGGAAAATACCATGAATAGGTTAATGATGGTTCTTACAATTCCACTAGGAGGAACAATTCCTTCAGAATGCTGAGGGGAAGAGGGGGAAAAGATATTTGGTGTTGCAAATCCATTGAAGATGGCAGAAATTACAGAGAATGATTTATTGAATATGGATACTGGTGGCATGGAAGGAGGAATAGCTGGCAGAAGATGTGAGAGCTGCAGAATGAAAACAAAAGAAACACAGAGCTGATGACTCTGACAAGATGATAGAGTGAAGGAAGACATCTAAAAGACACTGCAATGTTAAATCTTTCCACTGGAACAGAAACGTTGGGAAAATGAAAGAGTCATTACAAGAAGCAGATTGGGAGTTAGTATAGTTGAGCTACACAGAACAAGGACATGATCAACACACACAAAATGTTGGAGGAACTCAGCAGGTAAGGCAGCATCTATGGAAAAGAGTACAGTTGATGTTTCCGGACGAGACCCACCCATTCCATTAGCCTCCACTTTCAATAAGGTCATCCTCCCTAATTTTAGCCACCAAAAGGATTACATTAGTAATAATTATTGTCTCATTTAGTATTGTGAAGGAACTGTCTCTTTTGTGACTCTATGATTTTTATTTCCATTAACCCTCCCCTTTTCAAGGTACTTTCCATACAAGTGCAGGAGCTGCAACACCAGCTGCAGCACTTGTTTCTTTTCCATTATCCAGGGACTCAGTAAAGCAATTTACTTGCAATTCTTCCAGTTTTGTGCATTACATTCAATACTTACGGTGTACATATCCCCACTTTGAAAAACTAAATACAAAATGGGTGACTGCTTTGCAGAACACCTTCATTCAAAGTCTGCAAGGGTGACCCTAAGCTTCTAGTAGTCTGATTACTTTATCCTCCATCCCACTCCCAATCCTACATGATTCCAAAGATACCAAATAGAATTTTCAGGAACGTAACCTCATCCTCAATTTGGCCATACTCGAATCCTTAGTAGTTCACAATTTTTGGTATTCTGGCTGGGAATTTCAGCTTCAGTTTGTTCCATTTTTTCCCTTTTGATAAACTGCTGGTGTTCAACCTGATGGTTAGTTACCACCCAATCACGGACATTCCTACTTTTCTCTCTGTTCCATCTCGCCCTGCCTTTCCGCAACTTAAAACAAGCGTGCTTCGGATTATCACACTACTGATAGATAATGATGTGAAAAGCTGACAACTGCTTTCTCTGCAAATGCAGTTTGACCTGCTGAGTGCTTGAAGGATCTTATGTTTAAATTTCAGAATTCCAACATTTGCTATATTTGTACTTCTATCAAGAGTCAGAACTTGCTGACAAATGTCACCAGTTGCAAGCAAAACAGCCAGAATTTCTTAGCACAAATGCCAGCAAGATCAGACCCCTACAAAGACACAGAAGCCTCAATTTCTCGGCTAAACTCAGTTACTTATTTCTGAGTTATGCCCCTTCTAAATTTTGCGTTGAATCCTGTAGCAGCACCAACTGGTAAACCACCTCGGCCCATCAAACACATTGAGCTCCTGTTTCACCACTCCCACTCTTGTCATTATGGAGGCTATCTCCCATCTTCACTCTCAGTACTGATTCAGGGTTTCGAGCAGAAATATCAACAACCACTTGCCCACAACTGATGTAGTTCAATCCACTAAATTCCTCCAGCAGATTGTTTGTTGCTCCAGATTCCAGCATCAGCAATCTCTTTTATCTTCACTAACTAGCTGTAAATTTCTAGCATAAAGGTGAGTGTGGGCCAATTGCATATCTTAGCAGTGAGTTACACTCAGTCTACATCCACACTAGACCGGATAATTTTGAAAACGCTGGTATCGCGTAAAAACGATAGGCGTCCACACTATGCGTTTTTGAAAATATCTCTATCCACATTGAAACAGAGATTTCGGCGAATCTCCTCCTACTGTGCATGCGCAGGACACATCTACCAAAAACAAGCAACATGTTTGATGTCAAATCTCGCCGTAAAAGTACACGTTTGTGTAGTTACAGACTGGAAAAACTTAAAACAACAGACAGCTGTTGACTCATGCGCAGGAGAACTTAAAAATAAAAAAAAAACAAATACTGGAATGTATGGAGACAACCGACAGGGAGTTCACTGAAAGATTGGCCCGGCTGACGACGAACATTGAAAAACTGACTAACTCTGTTGCATTAATAAAGCATCTTGTTAAATGTATAAATGTTTTAATGTCTTCATCAGTGTTATTTTGTATTTCCATACAATGTTACATTAGGCTGTTACACATCTATTGTCAGAGAAGTTCTTGCATAAATAGGTAAACCACCTTCATACGAGCAAGGACAGAAGACAGGGCAAAGTAAGTATACTTATTTATTCAGTAAGTTATGAGTCAAAGCATTTGGTGAGTACATTTCTAACTCTTCTGGCTTCAGTCTTGTTGCCGTCTGTTCTGAAATTGTTAGGTTATGTTCAAGAAAACAATGAAATAGCGCGCTGCCGTCTGATAGTGTTTTCAGAAGTCTCCGGTCACCCCGTCCACACTGATCTGCCTGAGCAGCGTTTTCAAAAATACCCACTCTGGAAAGCGTTTCTAAAAAGCTCCGGTTTCGGGGACAAAAACGCCATTTTAATGTGGACGGAGGGTAAAAACGAAGAGAAAAAGTTTTGGTTACGGATTTATCCAGTGTAGTGTGGACGTAGCCTCAGTAAGTTCTGGCATAATACATATCAAAAATAATAATGGAATCAAAACTAATTCCTCAAGAGACATCAGAATATATTTGTCTCCAGTCTCAAAAACACCTCACTAGTATAGTTTTCTGTATCCAATTCCATTGTTAGAAATCTTTTGGAAATCTGTGCAAGCACATCAATTATACTGCTCTCATCTACTTGTAGCTCTTTTATTTTTGTAATTCTTCATTCATTAGCACCAAGCAATAAAGTAACTCACTTGTAGCTATAGATTAAGATGGATCCTATCTGCATAACTATTCTATTTAATTCTATTATCCATCAGGATAACTATCAGCCCATTACCTAAGGAAACAAGCTATCATGCTTTTGTGACAACCCGGTGGTTCTTACATCAAGTGCCTGGAGAGGCTGGTCATGGCACATGTCAACGCCAGCCTCTCAGACAACCTCAATCCAGTTCAATTCACCCATCCATCAAAACAGGTCTATAGCAGACATCATCTCTCTGGCCCTATATTCATCTCTGGAGTATCTGCACAGTAAAGACTATTTGTTAGTTGACCACAGTTCTGCCTTTAATACTGTAAGTCAAATCAAACCTCATTTCCAGACTTCTAGACTAGGACTCCTTTGCAAATGGATCCCTGACTGCCTAGCCAACAGACTGTATTCATAAGTAGCAACCCCTCCACCACAGTTATCCTCAACACTGGCACCCACAAGGCTATGTCCTCAGCCCCCTAATCTACTCCCAAAACACTCATGACTGCATGTCCCGTTCTGATCTAATTCAATCCAACAATTTGTGGATGATGCCACCTAGTGGGCCACATCTCAAATACTGATGAGCTGGAGGACAGGAAGGAGATAGCCCCATGGCATGGTATCATGACAGGAAAAGCTTCCCTCAATGTCAGCAAACCTAAAGGGCTGGACATTGACTTCAGTAAGGTGGTGGGGGGGGGGGGGGGGGGGGTTGCAGTGCACATGCTCCTGCTTGCATCATCAGTATTGAGGTCAAGACGGTTAAGAGTCTATATGGAGTCTCTATGTCTATATGGACTTCAGTAAGGCCTTTGACAAGGTTCCACATGGAAGGTTAGTTAAGAAGGTTCAATCGTTAGGTATTAATATTGAAGTAGTAAAATGGATTCAACAGTGGCTGGATGGGAGATGCCAGAAAATAGTGGTGGATAACTGTTTGTCAGGTTGGAGCACGGTGACTAGTGGTGTGCCTTAGGGATCTGTACTGGGTCCAATGTTGTTTGTCAGATACATTAATGATCTGGATGATGGGGTCCTAAATTGGATTAGTAAGTATGCAGATGATTCTAAGATAGGTGGCGTTGTGGATAATGAAGTAGGTTTTCAAAGCTTGCAGAGAGATTTAGGCCAGTTAGAAGAGTGGGCTGAAAGATGGCAGATGGAGTTTAATGCTGATAAGTGTGAGGTGCTGCATTTTGGTAGGAATAATCAAAATAAGACAAACATCGTAAATGGTAGGTCATTGAAGAATGCAGTAGAATAGAGTGACCTAGGAATAATGGTGCATAGTTCCCTAAAGGTAGAATCTCATGTGGATAGGGTGGTGAAGAAAGCTTTTGGTATGCTGGCCTTTATAAATCAGAGCATTGAGTATAGGAGTTGGGATGTAATGTTAAAATTGTACAAGGCATTGGTGAAGCCAAATTTGGAGTACTGTGTACAGTTCTGGTCACCAAATTATAGGAAAGATGTCAACAAAAGAGAGAGAGTACAGAGGAGATTTACTAGAATGTTACCTGGGTTTCAGCACCTAAGTTACAGAGAAAGGTTGAACAAGTTAGGTCTTTATTCTTTGGAGCGTAGAAGGTTGAGGGGGGACTTGATAGAGGTATTTAAAATTATGAGGGGGATAGATACAGTTGACGTGGATAGGCTTTTTCCATTGAGAGTAGGGGAGATTCAAACAAGAAGATATGAGTTGAGAGTTAGGGGGCAAAAGTTTAGGGGTAACATGAGGGGGAACTCCTTTACTCAGAGAGTGGTAGATGTATGGAATGAGCTTCCAGTAGAAGTGGTAGAGGCAGGTTCAATATTGTCATTTAAAAAAAAAAATTGGATAGGTATATGGACAGGAAAAGAATGGAGGGTTATGGGCTGAGTGCAGGTCAGTGGGACTAGGTGAGAGTAAGCATTCGGCACGGACTAGAAGGGCCGAGATGGCCTGTTTCCGTGCTGTAATTGTTATATGGTTATACAAGAGTCTCAAGTCCCTAAAAAATTAACATCACCAATAGTCTGTTCTGGTCCAACCATATTGACAGCACAACCAAGTAAGCTCACCACTGCCTCTACTACATCAGGAGGCTAAAAAAATCTGGCATGTCCCTTTTGATACTCCCCAATTTTTAATCGATGTACCACAGAAAATCATCCTGTCACAGACTGGTTGGCAACTATTCAGCCTGTGACCATAAAAAATTGCAGAGCTCAATACATCATGGAAACCAGCACACTTCTCACTGCTTCGGTAAACTAGTCAGTACAATCAATCACCCAAAAGCACCTTGGACATTCTCGCTTCTCCCCGCTCCCGAAGAGCAGAATATACAAAAGCCTGAAAGATCTTACCACCAAGCTTGACAACTTCTATCATGCTTTTAAGGATACTGAGCAGCACCATAGTATAACATGGGCACTTGTCCTCACAATCTACCTTGTTATTGTCTACCTGTTCTGCACTTTTCTCTGTAACAAACATACTATTCTGAATTCTGTTATTGCCTGAACTGCACTACCTCAATGCAAATTTCATATTTTCTCTCTGCATGTGGTATTGTTGAACATGAGACTGGCTAATTTTGACAAAAACTCATTAATATATATAAAATGAATAATTTGAACCAAAACGAAGATGTCACTGGTCTAAGATATTGTCATTTTCTCTCCCCAAAGACAATGCAGTCCTCGGTAAGCAGTTCTAGTTACTATTTTTCCTCAGATTCCTTAACACTTGTAATATTTTGCCCTTGTACTATAACATGCACTGTTAGCCAAACTACAGGGGCAGAGCAACTGAGTGCAAATCTCTTGACCTTAAGACCCAGGTGGTGCCCATTCAACAAGAGCACTTGCAAAACAATTCCAAATCCTCAATTATTTCCATATGACCTATTATAGTCAATGAGTCATACAGGAAAAAAACCAGGCTCTTAGGCCCACATGTCTCTGCTTTACATATTAGGCTTGTAACTTTTTATGCACTGCCTGTTCAATTGTCCATTTCAATGTATACCTGTGACAGCAAATCCAGATATCAACCATTCTGTAAAAACATTCTCTTCAAGTTCCCTTTAAAAATCCTTCCTCTCACCTTAAGCTTATGTCCTTTTGTTTTCATGGCCCTCCCATGGGAAAAAGAATTTTCCATATGCCTTGTTCACCACCCTATCTACATGCTTTGCAACTATCATGGATTGACAGACTTGAACCCCAAGACCTCTCTGTTCATCCAAGTTTCTTGGTGCCTACTTTACTATGCATACACTTTTTTAACATACCAAAGTGCATCATTTATTCTTACTTACCTAGTGACTCCACCTTGATTCACCTACCATCCAACTAAACGGAGTGTAATTTTCCGTGATCCATTATCTATCTATTAGCATATCCTAATCCCTGGTGCTCCGCATGGAATTTACTCATTTTCCCCATGGCTGTATGCTTTCTCCAAGTGTTTATTTCCTTGCACATCACAGAGACACATTGACAGCACTTCCTTTTGTATATCAGAACTTGTTCATCCCAGACCAAATCTGCCTGAACTACCTATATATTATTTCAATAAAGTTTGATATTTATTTTAGGCATCAAGCACCAGCAATACTTTCTGCATTTCTTATTACCTTATTTGCCTGTATCAGATGGAAGTTTTTCCCGTGGACACGAAGTCCATGTTCAAAATTTCTGCATTCCTCTTCACTCCAGGAACACAGTTCATCTGCAAATGAAAGTTTATGAATGAGAGTGAGATCGGTGAGAGAGCAGGAAACACTGAAAAGAACTCTTGTTGCTTGTGAGTTTTAGTAAGGGACAATAAAAGGACATTAGGTTTAAGTGGAGTGGCAAGTGCTGGAGTTAACAGAGTCAGAACATAGAATAGTACAGCACAGTACAGGCCTTTCGGCCCACAATGTTGTACTGACCCTTAAACCCTGCCTCCCATATAACCCCCCCCCCCACCTTAAATCCCTCCATATACCTGTCTAGTAGTCTCTTAAATTTCACTAGTGCATCTGCCTCCACCACTGACTCAGGCAGTACATTCCACGCACCAACCACTCTCTGAGTAAAAAACCTTCCTTTAATATCCCCCTTGAACTTCCCACCCCTTACCTTAAAGCCTTGTCCTCTTGTATTGAGCAGTGGTGCCCTGGGGAAGAGGCTCTGGCTGTCCACTCTATCTATTCCTCTTAATATCTTGTATACCTCTATCATGTCTCCTTTTCATCCTCCTTCTCTCCAAAGAATAAAGATCTAGTTCCCATAATCTCTGATCATAATCATACTCTATAAACCAGGCAGCATCCTGGTAAATCTCCTCTGTACCCTTTCCAATGCTTCCACATCCTTAGAGTGGGGATTAAAGGTTTTGACTCAAGAGACAGAGGCAAGAAGAGGTGAATTTCTGATAAGTTTCTCTTTCTTTCTTTACCATAAGACGAAGGATCAGAATGAGGCCATCTGGCCCATTGAGTTGCTCTGCCATTTAATCATGGCTGATTCTTTTTCCTTCTCCTCCTCAACCCCAGTTCCTGGCCTTCTCCCCGTAACTTTGATGCCATGTCACTCTCTGGCTAAAGAAATTTCTCTGCATCTCTGCTTTGAAAGGGCGCTCCTCTATCCTGAGGCTATGCCCTCTTGTACTAGACTCTCCCACCATCGGAAACATCATTTCCACATCTACTCTGTCTAGACCTTTCAACATTCAGAAGGTTTCAATGAGACCCCCCTCATCCTTCTGAATTCCAGTGAGTACAGACCCAGAGCCATCAAATGTTCCTCGTATGATAACCCTTTCATTCCCGGAATCATCCTTGTAAACCTCCTCTGGACCCTCTCCAATGCCAGTACATCTTTTCTAAGATGAGGGGCCCAAAACTGTTCACAGTACTCAAGGTGAGGCCTCACCAGTGCCTTATAAAGCCTCAGTATCACATCCTTGCTCTTGTATTCTAGACCTCTTGAAATGAATGCTAACGTGGCATTTGCCTTCCTCACCACCAAATCAAATTGCAAGTTAACCTTTAGGGTGTTCTGTACAAAGACTCCCAAGTCCCTTTGCATCTCAAAGTTTTAGATTTCCTCCACGTTTAGAATATAGTCCACACATTCATTTCTACTAACAAAGTGCACGACCATGCATTTTCCAACATTGTATTTCATTTGTCACTTTCTTGCCCATTCTCCTAATCTGTTTAAGTCCTTCTGCATCCTACCTGTTTCCTCAACACTACCTGCCCCTCCACAAATCTTCATATCATCTGCAAACTTGGCAGGAAGCCATCTATTCCATCATCTAAATACAACATAGAGCATAAAAAGAAGTGGTCCCAACACCAACCTTGTGGAACACCACTAGTCACTAGCAGCCAACCAGAAAAGGATCCTTTTATTCCCACTCGCTGCATCCTAAGATCAGCCAATGCTCTAACCATGTTAGTAACTTTCCTGTGATACCATGGGCTCTTAACTCAGTAAGCAGCATTATGTGTGGCACCTTATCAAAGGCCTTCTGAAAGTCCAAATATACAACATCCACTGCATCCCCTTTATCTATCCTACTTGTAATCTCTTCAAAGAATTCCAACAGGTTCAACAGGCAGGATTTTCCCTGAAGGAAACCATGCTGACTTTGTACTATTTTGTCCTGTGTCACCAAGTACTCCATCACCTCATCCTTAACAACTGACTCTAACAGGTACTGACCAGGTAGTGCACCAAGAAAGTAACCCAAGGAATGTGCACTCCTCTTGAATAATGTGGGAGGTCTGAGGGTGACCTCCAGTGTTCCTGATGACTACACCTACAAGAAGTCATCCAGCTACAACTCCTTATAGGCTGTATTAGGGAACGTGAACTAGAGCTGGAACTGTATGACCTACAGATCATTCGGGAGAATGAGGAGTTGAAAGGTAAGAGCTACGGGGAGGCACTCACATCTAAGTTGCAGGAACCACATAGATGGGTGACTAATCAGATGAGGGAAAAGAGAATAGACAGGTAGTGCAGTGTACTCTTGTTCCTCTCAATAACAAGTATACTGCTCTGGATATCATTGACGAAGAGGGTGAGCAATCTATCTGGGGAAGTCACAGCAAACAGGTCTCTGGCACTGAGTCTGGCTCTGTGGCTTAGAGGGAAGCATGGTGGTGGGGGGGGGGGTGGGGGAGTGGAGTTGTACATAATGGCACCAATGAATATTGGAATCTAGGAAGAAAGCTAAAAAACAGGACTTCAAAGATCTTTCAATTCTTCATATTGCTTTAAATACAATTAGCATTAAAAGCGATACTACATGGAAAACACTAGTGGCAGATATCTCATCCAACTTGAATAGTTTATGTAATGTTAGTGATTAGAAAAGGCATTGAAAACAAAATGGAAGCATACCTTGTACCACCTTGACATTAAATCTTAGTCTTCTGAGAGCTTCCTCAGCATTAAAATTGCATTTCACAAGCTCATACAAAGCCTATGGAGTTAAAGAGAGATTGAAAATTGATCCATAGATCAGAAACACCACTTTCTGAAAAATGATCATATGAAGGCAATATAAGCAATATTTGTTACTGAAATTACTTTGATATCTTCAATAAATATATTAAAAAAATACAGAAAGTGCTGTAAGCATCAAAACTGGGGAGATTGGAGGGAGATCAACCAGAACCAATTAGCAACTCACACGTGCTTTAAAAATCTCTCCATTTATTTTCAGGCAGTAATGTTTTCAAGTTATATAACTGGATGCATGTTGTTTGCTTGTCCCACATTGTTGAATGTTATTGGTTCATGGCTTACATAAACAGCGACAGTATATACATAATACAGTGTATACAAAGCCCTTTCTGTTGTGTATATTTGGAAATAGGTCTACTGATGTCAAGTACCCTTCAAGTTGAACCTAGTGTTAAAGAAAATCCTTTTTGCAACATGGAATTTACCCTGGATACCTTTTTAAAAATTATTTAATTTGGAATCAGCTTGGTTTTAAGATACCATCAGACCTACACAGAAAGGAACATAAGACTCAATGGAAGTATATTGACTGGTTACTCACCTGTTCACTATCTTTTACAAGTATTCCTTCAGGCAAGTTCTCTGTTAATTTTTCTTCTCTCGATCTCTTTACTGCTTTGTACAGAAACTCTTCGACTCTTCTTTCTGGGAGAACATAGGGATCCCACAGCAACTGGTCTTCATTATCATAAACTAGTAGTATGGAAGAAAGAACAAATGCACCAAATACAAATCATTTAAAATTGAATCAATGTTAATAGAACCTCAATGAAAATATTCACCCTAAGAAAAAACAGAACCTGATATCTCAAAATAAACATAACTGATAAAACTTGCATTTAGTGCTTTAACACCCCAATATGTTCCAGTGCTTTCAATTCAATAAATTAGTTGTAAAATATAAATATTCTTTTACTAACAAATGTTTTACTTTTTCCATTTGTAATCTTCAATAGATTTTGAATTGTTGGATGGTGAAAAGCTGCAGCCATGTTTTTTTTTAAATCTGAGAATCCAGCGCGTCACTGTATTTCATAGGTTCCTCTTTTCACAACATGATCAACGCCAGATAAAAACTGCAAAGCCTTATATCTGCTTATATCGACTTTCATTAGTGAATTACGTTATGGAGTAACTCTGCCATGCACTGTCCCACACCCAGCTGTGAAAAAAGGATGGTTGGAATGGGGCTAACAATCCCATCCTGTAAATACCTAGAGCTATAGAAACACCAACAGAAGTGCCGTAGTCCTCAATCTTGGGACAGGAAGGATCTTCACCTAGAAGACGCAAGATGGGCTACACCTGGGGACAACTTGAAAGACTAGCCCAGCACAGAGGACTCTGGTGAACTGCTGTCAGCTGTCTAAGCCCCAGCAGGAATGATGGGCTTAAGAGGAAGAAAAACATTATGGAGAATGCAGAGAGAAATTTATAGACACAAGAAATTCTGCAGATGCTGGAAATCTAGAGTGACACATACAAACACTGGAGGAACTCAGCAGGTCAGGTAATATCTAAGGAAAAGTATAAACTGCCGATGTTTCGGGCCAAGACCCTTCATCGTGACTGGAAAGGAAGGGGGAAGAAGCCAGAATATGAAGGTGAAGGAGGGGAAGGAGTACAAGCTAGAAAGTGATAGTTGAAGCCCATTTTGGGGAGTGGCGGAGAATGAAGTGAGATGTTGGAAGGTGAAAGGTGGTAAAGGGCTAAAGAAAAAGAAATTTAATTGGAGAGGAGAATGGGCCATGGGAGAAAGGGAAGGAGGCGCAGCACCATGGGGAAGTTGAGAGGAGGATGAGGAGAAGAGAAAAGGTAAGAGGAGCCAGAGTGGGGAATAGAAGAGTGAAGAAGAGGGGGCAATATTATCAGAAGCTAGTGAAAATCAATGTCATGCCATCAAGTTGGAGGCTACCCAATATGAGGTGTTGCTCCTCCAAACTGAGAATGGCTTCATTGTGGAAGCAGAGGAGGCCATGGACTGACACTATAGACCATTTTATTGAAACTCAATTACCCACCATATAGTGATGCAATTTTTCACAATTCACATGCTGGAACAAAGCTTGACAGAATCATGTTTCTTTGTAAATACATTTACGAAGAATCAACATTTAAAAAAAATTGCATTGCTAAAAATATATAAAGACAAAATGAGAATGATACTTTAATGTCAAGCACCAACAGTGTAATAGAAAACCCTAAATATTAATCGCCACCATTAACTAGCACTTATTAATATGGCAATCACTGAGCCAAAACAAAATAAATTTAATGGGCATGTATAAAATGTGCTTATTCAGTGAATAAGCACATGATCGTCTGATCAATTTAAGCAAACATGCTATACTGGCAGCAGAAGTGTGGCAATTCTTACAGGCAGACCCCAGCACAATCATCAGACTGTGTTATGCTTGCTGACGCACAAAACACATTTCGTTGGATGTTTCAAACGAAACATATGTGGCAAATAAAACTAGCCTTCAATCTCTTTCTAATCTTTAATCTGAGAAACTATGAAGACTAGGGAAGTTTTTTGTAAATGGGTTGACAGCAGAGAGAGACAATGGATAATATTTAAAGAATGTTAATGTGATTTACCACAAGTTTTCATTGCTGTCTGGCACAAAAATAAGTTTAGAAAGACAGTTTACAAAAGAATATTTAGATGGCATTTGATAGAAATAGGATATATAAATATCAGAAAGGTTAAAAAAAAAGCAGACCTGATGACTGGGAACAGTTTAGAATTTAGCAAAGAGGACAAAAGGTTCTTTTAATGAGAAGGTAAATTCTGGGTTCTGGGTGTCCTTGTAACAAGTCACTTAAAGCATACAGGTAGGTACAGCAAACAGTTCATATTTGAAGATATTTGGCCTGGATTGAGGTTTGAGTACAGGATATGGAGACCTTGCTAATTATGCTGACCACACCTGGAGTACCGTGTGCAGTTTTGGCCTCCATCCCCAAGAAGGGGATATAGCTGGCAGAGAGGAAATACACCAATAGTTTGCCAAACTATTGCAAGAGTAATGGAACTGTTGCATAAGGATAACACAGGCTATATTCACCGGAGTTTAGCAACTTTGATACGTAGGGCTATGAGGAAAAGAAATTTCATCACCCCAGAATAAAGAACTTGTGGAATTCTCTGCTTCAGGATGAGCAAGTACCATTGCTGAAAATAATTAAAGAGTTAGATTTCTAGATGTAAAAGGCAATCAGGAGTATGGGGGTATAGTAGGAATGTGATATTAAAATAGAAGACTGATCAGTCACAACTATACTGAATAACAGAATGGCCATGTAGTCTGCTCCTGTTCGCGCTCCCAATTTTCTTCATTTCTATAACAAAACAATATTTTCATCCACATCAATCCACAATAGTAAGAACTATAAAGTTGAGGAAACAAAGAAAGTAATTTGTTAAAAAACGTAACCTGGAATACTGGAAAGATTCTAATCCACCTACTGTTTTTCTTTGGCTCTCCTCCATTATGTCCCGTTTAAGTTTGGAGAAAATTAGAAGTCAGACGTTTGATACATCTTTTAAATTTGAGCAAACCTGGCGACCTTTTATTCAATATTTTCATATGATCTAATGCTTTTTTCTTTCTCTTTTTTTTAGGTAATTTTTTTTTCTTTTTTTTCCCTCTTTCTCCACAAAGGTTCAGAGCTGACCAGAAGGATGTTTTCTTTTTTCTTTTGTAATTTTATCCTCAAATGGACTGCCCAGTCTTTTTTTTTGTGTGTTAGGTTAGTTCAGTGGGTTTTTTTGGAAAAAAATTTCCAGTTTTTTTGTATGAATTGCCAAGAGGAGTTGTGGTTCTTTGTTTTTATACACAATAGCCTAACATTACATTCATAAGACTTTGACAGTATACATCCCTTTTGTTGTTTGTACGTTTATTGCATTATGTATTTGAAAATAACTTCTCCTTTGATTTGTACCTATTCATTTTTTTTAAATCAAAAAAAGGATTGAAATGAAAAAAACGTAACCAAGAAGGAATTTAGACCATTTTCTGATCTTACCTTTTTCATTCTGCCTATATTTGCTTATAAAAGGTGGAATTGGAGCTTGATATTGAGGACCAATCATAATTTCCTAAAGTAAATCAAAACACACACTTCGTCAAGTTATCTTGCAGGGTACAAAATACATTCTCAAATTCTATCCAAAGGATTTAATACACAACAGCATCTAACTAAAGCCTATTACACAATTAGGAATCTTCAGTAAGGTCAAGATAATGCTTAGATTTGGTAATATACAGGACAAGTTGTAGTCACTCAAACATGGGATCAGCCCCATTGGGTATGGAGGTAACACAGCAGTTAAATTAGTAACCCAGAAGGTTGTACCAACAATGTAGAGATCAGAGTTCAAATTCAGTCAGGGAGGTTGAGGACTATATATTCATTTAATATTCTTAATTATTTTTTCAATGCATAGAATTGACAATATTTTTCAGTTTTTTTAAAAATCAGTCATGACTGGATTATACCCAATAGTGGAGGTTTGCCATCTAATGTAAATAGGATTCCAGATCTATAAATTTGCTTGATTCTTAAATGCTCTCCAAAATCACCCATTCAGTTCACAGGCAATTAGGAATAGGCAATAAACTTGTCTTCCAGTTGATGGCTGGTTTCAATTGCCAAAGAAAATGTAGAAGAGCAGAAAATCATCCTACTTTATGTACAGCCGCAAGAAAAAGTTTGTGAACCCTTTGCAATTACCTGGTTTTCTGCAATAATTACTTAAAAAATGTGGTCTGATGTTCATCTAAATCACAGTAATTGACAAACATAATCTGCCTAAACTAATAACACACAAACAATTGTGCTTCTTATCATCAATACTGAGTACACCAGCTAAGCAATCACATTCCAGGTTCAAAAAAATATGTGAACCCCTGGGGTAATGCCTTCTACAAAAGCTATTTCGAGACAGCTGTTCCATTCAATGAGAAGACTGGAGGTGTGGGTTGTAGAGGTGCACTGCCCTATAAAAAGACAAAAATCATGTTACTGACATGAGCCTATTCTTCTCAAGAAAGAAATGTTTATGTGCACCATGCTTTGATCAAAAGAATTTTCAGAGGAGCTTAGAAAAAGAACTGTAGCGATGCATGAAGCTGGAAAAGGCTGCAAAAGCATTTCTAAAGACTTGAATGTCCATCAGTCCACAGTAAGAGAAATTGTCTACAAATGGAGGAAATTTAGTACTGTTGTTACTCTCCCTAGGAGTGGGTGCCCTGCAAAGATCATGCCAAGAGCACAACGTGCACAATGCTGAAGGAGGTGAAAAAGAATCCAGCAGCAAAAGACCTGCAGAAATCTCGAGAACTTGCTAAAGTCTCTGTTCATGTGTCCACAATGAGAATAACACTAAATAAGAATAGTGTTCATGGAAGGACACCATGGAGGAAACCACTGCTCTCCGAAAAAAAACAAACGCACACTCCGCTATGTTAGGAGGAAAAAGGGTACTGTACACCAACATCAAAACCTCATCCCAACTGTGAAGCATGGTAGAAGGAGCATCATGGCTTGGGGCTGCTCTGTTACCTCATGGCCAGGACAGCTTGCAATCATTAAGGGAACACTGAATTCAAAATTATATCAAGACAATTTACAGGAGAAAGTCAGGGTGGTGGTCCTCACCTGAAGCTTAATAGAAGTTGAATCATGCAACAAGACAATGATCTGAAACACAAGAGTAAGTCAACAACAGAATAGTTTAAAAAGAAGAATAAATGTGTTTTGGAATGGTCAAGTCAGTGTCCAGACCTTAACGCAAATGAGATGCTGTGGCATGTCTTGAAGGTATCCCGGAAATACTGATGAACTGAAACAGTTTTGTATGGACAAATGATTGAAAATCCTGCTTGCCATTGTGCAAGTCTGATCAGCAGCTACAGGAAATGCTTGGTGGAGATTACTTTGCTAAAGAAGGTTATACCATTTATTAAATGGAACAAGAGTTCACAAACTTTTTCCAGCCTGGACTGTGAATGTTCAAACAATGTCTTCAATAAAGACATGAAAAATACAATTGTTTGTGTGATATTAGTTTAGGCAGATTGTGTTTGTCTATTATTGTTACTCAGAAGTGGAGAGGGCACCTATTTCTAATTGCTGGTGGGATTGCTCTGCTGCCGCAGAAGGAAAGCCCTGGTGCTGCGCCCGGAGAATGTACCCAGTTTTCTGCTTTTGGAAATGGACTTGGACTGTAGACTTTTCCCAGTCCTATACTTTTATATATTCTGTGTTTTTTGCCTGATCTTGCTAATTTATTTTGTGTATGGGGGAGGGAGATTTGGGGGCTGATGATCATGCTGCCATTGTTTTCTTTCCTGGTTTCGTGGCTACATGGAGAAGAAGAATTTCAGAGTTGTAAACCTTTGAACCTTAAGTGAAAATCAGACCATATTTTATGAATAACTAATGCAGAAAAACAGGTAATTGTAAAGGATTCACAAACTCAATAAATACACATTAAAAGTTGCTTCTAAAATTTGCTACAATGATTTTAATGGAACCAAATTTCAGAAACAGAGAACATGAGAGGTCAAATGGCTATTCCTACTTCAATTCTTATGTTCAAATTCAACTGTTACAATATTGCATGTTTAATGCACACAACAGAACAAATTTTCCTTTCTCAATTACCATGAATTGTAATACAAAATCCTCTAATGCTTGGAACCAAAGGCAAGTCGAATGAAAGGCAAATGTCTTTTAACAGTAACCGCAATGTTGCATCCTGCTGCCTTTTGTTATCTGAATAAAGGCATTACATTTTTCCTTCTCTGTTATTAAGAGAATAAAGATTCTCTACAAGAAAATTTGCCGAAGATTTTTCATGCAAACCTAAACATCAAAGCTTCTATAACCATCCTTGCAATTACTGTGTTCTAATCATATTTTTTGTTGCATTCAATCTTTCTATAACTTCATGTCATAATGCAGCAAATATTCTCTGCATGCAAATTCCATTGATGTAACAACCTGGTAAAATGCCACTCACGCCAATCACTCAACCTTGACACAAGCAGAAGCTTTACATATATTCCATATTCTTCTCATTCATCAACCATCTGTAACACATTGTTAAATTCTGGGATAGTCACCAATTCAATTGCCTACTTCATTGGTACAGTTCATAAATTTAACACCTTTCCTACTGTAACAGTTACTTGAAAACAAACCAAATCTGCTAAGAGACTACAGCAGGGTAATCGCTGTATGGCGTGCTTCCAAATAATGAATTTCTAAATCAAAAAGGTACATTTGATCCTTTATTATGAAACCAGCAAAGACGAACAATCTTGTAGCGATAAAAAGCCGACGAAACTAAATTAGCGATGTAGCGATCTTAACATTCAAATCAGCGTAACAAAGCATTCTAATTAGCGATATAAGGGATACCAAACGTAATCAGCAGTCAAACTAAATTAGCATTCCAATTAGTAGTTAGTCTATTTAAGCCATGGCTCACTTCCTCTGGCTAACAACGAACTAACCCAGTGTGAACACATAACTATACTCATTTGATTCTACCATGCCCCAACCCACCTGACAGACTACCCATAATAACCACACTGCAAAAATACAATACAGAGAGAAAATAGATACATAGCTCCTTCAAACTGAAAAAATAGATATACGGCTTCTACGCCCGCAATGAACATGATTACTATAGCCTTTTATTTTAATCCATTCAATCATACCTCTTAGGTTTCAAACAGATTTAGAATAAATTTGGACTTAGCTACCTCTATAATCTAAACTTCTTAAAACAAAACCCAGTACAGCAAAATTGCTGTAATCTGCTATTCAATCTTTTGGAAATCCCAACAATTCAGCATCTGGCTTTCCAGGTGACATTTGCCAAGCTCCCCTCAGACTCACCCAGACCACTGCTCCCTTCTGACTTGCTAGAGCTCCAGCTCCCTCACTGTTTACACTCACTCCTCAGAGGTTTCAAAGGGGCCTTAATTCCCATTCAAACCAACAGGGCCATTTCCTGTGCTCTCTTTAAACCAAGCAGGATCCCATTTCCTGTACTCCCTGTAGACCTATTGGATTTTCTAGAACACTGAGCAACAGTTTAAAAAAATAAGATCCAATAGTCCAAAAGATCCATGAGCCTGGCATCAAATTCCCAAGCATGCTGGATTATTTAGGTTGCACCCATGTGTGTAACTACCTTAACTTCATGCTGCAGTCAACAATTTGGTAAAATAAACCTTACAAATATTGTCACTTGTCCACCTCGTATACCCAGCTACCATTCAAAATATAATGAATGCTTTTGTGCTTTCTCTTCCATTATTTTTCCGTGTCTTAGTTCAGTAAAGATGCAAATTCTGGCATCTTAGCTGATATAAGGTAACAAGAAATGGGTTGGAATTAAAGCACAGATTTTGCAAGATGAGTATCAACAGTTATATGCCATCTCAACAACGTGAAGTGTTATCAAAAACAATGAAAGTAGGAAAGATAAAAATGATATAAAGTGAACGTAAAAGATGTAACAACTGTGTCAAGAACAAGCATTTTCTTGTTGTTACAAAAATTGTTTTAATGTCATATACTGTAATGGTGGTATCTCTTCTGAACTTAAATATCTAGAGTAGCATACATCCTTTATCAGTCTCTTATGTTCGCAGGCACAAACCTTTTTACAGTCATTTGACAAAATGGAATCATCTTCTTCAGAATCCTCATCTGTTAATGAAAGTTCCTTATCATCTTCAATAGAATTTGCTAGAAATCAAATAAAATTGGTGATTAATATGCAAATAAAGTAATTAAATACAATTGACAGGGAGCAATAATTTATTTTTACTTCATGTAGGTTTACTGGTGTGACATTCTTTTACTTTCTTTTAAAATCTTTTTATTAGTTTTCAAACAAGCATAAAAGAAAAACATCGAGTAGAGAGCTTGAGAGTACATAATTAATAAGGCTAAAATACAAATACAAACAGTTAATAACCCAAATATAATAACCTCCCAAGCTCATAGTATGTTACAAAAAATGGAAAAATGGACCCCCCCCCCAAAAAAATAACAAAAAAAACTAACCTAACTGACATGGGCTATTGTATCATATCAAATATTCACAGTAGTGTCAATAACTCCGCACCTCTATCCAAATAATTAAAGATGATAAGAAAAAGATTTGGGAAAGGTCAGTTTAACTCATATGAAAATGTTGAAAGGTGTGAAATTCAAAAATGGACTCTGTTAGTCATCTGTAGATATTTAACAGCTGAAACAGTTAGCTACTAGGATCTAATGCTTCCCCAGCGTATCTGAGAAATAAACTCTTCTTGGGCTTCCAGTCGGGTATGGTTATCAATTATAACCGACATTTCGATGACAAACACTGCCATCTTCAGGCATCATCCCTGCTGAAGGTGGCAGTTTGTCATTGAAACATCGGTTATAATTGATACCTGTACCCAGCTGGAAGCCCGAGAAGAATTTATTCGTAGCTATATACTAGATAACTCATCAAATACTGAAGCCAATTTTTCTCAAAACCACACAAACGTGCAAAGGTGTGTATCTGGATGAAGGTTTTAAATAATTCGAGAGCATTCTAACTAGGATCTTAACCCACCAATGTTTCCTCAGTTTTTTTTAAGTAAAAGACCGGTGAATTGTGGTACAAGTTACCAAGGATGTCCTTTTTTGTACCTTGACTATCCTTAATATTGGCTAAAAATTTCTAAATTAAGTTATCACTACTTATTCCTATTTTTGCATTAATGGGTTGACTTTGCTAGGATGCACAAAGTAACAGATTACCATTCTATTCTGTAGTCTGTGAATAGTGAATATTAGATGACATACTGACTAAAGCATGTACACATCTTAAATCCAAATTATACAGAGGACAGAGGCACTAGATAGACAGAGTCTAGGCAAAGATCTACTAGAATGATGCCACAGAGGAGAGATATATCTATCTGGAAAGAACAAGTAAATTAAGGCTCAATACAGTCTTTAATTATTAAGGGACTCAATATGGTAGGGATGGAGATATAAATAGCATAGATGCATTAAGGGAAATTTGTCAAGCACAAAGGAAAATGTATTAGAAAATCCCAGCAAAATTAGATGATTAGAAGAGGCTCCAAAGAGGTAAATTATGTAACTTGTGAACAGCCTATTTTTGTGATGCAAGAACCCAACTAATGTATTTTTGGCTCTTTTTGCCAAAATTTTAATTGTAACCTCATGTTCCTATTCTAAAATTTCTTCAACCCACAGCACTGAAGTAAGTTTGCACCCAAGTCAATAATGACTATTTACTCAAGGATTAATTTTTCACTGACTGTTCTGTCAAGCAGATAGCACACAACCATGTGCAACACTGTGACATTGTTTTCCATTGCTGGCTACAGTGAAACTCAGCACATAATAATGTACACAGTAAAAGCTGGTGGTCATTTTGTTAGTTCTCTCAAGTTAAATGTCTGGGTTCCACATGTGAAAAGATGACTTCCTCCTCTCAGAAAACATCACCCACAAGTTCTAGATAACCTCCATAAAAATGCTTTAAATTATTCAAGCAGTCAATCACCGGCTGTTAAAATCTAGTAGCCTTTAGATGAAGGGAAATGTTCTTGGATCTGTGAAATTTTGTTTCTCCACAGTTTTTGAAGCTGATTTTGGAGTTCACATCAATGCCAGAAACAGAATTCGAAGTGTAGATGAGCGATGCATTACACCAGTCCACATAAGCTAGAGGATTATCACTTGACCAGGTATAGTTAAGTGATCAAATAATATTGCTCACTTCTACTGCACCACTGATATGAGGACTGTGGTGAATTGTTTACATACCAAATCAATAAATTGTATTTATGAATAATGAAACTCCAGTGGGGAATTCTTCAGGAATGCTGGAAGAATTCAGCCTATGAAGGGATTTTAGTACCTGTCCAGTTCCCCAAAAAGTAAGTTAGAATCCTTAAAACTAACAAAAAATATGCATCTTTTTATTTAATTTAGGACAACTATTAAAAATAGCTTTTAATATTAGGGACCTACACAGTGAAAAACAGCTTTGAAAGATTTTAATTTCTCCTTTGTAGACCTTGTCTGTACCTCCTAGTCAATCTGGCCATTGTTTCTCACCATCCAATGTTGGGTCATTTATCTGATTTATCTTATTTGCACCATGTGCAAATAAGTTTTCAAACTTTCTTACAAAGGCAAAAGGTACTTCAATGACTTAGGAAATTTGGAGCAATCCAAAAAGGATCTATGAAAGTTGTACATTTTTTTTACCTTAATCTCTCTTAAAAGTGATTTTAGCAACAGTCATTCTATTACAAAAACGCAGATTTATTAGGGTACTAGTACTTTGATTTGTAAATAATGCTCATTCTTACAATGTATACATATGCACTTTAATATTTATGTGCATGTTTGACATGCTCTGCTTTACAGTTCAGTAATCATCCTTCCAGCTTCCAATCTCGTTCCCCAAAAAAGACCTCTCCCTATTGTCTACAGGAGTACTGTACCAGTAGAATCAGTACTGCCAGTTCTTGCTTAGTATATTATTTGTAACTGTGGTCTATCCTTTTTCATGACTTCCAGCTTCTTCCCATCTCCACCTACAAAGTTTTCTGACATCTTCAGCACTTCAACTATTTCTACATAGTTGGTTCCAACCAGTTGATTTTCTCTCACCTAATACCCTCACATGCCATCCCACATTATAACCTGTGAACCCTTTGCTTGTAAAATCAGAAAATATATCATAGGTGGTGATTATTTAACAACTTCTGTCTTTGGCAGACAGAAAAAATTTCCCAAGCCTAATGATGCCTTCCACAGCTACAGGTTAACAGCTTTTCCAAATGATCAAGTACTGTTCAAGGTTTCTAACTCCGCTATCTTTTCATAGAGCATGTTTCAGATCCCCTCCTAATCACCCTCTAATTAAAAATGTTTGCTTCATTTACTCCCCAATTAAAAAATACTTAATATCTGCACCCTGTTTTCCTTCCAATGTACTTTTTCCAGGTTCCTCAATCTCCTAAAGTTCACTCGTGTCTTTTCTCGGTCTCATAGCCAGTAAAGAAAACAGCTCTAGCTTGTTTAAACTTCCTTCACTGCTATAATTTTCCAGGTCCTGCAGCACCTTTTCAAGTCTCCTCTGCATCCTCCCTACTGCAATTTTATCCTTCCTGTAATGTGTTGACCAGAGCTGTACAAACTGTAGCCTAATGTACATAGTTCTTGCCAAGCATCACTGTTCTTATAGTCAATATCTCAATAAATAGAATATAAGCATGGCATATGTCATTTTAACTGGCATATTGACCTTTCCTGCACCCTATGCAGAAGGTTATGTGGACTCGTGCACATTGACTCCTAGCTTTTACCACAACAATGTTATTGTCGAACAGAATTATGATCAGTACTACCCAATACCTTCTCATTGATATTCTTTCCACATGCCCTAGTCCACTCCCCATAACTAAATCAACTATTGGCTTCCATCTTCTTGAACTTAAATCCCCCTTGAATAGAGGCTCAACCAGATTTCCTTCCACCACCAGATTCCTTTGCTTAATTCAACTGATCACACTGAATAACTTCTCTAATTCTATGTACTGCTTTTCAATTAATAATGATAGCCACAATGGTTTTCAACCCATAATGATCCAAGCTATCCATATTTCTTCATGGAATACATGGTGCATTTCTTGTCCTCACTTAAGTACATTCCCTTGCCTTTTTTCCCAGTACATTAGTATGTTGGTGTTGTTACACACTCCAATCCTCCACTCAAACATTTCATCACCTTTTGCAACTCTTGATTTCCATCTTGCTCTCACTTTCACTCGTTCCAGCTAAAACTCTTCTTTTTTTAAGGTTAGCAATCAAGATCCAATTCACCTTTTCACCTTATCTAAATTTCCTCCTGCTTCTTGAAACATTCCATTCTATTCTATTCTTCCCTTTTTCTCCATCTCAGTTGTTGCCTGTTCTGACCACACTACAGGTCTACACTAGTGCTTCTGGTACAAATGCAATGGATTATTTTTCATAATAGATAAGAAAATGAATTTAATAGAACCTGTGTTTAAATGTATTTTTTTGCAAAGTTCACAGATCTAATTTTGCCAGACGAATAAAAAGTGATTTCTGAAGACTAATAACTGCCTAAACTAAACGACTCAGTATTTAATGCAACACAGAATTAAACAACAATATTAAATTAACATTATTGAGGGTAAATTACACTAATGAAAAACTCTGGTTATTTCCCAGTAGGGAAAAAATTATCTCCGCGTGGGCCCTGTCAATTCTTCTGGACGCTTATATTTCAACATCTCTCATTCTTCTGTAATCCACTAGGGAGAGGCCCAATCTGTTCAGTCTTTCTTCATGCTTCATACCAGGAATCACAAGAACATCATACTGAGACAGCAATAGTGCACAGTGCCGCAGTATCACTAGTGCCTTCAAGAGTTGCATCTAAATCCTTATTTTTATTTTCCATACACCTTACAATAAAGGCCAACGTTTCATTAGCCTTCACAATTATTTGCTGTACTTGCGTGCTAACATTTTTTGATTAATTTCCTTGGACACACAAAAGCAGGGATGGCCCCACTAGGAATTAATGCCATTTGTTAAGTCTACATTACTGAATACTTTCACTGCTGGCATGAATTAATAATGCCAAGTAGTTAAAAAAAAACTCAGAAAACATAGCCCCATAGAGCATGAGATAGTTTCAGCTCTTCTAAGTCACTGCTTCACTCCACTTGTAATATTTTAACAGTGGATTTAGTCTTGCATCTGTAATAACCCACCCTGATCACAGGCTTCAGGACATTCAGTTTTCTTGTTTAGTCAAAGCTGCACAGATCTAGCCAAGTCTCTTTTATGATTTACAGCTTTATAATCACCAACAGCAAAAGAACACGTCTTTAAAAAAGGGGACCAAAAACATAGTTCAGAGAAGCAGAAACAATGAAAGAATCTGAGTGAGATACAAGATGAATGTGGCTTAAGGATACACCAAATCATGCAATTTACTGGTTATTGCTAGGCATATAATTAACAACTATTAGAAGAGATTTGTAAGTCATTAAATACACAGATTAATTCAGAATCAGAGTTAACATCACCGACATATGTTGTGAAATTTGTTAACTTTATAGCCGTAGTACCATGAAATACATGTTAGATATAGAGGGAAAAAGTATTTACATTAAGTATATATATGTCAATTAAATAGGTTAAAATAAGTAGTGCAAAAAACAGAAATAAAAAAGTAGCGAGGTAATGTTGATGGGTTCAATGTCCATTTAGAAATCAGATGGTAGAAGCGAAGAAGCTGTTGTTTCTGAATCACTGAGTGTGTGCCTTCAGGCTTCCGTACCTCCTTCCTGACAGTAAGTGTGAAGAGGGCACGTCCTGGGTGGTGGGGATTCTTAATGATGGACACTACCTTCCTGAGGCACCGTTCCTTGAAGATGTCTTGGATACTACGGAGGCTAGTACCCATGATGGAGCTGACTAATTTTACAAGTTCCTGTAACTTATTTCAATCTTGTGCAGTAGCGTCCCCCATCCCAGATGGTGATGCAGCCAGTCCAGAATGCTCTCCACTGTACACTTGTAGTTTTCAAGTGTCTTAGTTGACAAGCCAAATCTCCTCAAACTCCTAATGAAATATAGCTGCTATCTTTCTTTCTTTATAGCTGCATCAACATGTTGCATCCAGGCAAGGTCCTTAGAGTTAGAGATATTGATTGAAATCCAAGAACTTGAAATTGCTCACTCTCTCCACTTCTGATCCCTCTATGAGAGTTGGGATGTGTTCCCTTGTCTTACCCTTCCTGAAGTCCACCATCAGCTCTTTGGTCTTGCTGACATTGGATTTACAAATATACCTACAATACTGCTCAAGACTGGACAAATACTACTATTTTTATTCAGATTTATATCTATGCTCAAAATTCAAAGTTCAAAGTAAATTTATTATCAAAGTACATATGTCACTATACACAGCCCTGAGATTTTTTTTGTGAGTATACTCAGTAAATCCAAGAAACACAGTGGAATCAATAGAAGTCCACAACCAAAAGGAAGGACAACAACCAATTTGCAAGACAACAAACTGAAAATCCAAAAATAATAATGATAAATCTATACAACAATCAGATAAAACTTCTAAGGATATATTTTCATCAACAAAAACAGGGTTTAGCACTCCACATGAGTATATGCAATTCTGATAGGAAGTACAGATCACTATAATTAAATGAGAGTGCAACCCAGAAAAAATTATCACTATTGAAGAAAAAGTTAACAAATGGAAGAGATCCCCACAATCTGAGCAGACTAGATGTCAACAAGGAGACGCTGAACACCAGGCTCAGAGTTGGAGATCTCTTCCCAGAAACAGAAGGGTTCATTGTGGTAATACAGGCGGTTAACACACAAAAAAAATCAAAATTCATAGTAAAAGACCAACAAATTCATGATGATAAATATGGAAAATACCAAGAAAAACCAGAAACAATCCAACACATTACAGGATCCTGTAGCAGTTTGATTACTTACACAGACACAATCATTCACCAAAATCTTGCTTTAAAATACAAACTCATAAAATAAATCATATCTTAATATAAGTACAAGCCTAATCCAGTTTTGTAGTCAGAATCCCACAAATTACATTATAACTATTCTGTTACATATAGGACAATCCATAACTGTCTAGAAATAATAATACACAGGATAAACAAGGTTAATAAATATAGCCATTCCAAACACACATAACTTACAGAAATCAATGAGTAAAAAACACCTTAAATATGCTGAATTAAAAAAGGAAGTTGATAAACTTTGGAACATGAGCATGGTATACATTGTCCTGACAGTAATATCTACAACTGGTTTCATCCCAAAGGCGCTACACAATAGCATGAAACAATTAGGGCTACACAGCAATATCTATGTTAACCTTCAGAAAGCCACAATACTAGACACCCCTAGAATAGTCCAAAAGTTCAAAGCAATTGAAAAATGAGCATGCTTGACTATGCCTGCACCTCAGGTTTTACCAGCTTGAGCTGAGAAAAAATCTTACACGAGATAAGGAATCTTTCAAAGTGAGTCAATAGACCGTGAAACAGTTCAGTGATGGAGGCAAGTGAAGTTGAATGAAGTTATACCCTCTGGTTCAAGAACGTGATGGTTGAGGGGTAATATCTGCTCTTGAACTTGGTGGAGTGGGACCTGAGGTTCCTGTACTTTCCTCCTGATGGCAAACGCGAGACAAGAGCATGGCCTTGGTGGTGGGAGTCCTTATTAATGGATGCTGCTTTCCTGCAACAGCGCTCCGTATAGATGTGTTTAATGGTGGGATGGGTTTTACCCATGATGACTGGGCCATCTCCACTATTTTTTGTGGGATTTTCTGTTCAAGGGCATTGGTGGTTCCATACCAGGCTGTGATGTAGCCAGTCAATATACCCTTCACCAGAAGTCTATAGAAGTTTGTCAAAGCTTTAGATGTCATGCCAAATCTTCACAAACTCCTAAGGATGTAGAGACGTTGCCATGCTTTTCTGTAATGGTTCTTACGTGCTGGACCCTTGACAGATCCTCTGAAATGATAACACCGAGGAGTTTAATGTTGCTGACCCTCTCCACCTCTCATCCCCAATAAGGACTAGCTCATGGACCTCTGGTTTCCTCCTCCTGAAATCTATAATCAGCTCCTTGGTCATGCTGATGTTATGAGACAGCTTGTTATTGTGGCACCAATCCCCCAGATTTTCAATCTCCCTCCTATATGCTAATACGTCACCATATTTGATTTGGCTAAAGACAGTGATGCCGTCATCAAATTTGAATATGGTATTGGAACTATGCTTAGCCTTACAGTCGTAAGTCTAAAACGTTAGAGCAGAGGGCTAAACACACAGCTGCATGGTGTAACAGTGCTGATGGAGACTGTGGGGATGTTTTTGCCAATTGGGTCTGTATGTGAGGAAATCGAGGATCCAATTGTACAAGGAGGGATTGAAGCCAAGGTCTTGAAGCTTATTGGTTAATTCTGAGGGATTATAGTATTCAATGCTGAGCTATAATAGATAAAAAAAACATCCTGATGTGCTTCCTGCCCAATGCCAAGAGTTTAGGGTATCTGCTGAGAGCTGGAGAGGAAAGAAAAGAATTCTGTCATGTAGTTACCAAAAACGTATGAAAGATAAAGAAATGATGGTCTGCATAGTCTGCATGTAACACTTTGGTTAAGATTTTTACTACTGTGCTTTAGGTGTTTCATTTGAGCAGTTCTGTAAGAGCAGTCTGTTCATCTTTCAACTTGCTTGGGTTTGAGTTGAGATGAGAAGCTTGTTGTTCAACTTAGGAATGTGCTGTCAGCCAATCAGGATGGTAGAATTCAGAGAAGGTTCTAGAGAACGCTGGGTGGAGAGATCTTTGTTTTGCAAGAGCTGGGAGAAGACTGGAGGGAAGATGGTGGAGGATGCCAACCCGGTAGCAGAAGGTGCTCTCTCTGTGCAGATGAATGGCTTTGAGGAGGAAGGACCAATATCCTGTGGGAGAGCCCTTTGATTCAAGCTGGATTTCGAGCGACCTGCAGAAGGCTGTGTGTGTTTCCACGCAGACTGAGGGTCCAGCGCGCGAGTTACAGACAAGTTCAAGATTTGAACTCCACCGTGCACATGTTTCTGTTTAAGTATAATGGGTCCTTTTTGTATTTATTTCCTTTAATAACTGGTTGGTTAAGTTAACAGTTTAAAATATACTTCTGTATAATTGTATGCAGTGTACAATCTGTTATTTCTTGCTGACAGGTGATTGCCGGGGTCAGTAAATCACATGGCATTCATACAAACCAGAGTTTGAGTGGGTGAGACATCCCTAACTTACGAATTAGGCAGGACCAAAGTCATTTACACCCTAGGCATATGAATCCTGAGAAAGGTGGGTTTCTTGCCGCCGAATCCAATGGCTGTCAGCAAGTGGCTAACGTGCCGTATTTCCAGAGATGCCCAGACAGTTTCATGTATGAGCATCTACAGTGGTACTACAAAATTTGTGAATCCTGTAGAATTTTCACTATTTCTGCATAAATATGATCGAAAATGTGATCAGATCTTCATGCATCCTAAAATTAGATAAAGAGAACCCAATTAAATAAATAACAAAAAAATTATACTTATTCATTTATTAAGAAAAATGATCCAATATTACATGTATTTGTAGGAGAAAGTATGTGAACCTTTGCTTTCAGTAACTGGTGTGACCCCCCCTCCCCTCCACTGTACAGCAATAACTTCAACTAAATGTTTCTAGTAATTGTTGAACAGTCCTGTACATCGGCTTGGATGAATTTTAGGCTATTCCTCCTTACAAAACTGCTTCAACTCTGGATGTTAGTGGGCTTCCTTGCATGAACTGCTTGCTTCAGGTCCTTCCACAAGATTTCTATAGGATTAAGATCAGGACTTTGAGTTGGCCATTCCAAAACATGAATTTTCTTCTTTAGATATTCTGCTGTTGATTTACTCATGTCATTCAGATCATTGTCTTGTTCTATTATCCAATTTCTATTAAGTTCCAGGTGATGGACTGCTACCTTGACATTCTTCTGTAAAATTGATACAATTTTGAATTTATTGTGCCCTCAACAGTGCAAGCTGTCCAGGCCCTGAGGCAGCAAAGCAGCCCCAAACCATGATTCTTCCACTGTGCTTCACAGTTGGGATGAGGTTTTTGGTGTTGGTGTGCAGTGCCCTTTATCCTCCACAAAGAGTTTTGCGCACTTCTGCCAAAAAGTTCAGCCTTTGTCTCATCTGTCTACAGAACAAATGTCCCAGCATGTTGTAGAACATTCAGGTAGTCTTTTGCAAACTTGAGACATGCAACAATGTTTATTCTGGAGAGCAGTGGTTTCCTCTGTGGTGTCCTTTCATGAACACCATTCTTATTCAGTGTTTTTCATTTAGTGGACTTATAAACAGAGACTTCAGCAAGTTATAGAGATTTCTGCACGTCTTTTGCTGTTGTTCCCCTTGGATTCTTTTTCACATCCTTCAGCAATGCATGTTGTGGTCTTGGTGTGATCTTTGCAGGGCACCCACTCCTAGGGAGAGTAGTAACAGTACTGAGTTTCCTCTGTTCTACACAATTTCTCTTACTGTGGACTGATGAACACTCAGGTCTTTAGAGATGCTTTTGTAGCCTTTTCCAGCTTCATGCATCTCTACAATTCTTCTTCTAAGGTCCTCTGATAGTTGTTTTAATTGAGGCATGTTGCACATAACAGATCTTACTTGAGAAGAGCAGGCTCGTCAGTAACGTGATTTTGTGTGTCTTTTATTATAAGGCAGGGCACCTCTACCAACCACACCTCCAATCTCATCTCATTGATTGGAACACCTGACTCCACATAGCTTTTGTAGAAGGTATTACCCCAGAGGTACATGTACTTTACCCAACAAATACATATAGTATTGGATAATTTTTCTCAGCAAATAAATGAAAAGAATAATGTTTTTGTGTCACTTATTTCACTGGTTTCCCTTTATTTAGGTAAACAATTAAGTACAAGCTCACAAAATAATAATCTTTGTCCTGCTGAATGGCATAGGGTTAAAAACATAATTACCTAAAAAAAAAAGGATCTAGGCATCACATCTGCTCTACCATTTCATCATGTCTGATCCATGTTCCCTTTCAATGCCATTTCCTGCCCCCCTCATAACCTTTCATGCCCTGACTAATCAAGAACCTATTAACCTCTGCCTTAAATACACCTAATGATCTGGCCTCCACAGCCACCTGTAGCAAGGAATGTCACAGACTCAGCACCCTCTGGCTAAAGAAATTCCATCTCATCTCCGTTTTAAATGATAGTCCCTCTATTACGAGGTTGTTCCCTCTGGTACTAGAATCCCACATTATAGGAAACATCTGCTCCATATTAACTCTACCTACGTCTTTCAAAATTTGATAGGTTTCAATGAGATCCCCTCATTCCTCTAAATTTCAGTAAGTATAGGTCCCGAGCCATCAAATGCTCCTTATACAATAATCATTTCATTCCTAGAATCATTCCTGTGAACCTCCTCTGAACTCTCTTCAACGTCAGCACATCTTTTCTTTGATAAGGGGCCCAAAACGGCACATAATATTTCAAGTGAATCCTCACCAGTGCCTTATGAAGTCTCAGCACAACATCCTTGCTTTTATATCCTAGTCCTAGCAAGATGAATGCTAACATCACATTTGTCTTCCTCACCACCGACTCAACCTGCCAGTTAACCATTTGGGAATCCTGCATTAGGACTCACAAGTTTCTTTGCACCTTGGATTTTTGAAAATAGTCTGTGCTGTTATTCTTTTTACCAAAGTGCATGACCATATACTTCCTGACACTGCATTCCACCTGCCATGTTTTTGCTCATTCTCTTAACCTGTCTAGGTTCTTCTGCAGACTCCCTATTTCCTCAACACTGCTTGCTCCTCCACTTATCTTTGTGTCATCTGCAAACTTGGCCACAAAACCATTAATTCAGTCATTCAAATCATTGGCATATAACATGAAAAGAAGTGGTCCCAACAATGACCCTTGCGGAACACCACTAGTCACCAGCAGCTAACCAGCCAAGGTCCCCTTTATTCCCATTCCTGCTTTCTGCCAATCAGCCAATCTTCTATCCATGCTAGTATCTTTCCTGTAATATCATGGGTTTTTATCTTGTTAAGCAGCTTCAAATGTAGCAGCTTGTCAAAGACCTTCAGAAAATCAGCATCCACTGATTGTCCTTTGCCTATCCTACTTGTTATTTCCTCAAAGAATTCCAGAGGTTTGTCAGGCAAAATTTTCCCCTAAGGAAACCATGCTGACTTTGACCTATTTTATCATGTGCCTCCAAGTATCCTGAAACCTCATCCTTAACAATCGACTCCAACATCTTTCAAACCACTGAGGTCAGGTTAACTGGCCTATAATTTCTTTTCTTCTGCCTCCCTCCCCTTTTGAAAAATAGAATGACATTTGCAACTTTCTAGTCTTCTGGAACCATGTCAGAAATCAGTGGTTCTTGAAAGATCATTACTAAAGCCTCCACAATCTCTTCGGCTACCTCTTTCAGAACCCTGGGGTGCAGTTCATCTGGACTAAGTGACTTATCTACCTTCAAACTTTTCAGCTTCCCAAGCATCTTCTCCATTGTAATAGCATCTGCACTCACTTCTGCCCCTGCCACTCCTGAACTTGGGGCATACTGCTATTGTCTTCCACTGTGAAGCAAAATACTTATTCAGTTCGTCTGCCATTTCCTTATTTTCCCATTAGCATCTCTCCAGTGTCAATTTCCAGCGGTCCGATATCTACTCTCACCTCTCTTTATCTAAAACAAAATCTTCTGATATCCTCTTTTCTGTTATTGGCTAGCTTACCTTCATATTTCATCTTTTCCCTCCATATGGCTTTTTAAGTTGCCTTGTTGGTTTTTAAAAACTTCACAATCTTCTAACATCCCACTATTTTTTGCTCTATTATATATTCTCTTATTTGTTTTATGTTGTCTCTGACTTCCCTTGTCAGCCATGGATGTGACATCCTTATTGTCTATTGAATATTTCAGTAATATTTGAGTAGTATTGGAAATATATTGTTTGATTAAGCATTCTTTGTTATTTACATAATTCATTACGGGTTATATGTAAAAGTATGTAAATGGCATACTTCAATACGCCACATCATATGTGCGAGTCTCACTAAAGTAAAAATGAAGTATACACGTTCTCTTGGGCTCCCACGTTTTTTGTGGAGTTACAAAACATGACAACTTTGCCTTTAGAATACTACTTCTTCTTTGGGATATATCTATCCTCTGCCTTCCAATTTGCTGCCAGAAATTCCAGCTGTTGCTGTTCTGCTGTGTTCGTGCACTCTTCTAATCAACTCTGGGCAACTCCTCTCTCAGGCCTCTATAATTCCTTTTACTACACTGGTTCATTACACAGCACCCAATTCAGAACAGCTTTTCCATGAGGGGGCTCAACTGCAAGCTGCTCTAAAAAGCCATCTCATAGGCATTCTACAAACTCTCTCTCTTGGGATCCACCACCAACCTGATTTTCCCAATCTAACTGCATAATGAAATCCCCCATGACTATAGTAACATTGCCTTTTAATGTGCATTTTCTATTTCCCACTGTATTTGTAGACTACATCCTTGTTATTGTTTGAACGCCTGTATACAACTCCCATCAGGGTTTTTTACCCTTGCAGTTTCTAAACTCTACTCACAAGGATTCTGCATCTTCCAATTCTACGTCCTGTCTTTCTAAGGATTTGATTTCATTTGTTTTCCATAGATGCTGCCTGGCCAGCTGAGTACCTCTAGCATTTTGTGTGTATTGCTTTGAATTTCCAGCATCTGCAGATTTTCTCATGTTTGTGACTTTCTACACACTGCATCTGCTTGTATACAAACTGCCCCATCCTCAGCCCTATCACTCCTGTTCCCATCTCCCTGTCAAAGTAGTTTGTACCCTCCCCAACAGCCCCAGCAAACCTGCCAACAAGGATACTGAAACAACACACACAAAATGCTGGTGGAACACAGCAGGCCAGGCAGCATCTACAAACCCCACTTCTGGAAAAGTTGGGATATTTTTTGCAAAATGCAATAAAAACAAAAATCTGTGATATGTTAATTCATGTGAACCTTTATTTAACTGACAAAAGTACAAAGAAAAGATTTTCAATAGTTTTACTGACCAACTTAATTGTATTTTGTAAATATACACAAATTTAGAATTTGATGACTGCAACACACTCAACAAAAGTTGGGACAGAGGCATGTTTACCATTGTGTTACATCACCTTTCCTTTTAATAACACTTTTTAATCATTTTGGAACTGAGGATACTAATTGTAGTAGAAATGCAATTGGAAATTTTGTCCATTCTTGCTTGATATAAGACTTCAGCTGCTCAACAGTCCGTGGTCTCCGTTGTCTGATTCTCCTCTTCATGATGCGCCATACATTTTCAATAGGAGATAGATCTGGACTGGCAGCAGGCCAGTCCAGCACACGCACTCTGTGTCTATAAAACTATGCTGTTGTAGCCCATGCAGAATGTAGTCTGGCATTGTCTTGCTGAAATAAGCGTGGAAGTCCCGGGAAGAGACGTCGCCTTGATGGCAACATATGTCTCTCTAAAATCCTAATATACGCCTCAGAGTCAATGGTACCTTCACATACATGCAACTCACCCATGCCGTGGGCACTGATGCACCCCCATACCATCACAGATGCTGGCTTTTGCACCTTTCGCTGATAACAATCAGGTTGGTCGTTTTCATCTTTGGCACGGAGAACTCGACACCCGTTTTTTCCGAAAACTAGCTGAAATGTGGATTCATCTGACCACAGCACACGGTTCCACTGTCTTTCAGTCCATCTGAGATGAGCTCAGGCCCAGAGAACTCGCCGGCGTTTCTGCATAGAGTTGATGTATGGCTTCCTCCTTGCGTAATACAGTTTCAAGTTGCATTTCTGGATGCAGTGATGGACTGTGTTAAGTGACAATGGTTTCCCGAAGTACTCCCGAGCCCAGGTGGCTATAATTGTCACAGTAGCATGACGGTTTCTTAGGCAGTGCCGCCTGAGGGCTCGAAGATCACGCGCATTCAATAGTGGTTTCCGACCTTGCCCTTTACGCACTGAGATGTCTCTGAATCTTTTCACAATATTATGTGTAAGATTGTAAGGAGATAGCAGATATTTGTAGTAAACACAAGGTGGTGATTGTGGGAGATTTTAATTTTCCACACATAGATTGGGAAGCTCATTCTGTAAAAGGGCTGGATGGTTTAGAGTTTGTGAAATGTGTGCAGGATAGCTTTTTGCAACAATACATAGAAGTACCGACTAGAGATGGGGCAGTGTTGGATCTCCTGTTAGGGAATGCGATAGGTCAGCTGACAGATGTATGTGTTGGGGAGCACTTCGGGTCCAGTGATCACAATAGCATTAGCTTCAATATAATTATGGAGAAGGACAGGACTGGACCTAGAGTTGAGATTTTTGATTGGAGAAAGGCTAACTTTGAGGAGATGCGCAGGGATTTAGAGAGAGTGGAATGGGTCAAGTTGTTTTATGGGAAGGATGTAATAGAGAAATGGAGGTCATTTAAGGGTGAAATTATGAGGGTACAGAATCTTTATGTTCCTGTTCGGTTGAAAGGAAAGGTTAAAGGTTTGAAAGCGCCATGGTTTTCAAGGGATATTAGAAACTTGGTTCGAAAAAAGAGGGATGTCTACAATAGATATAGGCAGCATGGAGTAAAGGAATTGCTCGAGGAATATAAAGAATGTAAAAGGAAACTTAAGAAAGAGATTAGAAAAGCTAAAAGAAGTTACGAGTTTGGTTTGGCAAATAAGGTGGAAGTAAATCCGAAAGGCTTCTACAGTTATATTAAAAGCAAGAGGATAGTGAGGGATAAAATTGGTCCCTTAGAGAATCAGGGTGGTCAGCTATGTGTGGAGCCGAGGGAGATGGGAGGGATTTTGAACGATTTCTTCTCTTCGGTATTCACTAAGGAGAAGGATATCGAATGGTGTAAGGTGTGGGAAACAAGTAAGGAAGTTATGGAACCTATGACAATTAAAGAGGTGGAAGTACTGGCGCTTTTAAGAAATTTAAAAGTGGATAAATCTCCGGGTCCTGACCGGATATTCCCCAGGACCTTGAGGGAAGTTTGTGTAGAGATAGCAGGAGCTCTGACGGAGATCTTTCAGATGTCATTAGAAACAGGGATTGTGCCGGAGGATTGGCGTATTGCTCATGTGGTTCCATTGTTTAAAAAGGGTTCTAGAAGTAAGCCTGGCAATTATAGACCTGTCAGTTTGACATCAGTGGTGGGTAAATTAATGGAAAGTATTCTTAGAGATAGTATTTATAATTATCTGGATAGACAGGATCTGATTAGGAGTAGCCAGCATGGATTTGTGCGTGGAAGGTCATGTTTGACAAACCTTATTGAATTTTTTGAAGTAGTTACGAGGAATGTTGACGAGGGTAAGGCAGTGGATGTAGTCTATATGGACTTCAGCAAGGCCTTTGACAAAGTTCCACATGGAAGGTTAGTTAAGAAGGTTCAGTCGTTAGGTATTAATGCTGGAGTAATAAAATGGATTCAACAGTGGCTAGATGGGAGATGCCAGAGAGTAGTGGTGGATAATTGTTTATCGGGATGGAGGCCGGTGACTAGCGGGGTGCCTCAGGGATCTGTTTTGGGCCCAATGTTGTTTGTAATATACATAAATGATCTGGATGATGGGGTGGTAAATTGGATTAGTAAGTATGCTGATGATACTAAGGTAGGAGGTGTTGTGGATTATGAGGTGGGTTTTCAAAGCTTGCAGGGAGATTTATGCCGGTTAGAAGAATGGGCTGAACGTTGGCAGATGGAGTTTAATGCTGAGAAGTGTGAGGTTCTACATTTTGGCAGGAATAATCCAAATAGAACATACAGGGTAAATGGTAGGGCATTGAGGAATGCAGTGGAACAGAGAGATCTAGGAATAACAGTGCATAGTTCCCTGAAGGTGGAGTCTCATGTAGATAGGGTGGTGAAGAAGGCTTTTGGAACGCTGGCCTTTATAAATCAGAGCATTGAGTACAGAAGTTGGGATGTAATGTTAAAATTGTACAAGGCATTGGTAAGGCCAAATTTGGAATATTGTGTACAGTTCTGGTCACCGAATTATAGGAAAGATATCAATAAATTAGAGAGAGTGCAGAGACGATTTACTAGGATGTTACCAGGGTTTCAGCACTTAAGTTACAGAGAAAGGTTGAACAAGTTAGGTCTCTATTCATTGGAGCGTAGAAGGTTGAGGGGGGATTTGATCGAGGTATTTAAAATGTTGAGAGGGATAGATAGAGTTGACGTGAATAGGCTGTTTCCATTGAGAGTAGGGGAGATTCAAACGAGAGGACATGATTTGAGAGTTAGGGGGCAAAAGTTTAAGGGAAACACGAGGGGGTATTTCTTTACTCAGAGAGTGATAGCTGTGTGGAATGAGCTTCCTGTAGAAGTAGTAGAGGCCAGATCAGTTGTGTCATTTAAGGTAAAATTGGATAGGTATATGGATAGGAAAGGAGTGGAGGGTTATGGGCTGAGTGCGGGTAGGTGGGACTAGGTGAGATTAAGAGTTTGGCACGGACTAGGAGGGCCGGAATGGCCTGTTTCCGTGCTGTGATTGTTATATGGTTATATGGTTATATGTACTGTAGATGTTGAAAGACCTAAATTCTCTGCAATCTTGCGTTGAGAAATGTTCCTTTCGAACTGCCTAACAATTCTCTCACGAATTTTGGCACAAAGGGGTGAGCCACGACCCATCCTTGCTGCAAAGACTGAGCCTTTGATGGACGCTACTTTTATACCCAGTTATGATACCTCACCTGCTACCAATTAGCCTGCTTAATGTGGAGTCTTCAAAACCGGTGTTACTTGAGTATTCTGTGCACTTTTCAATCTTATTTTAACTCTTTCCCAACTTTTGTTGAGTGTGTTGCAGCCATCAAATTCTAAATTTGTGTTTATTTACAAAATACAATTAAGTTGGTCAGTAAAACTATTGAAAATCTTTTATTTGTACTTTTGTCAGTTAAATAAAGGTTCACGTGAATTAACATATCACAGATTTTTGTTTTTATTGCATTTTGGAAAATATCCCAACTTTTCTAGAAATGGGGTTTGTATAAGGAGAAGCACTGTTGATGTTTCGGGCCGAGACCCTTCGTCAGGACTCAATAACAACAACAACAAGGATACTGGTCTGCCTCAGGTTTACGTGTAACCCTTCCCTTTCTACACGTCCTACCTTCACCAGAAGAGATCCCAATGATTCAGAAATCTGAAGCGCTGCCCCCAGTTCTTCAGTTATGCATTCACCTAACAAATCATCCTATTCTTACCCTCACTGGTGTGTTTCAGTACCCTTGTTGGCAGGTTTACTAGAGCTGTTGGGGAGGGTACAAACTACTTTGATAGGGGGATGGGAACAGGAGTGATAGGGCTGAGGATGGGGCAGTTTGTATACAAGATTGCTACCTGGAGGTCTGGCTTTTCAGCTTTCTACCTAAGAAGTTATTCTCTCTTCAGGATTTCCTCCCTTTTCCTACCTATGTCATTGGTGCCCATATGTACCAGGACTTCTGGCTGCTCACACTCCCCTCCTTCAGAATGCTGCCAACCCAATCCAAGATGTCCCTGACTGTTAAACGTGGGTTATGGGTAAAGGAAAAATGCCTGGAGTTGCTTAGTACTTTAGTGCAAGGGTGTTTGCTAGGTGTGTCAAAAATCGAAATCTAGGGAAAATTAGTGAAAAGCAAAATGCCAATACTTAAAAAAGATATCTACCAGGAAACACAATAATAGCTCCATACTTATTCTTGTCCATTGTGAACTCTTGGCAGCCCCTATCTCTCTCCCATATTGAAAGGATAAGCCCTGTTTTTTTTTTTAGGCACCAGGATACCATCAAATTTAACAATTACCGACAAAGTTATCTTAAGACTATACATGAATCAGAATATGCTTTTACAATCATTACAAAATAAACATAAGTATCTACCTTAATTTCAGATTACAAATAACATATACACATTTACACAACCTCATTACTAAGGAAATAGAATATTCTGTCACATATGGCAGGAAAGGTAGCATGAAGCCAAACCGAAAGCATTAGCTCAGTTTAGGACTTACAGTTAAGTACAAGTAAAGAACAACTTTGGTGTCTGACTCTGAGTGTATGTAAAAATGCAGAGGGAAACATTGGATTCATTACAGGATATACCAGGGAAGGCACCGAAGTACAACAGCAGCAGCAGAATGGCAACGCAATGTTTGTGTGTGAGTGAATACACATGTGTAAGGACTTCAGTTGCCGAGTGCTCTCGTCACACTGAGCTTGGCACCTGGGTGGCAACATACCATCTGGGTGTCTTGTTCATGTCCACAGAATTTTCTTTTCTTTCACTACTGCAGTCCTCTTATTCCCCTTTCCTTTTGGAGCCATAGAGACCTAGTCACTGCGCGCGACCCCCACCCCCCCGCCCCTGGTAAACTGTCCCCAACAGCATCGAAAGCAGTATTACTGGCACTCCTCCAGGTACCTGCCTCCTGCAACTACCTCCTTGTAGCTCTATCGCCTCTGCATTTTTCCGTATGAGCCGAAGGTCATTGAGCTGCAGCTCCAGTTCCTTAATATGGTCTCTGAGGAGCTGCAGATCAGTGCACGTCGTGCAGTCACAATTTGCTAACCCTAACCCATTTGTCTTTGGAAAGTGGGAGGAAATCCACATGGTCATGGGGAGAACGTACAAACTCATTAGAGACAGCAGCAGGAAATGAACTCCGATCTTATAGCTGTACTGTAAAGTTTACACTAACCACTACATTACTGTGCTGCCCCGAGATAAATCTGCTACAATCTACTGGAGTTTGGAGTGATGAGAGGAAACTTGACTGAAACACAATTTCCTGAGGGGTCAGGATAAGGTATAGAGAAAGTTTCCTCTCGGAGATTTTAGAATTAGGGATCACTGCTTAAAAATAAGGGATTGTAGCGGTGTGCTACACGCAGCGCTGAAATACCGACACGGAGTCGGTGAGCTGCAGTTGCAAAAAGAGGTTTATTCAAACTTCGCGGCCTCACTTTAAAGCCTTCCTGATCCCGCCCTCCCCGGGTGGAATGCTGTAGGGGGCGCGTATTCATAGTCCCGTCCTGCGCGCGGCCTTTTCCCCTTGCTGGTGAAACAGGCTTGGCGCCCTTTTTGCGACCGGCCTCAATGCCGGCATGCGCCACTTTGTGAGCCGGTTCGAGTGCGCCGGGAAGTGGGTCGCCACAGGATCATCCATTAAGAAAAATATTTTTGCAGCTATTAAGACTTTGAAGCCCTCTTCCTTCAAGGCAATTGATGCAGTCTTTAAATTAATTTTTCTTAAATAGATTCTTGAAAGCAAGAGCGTGAAAGGTAACTGAGAATGTGGAGCTGAGATCAAGTTAGATCAACCATAACTTAAGTGAATGGTACAGCAGGATCTGTTGTGTCAAGTAAAGCATTCATGCTAAAATTCAAATTGAAAAAAAACTTTGCCTAGTATGTCACAACATTAATCTGGAAGTACTTGACAAAAGATAGAATACCAGGACTTAAAGGTTAGACTTAAAAGTTCAACTGCTGCACTCCTTTCTCAAAACAGAAGATATATAAAAGGTAACATTCACAAAATGTTGGAACTCAGCAGGCCAGGCAGCATCTATGGAACAAAGTACAGGTCCTGCCGTAGGGTCTCAGCTCAAAACGTCGACTGTACTCTTTTACATAGATGCTGCCAGGGCTGCTGAGTTTCTCCAGCATTTTGTATGTGTTGTTTGGATTTCCAGCATCTGCAGATTTTCTCTTGTTATATATAGAAATTTAATGTTTTCTAATCTTAAAGTTGGAAATTACCCATTTGTTTACACGCCATAGATTTTCAAGACCAAATTGTTTGGATTGCACTATTTAAAAAAAGGTTGATCAATTTGGGCGGCACATTAGTGTAGCAGTTAGCGTAACGTTGTAACAGCACCAGCGACCCAGATTCAATTCCGCTGCTGACTTTGAGGAGCTTGTACGTTCTTCATGTGATCACATGGGTTTCCTCCAGGTTCCTCTCACATTCCAAAGATGTACAAGTTAGTAGGTTAAATGATCATAAGGGTGTAATTGGGTGGTGCTGTATCTCTAAACAATAAAATATATGAAGAACAACAAGCGGCACAGATGGCTGAACACAATTTTAAAGGGGCTTCAAAACGAAAAAGGACATGGACATCAGATTAATGATAGTTAATGTAATTTGATCACAAGGAAACTTGGAATGACTATCAGACATCGCCAATATTCTTCTCCAACTATTTAACCCCCATGCTTTCTGTCAGTTTGACAAAGCCTGTTTGTTGAACATAACTAGTTTAAAACTGAGATGGTTGGTAGGGAGGCCTTTTCCTTCAAATTATTCATATTCACAAATCATTCTCCTTACTTCCATATTTTTTCAGAATGTGCGAGGCCAGAAAAATCCTTTCCACCTCTAATGTATGGTCAATTAAAGGAAAATAAAAAGAGAAATTAGGATTAGAATGACAGGGGCTCAAATTAGCAATCCGCATATTAAAATAGCAACCTTCCTAGGGTTTTTATAAAGCAAAGTATCACAGAACTTACATCTGAGAGGGTGAGGGAAAAGATCTGATGCCTCGTGGGAAGTAACTGATGGAGTCAAATCATCTGCTGAAGATTGGGTTTCATCCTCCTCCTCTCCAGAAAGAAGATCTTTAGCTATTTGTTCCTGTCAACAAAATGAATAGGTCTATTATGTAGGTTTATTTTGTTAACTGCTTCTGTTTTAGCAGTTCACTTTTATTTTCTCAGTAGATTTGCACAGCTCAAATTTCTTTTCATATCATATTTAGTGCTGGACTAACCCTGAAACCAGCCACCAACAGACATTTACCTTTATGTCCTTCAGAAGTTCAAAAGTTGAGAGAGTTAATAATTAGGCCAGAAAAATATTTTCCACCTCTAATGTAAGTGAATTAATGGAAAAAAAGAGAAATTATGATCTGCCTCTCCCTCAACAAATTTCAAGCCATGTTAGTTTTTTACTCTTTTACTTCCACATCAAACTCAATTGTGTTATGAAAGACTTAACCTATGAGGAGCGTTTGATGTCCCTTACCCGGCTCTCCATGGAATTAAGAATAAGGGAAGATCTCATTGAAACCTACAGGATGCTAAAAGGCCTCAATAGAGTGGACAAGCAGAGGATATTTCCATTAATAGAAAAGTCTAGGATACAAGGGCATATTATAGCCTCAGAATGAATGGACAATCCTTTAAAACTGAGATGAACAAGAATTTACAGCACGGAATAGGCCCTTCAGCCATACCAACAAGAAACCACTGATATACCCTGACTTAACCCTTCTTCAGCCAGAGGATGATGAATCTGTAGAATTCACTGAGTGCAGTGGAAGCCAAGTCATTTGGTATATTTAAGGAAGAGATTGATAGGTTCTTGAATGATAAGGGGGGTTAAAGGTTACAGGAAGTAAGATGAAGAATGAGGCTTTAAAAAAATTAGAATGATTGAATGGCAAAGACGACTCAAAGGGTCAAATGGCCTAATTCTGATCCTACATCTTATGGAGTTTGCATTGAAATGGATTTCATCAGAACTATTTCAACTGATGCTGATAGTTATGTAGATTATGGTAAAAATTGCAACTATGCTTTTTTTTTCCTTTCATCAATCTAGCTTTAGAAGGAAGCCATTTAAGCCAAAGATAGCATCAGAGATGGTGGAGAATACAAAATGCAGTGAAGCAGTGAACTTTTGTTGACGAAGATGCAGATTCAGATGGTAATCAACACATTTACCATTAAACACTGTTCCACAATAATTGGGCATGAACAACAAAAAAATTTGTCTTCATTATAGAATGCAAGTTCCAAATGTGTCCAGAGCCTTAAGAGAGAGGAGGGTACCGAAGAGTGGTAAAAAAAAATCTGCAGTGATTTTTTTTTTTAAGTGACACCAAAAAGAAAACAAGATAACACTTAAAAGAAAAGTCATGAGAGCAAAAAGACATGATTTTGCTCAAGCAGACAAGCTGAAAATGAATCCTAAGAGCTTCTACAAAATATTAAGAGCAAAAGGATAGCAAGGGACAAAAGTAGTCGTCAAAAGATCAAAGTGTTAATTTACACGTGGAGCCAGAAGAGAGATAGGAGATCTTAAATGTATTTTTTTTTGCATTTATATTTACTCAGGAGATAGACACAGAGTCCACAAGTGTGAGTAGATGCAGCAGCAAGGTCATATACAGATTACCGAGGAGGAGGTGTTTACTGTCTTGATGCAAATTAAGGTGGATAGATCCTCAGGACCTGTAAAGGTGCTTCTTCGGACCCTGTGTAGGAGTCTAGTGCAGAAATTGCAGGAGCCCTACCAGAGATATTTAAAATATCCTAAGCCACAGGCGAGGTGCCAGAGAACTGGAGGATAGCTGATGTTGTTCTGTTTAAGGAAGACTCTAAGAGTAAGCCAGAAAATCATAGGCCAGTGAGCCTGACATCAGTAGTAGAAAAGTTCTGGAAGGTATGTTAAGGGACTGGATACAGTATATAAGTATTTGGATAGATAGGGACTGATTAGGGATAGTCAACATGATTGTGTGTATGGTTCGTCATGTCTAACCAATCTTGTTTTTCAAGGAAGGTAGAGGGAAATTTGATGAAGGCAAATTAGTGGATGTTGTCTACATGGAAATTAGCAAGGCATTTAACAAGGTGCCACATGGGAGGCTGGTCAAGAAGGTTCAGTCACTTGTCATTCAAGATGAGGTAGTAAACTGGACTAGTCATTGGCTTCACAAAAGAAGCTATAGAGTTGTCATAGATGATTACTTCTTTGACTGGAGGCCTGTGACTGGTGGTGTGCCACAGGGACTGGTGCTGGGTCCACTGCTGTTCATCATCTGTATCAACAATCTGTATGATAATGTGGTAAACTGGATCAGCAAATTTGCAGATGACACAAGGTTGGGGGTGTAGTATAGCGAGGAAGTCTATTGAAGCTTGCAGCTGGAAAAATTAGCTAGAAAATGGCATATGGAATTTAACAACGTGAAGTTTTGCACTTGACAGAACCAACCAGGGTACAGTAGGTTTTACAAGGGAGTGGTAGAGCACAGAGGGATCTGGGAGTACAGATTCATAATTTCTTGAAAATAGCGTCACAGGTAGATATGGTCATAGAGAAAATTTTTGGCACATTGGACTTCATAAATCAATGTACTGAATACAGCAGTTGGGATGCTATACTGAAATTGTATACGATGTTGGTGAGGCCCAATTTGGAGCATTGTGTCCAATTTTGGGCACCTACCTAAAGAAAAGAAATAAATAAGATTGAAAGAGTGCAGACAAAAATATACAAGGATGTTTCAGGGACTTATTGACCTAAGTTATAGGATAAAGTTAAACAGCTTAGGACTTTATTCCCTAGAACGTGGAAGGTTCTGGGAAGACTTGATAGAGGTATACAAAATGATGAGGAGTACAGATAGGCTAAATGCAAACATTTTTTTTCCCACTGAGGTTGGGTGAGACTACAACTAGCATTCATGGGTTAAAGGTGGAAGGTAAAATGTTTAGGGGAACACGAGAGGGAACTTCTTTACTCAGAACATGTGGTGACAGTGTAGAACGAGCTGCCAGCATGAGTGGTGAATGTGGGGTCAATTTCAACATTTAAGAGAAACTTGGATAGGTACATGAATGGGAAGATATGGAGGGCAATGGTTCAGGTGCAAGTCAATAGGGCTAGGCAGATTAATGGTTTGGCGCAGACTAGATGGACTGATTGGCCTGTTTCTGTGTTGTACTGTTCAACAACTTTATCAAAAATGTTGCATCTCTCCCTTCTTCCAAATCTTCCATGCACTTATTTTAATTAAAGAACATCAAGAGAGTTAGAACAATGGTTTTGTAAATGTTAAGCTGAGTATCAATAGTACTTTAAATACTCTAGGATGAAGTATTTTAGTTATGAGGAGAGATTGGATGTCTTCATTGGAGCAGCGGAAATTGAAGTAGGGGTGAGCAGCTGAGAAACTGCTTGAGGTAATAAAATTACAAAACGGCAGTAATTTAGTATAAACATATATAGGAAGGAACTTCTCCCAAAAGCAGAGATGTCTGAAATTAGACAGCATAGATCGAAGGGAAGAGGTTGATGATTGAGGCAATACAAGAATGATTTCACCACAGATGGTAGCATTTTTCACAAATCATTGGTATCTTTATCAGGGATTCCCAAACTTTTTTTTAAATGCCATGGACCAATACATTTAAACAGGGAATTTGTGGACCACAGGTTGGGTACCCCGATTAGATGAATATTTCAATCACCAATGCAAAGGCAGCCATAGATCATGTACTGAAGAGAGAGTAGTATAGATGGGTGCTTTATAATCAGCACAGACTTGGTAGGCCGAAGAGCCAGTATTTGTATTGTATGATTATCTTATTAATTGATCTCTTAAGAGTTCCGATTTGCTAACCTTGTCCAGGGTCATATCCGGCAAGTTATCAGCAAGCTCGCTGGGAGAGCTGCCCTCACTTTCATGTTCAGAGATTGGATCAGATGCTTCATAGCCATAAAGTGCTAGAAGTTCTTCCAGAGGCACATCACTTTCCTTAAGAAATTTAAAATAAATATTAATTGACCATATTTCCTCATTTCCCCCATTTTGAGGCTTTTGAATGCAAATACAAAAAATACCATTAAGATATTTTACAAAACACTTAGGGTACAATCTTAGCCAAAATGTATTTAAATTATCTGTTAAATAACTTTTAAGTTCCAAATTCTCATTCTGCTGTTCTCTGTAATGTAGTGCTTAATATCTCAACTAAATTATTCTATTTGTTATAGGACACTGTTCAAACTATGTTTGCCAGCAATTAGATTAAATAACTAAAGTATTGAACACAGAGTGAACTGTTTTACCCGTGATCAATTATCAAGGAGATAGAGTGCTTTTACATTCAAAGAATTCTATATATCAACTATCTTTCTCATCTACATTTTGATGCTGCAGAGAGGGTGGGGGTTGGGTGGGATAAGTGGTAGAAACATAGAAACAAAGATGAAAAGAGAATCACATCATTCATCCATTTGAGACACGTTGCTAGTATTCAATCTGTTTCACCTGCTGTTGAAAAACGACTCATTAGGCTTATACCAGTAAGATATACAGGGTTAGTTGAGAACTTTTTAAAAAATTACCCTCTCCAGATCTTCAAACGATTTATCTGCCTCAGGCGTCTCCTCTTCTTCCTGAGGAGTGTAATTGTGAGACAGGATATCGGCCAAATTGAATCTGTGATCTGCTGAGCCCATTGAGCCAGCTGCAGGACCAAAAACAAAATTTAACAATTACATTCCACAGTCTTAACAAAAATACTTAATTCTCTACATTCAAAACTAATGGATATAAAACACCAACTTTCCAAACAGTAATTGTTTTTCAAATTTAAAGGAAAACTCTCAATATCTTGGCAACTATGATAAGCTTCAAAGTATTGTTAAATATGTATTTGTGCAAGAACCATTTTCATATTAGAGACATTTTGTATTTAGAATACTCAGATTTTCTTTTCACAGGTACTCCTTTAAGGCTACTATTCAGGATAGCAGGAATTGTAGATTAATTATTGAAAAATTACAGCAAGAAGGCCAGTTTTGATGGCTTTAAAGTGTTCATTTGTTCTGGCTATGTTCTGTCTCAAGTGCTAAATGCTGGAACCAATATTTTTGCTGAACTGCTTAGGATTCCTCCATCTCTACTTATTTCCATCTTCATAAGACCTTATTGTCACTGAAACAAGTCTCTCAAATTTCCACCTGGTAAGAATGGGTGAAAAAGGCTAGGGGAGAAAGTAATATACACCCTGATAGATCAAGAAATCATAAGGGAAGAAAACATATCTAAGACTGTCCTCATACAGAATGTAATACAGGTGAATGGGACATTTTTGTGTAGCAGAGATTTGTGTAAGAAAATGACATTCAAGCATTTGAATAATCATTCCTAAAGTCCTGATCAAAAAGCTATAGAACCCAGGACTCTGTATGTCTCTCTGCAATTGGATCCTCAACTTCCTAACCGGAGGACCACAAATTGGTAATAACATCTCCTATTGCTGACAATCAACACGGGGATCAACATCTCAGGAATGTGTGCTTAGCCCACTGCTGTACTCTCCCTATACCCACTACCGTGGAGCTAGGCATAGCTCAAATGCCATCAGATGGAGACAAGCGGGCATACAGGAGTGAGTTGAGTATTGGCGTAGCAACAAACTTGTCCTCAATGTCAGTAAGACCAAAGAGCTGATTGTGGACTTCAGAAAGGATAAGACGAGGGAACACAAACCAATCCTCAGAGGGATTAGAAGTGGAGAGAGTGAGCAATTTCAAGTTCCTGGGTGTCAATATCTCTGAGGATCTAACCTGGTCCTAAAATATCAATGCAACTATAAAGACGACAAGACAGCGGCTATATTTCATTAGGAGTTTGAGGAGATTTGGTTTGTCACCTAAAACACTCAGAAAGTTCTACAGATGTACCACGGGAAACACTCTGACAGGCTGTATCACTTTCTGGTATGGGGGAGTGGTGGACGTGGTGGTTGCTGCAAAGGACTAAAAGAAGCTACAGAAAGATGTAAAATTAGTCAGCTCCATCTTGGGTACTAGCCTCCACAGTATCCAAGACATCTTCAAGGAGCAGCACTTCAGAAAGGTAGCGTCCATTATTAAAGGCCCCCATCACCCAGGACAAGCCTTCTTCTCATTACCACCATCAGGTAAGCCTGAAGGCATATGCTCAGCAATTCAAGAACACCTTCTTCCTCTCTGCCATCTGATTTCTAAATGGACATTGAATTTATGAACACTAACTCACTTTTTTTATTATTTCTGTTTTTACACTATTTTTATTTTAACTATTCACTATACATATATTTACTGTAATTGATTTATTTTTTCTATATTCTTCATCTATTGCATTGTACTCCTTCTGCTAAGTTAACAAGCTTCATAACATATGCCGGTGATATTAAACCTGATTCTGATTCTGAACTCAAAATTTAGCCCCAAGAACCACATGATTACTAGCAAAGGATGCATAAGTATGCAGAGGGAATCCCTGAAAAGCAAGATTATCACCCAAGAAACTGAACACTCTTGCTATTTAATGCAAATTCTTGAAGCTCCATAAATTAATGGACTGTTAACCTATATAGTTCCAGTAAAGACCTCAGGGAATTTGAACAACCTGGCACAGAGTGAATGACAAATTCAAGTGTTTCATATCAATGTCTTGGATGAAGGGAACAAATGACAAATTCTATGTTGTTCCTCAGATCTCCTCTATACTTCATACCCCTCACCTTAAACTTATATCCTCTGATCCTAGACACCTTTCCATGGGGCAAGTATCTTAATACCTACACCACCTATTTTTGCTATATAATTCTGTGCAGCTATATAATTCTGCCACCATCACCAGTGGGATACAGTGTATGAAAGAAAATGTAAGGTAGCATCACAGGATTCAGATGAGCTGAATGTGTGGGTAAGCACATGGTAAATGAAATACAATATAGAAAAACGCAAGGTTATCCATTTTGGTCATAGTAACAGACAAGCGGTTACTTGTTAAGATAATGTGGACTGTGCAGTTTTGATATTCCAAGGGGCTTTGGTGCATACACAAATCAGTGGAGGACAATCAGGGGACAAATAGTATGTCAGCCTTTATTAAGGGAGATGGGTTGGAGATCAGATTATACGAGTAAAGAAGTCTTATTGCAATTGCCAAAGGACTTTATGAACATACATCATACAGCACAGAAATAGGCCTTTGAAGGCCAGTATTTACGTATTCTATCAAGTATCTTTCTAGAGTAACTCCATTTACCAGCATAGTCTAAATCTAGAGCTCATCCAGATGCTTCATAAGTTTTCACACAGTACGCATCTCTAGCACCTTCTCAGGCAGTACATTGAAAGATATTCCTCAGATCCTCTCTATACACCTTATTCATTACCTTAAACCATGTTCTCTGGTCTGAAGACACCTCCTCCATGGGGAAAATTTATTACTAATTCCCATTATCTATTTTTTTCTTATATAATTTTATATAGCTTTATTAGGTCCTACCTCAGCCTCCTCTGCTTGAAGCAAAATAATCCCACACTACCAGTGTCTCCTCAAACTGAATCATTCCATCCCAGTCAACAACTTAGGAAATATCCTCTGTATCTTCCATAATGCAATCATGTCCTCCCTCTAGTACAGCAGACAAAACTGCACACCATGTCCTAGCTCCACCTTTTGTCATGTTCTTTTTTTATGCCTGGAGTTCTGTGCATATTTTTGGTCTCCTTATCCAAACAAGGATCTACTTGCCATAAAGTAAGTACTGCAGGTGTTCTCTAGCTCATTTCCAGTGATTTTGCTAATTGACAAAACAGTGTTCTATTGAGTTTACCAGAATGAGAGGAAAATATCATTACTTAAAGGATGGTAAACCTTTATAATTCTCAATTCTGGATGATTATAAAAGGCTCAATTATTCTGTTCATTCTAAACAGTGTTTGACAGGTTTCCTGGACACTAAAGAAAATTAAAAGGTATGCCACTGAGGTCAAAGTTTAGTCATGATGGCTCAAAGGTCCATTCATGCTCCTATCCCTTATTTTTTGGGATCAATTACAAAAAAAGTCTTGTATAAATAAAACTGTTAAACTGCCAAAGAAGAAAATGTTAAGATACAAAAGTGTATGTTATCATATCAGTTTGATTACTATACCTCCTCCAGACTGAACTCTGTTTTCTAAAGAACATAGATTCTGTGTTCGATACAACACCACACGAGGACTCTGTCTACCAACAGAGGCCTGAAAATACAAAATGAAAAGCAATTAACTTTGCACACAATAGAAAATGTTAGCATTCTTTAAAATACCATAACCCACCGTTATTTTTCATGTATTTGCAAATTAATGAGATACTGAAGGAATTAAATATGAATTTATAGCCAAAACACATGTGAGTACTTGACAGAAATAAATGGGCAAGAGCTGAAAACACAATTCAATTAAAAACCTAACTTGCCCAAGATACATCCAAAGACTAGACAGTGTCTTACCCTTGGATTGGTACCATAAACTAAGTAAAAGTGCTGACTCAATGCCCATTTTGGAGCTGGTGTTTCATTTGGATTATTCCGGGTGACAATTCTTAAACTTGTGTCATAAGCCTATATAGGCATCAGAGCACGAACAATCATGGCCGATTTATCCCCTCTCAACACCATTTTCATACCTTCTTCCTGCAACCTTTGGCACCCTTATTAATCACAAAATTTTCATATACAGTACTGTGCAAAAGTTTTAAGCGCTCTAGATATTTTATATAAACTTTGCTTAGATGTTTATTTTCTGTCTTCTGCACTAGTGTGTCAGTGGAAAACAGCAGATTTTAGATTTCAGGTAATTCATTTTCCAAAATATTAAATATTAGACATATCTTATATTTTGTTAAAGAAAATAACATTTTAATAAACAACTTTTCAAAAAAAAACTCAGACCCTGCATAACACTACCCACAGAGCGCTGATTTGTTACAATGCAGTTGTTCAATTCTTTATTGAAATTTTTAAAAAATGACAAAAAGTCATTCTAAACACTTAAAACAGTTAACATTCTATAAGCCAATGACAGCGCTTTACAGAAACTCTGAGCCACTCACAGCCAATCACATTAGTTTATGCTCTGCCTCCCTAGCGTGTGTAAACGTCTTGCTCCCTCGCCAATATATTCAATTTTTTTCACCCACAATGTTTAGAAAATGGCCTGCAACTTCCAGTGAGGGTAGTACATCCAAGATGTCTTGGAAGAGCATTACCATGGATGTGAAACTGCAAGTGATACAGCATTTGGAAACTAGTGAGCATCAGGTTGATGGTGGTGCCCCTTTGAAATTAGCTACATCAACAATCAGAACAATTAGAAAAAAAGCAAACAAGAATAAGGCTTCTGCAACAACAACCCCAAACTTATCATCAACGAAGGTGACTCGTTCAAGGAGCCATTTGCTTGAAAAAAAATGGAAAATAGACTAAATATATAGATGGATGACCAAACACAACAAAACATGCCTATAAGCCAGCTGATAATCATATTCAAGAAAGTACACCAGTAAACATTCACAGCCAGCAGAGGTTGGTTTGATAGATTTAAACAGCACAGTGTCCTCCACAGCATACACATCTGTGGTGAAGTGTCTAGTGCAGACAGCAAGGCAGCCCATGATTTTCCTGCAGCACTGAAGGCCATAATCGAAAAGGACGATTATCCTCCCGAGCTTGTCTTTAACGTGGATGAAAAGGGTCTATTTTGGTAAAGAAGGCCTCCTCGCACTTTCATCTCCCAAGAAGAGAAACATACATCTGAGTTCAAGGCTGCAAAGGACCGGTTAACACTCTTGCTAGGAGGCAATGCTAAAGGTGACTTTAAGTTAAAGCCTATGATGTGTATCACTCTGAAACACCAGGAGCAATGAAAGGCGTTTTAAGGTCAAGTCTACCAGTGATTTTGAAATCAAACAAGAAAGCCTAGGTGACAATTGATGTTTTCCAAAATTGGTTTGTTTCACATTTGTACCCAGCAGTGAAACGGTATTGTGAAGAGCATGACCTTGAACCTACAGCACTGCTGGCGTTTGATAATGCCTCAGTCGCCCTGAGAACCTTGACACACTTCAGACCTGCATTCTTATAGAATCAGAATCAGGTTTATTATCACCAGCATGTGACATGAAATTTGTTAACTTAGCAGCAGCAGTTCAATGTAATACATAACATAGAAAAAAAATTAAAATAATAATAATAAAAAATACATAAATCTTACTTAGTATACTTTACCTTCACATAGCACCACTTCATTACTCCAACCAAAGGAGTAATATCGAATTTTAAAGCCTACTACCTTTGTCACACATTCAATCAACTTGTAGATGAAACAAAAAGTCAAGACAAATAATCCATCAGGGAATTTTGGAAAAACTACAACGTTATGAAAGCTGTAGACAATATCAGAGCAGCCTGGGATGAAGTAACTTCAAACTGCATGAATGAAGAGTGGAAGAAGCTATGGCCTGAGGCATGTAATGACATCCTAGTATTTCAGGCTGAACCAGTCATCCAAAACATCATTGAACAAGCCAATGAAACGGGATTAGAGGATGTTAATGATGGCAATGTTGAAGAGTTACTGAATTCTCATAGTGAGAGCCTTAATAACAAAGATCTTTGAGAATTGGCAGAGCAACACATCCTGAGTGAATCTGAGGACAGCAAGAAACCTCACCACAAAATTCCTCAGCACTAGCTTCATGACGATCACAAGTCATGGACCAGTTCATCAATAATAACTTACTGGCAGCAAAGCAATAAGGCAAAGAGAGGTGTTCTTAACATAATTTCCTGCCACAGAGAATTGCTTCATGAGTAAAGTTAAGAAAAGGCAGTCAAATCTTGATGCCATAACCACCACCTGCTTTCCTCCGTTGCTGCTGTGATGTGTTGCAGGCGACAAACAGGATGCTAATGATCAATGACATAATAAAGTTGAATAAGCTAAACTGATTAACTGAAACAGAAATGGGTGTATAAGGAATCAAACTGTATGAAGGACAACCAAACAAGGTGAGGGTGTGACCAATGTGACAGTTTAACCTTCAGATCATCAATTCTTACACCATGTGAAGAGTGACCATAGCAACAAGACCCAAGTGGTCATCCTGCATCAACAAGGTCTCTGCCAAGCAGAAATTTCACAGCAGACAGGAGTTTCAAGATGTGCTGTCCAAGCTCTTCTGAAGAAGCACAAAGAAACAAGCAAGGTTGAGGACTAAAAACAGTGGTCAGTTATGGACACTGAGTGTAGCATATGAGAGATACATCAAACTGACAACCTTTCTAAATTGGAAGTAGTGCTGTACTGCTAGAAGCTCTGAACTTACAGAAACCACTGGAACCCAGGTACACCCCTCTACAGTCTAGAGAAGTCTTGTCAGAAATGATCTTCACGGCAAAGTTTCAACCAAACAGCCTTTTCTCCAAAGCAGAAACAAAGCCAAGAGACTCACCTATGCACAAAAATACAAGGACTAGGGTGCTGAACAATGGCAACAAGTGCTCTAGACTGATGAGTCAAAATTTGAAATTCTGGGCTTAAACAGGAAGCAGCTTGTCTGTAGAAGAGCTGGAGAGTACGACATGGATAAGTCGCTGCAGCCAACAGTAAAGCACAGCAGAGGTTCCCTGCAAGTTGAGGCTGCAAGTGGAGTTGGTGGTACGGTCAGAATTAATGGAATCCTCAATGCTGAGAAGTAAAAGCAAGTTCTCATCCATCCTGCGATACCATTAGGGAGGCATTTGATTGGTCCCAACTTAATTTTGCAGCAAGACAATGACACCAAACACACGGCCAAGGTCATAAAGGATTATCTTCAGTGAAAAGAACAAAAAGTTTTGCAACAGATGGTATGGCCTCCACACAGCCCTGCTCTCAACATTATTGAGGCAGTCTGGGATTACCTGGAGAGACAGAAGCAAGCAAGACAGCCAAAGTCTGAAGAAGAACTGTGGCAGGTTCTCCAAGATGCTTGGAACAGCCTATCAGCCAGTTTTCTTATAAAACTGCACGATAGTGTACCTAAGATAACTGATGCAGTTTTAAAGGCAAAATGTGATCACACCAAATATTGATTTGATTTAGATTTTTTTTTACTGTTTACTGCTCTTTATAGTATTTGATATTCAGAATTTTTTCATTTCATTATTTTTGAAAGCTTCTTTGCTTTTCAGAATTTTTTACATGTGCCTAAGACTTTAGCACTGTACTGTATATTTCTTATTGAAATTTATAGATTTTTTCTATTATGTATTACAATGTACTGCTGCGCAAAACAACAAATTTCATGACATTTCCCTGTGATATTAAATGGGATTCTGATTCTGAACCCGAACGTAGCAACTTCCGCTTTAAATATATCCAATGACTTTGCCTCCATGGCCGTCTGCACCAATGAATTCCATATTCATCACCCTCTGGCTAAAGTAATTCCTCTTCTTCTCTGTTGTAAAGTGATCTCCTTCTATTCTGAGGCTGTGTCCTTTGGTCCTAGAAAATAGTCTAAACCTTTAGTCCTTCCACCAAGGTACATGACTATACACTCCTGACAATGTATTCCATCTGCCACTTTGCCCATTCTCTTCTCTCCAAGTTCTTCTGCAGACTACTTGCTTCCTCAACACTACCACCTTCTCCAATTAAGTTTGTATCATCCCTAAACTTAGCTGTTATAATTTGTACCCCACATCGTGGCAACTATGCGGAGGCCTTTAGATACTTCCCAGAGTCTTCTCACCCTTTCAGTTTCTTAACTGTACCCACAAGGGTTCTACATCTTTTAATGCTATGTCACTTCTTTCTAAGGATTTGATTTAATGTTTTACTTAATCAAGCTACTCCACCCCGATGCCCACCTGCCTGTCCATTCGATGTGATGTGTATCCTTGGATGTTAAGCTCCAGCTGTAATCTTCTTTCAACCACAACTCTATGGTGCCCACAACATCATACCTGCCAATTTTGACAGTGCTACATCTATCATTTTTCATATACTGTGTGTATTAAAATATAACACCTTTCAGCTCTATATTCATCACCTTTCTTTTCAATTTTGCCTCCATATTGCCTGAAGTTAAATTCTTATCCCTTTCTAATTTTTTTGTTTTATTCAGTACTTCAATAACCTCCCTTGCATCCTTCTTCCCATTCATATTATCCATATTTTTCTGAGCGGTTGAACCCACACACCCACCCCCTACTAGTTTAAAGTCCTGTCCACAGCTTTAGTTATGTAATTTCCCAGGACCCTGGTCTCAGAATGGGACAGGTGGAGCCCAATTCATCAGAACAGTTCCATCCTTCACCAACATCAGTGCTAATGTTCCACAAATTCAAATCTACTTCTCCTGCACCAATCTTTGAGCCATACATTTAATGATCTTATTAACCCTGTGACAATTAGCACATGGTTCAGGTAACAAATCACTTCCAATGCATTTTCTCACTGACCATGACCTATCATCTCCTTCAATCTCTGTGAATTGTCAGACTGCTTGTCAGATTAAAATGCACGTTTGGACGGAGACGTAACGCAAAGATTTCTACTCCTCATGTATGTGAAGAATGTAAGAAATAAAGTCAATTTAATTCAATGAAAGCAAAAATGATATAAATACTTACGTCAGACTACATTTGTAGGAAAATAAACAGTTTAACAGTTGAAAGCTTTTCATGTTCTGATGGAAGGTTAGGATTAGGATGAAGGGTCAGGGTTGGGGTGAAGGATCAAACAGCCTAAATATCAACTGTTTGTCTTCCACAGATACAGTCTGACCTCCTGAATATTTGCAGCAGTTTCTATTTTAGATTTCCAGCATCTGCGGCTTTTTTTTTAATTTAAAAATTTCTTGTGAAATGCTTCCTCCAAAATGCTATTGTTAAAGCAAGTCAATGCATTGGGAAAATTCTGTAGTCACCAATTCCATCCTTATCTGTTAGCAAATAGTCGGAGGATGAAGTACACTGTCATAAATTTAATGTTGTATCTGACCAGTGATAAGCTAGCAAGACCATCATCTACATAAATCACTAATGAAACACATCTCAGTTAGCTCTTATGATACCAACATCTTCTGTAATCACTCAACTTGACTATTAAAATGCTTTTTTGGTTATCCAAACATCTGTCGCTCTTAACATAGGTAACACCAAACTGTGAAATATTAAAAGAAAAAAAAAACTAATCAAGAAAATAGCTGGGATTCCCTTCATTTATTTGGAATACTATGCTGCTTAATTGGACCAGGAGACCTTTGCTACACAGTTTACAACTAGCATCTATCACATGCACTTGAATATGGACTTTGGGCACTACAACATGCTTAGAGCAAAGTTTTTAAAATAGTGTCAGTTGCATCCGCTTGTGTTCAAAAATCAGTGATTTTTGTCACTGACAGTCGATGAGAAAAAAGCAAAGAGACAATTCAGAACTGTTTTGCTCACTGCAGTGTAAAGCATTCAGGCTTGGAGATGCCAGAGATGGTTAGCAAGTGAAAATTACACGATTTCACTACTTCAACCAGTTAGGAACTACAAAGAATTTGAAGGACTCAACAATTATCTTGAATATTACAATGAAAATGAAGATTTAGAAGATGCAATCGTCAAAAGCACTGTATGAACACAGTTCATTATCTGCAACAGGTGTCTGTGCTGATTTTGTTCATTTACAGATAATCAAAGAATAAGAAGTGTACACTGGATGAATTCCTCCATCGATAACTATTCAGAACTATTACACAGTTTTAGAGTACTGTAGTAGTTTTAATACTGTTTGAATTTGTTCTATATTTCATTTAAATACAGTGCCTATAAAAGTATTAAACACCTCCCCAGAAGTTTTCATGTTTTATTGTTTTACAGCATTGAATCAGTGGATTTAATCTGCCTTTTTGTTGACACTGATCAACTGAAAAAGATTCTTCCGTGTCAAAGTGAAGACAGATCTCTACAAAGTGAGATAAATTAATTACAAATATAAAACACAAAATAATTGATCGCTTAAGTATTCACTCCCTTTAACATGACATACCAAATCATCAACCGTGCAGCCAATTGGTTTTAGAAGTCACATAACTGGTTAGGTGGAGTGTGCAGTCAAGGTGTTTCAATTGATTGTAGTAAAAATACACCTGTAACTGGAAGGTCCAACTGCTGCTGAATCATACATCACGAAGACAAAAGAACACTCCAAGCAACTCTGTTGAAAGGTTAATCAAAAGCACAAGTTAGGAGATGGATACAAGAAAATTTCCAAGTCACTGAATATCCCTTGGAGTACAATTAAGTCAATCACCAAGAAATGGAAAGAACATAGCACAGCTGTAAATCTGCCTACAGCAGGTCATCCTCAAAAACTGAGTGACCGTGCAAGAAGGGGGACAAGTGATGGAGGCCAACAAGAGATCTATGACAACTCTGGAGGAATTACAAGCCTCAGCGGCTGAGTTGGGACAGACTGTGCATACAACGGTGCCCGGGTGCTTCACCAGTCACAGCTTCATGGGAGAGTGACAAAGATAAAGCCACTGTTGAAAAATACTCAAATGACATCTCAGCTAGTTTGCCAGAAGGCATGTGGGAGACTTTGAAGTCAGCTCGAAGACAGTTCAATGGTCTGATGAAACCAAAATTGGGCTTTTCTGGCCATCAGACTAAACGCTATGTTTCGCTCAAGCCAACACCACACATCACACATCATCAAAAATACATTATCCCTACCATGAAGCATACTGGTAGCTGCATCATGCTGCGGTAATGCTTCACTGCAGCAGGCCCTGGAAGACTTGTGAAGGTAGAGTGTAAAATGAATGCAGCAAAATACAGGGAAATCCTGGAGGAAAACCTGATGCAGTCTGCAAGAGAACTGCAACTTTGGAGATTTGTTTTCCAGCTAGACAATGACCCAAGCATAAAGCCAAAGCTACACAGGAATGGCGCAAAAACAACAAAGTTAAAGTTGTGGAGTGGCCAAGTCAGAGTCCAGACCTCAATCCAAATGAGAATTTGTGGCTGGATTTGAAAAAGGCTGTGCACTCATGATCCCCATGCAATCTGACAGAGCTTGAGCAGTTTTGTAAAGAAAAATGGGGAAAAGTTAGTGTCCATATGTGCAAGGCTGATAAAGACCAATCCACACCGACCCTAGACTGTAATTATTGCCAAAAGTCCATCTACTAAATATTGACTTGAAGGGGGTGAATACTTTATGCAATCAATTATTGTGTTTTATATTTGTAATTAATTTAGACCAATTTCTAGGAATTTGTTTTCACTCTGACATGAAAAGAGTCTTTTCTGTTGATCAGTGTCATAAAAGCCATAATAAATCCACTGTGATTCAATGTTGTAAAACAATAAAACATGAAAAGTTCCGGGTGGGTGGGGGGGTTGAATACTGTTTATAAGCACTGTATATATATTGTTACTCAGTTAAACTGTAGTTTATCTTTTTATCCCTTTTTAACTATTCCCATGAAATTTTGGCTAATTGTGGCAGCCGCTTAATTGGGCCAAAATGAACTGGTCTCAATGTGTCCCAATTAACTAGAATCCACTATATTTTTAAATTATATTTCCTATTGTTAAATTTATTCATGACCCTAATTCCTCTCCATTTCAGCTCCCCAACTTCTTCCAGTCCTACCACCTTCTGATTCACACCTCTCATATATTACTGGCAGGAAGGCTTCCAACCATCTGGACCCCAGGTTCTTAAACCCCTCCAACAGACTAGACTCTTGATAATCTTCAATATTTATTACTTTGACCAAATATCAATAGATCACCTTCAACAGCCTATTAAATATTGTTTGAAAACGATCTTATGAAGGCCCTTAAGAGGTTATACTGAATTAAAGACACTATGTAAATGCATAATTTAGATATCAACTCCTCCTTACATGTATGTCAACAAAATGATTGTGTGAATCCATGAAAATAGAATAATGTTTGGTAACTTGGTTACACCATGCATCAACTTATAACTCACTACGAGCTACTATTCAGAATTCAAGCTCCACATTTCAACTGCTTGAAACCATTTTCACCCCACTTCATGCCACTTACAGAACATACTGTATATCAGCAATTCTATCTGTAGCATGGACAAAAGATATTGAAAGCAACATTAACAATGGATAATCTTAAATCAAAGAAGCCCAATGGAAAACTACTTTAGTATTTTTTGAAGTGGTATTGCAAAGTGAGGCATTTCATACGTCATATCTGTGGCTCATTTTTGACATCAAGCCTCTCCCTGTACAGTAACAAAGACACAACTGTAGCACAGACTGTAAATCTGAATGTTTTTTAAAAATTATGGAAATCAACTGCACTGAACTCAGGGTTTGCATTATACAAAAAGGCTCTGAAGTGGCTTCATTTCGCATTTGCAATGTACCCTAGGGCAATGTGGAATCAACAGAACTACTTAGTCAGAACTTAAAAGTTTGAAGATACACAAATCAAGTAAGATTGGAAAGGAACTTTAACAGTTATTATTAAAGCTATTATTAATGCTTTTTGAGATAGTGATTTAGATGCATATCATATTTTTTACTGAGTTAAGTATTGTATGTAATTAGTTTTGCTACAACAAGTGTATGGGACATTGGAAAAAAAGTTGAATTTCCCCATGGGGATGAATAAAGTATCTATCTATCTATCTATCTATCTATCTATCTATCTATCAGTTTCATCTTAGAGTGGTTATGGGAGAGAAGATACCAAGAGTCACTCTAGATGTACATCAAGCAAACTTTTGAGCTTGTAATTCTGCCTTGTGTTGGAATCAGTTGTTGTTGTAAATACTATTTATAAGATATTAGTTGATTTAATGCAAGACTAAAACTGTAGTTTTAATCAAAATTTCCTTTTTACTGACATAATTCATAATTTTAACAATTTGTATCTTTAACAAACTCATGCATTTTTTACAATATGGTGGTTTGTCCCCACCTTACTAGCAGAAGGTGGTATAGCGGTTACAATACCATTTAATTTTTAATTGGCTAAGTATTAGCACATTATACTCATGTTATAATTGTTTTAATTGTGTAGCATATTAACTGAATTATTTCTATCTGAAGAATTTCTGTTATCTTGAGTAAAAAGGTGGTAGATTTTTTTCAAATGTGCCATCTTCGTCTTCTTTTCATTGAATCTATACTTTGCTTCTCAGCTGTTCACTTTGTTTCAAAAGCCTTTTAACTTTATTTAAACTGGAAAATAAACGATCATAAAGAATCAATGAATCCAAGTTCTTTGCTCATTCCTGAACTCCTAATAAAACACAGGCATCAAAAATTACATGGATCTGACACTGGCTAGTAACCTCCTTGCACAACAGACTTTGAGTAGAGTTTCTGTTTCAGGAGCCTGGTGTCAGGCATGAGGGTGAGGTGGTCTGCCCCACTCAGCCAAATGAGAGTAATCAGGGTCTCAATGCTTGCACCCTGGAGAGGCCACTCCAACCAGTGACTACCAGAGGCACAGTACCTATGGTTGACCACGACCGAGAGGCCACACACAGAATGCTCGTGTCTTTGATCTATAAGGAGTCACTTCCTTTGGTTCACTTATCGCTCCAGTAAATTTACAGTATTTTACAGAAACAGCGTTAGTAAGATTTTTGCAGTGCCTTCTGATCCTGCTGTAGATAATCCAAGTCTCAGAACACAAAGGCAGGTATGGATCACTGCTGTCTAGCCTATTCTGTAAGTTCTCAGCCAAGTCTGAGAATTCTATTTTTAAATATGCTTCGAAATTTAACCAAAGCACTGCTAACAGTAAAGATGATGGATTTTATCACCAATATCTGCCTTCATTAAGGGGCAACTCTGTAGATATTGAAAACTGTCCCCAGCTTAATACTCTCCTGTGAAGTAAGGATCTGTTACGCAGACTTTATCACTTTGTTCAAGATAAACAAAGTACATACACATTATAACCTTTAATTATTTCTTCAAAGTTATAAAATAAACTGTTTTAATAGAACATAATTGGGCACCATGGTAGTGCAGTGGTTGGCGCGAGACTATTACAACTTGGAGCATCGGAGTTCGGAGTTCAATTCCAATATCATCTGTAAGGAGTCTGTAAGGAATCCTCCCCATGGATTTTCTCTGAGTCCTCCGGTTTCCTCTAACAGTCCAAAGCCATAATGGTTAGTAGGTTAATTGGTTATTGTATATTGTCCTGTGATTAGGTTAGTGTTAAATACGTGGGCTACTGGGTGGTGTGCAGCGAAGGGCTGAAAGGACCTGCTCCGTGCTATATCTCTAAATAAAATAAAATAATTGAAGTGTTATTCCAATTCTACTTTTAATGTGTGGTTTCAATATACACATTAGCAATTTTTTAAAAAAAGAATAAAAGTCATTCATTTGAACAATACCTCATCACATAATGTATCAAAAGATTGTGCACACTTTAGTAGTGATTGAGTTGCCGAATTAGTATGCCAGAGACTTGAATGAAAGATCTGGAGTTACGAGCTCAAACTCCACCACGGGAGCTGGGGAATTTAAATTCACTTAATTAAGCAACCTGGAATAAAAAGATAGCATCAATAAAAGTGATGACTGCAATTAAAAAAAAATTCCAAGGATGAAAATCTGCTGTCCTTATCTGACTTCGCCAGTGACCACAGACCCACCACAATGTGACTGACATAAATGCCTCATGAAAATTAGTTTTATCAAAATGCTATAGTGAGGTATTGGGCTGGAAGATGCAGGATCCAATCAGTATGTTATGCTCACCTCCCAACAGGGTGCCCATTTTCCAGCCACACTGCAATGATTGTTCAAGGTGGACTAGTTGTAAGCGACAACTAGGCCTGGGGCAGTGCAAACAGATCCCCTGCAGATGCCCTTCTGTCATCTTGGTCAGAGATTCCCATAAATAGTTGAAGCAATCTATCCAAAGGAATTAAAAATGTTAAATCTCAAATAATTTATACACAAGGAAAGGCATAAAAATATAAATAGTAAAACATTTACTTACATTCACACCAATTCCATTTATCTGTGCTATAGTGTGGTGAAATCTAATTAAGGGACATGCAGACATGCCCACTGGCACATACTGGCAATTCACTTCAAAACTGCCCATTAGCCATCAGCATCATTCAGCCCATTAGAGAAAATGTGCTGCACGGCTCTAAACCATGCACTAAATAGATCTTACACTTCACCAAAAGATTTCTCTCACAAGCATGAGGTGACTAGCTGCCTACATTTTTTGCATCAATGCTCCATTATGATAGAAGAGGTAGTAACACAATGGTGCAGTTTGGAAGAGTGGACCAGGGTGCCCACATCACTTCATATTAATCACTCAATGCCACTACCATCAAAGAACTGAATGTGGACTTCAGAAAGGGTAAGATGAGGGAACACATACCAGTCCACATGGAGGGATCAGAAGTGGAAAGAGTGAGCAATTTCACGTTCCTAGGTATAATTATCTCTCAGGATCTATCCTGGACTCAAAATATCGATGCAGTTGCAAAGACACAATAGTGGCTATATGTAATTAGGAGTTTGAGATTTGGTATATCACCAACTTACAAATTTCTACAGATGTACCATGGAGAGCATTTTAACTGCCTTCATCACCATCTAGTATGGAGAGGGGCTACTGCACAGGATCAAAATAAGCTGCAGAGAGTTGTAAACTTAGTCAGCACCATCATGGGCACTAGTTTCCATAGTATCCAGGATATCTTCTAGGATTGATACCTCAATAAAGCAGCATCCATCATTAAGGGTCCCCAGGTCATGCTACCATCAGGAAGGAGGTACAGAAGTCTGAAGGCACACACTCAATGATTCAGGAGCAGAGTCTTCCTTTCTGCCATCGATTTCTGAATGGTCATTGAACCCATGAACATTACCTCACTACTTTTTTATTTCTATTTTGTCACTACTTATTTAAATATAAATACACAATAACACATTATATATAGTAATTCATGCTATTTCCTCCAGTATTATGTAATACACTGTACTGCTGCCGCAAATTTAACCAATTTCACAACATATGCCGGTGATGTTAAACCCGAATCCGATTCTGAGTAACAAAGTTTCCTGTTGATTCCACCACATACCTCAGATAATGAATCAATACTCATACTCATTGGGGACCACCTGGAAGAAGTACTTAAGTGAACAACGACACAGTATCTACCCTATGCAGGGCACCTCAATGTCTATGAGCAAAACAGCCAACATAGTATCACTGCTGATGTAGCTAAGCAAATCGAGAAAGGCAATATTCATCTAGCAATGGTAAGGAATGAGAGGAACTAAAGGGGAAAATACCCAAGCACAAAATCATAAAAACTTCAATGTCTTTTGCAGTAATCCAATTTTTCCTGATGTATCAGTCTATAAGAGCACCAGAAAGCTGGATATTCCTGCTTTGATGAACAGGAGATAACTGGGTAAATTTTCTACATTGTTAGATATATGTAATTTTCATAATTGTACTGGAACATCTTGACCAGCAGTGCAGCTAGTTCTGGAGCATTCTTCAGAACTACAACTGAGATGTTGTTTGGTCCCATAGTCTTGACTGGATCAGGTGCTATTAGCAGATAACTTCTGAATCAATTCTTCTGGAGGATGCCAAAATGGATCTAGTTAGCTGTTCTGGATGAAAATGGTTGCAAATGCTTTAACTTTTTCCTCAATATTCATATACTAGTTTCCACCTTCATTGAGGATGAAATATTCACCGAGTTACTTCTACCCAATAATTGTTTTATTACCTACAAAATAATGTGACCAGATGTGTTAATATTACACAGCTTGGATCTAAATAAAATAACATGCTACCATCTTCCACTATCCATACAAAATACATCTCCATTGACCAGAAACACTACTAAATAGACAATGGACACAATCCCTTCAAGAACCGATAGAAGTTGAGCATTACACAGCAAATAACTTGTTTCTAAATTCCCCGAAGTTGCATCAATCAGAAGGCATACATTAGAAGTGATAGAATATACTTCATTTGTACAAATGTGTATGTGGGAAGGGGTGCAGTCAGTAGCACAGTGGATAGCATAATGCTTTACAGTGCCAACAATCGCAATAAGGGTTCAATTCCCAGCACGGTCTGTGAGGAGCTTCTATGCTCTCTCTGTGACTGCGTGGGTTTCTTCTGAGTGCTCCAGTTCCCTCACACATTCCAAATACGTCCAGATATTAAGGGTCAGTAAGCTGTGGGCATGTTAGGTTGGCTCCTGAACCACGTCGACACTTGTGGATTCCACCAGCACCTTCTGGGACTCTATTGGTCATTTATGCAAACAATGCATTTCAATGTATGTTTTCACATACATGTGACAAATAAAGCTAATCTGTAACAGTACAGCCCCAATAACATGAGCTTATTTACATCTATTAAAAATATTCAATCATCCAATGGTGTACTGAGACTACAGTGTACACCATGGAGTCATAAATAATGTAAACAGGTCCTTCAGCCCAGAGTCTGCACCAACCATAATCAACCCATTTACATGAATCACCGTCAACCCATTTACACCATCCCACTGTCAACCCTCTTACACCATCTCACCGTCAAACCATTTACACCATCCCACCGTCAGCCCATTTACACCATCCCACCGTCAGTCCATTTACACCATCCCGTCAACCCATTTACACCATCCCACTGTCAGCCCATTTACACCATCCCACTGTCAACCCATTTACACCATCCCACCGTCAGCCCATTTACACCATCCCACCGTCAGCCCATTTACACCATCCCACCGTCAACCCATTTACACCATCCCACCGTCAACCCATTTACACCATCCCACCGTCAGCCCATTTACACCATCCCATCGTCAGTCCATTTACACCATCCCACCGTCAACCCTCTTACATCATCCCACCGTCAGCCCATTTACACCATCCCACCGTCAGCCCATTTACACCATCCCACCGTCAGCCCATTTACACCATCCCACCGTCAACCCATTTACACCATCCCACCGTCAACCCATTTACACCATCCCACCGTCAGCCCATTTACACCATCCCATCGTCAGTCCATTTACACCATCCCACCGTCAACCCTCTTACATCATCCCACCGTCAGCCCATTTACACCATCCCACCGTCAGCCCATTTACACCATCCCACCGTCAGCCCATTTACACCATCCCACCGTCAACCCATTAAACGACAACCTCCATCAACTCATTTACACAAACACTCCGCTAATCCCATTTTCTTTTATTCACACCACATTTTGAACAACTCCCACCACATTCTACCAACCTCCTTCAAGCTGCAACTCCACTACTAGCTGCACAAATAGGGGCACCCTATCTACAAGATACAGTGCAATTATTTGTCAAGGTAATTTTGCCAATGCCTTCCAAATCTGTAATATCTACCTCCTAACAAAAAAACACCATAACAACACAAGATATAGGAGCAGAATTAAGCCATCTGGCCCATCGAGTCTTCTCTGCCATTTCATTATGGCTGATCCTCAATTGCCAGTTTCACTCCAAATCACATACCATCAAGTTTTAGAAAAATACAACAGTTCATTCATTACTACTGGGGCAAAATCTATATCTTCACATTAACTTGACACTCACCAACATCTTCAAGGACATTAACAACTACTGTACACCAGATGAATGAATAAAAGAACTAGTTCAATAAGTCTGAAGTTCTATAACAATGTTTGAATTCGAACATTTTAAAACTCTAATTCTACAATTACTATAGAAAAGAAAATATACAAAATTAACCATAACGTAAAGGGCATCCATGCCTATTTCTTATTGCTGCTGGTCAGAATCTATACCACAAGCTACTGTAATAGTTCAAGAAGGTCCAACTATCTTCTAAGGTTTATTCAATAAATGTAGATTTATAACTTACTAGTGTCACCTCAAACAAAAGTATATTTTGATTGGATCTTCCTGACGAATGGTTTCGGTGTGAAACGTCAACAGTGCTTCTTCGTATAGATGCTGCTTGGCCTGCTGCGTTCCACCAGCATTTTGTGTGTGTTGCTTGAATTTCCAGCACGGCAGATTTCTTCCAGTTTATATTTTGATTGGAATGGGATTCCATTGCATCATCTAGTCCAGGTTGTCAGCTAATTAAGACATTCATTTTATTATATCTCCCTCAGCTTTCTTATATTTCAGCACAGATGTGCACTCAAATGTGCATACTTTTCGTATATTTTGCTATTACTGAAGAATTACTCCAGAAAACTCAAAATGAAAATGAACAGATGTACAACAAAACAATGCACGTTGTGCTTTTCACCCATTAACAACTAGACATGGATGCAAGGAGGCAAGGTTGCTATTAGAATATTGGTGGGAAATTATGACTGGTCCCCAATATAAATTGTGATTATAGAATTCATTGAGTCACAGAGATACAACACGGAAACAAACCCTTCAAGACTACAGAGTAGCAGCAACCATCAACCACCAATTTACTCTACCGATATTCTGATCAACTCCCCACAGAATCTGCCGCTTACCTATACAGTATAAATAGGTATAATTTATAATGGTCTTGTAACCTGAAAAAACGTATGTCTTTCGGATACGATTGGAAACCAGAACACCCAGAGGTAAGTCACAGGCAGAACATACAAACTCCACACAAAAGCACCCAAATCGGAAATTTGAACCTCAGCGCCACACTCTACGCCATCGTTTATCAAATTTTAAATTAAATGAATATGAGATTAATCATCTTTCTTACTCTGCAATGAAGGGCTTTACATTGGACTTTCAAATTTCTACAAAGCCATTGTCACATTTCGCAGCTCCTTCCAGAGTTTCGGATCTTAACAACATAAATAAAAACAACTTTCAGCTATTAAACCGGTTTTTGAATCTCTTAATCTTCCGCCCCACGTGTACTTCTGCTGCTTTGACGCATTTCTTCACTCAACTGAACAATGCGATTCAGTTTGCCTGCCTTACGTCATTTACACAACTTGACAGAGTTTATCACGCCCAACTGTGACGGAATAATGTCCAATATTACCGTTGTAGGACCAGACTTGCGCAAAGAGCAATGCATTGACTGTAACATAATGGTATTTAGCGACAGAAATAAGTCATCCAATCGCAAGCCAACAAACAAGTTTTCAAAACTCCTTTACCGCTCTTAACAACTATAATTTTACAAAAACCTTCTTGATGCAAGATTTTAACTCGAAACGCCGGCAATTTCTTCCCACTCCCAACAAATTCTTATCGACCCACTGATTGCTCATCGCCTTGCCAACGAACATTTGACATACAGACTCAAACAGGCCGTGTAGAAAAGTAACATGGTCTGAAATGAACTTTCTTGGGAGGGGGGAAAGAGCAATGGAAGGTTATAAGTTTTTGCTTTATGTTAGAAGAATCGGAAGTCGATCACGGCAAAAAAAAACCTCAATCTTTCATATATTTTTACCACGTGCATCATACCAGTTTACAAATGCACAATGAATGGAAAGATAATTCCACTGATGAGTTAACAACATTTGGTTAAGAACCGACTGCAAACGAAATCTCAGATCCTTTTTGCTTCGGAATGTGCAATTAAATGCTTGCAGTTTATGTTTGCACACATACCCGCCAGTGCGTTTGTACACACAAACTTAAAGAACATCGACACAAGTATGAACACGTGCACACATACACACAACCGTACGTAAATATATACAATCAACACTTGGAAATAATCGGGAGATCAGGCCGCATCTGCGGGAAGAGCAGAGTCAACAATTCGTGTTGAAGACCCTTCGCCCTAAACCCATCCCCCCCCCCCCCCCCCCCAGGTCAGTACACGGAGGGTCTTCGATCTGAAACGTTGACAGTTCCTCTTCCATAGAAGCGGCCTGACCTGCTCAACATTTCCGGCTTTTATTGCACATTGCAGCTTTTTTTTAAAAGGATTTTCTTTAAAGATACGCACTCTTGCACGCACATGCGCACACCCAAATAAAATAAATAAGTGGCCGCACAATTTACTAAAACATGCATTGTGCGTCCAATGTACTTAGGTGTGCGCAAAACGGCAAAGTGTGTACTAGCCATTAATCGCTTAGGATACAGATAGCTACCGGCATTGCACGTAAGACAACCCCGCGGTCTCATTCCAGCACATACACACACACACACAGCGCAATGTGGCACGAAGTTTACAAACAGTTGGCTGACGCGCAGGCGCAGTACGCGCGGGCAGCTGTCAGCTCGAGCCCGGCCGGGACAGGCGCTCGCGCCCCCCACCCACCATCACCCCCCTCCCTCGATGCAAAATCACTCGCCGTCAATACCTGCACCCCGCCGGCTCCAAAATCCAACAACCCCAGCGCTTCAAGCTCCGCCACCTCGACCTACACCTCAACAGCCGGCCGCTCGGGGAGCCGGTAAGTACGCGGCCGCCGTCATTAAATCACATCGGGGTAAAACCAGCTCTTTCGCCGCCTCACCTCCGCCATATTGTTTCTGTCTCTGCCTGGGAGATCCGAGCGCCCGTGCCCGGATGTGAAGTCGCCGGGCGCTCAGCAGCGCCGTTCCTGGCAGCGACCTGAACTGCAACCGATCAGCAGGGAGGAGGCGGCAGTGTCATCGGGGGCGGAGTGGCTGCCTTGCTTGCGTTTAAAGAGGATATCTTCTCCCCCTCCAGCCTCCCCACACACACACACACACACACCTCTTTGAGAAGTCTAAAATAGAGCGGAAAAATGCCGCTAAGTCAATGAAGTCGAAATGGAGTTTATTGTTGTCTGCACAAGTACACGTAGGCACAGGTGCAATGAAATACATACAGCAGTATCACAATGTTCACAAGAAAAAAACATAAACCACAATTTTTTACAAGAAAAAGCACAATTAGAACAAAACAGAGCCCATTTTATTGCAAACTGTTCGTAGTGTTGTTATACTGAGGGTTGTGCCAGACGATTCAAGAACCAAATGATTGAAGTAGATGTTGTTGAACTTAGTCCCGTAAGGTTTCTGCCGCTGTGGAAGCTGTGAGAAAATGACATGGTCTGGATGGTGGAGAATTTGTAAAATGAATAAGAAGCGGACTTAACCCACAAGGACAGTCTTTTCCACCACTGTAAGTATCTACATGAGGCACTAACTGAAGGGTCTCAACCCGAAACATAGACTGCCCAATCCTCTTGACAGATGCTGCCTGACCTGCTGAGTTCCTCCACTGCCTTTGTGTCAGATTTCAGCATCTGCAGTCTCTCGTGTCGCTGAGACAGTGTTTGGAAACAGCATCATCAAACAGAGAGACACAAAGGAGTTCAACATTCTCCCCCCCCCCCCCCCCCCCACACACACACACAAATGCCATTTGACCGTCTGAGTTCCTCCGGCAGACTGTTGCTGTATCATCAAACAGAACTAAGATGAGCTATTCCTGGTGACAACTTCCACAACACCAGGAATGTCAACTTACATTCAGAATCACAAATAGGAAGTGTGGAATGAGATGAGCAGTATAAAAAGCATCCAACAAGTAATCTTCTGGAGGAACTCAACAAGTTGAGAAGCACCTGTCAGAGGAAAGGAAACGTCTATGCTTCCGGTCAAAACCCTGCACCTGCTTAGTTCCTCCAGCAGATTGTTGTTCTTGATTCTGGCATCAGCAGTCTCTTGTGTCTCCTAAAAGTGCTGAAAGTTTTACTTTAAGCCACATACAACCTTCTGGAGAAGCTCAGTGGGTCAAGCAACTGGAGTGGCAAAGGAATTGTCAACACTTCAGGTCAAAATACTGCATTGGAATATCAAGTTGGTTTAACTGCAAGAGATGAATGTTTTAAGTATTGGACGCACACTGGGTATTTGTCAGCACCTGAAAAATATATTTGTAGGAATGTTCACTGCCACTCAAAATGTTCAAGAGATGTTTAAATGTTAAAATCTTTGAGGGTTATTGGGACAGCACAGGAAAGTAATGGCAACAGCACTGGGGTCCTGGTGAATGGTCCCAGGTTCAAGTCTAGCTGACACCTTGCTCGCTTTCCATCCGTGCTGGGTTGTGTGTCGAACTAGCAACTCGGGCTCGTAAAAAACAGACAAGGGCTAGGGAATGGCAAAAAAAAATGCCTCCTGATGCGCCACAAGGCATGAAAAGAGGGAAAAAAAGGAAGAGGAAAGTAACACTGGTAGCGTAAAAAAAACCCAAGTGTCAACCACTGGAAACTCTTAGTGCACTTTGGGAATCCTGATTACACAAGTTTTCAGAGAGTAAACTTATTAGTACTATGATATTCTGTCTGGAGATCTGTTGTATTAGAAGAGCAGTATGGTAAAATAGCAGTTAGGGCACCCGGTGCCATGACAGCTTGTGTGTTCCGGAGTTCAGGTGCCACATATAAGAAGTTTGTGCATTCTTCACATGAATTATGTGGGTTTCCTCTAGGTGCTCTGGTTTCCTCCCACACTGCAAAGATGTACTGGTTAGTAGGTTAATTGGTCATTGTAAATGATCCTGTAATTAGGCTAGGGTTAAATAGATGGTTGCTGGCCATTGTGTGTCGATGGGCTGGAAAGATGGGCTGTATCTTTAAATAAAATGATACATTTTTAAAATAAAATAGCAGATTAACTTGTAACTGGATGTTTATTTAAATAGTTGAAATGTAAATTATTTATTTTTCAAACCACAATGAATAGGTGTTTTACATGAAGGTCCTTTTTTATCTGGCCATGCGAAGTGCTTAAGATGCTTGGTTCCATCTATGTGCACAAGTTAATGTTTTCCTTTCCTCTGAATAATCGGTTTACTAAAAACCTATTTTAAAGATAAAGACAAAAATAAATTATTGTCCTTATATTTTAATGTGGCAAAGTATATCATAGTTGCAAAGTCGACAATTGTGAGGGGAAATGTTGTACTAGAGACTCTGCAGATGCTGGAAATCCAGAGTAATACTCAAAATGCTGGAGGAACTCAGCAGGTCAGGCAGCAGCTATGGAGAGGAATAACGAGTCCACACCAGGCTGTGTCAGTTAGAGATATTGAATAGTAAACATGGAAAATGAATCAGGCGAGGTAATAATCTTTTTCATGTGGGTCTCATAGGATATCTACACAAAATTAAATAACAAGAAGCTGAAGAAATAAAGACATGACTTTATATAGCACCATTCACAACTCAAGGAAGGTCTTTTATACAGATAGCTTTGGAGTCATAATAACCGTTCTAATGGCCAAAACTTTGTACATTTAAGCTCTCACAATGGCAAAAGCAGAATACAAGTTTTGAATAGTCTGCCCTGATGGAATAAAAAGAAAGTGAGAGAAAAATAAATTGTGGAGAATCAAATAAAGGAGCAGACAGGCAAAAGTTACAGAAGTTGTGTCATTAGGAAGGAGTGAACCTCTAAAGATAATAAGAATTTTAAATTTTCTCAGAGAACTAGGTCCTGATACAGTCCAGTGCTGATAAGGTAATAGGCGATTGGGTTCAGTATAAAAGTGAGGAATATACTGTATTTCAGGATGAAGTTGTACAGCTTGTCAGAAGACATGTTAAGAGAGTCTTGGAGAAACTAAGTGTGTAAGTAACAAAACCAGGGATAAGGAGCTTGGGGGTGAAGAGAATGAGTTGATAACACTAGCCAATGTCAATGCAGTTAATGTTGAAATAGGAAATAACCTTGCCATGCCAATAGAGTTGATCAGAAGTCATACTCAATGGTTAAAAAAAAAGTTTAAAAAGGAAAATAAGGAAGAGAAAATTGTAAGAAAGAATCAAGAAAATAAAAAAAAGAAGGAAAGTCTCATGAATCTTTGGCATCTCTGATGTTCTAAAGTGCTTCACAGCCTAAATAGGATACCAAAAGTTTCTTCAGATACATAAAGGCAAGAGTAGATATTGGACCACTGGAAAATGATGCTGGAGAGGTAGTAATGGGGGACAATGAAATGACACTCGAACTGAATAACTGTTTTTCATCAATCTTCACTGTGGAAGATACTAGCAGTATGGTGCAAATTCCAGGTGTCAGGGGTCATGAAGAGTATGAAGATACCATTATTAGAGAGAAGGTTCTTGACGAACTGAAGGATCTGAATGTAAATAAGTCACCTGGACCAGATGGTGTGCACCCCTGAACAGATTGTGGAGACATTAGTAATGGTCTTTCAAGATTCACTAGGTTCTGGAATGGTTCCAGAAGATTGGAAATTTGAAAATGTCACTCCACTCTTCAAGATGGGAGAGAGGAAGAAGAAGGGAAATTATGGGCCAGTTAGTTTGACCTCAGTGGTTGGGAAGATGATGGAGTCAATTGTTAAGGATGTGGTTTCAGGGTACTTGGAGGCACCACAATAAATTAGGTCATACTCTGCATGGTTTCTTCAAGGGAAAATCTTGCCTGACAAATCTGTTGGAATTCTTTGACGAAATAACAAGCAGAATAGAAAAAGGAAAATCAGTTGCTGTTGTGTACTTGGATTTTCAGAAGGGCCTTGACAAGGTGCCACGAATGAGACTGCTTAATAAGCTACATGGTATTACAAGAAAGATTCTAGCATGGATAAAGCAATGGCTGATTGACAGGATGCCAAGAGTGGGAATAAGGGAAGCCTTTTCTGGTTGACTGCCAGTGACTAGTGGATGTTCCACAGAGGTCTGTGTTGGGACTGATTCTTTTTACGTTTCATGTCAACGATTTGGATGATGGAATTGATGGCTTTGTTGCAAAGTTTGCAGACATTACGAGGGGTGATTAATAAGTCTGTGGCCTAAGGTAGAAGGAGTCAATTTTAGAAAACCTAGCACATTTATTTTTCCTACATTTACACACTTAGTTCAGCAGTAATGGAGCATACGGATCCCTTCTTTGTAGAAGTCGGTGTCTTGGACCTCCAGAAGTGGTCCACAGCATGGGGTGATTGATAAGTTCGTGGCCTAAGATAGAAGGAGGTGAGTTACTAACTTCAAACTTTCTGCATTTTCACTCAAAGAGTTGAACTGCACATGCATTTAGTGAGAGCTGTATAACTCATCTCCTTCTACCCTAGGCCACAAAGTTATCAATCACCCCTGCTGTGGACCACCTGGAGGTCCAAGACGCTCTCATTACATGCACGTGCAGTTTCAGAAAGTGTATATTCATGCACTTCCATAGAAGAAATGAAAGGGTTGACTATTTTCTAAATGGAGAGAAAATACAAAAATCTGAGGCACAAAGGGATTTGGGAGTCCTTGTGCAGTATTCTCTAAAGGTTAATTTGCAGGTTAAGTCAGTGCTGAGGAAGGAAAATGCAATGTTAGCATTCATTTCAAGAGGACTAGAATATAAAAGCAATGTAGAGACTTTATAAAGCACTGGTGAGGCCCCACTTGGTGTATTGTGAGCAGATGTGGGCCCCTTATCTTAGAAAGGAGGTGCTGAAACTAGAGAGGGTTCAAACGAGGTTCATGAAAATGATTCCAGGATTAAACGGCTTGTCATATGAAGAGCATTTGATGGCTCTGGACTTTATTCATTGGAATTTAGAAGAATGAGGGTTGACTTAATTGAACCCTATCAAATGGTGAAAGGCCTTAATATAGTGGATGTGAAGAGGATGTTTCTTATGGTGGGAGTATCTAAGACAAGAGGACACAATCTCAGAACAGAGAAGTGTCCTTTGAGAATGGAGATGAGGAGGAACTTCTTTAGCCAGAGAATGGTGAATTTGTGGATTTCTTTGTCACAGACAGCTGTAGAGGCCAAGTCTTTATGTATATTTAAGGCAGAGGTTGATAGATTTTTGATTGGTCAGGGCATGAAGGGATGCAGGAGGCAGTGGGGGGGAAGGTCAGGTAAGGCAGGAGATTAGGGCTGAGAGGAAAAATGGATCAGGTGTGATGAAAATGGCGGAGCATACTTAATAGACCAAATGGCCTAATTCTGCTCCTATATCTTGTGGTCTTACGAAAAACTTCTGAAGTGCAGTAATTCTTGCAATGTGGAAATTATGTCCATCTATTTGACACTTCCTCTCACAATTATTTGACTTTGTAACCATGACAACTATCAATTCAACTATTAATGAGAACATGTCTGGCAAAGTATCTATTGGAGGAGACGCCAGCGAAGCCTTCACCATTAACCACGGGGTAAAACAGGGATGCGTTCTTGCTCCAAATTTGTTCACACTATATCTTGCTGCAGTTTTGGAAATAATGGACCATAATTCGGACAAAGGTGTGTACATCAGGACTTGCTCAGATGGAAAATTGTTCAACCTGTCAAGACTCAAAGCCTCAACCAAATCAAGAGAGATAGGTGTCAGAGAGCTTCTGTATGCAGACGACTCAGCCCTGGTTGCTACTGATGTTAATATGATTCAAGAAAATGTAGACTGTTTCTCGTTTGCTACCACTTATTTTGGCCTAAGAATCAATGTCTCCAAAACCGAACTTCTGTACCAGCCTCCTCCTCTGTGTAGTCCCAGTGAGACCCAGCCACCAGTCATATCGGCCAATGGGGTAGCACTGAAATGTTCTGACTCTATTCATATACTTAGGAAGTGCTGTGACCTACACCAACTCATCAGATCTGGAAGTTGAGAGGAGAATTCAATCAGCTACAAAAGTCTTTGGTGCTTTGCAGAAGCGACTTTGGTCTCGCCACAACATTAAAATGGCAACCAAGGTCAAAATGTATAATACAGCTGTTTTACCATCTCTGCTTTATTTATCTGAAACGATGACATTCTATCAGAAGCACATCAAGAAATTGACCAAGACACAACTCAGGAATTTATGCCAAGTATTACACATCAAGTGGCAAGAAAGGGTACCAGATGTTGATGTGCTCAAACATGCTGGGACAGTCAGTGTAGAATCACTCATCACAGCTTCTCAGCTGCATTGGACTGGTCATGTCACAAGAATGAGCGATGATCATTTACTCAAAGCTGTTTTCTAGAGCGAGCTACATGAAGGAAAGAGGAAGCATGGTGGTCAGAAGCTGCGCTACAAAGATGTGCTCAAGCGCCATATGAAGAACACTGACATGAATGTCAACACCTGGGAGAAAGATGTTTTGGACAGAAGAAGTTGGCACTGCATTGTCAAGAAGACAATCCCAGCTATCGAGGAGAAAAAGCAGAAGAAATATGAAGCAGGTCATGAGTGCATTTGGTGCTAGACCAGTCAAATCACAAATGCAACCAATGTGGGAGACAGTGTCCATCCAATGTTGGTCTTGTGGCCCATAAACATGTCTGCAGAGACTAAACTCTCAGCATAGTCAACATCGAAATCAATGGACAGCTGAAGAAGAAGAAGAAGATTATTTCAATGACCAGATTATTTGACTTAGATGAAATAAACAAAAAATATTTAAATCAGGCAGTATCGGTACTCAATACGATGAGAAACAGTTACCATTTCTGATTTGAGATTTCCAGTTAAATATCTTTCATCAGAACTAGAAAGGAGATAAATCAAGTTAATTTTAAGTTGCAGAGAAGATATAAGAAGATGGATAGAAGGATAGATGGGTAGGTCAAATGCAATATCTCTGATAGATTGAAGACAGCATTGTATAGACTATCTAGACAATACATTAATGGGGGCAGTTAGTGAGAGAGAGAAAATAAATTTATGCTTATCGGAGAGCGTGAAAAGCAAACAAAGAAATGTAAAAGTTGTAAAATACATTGAGAAAAACTAAGCCAGTTTTGCAGATGGATGACTGGCAGCAGAAATGGTCAATTTTGATAAAGACAGAGAAAGTAAGTTGTAAAATCCAATATTAAGTTTACAAGACTGCAGCATGCTCAGAAGAACATAGCATATATTGGGTAACTCACTTGGGGAAAGGGACTGAATGAATTTCCCTACAGAGAGACAGAACGGACTTGTTGAGCCAAGTGGATTCCTTCCCTGTGGTAATATTCCTATGACTTTAAGTACTAGCATTATTTGGATAATAATTAACCATAACATACCAGTAAATGAGCATTTAGATGTAGATGTCGATACATGCATACCAACCAGTAGGAACACTTAGCAATATTAACAACAAACTCTCCTTTCCTATCAGATTCTTTCTTCTCCAGCATTCTACCTTTTCCACCTATCATCTCCATGCTTCTCACTTCGTCTCCCTCCCCCATCCACCTAACTTGCCCCTCACCTATCTTCATCGATCATCTTCCGAGTTTGTACTCCTTCCCCTTGCCCCACCTTTTTATTCTGCTTCTTCTGTCTTCCTTTCCACTCCTAATGAAGGATCTCAGGCTGTAATATCAACTCTTTATCCCTCTCCATAGATATGCTGCCTGACCTGGTGAGTTCCTCAAGCATTTTGTGTGCAAAAACAAAAAAAAATCCTTCTTTTCCTTGTGTAAGTGACTGTTCTTCCCAAATTAAACTGAACAATGAATATTACTAGGCTGCTCAACTTGAAGGTAATTACCGTGGAAGATAATCCTGTCTTTAGCTGATATTCATACATATGATTTTCCATTTCGTCTCACTTTACTGTGATTAGCCAAAGAGAATCTTGGCAGACTTTTCATCTCTGTACTGCAGCTAACTCTATTGCGTTACATAGATCTTAAAGCTCTGTAGGAGCATCAGAGCTGCTAGGTGGATAGTGATCGGAGACCATTTAATTCACCATTTGGGTAATTGCATGACACAAAGAAATATGAATTATTAATTAATTCTGCAATCAATGCCAGCAGTTTCCAGCAGAAAATACAACCAGAAAACTGAAGTTGTTAGAAGCTTTGGAGCTAAAAGTCCAAAGTTATTCTCTTCCTACCTTCTACTTACCATGAATTGTCTGAAACTATACATACCATATGCCTTATATGTGACGATGAGCATGAAATATATTCAATCACAGATTGAATCTCAAATCTTATGATTAAGTGCCATACTGGAGGTGTGCTTAACTGATTTGCAGCTCCTAACAAAATAATTTAATGAAATGATAACTGACCAGATGAAGAGTATCGGCCCAAAGCATCAACAGTTTATTTTTCTCCATAGATTCTGCCTGACCTGCTGAGTTCCTCCAGCATTTTGTCTGTGTAGCTAACAGAATGATCTTCTTTATCGTTGCCAAATATATCATTCAAGTGTATCATTGTTTTTCTTCAGTTGTGTGTGTTGTGGTTGGAGAGTTGTGTAGAATAAATTTCAAACCATCTCTAAGTAAAAACAAGGGCCATTTTAGCCATTCTACTGAATCTGGAATATTGCTGACCTGAGACAGAATCGATTTTATTCTTGAATAGAGGCAATTTAAGTGCAAGTAGATTAGATTCATTATAAATGCTATCTAATTAATGCATTTGTCTACATTGGTAATTTAAATGTTTTGACCAGCTTAATTTCAGATGTGTCAGAAATTTGGAGAAACAATGGAAAAACTCCACAGACGTTAGTCTTAATATAGATTATTAATATGTCTGCACAGACAGCAAATAGAAATGCTTCATACAATACACAAAATGTACTAATTGGAATAAATTCAGATCTTCCTCTGGGTAGGGAATATAATAGCGTATGACTTCTGGGTGTATTACTAGTAGCAGGAGGGAATGTTTATTTATGCACAAATCACTTATACCTCGGGTGAGACAATATGTCAGCAAATTATAAGAACATTTCTGCTGGAGTTATGTCAGTGAGGTTTATGAACAAATTATTTTCACTGTGTCAGGGAAAAGCTATTTTTAGAACTTGTACATGACATCAATTAAGCCAATTTCATTGAAATTGCTGCAAGCTATCCAAGTACAATGCAAATTTAAATAGAATGTTCTAAAAATATTAATTGTGAATATTATGAAATAAGAAGGAAGACATTCCATTCACCTCTTTACAGTATGCAAAGATGAAATAAGGCAAACCATGAATCGCTTTTACTAGCAACGACTTTAAGGTGGGTGTGGGGGCTGGGCATATAAAGAATTGTAATATCAAGTTCGAGCATTACACTGCATCAGACCTGTCATATGCAACATACTCCTGGTCTTAAAAGCACCTTACTCATATATAGACTGTTGTTCTATTTGACCTATTCAAATATATCTTCTTAATGCTTAAAGATTTTACCTTTTAACTAATAGAAACTGAACACTGGTGGCATAAAAGAAAAAAAATTGTTTTCCACCATGCAAGCTCAATGGTGATGCTTGCATTAATTTTGTTTTAACCACAGTACCTTTAAAATGCAGAAACCACTGACCACTTTCTGATCTTCCTGGAATGCATTGGTCAGTGCCGTGATAGTCTGGTAGGGCGTGAGAAATTTTCATAAAGAACTAAGATAATGCAAGTATTTGAAAATGTAGAGACATGAGAGAATGTGGATGCTGGAATCTGGAGCAACAAACAGACTTCCTGGGGAACTCAGCAGTTTAAGCAGCATCTGCGAAGGGAATGGAGGATTTCTGAATCAGAATTGGGTTGGATATTACTGGCATATGTTGTGAAATTTGTTGTCTTTGAGGCAGGAGTACCATGCAATGCATAATAATAGAGAAGAAAATTTGGAATTACAGTAAATGTATAAAAAATATTTTGTAGTGAGGTAGTGTTGATGATTTCAATGAACATTCAAAAATCAGATGTCAGAGGGAAAGAATCTAATCCTGATTTTTTGAATATTTGGCTTCAGGGTTCTGTACCTCCTTCATGATGGTAGCAATGGAAACAAGTCAAGACCTGGGTGACGGGGGTCCCTAGTGATGGACGCTGCCTTTTTTGAGGCATTGCTCCTTGAAGATGTCCTGGATATTATACAAGCTAGTGCCCATCATGGAGTTGACTAAGTTTTAACTCTGCAGCTTATTTCTGATGCAGCATTTTGACTGGAAACATTGACAATTCTATTGCTCCCACAGACTCTGCTCAACCCACAGAGTTCCAGCAGATTATTTATTGCAGACTTTCAACATCCCACGTTTGTCTAGTTCTCTTTTATTAATATAATTAAAATGCACTTTATTATAAGCAAAATGCACAAATGTGACAGTTGGTCTTGTCTCAATTTTTTCATAATCTAATGTACCTGATTTTGCTTAATACTTATAATAAAAAGAACCAACAAGAAAATCCCAAACAGAATCCATTAAAAAAGTGATCAGGTAGATTATGTGATCTTCTTGAGCCTGTTCCACCACTCAAAAAGATCCTGGTTGTTCTGATCATTTACACAACTACATTGTTCACCATTTATCTTGACTCACAATATGGAAAAGTTTGTGTAGTTCTTCAGTGTCTCACCCTTCAGACACTCTGAAAAGAGAAATCCAATGATCCATTGCCCTCTGAGGGAAGAAATTCCTCTTCCATATGTTATTCAAAAACCTATTTCCTGATTGTTATCTTCTAGATTCTTCCCCAGCTGTGAAATACCTTCAGCTTCTTGCATGTCAACTCATCGCGGAATCCTATAACTTTCAATGAGTAACACACACAAAATGCTAGAGGAACTCACCATCTCACCAGCATCTATGAAGAGGACATGTTGGGCCAAGACCCTTCATCAGGAATCAATAAGATTTTAATAAATTTCAATGAGAAATTTAAGGGCGAAGAGCCAATTACGAACAAGGTTGGAGGCAACATTGATGTACAACAACTGGTAGGGTTTGCAAGACATTACTTCCTACAAAATGAAACCAATAGCATGAATGGCAGTGATGCTTCACTACTAGATGAACTCAATGCCCTCTATGCCACCTTTTAAAAGGAGAATATAACTACAGCTGTGAAGATCCCTGCTGTTCCTGCTGATCCTGTGATCTCTGTATCAGAGGCTGATGTTAGGCTGTCTTTAAAGAGGGTGAATCCTCCCAAGGTGGAAGATCCCAATGGAGTACCTGGTAAAGCTCAGAAAACTTGTGCCAACCAATTGGCGGGAATATTCAAGGACATCTTCAACCTCTCAGTGCTATGGGTGGAAGTTCCCACTTGCTTCAAAAAGGCAACAATTATACCAATGCCTAAGAAGAATAATGTGAGCTGCCTTAATGACTATTGCCCGGTAGCACTCGCATCTACAGTGATGAAATGCTTTGAGAGTTTGGTCATGACTAGATTGAACTCCTGCCTTAGCAGGGACCTGGACCTATTGCAATTTGTCTATCACTGCAATGGGTCAATGGCAGATGCAATCTCAATGGCTCTTTACATGGCCTTAGACCACCTGGACAATACCACTATAGCTCAGCATTTAACACCATCATTCCCACAATCCTGATTGAGAAGTTACAGAACCTGGGCCTCTGTATCTCCCTCTGCAATTGGATCCTCGATGTCCTAACCAGAAGACCACAATCTGTGCAGATTGGTGATAACATCTCCTCCTTGCTGACAATCAAAACTGGTGCACCTCAGGGGTGTGTGCTGAGCCCACTACTCTACTCTCTATATACACATGACTGTGTGGCTAGAAACAGCTCAAATATCATTTATAAATTTGCTGATGATACAACCGTTGTTGGTAGAATCTCAGGTGGAGACGAGAGAGCATACAGGAGTGAGATATGCCAACTAGTGGAGTGGTTTTGAAGCAACAACCTTGCACTTGATGTCAGTAAGACAAAAGAGTTGATTGAGGACTTCAGGAAGGATAAGACAAAGGAACACATAACAATCCTCATAGAGGGATCAGAAGTGGAGAGAATGAGTAGTTTCAGGTTCCTGGGTGTCAAGATCTCTGAGGACCTAAGCTGGTCCCAATGTATCGATGCAATTATAAAGAAGGCAAGACAGCGACTATACTTCATTAGGAGGTTGAAGAGATTTGGTATGTCAACAAATACACTCAAAACTTCTATAGATGCATCGTGGAGAGCATTCTGACAGGCTGCATCACTGTCTGGTGGGGGTGATGGGGTTCTGCTGCACTGGACCGAAAGAAGCTGCAGAGGGTTGTAACTTTAGTCGGCTCCATCCAGGGTACTAGCCTACAAAGTACCCAGGACATCTTCAAGGAGCAGTGTCTCAGAAAGGCTGTGTCCATTATTAAGCACCTCCAGTACTCACGGCATGCCCTTTTGTCATTGTTACCATCAGGTAGGAGGTACAGAAGTCTGAAGGCACACACTCAGCAGTTGAGGAATAGCTTCTTCCCCTCTGCCACCTGTTTCCTAAATGGACATTGAACCCATGAACACTACCTCACTTTTTTAATATATAATCATTTCTGTTTTTGCATGATTTTAATCTGTTCAATATATTTATTAATTAATCACTTGGAAGAGGCCTTTGAAAGGAAGCTATCTAAGTATGCAGGACTGGTCAGCAACTGCCAGCAGGCTGGATGGAGAGTGTGGTGTCTCCCAGTGGAAGTTGGTTATAGGCGATTCGCAGCCTGTTCCTTAGTCAGAGCCTACAGCAATTTGGGCATCGAGGGAGAGAGGAAGAGAAGAGCCATCCGCAGTACCACTGATGCGGCAGAGAGGGCCTCAAGGTGGCTGTGGCTCAAGAGAGGGGAGCCATGGAGTCATGTGTAGCTAGCCATCTGGACACAAGCTGGGGTCTGATCAGCCCCGGCTGGGTCACCTGGAGAAGGGTGTATGATGTTGAAAGACCCGAAACACCCGATGATTCCAGGAACATCACTGATGATGTGTCCAGAAGCATCAGTATGCACACAGCACACAGCAGATACTGTAAATTAATTAATATTTTATTTTTCTTCTTCAATTTTATGTATTGCATTGAACTGCTGCTACTAAGTTAACAAATTTCAGGACACATGCTGGTGATAATAAACCTGATTCTGATTCTGATTTTCGTTCTTCAATACTCCAAAAGTATAGGTACAAACAGCATCAGCTTTCTTCTCAAGACAGTTGTGTGATGAATAGCCAGAATGGTTGCTGAAGTCTGATGAATGCCAGAAATGTCCAACAGATCAGGCAGCATCTGTGGAGAAAAGAAAGCCAAGTAGATATTGCAGATAGATAACCTTGCATTAGAACTGACTAGTTATTCAAGTCATACCATTATTCCCACCCTTTATTGCAACTTAAAACAATCTTGTTTTTCACCTCTGTTCTGATGAAGGCTCTTCAGCATTAAACATTAACCCAATTTCATTTTCAACGGAAACTGAGTGTTCCAACATTTGCACTTTTACATTTCATAAATAATAAACTGTGGAGATAAAGAAGGAAGGATGTCCTAAGAAACAAAAGATGCCAAAATACACGGTCACTGAAAATGAATACTTCTTTTAAATAATGAATTTTAAGTAGTCTTAAGTCATTAAGTATGAATGCTTAGATATGGATAATAAGCTAAAGTCATCTATTTGATATATTAAAAAGACAATTGTATAAATTAGAAAGGCATGATAGTCAGAGAAATGAGTAGTTTTAATCTTAAATGCTAGAGAGGTTCTGATAAATTCATTTACATTGCACAACTACTATGATGCAAATTATCACTAATCACTTTGGGACATAGATATTGTTAGTTATTTTGATGTAGACAATTGGCTCACTGTAATGCAAGCTTTTGAAAGTATGTCCCAACCCCAATGTATTTAATTATCTATTTTGCTTACATTAAAAGTCACACATGTATTCTGCATTTCTTTTAAGTGAACTACTTATTTCATTTAACACTACTTTATGTCATTCTGTTATAACTTTCTGAAATTTGTTTACCTATTTTAATATTATGCTAAAACTTGTCTATTTCTTAATACACTTCCCTCTGCACATTATAATAAATTGTGTAGATGATATGAAGATAGGTGGAGGGGTAGATAGTTTTGAGGAAGTGAAAGCTTACCGAAGAACAGATTAGGAGAATGGATGAAGAAGTGGCAGATGGAATACAGTGTCAGGAAGTGTATGGTCATGCACTTTGGTAGAAGAAATGAAAGTGTTGACTGTTTTCTAAATGGAGAAAAAAATACAAAAAACTGAGGTGCAAAGGGACTTGGGAGTCCTTGTGCAGGATTCCCTGAAGGTTAATTTGCAGGTTGAGTCTGTGGTGAGGAAGGCAAATGCAATGTTAGCATTTATTTCAAGAGGACTAGAATATAAATGCAAGAATATGATGATAAGACTTTATAAAGCACTGGTGAGGCCTCACCTGGAGCATGGTGAACAGTTTTGGTCCCTTTATCTTAGAATGCAGGTGCTGAAACTGGAGAGGGTTCAAAGGAAGTTCACAAAAATGATTCCAGGATTGAATGGCTTGTCATATGAAAAGCATTTGATGGTTCTGGGCCTGTATTCACTAGAATTCAGAAGAATGAAGGGTGACCTCATGGAAACCTATCAAGTGGTTGATAGAGTGGATGTGGAGAGGATGTTTCTATGGAGGGAGTATCTAAAACCAGAGAACAAATATAGTGGTGTCCTTTTAGGAAGGAGATGAGGAGGAATTTCTTTAGCCAGTGAGTGGTGAACCTGTGGAATTCTTTGCGACAGGCAGCTGTGGAGGCTAAGTCTTTAAGTATATCTAAGGCAAAGGTTGATGGGTTCTTGATTGGTCAGGGCATAAAGGGATATGGGGAGAAAGCAGGAGATTGGGGCAGAGGGGAAAATTGGATCAGTCATGACGTAATGGTGGAGCAGACTTGATGGGCCAAATGGCTTAATTCTCCTCCTTTTTCCTTATGGTTTTATTAGCTTATGGTATTACATGGTCTGATATTACTATCCATTATATGGATGATGTATCAGTAATAATGGTACATATACTTTGAGATATATATTCATTATAAATGTCAACAAAGTGCATTCGTTCACCACTCCTGGTGGGGACCTGTGTTCAAAAACTGTGGGGTAGAAAGTTCATGCACTTTTACTTTCTGTAGCTGTTCTGGGAACTTGGGATTAGTAAATATGTTGTGTAGTTTTTCAGTGTATGGAGTAGGTTGAATTTTTATATTTAAGATTCTTTCCAAAGTCATTTATATTTTTGGGGGTGATCATGAATATTCAATAGCTCTTTTTATTTTGGGATTATATAGGTGGAGAGGGTCAGCAACTTTAGCTTCCTCAGTATTATCATTTCAGATGACCTGTCCTGGCCCAGCACACAAGTGCAATTACAATGATGCACAGCAGCGCCTCTACTTCCTTAGGAGTTTGCAGAGATTTTAAATGACATCTAAAACTTTAACAAACTTCTATAGATATGTGGTTTTGATATATTGATTGGCTGCATCACAGCTTGATATCGAAACACTCATGCCTTTGAATGGAAAATTACGGCCCAGTCCATCACAGGGAAAGCCCTCCCCACCACTGAGCACATCACAGGAAAGCAGCATCCATCATCATTGACCCATCCCTCCCCCACCACCACCCAGAACATTCTCTCTTCTTGCTGCTGCTATCAGGAAGGTGTCATTTACTAGGAAGACATCAATTTCAACTTAGTTATCCACCCAATCACTGCCATAGCAGCAACCACACTCTAAGGAATTTGAAATAGAGTCGTTATTGTGAAGTCTTCAGTAAAATATCAACAGCAGTATGTTTCTGGTCTGCAGTCCATGAACAAGTAAATTGAGCAATTCTGTGTCCCAAGTGCATGGAAGGGAAGATTCTGTATGTTCTCAAGGACTGTTTGAAAAGAAATGAAATATCCCTGTTTCCTTCCAGGTGCCGCTGGCCTATGACTGCCTACGACCCCAGAGAAATCCAACATAAATGGCAGAAGAAACACACATTTTAACAAACTATCCACGTGTCCATCCTACCAAACATTTCCTGCCTCATTTCCGGCAAAATTTGGGAGTCTCACATTGGCCTCAACACCTTATCGCCACAAAACTGCAGTGAAGAGAAATCCTCAACTCAACAGAGTATATAGCGAGAAGAAGGATTGTATGATCACGTTTGTCTAATTGCAGAGTTTGTCAGAATAATAATAATAATTTTCATCACATTTGTTACTGGCTCATTAAAAATCAAGAGCACAGCAATTCATCTTAGAGACGAGGTTGGTTATTTGCAGTTTGTTTCTGTTCCACATTATAATTATGGAAGTTACATTAGTTTTTAAGCTTTTCAACTTTAAGCAGCAATGTGAATGGTTCATTTTTACAATTATTTTAATATTACTCTAGAATAATAATGCATCTCTGAAATTGAAACATGGCGGATAGATATTTTGCAGCTACTAGACAGGAGGAATTAATTTTCTGTACGTCTAGTAAATCGGTAAGTACTCAGATTCTTAATATCATTTTCTCTGATGTAGAGGTACGCATTTTCTCACTGAGGTGGAAGAGGTAAAGCCGTGGTGGCATTTATCTATTTCATAACTTATCCATGCTTCCATTTATCTGCTAGGTTTCCAAAATTAAACCTGGAAGAGGTGAAAAATACAAGCCTTTTTATTTATTTTGATTTAATTTTGGGGATGAAATGGGACTGGTGTACTAATGCATCAGTTAGTGTGTTGCTGCACAACTCTGCAGCCTGATTCAATCCTCATCTCAGGTTTTGGCTGTGTGTTTTCACATTCTTCCCTGTAAGTTTAGCTCCAATGTGCTGTTACCTCCTGCATCACAGATTAATTAACTATTGCAAAGTGCACTTGGGTGGCAGGAGAATAAGGAGAGTTGATATGTGAAAGAATGTGTTATACAGCAGTTAGTGGGCCAATGATAGAAGTGGTCTGAGAGCTAGCACAGAGTCAATGGGCTGAATGGTCATCTATGTTGTTGGAAAGTATGGTATGATAAATATGACATGGTCAACACACTTTCTAGAAAAGAATTGTTTGATTACCGAATATTCAGATCCATTTAAGAGACTTTCTTCAGTGCTGAATGTTCAATTATTGTGACTTTTACATCTTTTCTAACTCCAAAACATCTAATTTATGGAAATCAAAATTGCTCCTGTTCTGTTCCTAACCACTCAAACACCACTCTACAACCATTAGTCACAACAGCAATAAGTGTCCCAGCCAATATAGTCTAAATATAGTCATTCATGAAAAGAAGAGACCCTGGGGTTCAAGTCCATAATTCCCTGAAAATGGTAGATTGGGTAATGAAGAATGATTTGTCCAAATCAGTTATATTATGTGATTTGGGCAGGAATGTAGATGTGCTGATTGGTGAGTTTGCAGAGGACAGGACAATTGCTGGAGTTTTGGATAATGGGGGAGGTTGACAAAAGATATAAGAGAATACTGATCAGTTGGAAATATGGGTGGAGAAATAACAGAAGAAGTTCAGTCATGACAAGTATAAGGTGTTGCACTTTGTGAAGTAAAATGTGAGAGGAACATATAAGTTAATAGCAAGACCCTTAGGATTACTGTTGTACCCAGAAAGTGGAAAAGCAGTGGATAGGATGGTAAAGGAAGTGTAAGCTATTGTTGCCTTTATTGGTTAGGGCATGAGTATAAAAGTCAGGAAGTTACGTTGCAGCTGCATAAAACTTTGGTTAAATCACATTTGGAGTATCACATACTGTTCTGATCATGGCATTACTGGAAGGATGTGAAGGCATTGGAGAGAGTACAGAAGAGTTCACCAGCATGTTGCCTGGATTAGATTGTAGTAGTGTGATGGATATTCACTATCCAGGGCTGAGAATCCATTTTGATTTCTAAAAATGCAGCTGACACTTCCGGGGATCAAGGAGTTGTTTTAAGTGGGTTAAACACCCAATATATTATTTGCTTAGCTTCTTGTCATAAACAAAAACCAGCCTTCAGTTTTTAATGTAAATTGCAAGCAATAATCAGTCGGAAGTTAAAAGAACAAATTTGCAAACAAGCAGCACTGTCTTTAGAGCAAATGCTCTGGCCCACAGCATGGGGCTAGCTGTTCAAGCAATGGGGTGATGTTAATTGGCCTGCATTGAACAAGGCAACACTGGCTAAGTTATTTACTGCAGGGAAACTTACAAATCAGAGTGATACTATCACCTAGCACAATAAACAACTGATCGTGTACTCAGATAGTCAGCCCTCACAACATTAATTTTGTGTGTTTTGGAGCTCTGTCACCCGAAGCTTTGTGAAGTCACCCAAGTGGCAAAAAAAGAATAAATGATAGAGAGCAGTCAGGATGGTTACAGATGGTCAAGGGATGACAAGAAGAATGACAGAAAGATGGGTTGACTAAAATCCACTCCCCTGCTTTCGATTTCTGTGACAAATGACTTATACGGATGCAAATTGTTCATATGTCCTTTTAGCTTACAGAAATTGTACCTGTGTTTTGGAAATCCTTTGTGTTTTAGAAAACATTTTTAGTTTAGAAAACTTTTATAAGATAGAAATCCTCTAAGAGTTTTAAATGCGTTTTAAGAATTTTATCTAAAAATAAATGTATATCACTAAAAGTAAATGAACTGTGTTTAAGTCTACTTAGCTGGAATTATCTCCTCCTTGGTCGGGGGCACAGTGGGTTTCAGCAATTAAACTTGCCATGGAGGATAAACAGGGAAGTGATCTAGCCTTTGAAGGGTAGGTGGGTATAGAATAACCTCCCTTTTGTCAGAGTACCCATAGCTATCTGTACTGGAAAGGGATTAAGTTCTTCATTCAAGTTCAAAACTTTACAGACAGCAAACCCGGTAACATCACATTTGTAAAGGGAGAGGCTGGGCAAACTTAGATTGTTTTCTCTAGAATGTTCAAGGCTGAGGGGTGACCTGATAGAAGTATATAAAATTATGAGAGGCATAGATAAGGTAGATTGGTCGGAATCTTTTACCCAAGGTGGAAATGTCAACTACTATGAGTCATAGCTGTAAGTCAGAGAGGGAATTTTAAATGATTTGTAAGACAATTTTTTTTTTCACTTAGAGAGCAATGGGTACCTGGAATGAACTGCAGGGGAAGTGGTGGAAGCATCTACAACATTATCATTTAGACAAGCTGACGAAGAGGCAGGAGATGGAGAGATATGGATCACATGCAGGTGCATGGGATTAGCTTAAATTGGCATCATAGTGGGTGCAGATGGTGTGGGCAAAAAGAGCTGTTCCTGTGTTGTACTGTTTTATAGTCTATAGGAAACACAAGAATGGTTAGGAACTTTGTCTGTAGTTCCTCTTCTCCGCTGAACGAAATCAAAGCTTCTATTTGCAAGATTAATAACATAAAGTTGATCTGAGAAAATTCTATGGTCATCTTGGAAAGCAAAGGTTCAAATAAGGATAGGATGTTTAACCTAAAACTAATACACCTTCTTTCTATGGCCTACTTTTCTATTTGAGCCTCCACTTCATTAGCACAAAAGTGCACTTCAATGAATAGGATGGGCCAAAGGGCCTGATTCTGTGTTGTATGACTGCCCAATTCTCACTAGACAAAGAGGTGTGAGCAGTATTTTGTGACTGATTTTTGGCTTTAAATCTTTTGCATAGTGAAGAAAAAAATAACTTATGCAATAGATTCTTTATTCCGTGATACTTATTAATTTTAATTTTAAATGTAACTTAATTGTTTGCTATTAATATATTGATAGAGGCTTGGCATTAATACTATATAGATTCATGAAGCATACAGAACAAAGAGGGAAAATTTCATTTATTTTGCTCACCTTTTGAAGGCACCATCAGCACACTACTTCTGTACAACTACTTCAACAATATTTAGTCAAGTATTCTATTCGAACTTGAAGATTTGAATAACCATATTGATCCATGTGAAGAAAATCACCTAAATGTGATTGAAATGTAGGTTAGTCATTTTAATATAGCTTAAAATCACATTTACACCCTCCAACTTTCAATAAATACTCAAATGTTCAACAGTTCAATCAACTCAATGTAGGCTGAGTCATTGATTGTCCAGAATACAGTCAGAATTATAGATGTCACGTGTTGTACACATCTGACCAACAATTATATGCTCATGACCTATTGAATTACACATGTGGAATAATACAACTGAAGAGCTGTAATTAACATGAGCATCTTGCAGCTGAAATAAACAACTAGATATTTTTCCAGGAATGAAAACAGCCCAGAAATTATATATGAATTTAATAGTTTATCATTAAACATGATCAAATGACTTACCATCTTTCCATTTAATTGGATAATATAATGGAAAATGCTTTTCATGCATGTAAATTGTTCACTTCTTATATCAAAAGTAATAATCTGTAGGATAACATTTCTTGTTATTAACCAAAAGCACATCCAAATTATATTTATCAAATAGTTTTACATCAATAATATTAACCTAATATAAGTACCTCTCATCCTTGAAGCCACCCTGTCCTTTTTTTCAAATAAATATCCGAATGATTTTTTAAAACCATTTTCATTCACTCAGCACTGGCGCACCTCAGGGATATGTGCTTAGCCCACTGCTCTACTCTCACACATGACTGTGTGGCTAGGCATAGCTCAAATACCATCTATAAATTTGCTAATGATACAGCCATTGTTGGTAGAATCTCAGTGGTGATGAAAGGGTGTACGGGAGTGAGATATGCCAACTAGTGGAATGGTGCCACAGCAACAACCTGGCATTCAACAAGATTGTGTCCATAAGATTGTGGACTTCAGGAAGGGTAAGACAAAGGAACACATACTGATCCTCACAGAGGGATCAGAAGTGGAGAGAGTGAGTAGTTTCAAGTTCCTGGGTGTCAAGATCTCTGAGGACCTAACCTGGTCCCAACATGTTGATGTAGTTATAAAGAAGGCAAGACAGTGGCTATACTTCATTAGGAGGTTGAAGAGATTTGGCATGTCAACAAATACACTAAAAACTTCTATAGTTGTATCGTTGAGAGCATTCTGACAGACTGCATCACTGTCTGGTATGGGGGGGGGGCGGGTGGGGAGCTACTGCACAGGACAGAAAGAAGCTGCAGAGGATTGTAAATCCAGTCAGCTCCATCTTGGGTACTAGCCTACAAAGTACCCAGGATATCTTCAGGGAGCGATGTCCCAGAAAGGCTGTGTCCATTAATAAGGCCTCCAGCACCCAGGGCCTGCCTTTTTCTCACTGTTACCATCAGGTAGGAGGTACAGAAGCCTGTAGGCACACAATGATTCAAGAACAGCTTCTTCCTCTCTGCCATTCAATTCCTAAATGGACATTGAATCCTTGGACACTACCTCACTTTTTTAAATATACAGTATTTCAGTTTTTTTGCATGTTTTTAAAATCTATTCGATATACATTTAATGTAATTGATTTACTTGTTTATTTGTTATTAGTATTATTTTATTTATTATTTTTTCTCTCCTATATAATGTATTGCATTGAACTGCTGCTGCTAAGTTAACAAATTTCACATCACATGCCGGTGATAATAAACCTGATTCTGATTCCCTGATATAGTCAGATGAAACTTCTTTCAGTGAGAAATGTGAATTAAAATTTTACTCCTTATTTCAATGAGATCAAGTTTAAAAATATCAAGCTTTTCTATTAAATTTCTCGTAAAATACGTGAACTATTACAAATAATTAATTATAAACAATTATAAAGTAAGAATATTGACAATTTAGACCATTACCAGAAATCCACCCAAAAACTCTCATTCAGTGAATTCTGGAGATACAAACAAGCCAGCAAGTATTGCCATTTGCTGTAACAATGACAATGTGGATATGGTGTCAAATAGAGATTAGAAGATGTAAGAAAAGCATATGTCCTTCTCCGAAGCTTCTACATCCTGAAGGAGATTATTGAGATTGTTATCAAAAATATTCCAATACTGATGACTAATACCATATAGTTAATTAATAGAATTTAAAACAACTAACCACTGTACTAAACTAGTGACTAGTCGATTAGTCCAGGCTTTGGGATTCTAACCACTATGCTACTACAGCTAGCAACATGACACTAGGAACAGAGAATGTACAAGCAGGCATTGGCTATTTTAGCCCCTATCTATCCCACCATTGATCTATCCCCCACTTTTGCCAGATATTCCTTCATATCTTTGAATCAAAGTTCATAGTAAATTTATTATCAAAATGCATTCATGTCACCTTGAGATTCATTTACTTACATGCACTCACAGTAGAACAAATAAATGCAATAGAATCAATGAAAAACTACAAACACTGACAAACAACCAAACTGGAAAAGAAGACAAACTGTGCAAATTTGAATAATAATAATAAGCAAACAAATAAATAAATAATACATACTAAGAGTGTGAATGGTAGAATCCATGAAAGTTAGTTTGTAGGTTGTGGAATCAGTTCAATGTTGAGGTGAATGAAGATATCCAAACTGGTTTAGGAGCCTGATAGTTGAAAGGTAACAACTGTTCCTGAACTTGGTAGTGTGATAGATATCACCTGAACTATCTCAGAGGTAAAATTAAAAACTGATCAAACAGCAAATGCTGTTTGTTAAGATGGTTTTAAACTTAAGCTGCTTTTGCATGTAGAATTTTTTCCCAGCTTCATTTGTAATAGGCATGGCTCTACTTTCTATAACCCCAAGATACAGTAGTCAGAACTAAGGGCTTCTCAATTTACTGAATGGACTGAACTGCTGATTCAGAAACGACAAAAGGTGGATGTGTTTTATGATTAACTCTCATTAGTGCTCAGATGTGGCAGTTTTGTCAAACTCTTGATCCCTCCACCTTGATCACCTAATGGTCAAATACCATCCATTCTATTTACCTAGGGAATTTTCCTCCGTAATCCTCACCGCAGTTTACATACTGCCAGTGGCTGACAAGCACTTGAGATACTGCATGATGCCATATCCAAACAAGAAACAGTCCATCCTGATGCATTTCAAATTATAGTCGGGAATTTCTACAGGCTTGTTTGAAAAAACGCTGCCCAATTGCCATCAGCATATAACCTGTAGCACCAGAGGTCCCAACACACTAGTCTATCGTTATAGTAAGATAAGCAATGCCTACCATACCAAGCCCAGACTGCATTTCGGTAAATTGCATCTCTTGGCTGTCCTTCTCCTACCTGCATACAGGTAGAGACTAAAGAGGAAAGCTCTAGAGATTAGGACAACAAAGAGATAGTTGTGGGAGGGAGGGAGGTGGCTACAGGATTGCTTCAAGCCAGTGTTTTGGCTCTGTACAAGATCTCATTTGTGGATCTGAATGAATACACCACAGTTGTTATGGACTTTATTAATAAACAGTCGTGGATGAGTGTGTCCCACAAAATTATTCAGTGTCTTCCCCAACCAAAAGCACTGGACAAACCATGAGATCCACAATCTGCTGAGGGCCAGATCAGAAGCATTCAAATCTGGTGATCAAAGAAGTTACAAGTAGTACAGGTACGATGTCTGCAAAGTCATCTCATGGGCGAAGTGGGAATTCTGGACTAAACTTGAATCAACAAGGATGCTCTACAGTTGTGGCAGGACTTTAGTATTATGCCCTCTTATAAAGTAAAATCAAGCAGCATAGGTAACAACAGGGCTTTTCTTCCAGGTGAGTTCAATGCCTTCTGCAGTTGCTTTGACTGTCAAAACATGGAGGAACCATCATGAACTCCCACAGCCCCCAATGATCCTGTGATTTCAGTCTCTGAAGCTGAAATGTGAGTAGCCATCAGAAGGATGAACCCATGAAAAGCATCCAGGCCAGACGGGGTACTTGGCTACACACCAAAGACCTGTGCTGATCAACTGGCTGGTGTGTTCACTGAGATCTTTAACCTCTTGTTTCAGCAGCCTGAGGTATCACCTACTTCAAGCAGACTTCAATTATACTGGTGCCAAAGAAGAACATGGTAACCAGCCTCAATGACTATTGTCGAGAAGCACTTACATCCTCGGTGATGAAGTGTTTTGAGAGGTTGGTGATGAAACATATCAACTCCTGCCTGAGAAGTGATTTGGATATACTCCAAATTGCCTAACGGAGCAAGAGGTCCACAGCAGATGATATCTCATTGGCTCTTCACTCAACCTCTTGACATCCAGAGACCAAAGATGCTCTTTATCGACAGCAGCTGAGCATTCAATACCATAATCCCCTCAAAACTAATCAATAAGCTCCAAGACCTTGGTCTCAATACCTCTTTGTGCAATTGGATCCTCAATTTCCTCACTTGCTGACCCCAGACAGTTTGGATTGGCAACAACATCTCCTCCACAATCTCCTTCAGCACAAGTGCACCACAAGGATGTGTGCTTAGCCCCCTGCTCTACTTGCTTTACACTTATGACAGCTACAATGCTGTATTCAAGTCTTCTGATGACAGCTCTGTTGTGGGCTGAAGCAAAGGTGGTGATAAACCAACATACAGGAGGGGATTGCAAATCTGACTGAGTGCCTTAACAACAGGCTCTAACTCAATGTCAGCAAGACCATGGAGCTGATTATGACTTCAGGAGAAGTAAACCAGAGATCCACGAGGCAGTCTTCATTGGTAGATCGGAGGTAGAGAGAATTAGCAACTTAAAATTCCTTGGTGTTTTTATTTTGGAGAACCTGTCCTGGACCCAGCATGTAAGTGCAATTATGAAAAAAGCATGGCAGTACCTCTACTTCCTTAGGAGTTTGCCAAGATTCAGCATGACATCTAAAACTTGGACAAACTTCTATAGATGCGTAGTGGAGCGTATATTGATTGGTTACATCACAGCCTGGTATGGAAACACCAATGCCCTTGAATGGAATATCCTACAAAAAATACTGGATACAATCCAGTCCATCATGGTAAAGCCTTCCCTACCACCATTGAGCATATCTACATGAAACATTGTAGCAGGAAAGCAGTATCCTTTTTCAGTGACTCCTACCACCCAGAACATGCTCTCTTCTTACTGCTACCATCAGGAAGAAGGTACTGGAGCCTTTGGACTCACCTACAGGTTCTGGAACAGTTATTACCACTCAGCCATCAGACTCTTGAACCAGTGGATAACTTCACTTGCCCCATCATTGAATTGTTCCCACAAACTATGGACTCACTATCAATGACTCTTCATTCAGATGATACTTAGGTAGGTGGCGTTGTGGATAATGAAGTAGGTTTTCAAAGTTTGCAGAGAGATTTAGGCCAGTTAGAAGTGTGGGCTGAACGATGGCAGATGGAGTTTAATGCTGATAAGTGTGAGGTGCTACATTTTGGTAGGAATAATCCAAATAGGACATACATAGTAAATGGTAGGGCATTGAAGGATGCAGTAGAACAGAGTGATCTAGGAATAATGGTGCATAGTTCCCTGAAGGTGGAATCTCATGTGGATAGGGTGGTGAAGAAAGCTTTTGGTATGTTGGCCTTTAAAAATCAGAGCATTGAGTATAGGAGTTGGGATGTAATGTTAAAATTGTACAAGGCATTGGTAAGGCTGAATTTGGAGTATTGTGTACAGTTCTGGTCACCGAATTATAGGAAAGGTGTCAACAAAATAGAGAGAGTACAGAGAAGATTTACTAGAATGTTACCTGGGTTTCAGCACCTAAGTTATGGGGAAAGGTTGAACAAGTTAGGTCTTTATTCTTTGGAGCGTAGAAGGTTGAGGGAGGACTTGATAGAGGTATTTAAAATTATGAGGGGGATAGATGGAGTTGACATGGATAGGCTTTTTCCATTGAGAGTAGGGGAGATTCAAACAAGAGGACATGAGTTGAGAGTTAGGGGGCAAAAGTTTAAGGGTAACATGAGGGGGAATTTCTTTACTCAGAGAGTGGTAGCTGTGTGGAACGAGCTTCCAGTCGAAGTGGTAGAGGCAGGTTTGGTATTGTCATTTAAAGTAAGATTGGATGGGTATATGGACAGGAAAGGAATGGAGGGTTATGGGCTGAGTGCGAGCCAGTGGGACTAGGTGAGAGTAAGCATTCGGCACGGACTAGAAGGGCCGAGGTGGCCTGTTTCCGTGCTGTAATTGTTATATGGTTATATGGTGATATCTCATGTTCTTGATATTTATTGCTTATTTATATATTATTGACATTTCTTTAATTTTGTATTTTGCACAATTTGTTATCCTTCACATGCTGTTTGAATGTCCAAGTTTATGTGTTGTTTCATTGATTCTATTATGGTTATTATTTTATTATTGATTTATTGAATATGCCCACAAGAAAATGAATCTCAGGGTTGTATTTGATGACATACATGCACTTTGATAATAAATTTACTTTGACTTTGACTTTGAAATCCTAGACTTGGCAACCATTATAAAAATACTTTATTCCCTATAAATCCTTTAATGTCTTAAATGTTGATCAAATTATTTCTTTCTCTTCTGAATCTCAGGGAAGCTAGCCCTTTCTGCAGCTTAATCTTTGGGTCCTGGGTATAATTCTGTTCCTTATTGGCCAGCAAATAATCTAATCATACCAGTATATTACCTCCTACACCAAGAGGTGCTTTTCTGCAATGACATGTCACCTTATTAAATGCCTTCTAGAAATCTTAAGTATTTTACACCCCTATGGTCCCCTTTATTTGAATTTGAATTTATTTAAATTTTACATCCATCCCACAACGTGAGGGAGTAAAAATGTTTACGTTATGACCATCACAATGTAGCGACATGTCAATTTATAAGTCTAATGGTTTGTAGAAAGAAACTGTCCTGTAGCCTGTTGGTCCTGGCTGGAATGCTATGGTACTGTTTGCCAGACAGAAGCAGCTGAAACAGTTTATGGTTGGGGTGACTGGTGTCCCCAATGAACTTCCAGGCCTTCTTTGTGCACCTGCTGCTGTAATTATCCTCAATGGAGGGAAGTTCACATCCACAGATGTGCTGGGCTGTCTGTACTACTCTCTGCAGTGCCCAGCAATCAAGGTTGGTGCAGTTCCTGTACCAGGTGATGATACAGCCAGTCACAAGCTCTCAATGGTGCCCCTGTAGAAGAAGTTGAGGATTTGGTTGCTCATGCCAAACTTCTTCGGTTGCCTGAGGTGGAAGAGACGCTGTTGTGCTTTTTTTTTTGCCACACAGCTGGTGTGTACAGTCCAGGTGCGATCTTCAGCGATGTGTATACTGTGGAACTTGGAACTACTCACCCTCTCAACTGCAGTCCTATTGACATTGATCAGGGCGAGCCTATCACCATTCCTCCTGTAATCCATGATCAGCTCTTTTATTTTTTTGAGGGAGAGGTTGTTATCTTGGCACCACTGTGTCAGGCTGTTAACCTCCCCACTGAAGGATGTCTCATCACCACTAGAAATAAGGCCGAGCAATGTCATGTCACAGCACATTCAAAGCACATTTTATTCACAAAGAACTTGCAGTAGATGAGTTGTATGATGTCTTGTATGGGGGATTAACCAATTAAAATCAAATGTTGCCATTTGACATTTTGCCTAACACTGAATGTCCATTCAAAACTGCTGTAAGTAGAATTTGAAGATGAAGCAGCTCAATTAAGCAGGTATTTAGCATCAGCATTCATTATAGAGATTACAAATAATATTTATAGTTGGAAATTAGATGGGAGGAAAGAACTTAGAAAATTATAACTTCTGAACAAGAATACTGAACAAGTGCTGTGGCTGACATATCTCTATGTTTTGATAGATAGATAGATAGATACTTTATTCATCCCCATGGGGAAATTCAACTTTTTTTCCAATGTCCCATACACTTGTTGTAGCAAAACTAATTACATACAATACTTAACTCAGTAAAAAAATATGATATGCATCTAAATCACCGTCTCAAAAAGCATTAATAATAGCTTTTAAAAAGTTCTTAAGTCCTGGCGGTAGAATTGTAAAGCCTAATGGCATTGGGGAGTATTGACCTCTTCATCCTGTCTGAGGAGCATTGCATCGATAGTAACCTGTCACTGAAACTGCTTCTCTGTCTCTGGATGGTGCTATGTAGAGGATGTTCAGAGTTATCCATAATTGACCGTAGCCTACTCAGCGCCCTTCGCTCAGCTACCGATGTTAAACTCTCCAGTACTTTGCCCACGACAGAGCCCGCCTTCCTTACCAGCTTATTAAGACGTGAGGCGTCCCTCTTCTTAATGCTTCCTCCCCAACACGCCACCACAAAGAAGAGGGCGCTCTCCACAACTGACCTATAGAACATCTTCAGCATCTCACTACAGACATTGAATGACGCCAACCTTCTTAGGAAGTACATTCGACTCTGTGCCTTCCTGCACAAGGCATCTGTGTTGGCAGTCCAGTCAAGCTTCTCGTCTAACTGTACTCCCAGATACTTGTAGGTCTTAACCTGCTCCACACGTTCTCCATTAATGATCACTGGATCCATATGGGGCCTAGATCTCCTAAAGTCCACCACCATCTCCTTGGTCTTGGTGATATTGAGACGCAGGTAGTTAGAGTTGCACCATATCACAAAGTCCTGTATCAGTTTCCTATACTCCTCCTCCTGTCCATTCCTGACACACCCCACTATGGCCGTGTCATCAGCGAACTTCTGCACATGGCAGGACTCTGAGTTATATTGGAAGTCTGATGTGTACAGGGTGAACAGGACCGGAGAGAGTACGGTTCCCTGCGGCGCCCCTGTGCTGCTGACCACCGTGTCAGACCTACAGTCTCCCAACCGCACATACTGAGGTCTATCTGTCAAGTAGTCCACTATCCAATCCACCATGTGAGAGTCTACTCCCATCTCCGTTAGTTTGTGCCTTAAGATCTTGGGCTGGATGGTGTTAAAGGCACTAGAGAAGTCAAGGAATGTAATCCTCACAGCACAACTGACCCCCTCTAGGTGAGATAGTGATTTGTGCAGCAAATACGTGATAGCATCCTCCACTCCCACCTTCTCCTTATATGCAAACTGAAGAGGATCCTGGGCGTGCCTGGTTTGTGGCCTCAGATTCTGTATTATCAGCCGCTCCATGGTCTTCATCACGTGCGACGTCAAGGCAACAGGTCTGAAGTCATTCAACTCCTTTGGTTGTGGTTTCTTCGGTACCGGGACAATACAGGATGTCTTCCACTGTCTGGGTACTCTTCTCTGCTCCAGGCTCATGTTGAAGATGCGCTGTAGTGGTTCTCCCAGCTCAGTAGCACAGGCCCTCAGTAATCGTGGGGAAACTCCATCCGGTCCAGCAGCCTTGCTGGTACAGATCTTCCTCAGTTGACCTTCCACCTGTGCAGCCGTAATCCTGGGCGTGGGCAAGGTCTCCTGTGAGTGGCTATTTTCCTGTGAGGGAAGTAAGCCTGGTGTGGATTTCTGCGGTGAGGATGAGATTGAGTTTGTGATGAATTTGTCCCAGAATAATAGATGGCTAGTGATATAGTTGATGCATTTGTTTCAATTTTCCAAACTTCATTTCATTCAGCGAAGGTTAAATTAGATTGGAAAATGGCGAATGTAATTCTTCTAATTCTAACAAGGAGGCAGACAGAAAGCAGGACTCTACAGATCAGTCAGTTTTGCATCTGTCATTCAGAAACTATTAAAGACATTAAAGTAACCCAATTAGAAAAACTGACGGCATTCAGGGAATGTCAACACCATTTTCTGAAAGCTTTAACCTGATTGTGACAGCTGGGGGATTCGTATTAAACGAGGGGAAATAAATCTGAAATAAACAGTAATGGTGGCAATGATTGTCAGAATTGTCATAAAAGTCCTTTCAGTTAACTTGTATCCCTCAAAGTAAATCTGAAGGCAAATAAGACGGTACCTTTCATCAAGTATCCCCATTAACAAGATCATGCTTCTTCTCACTGAAGGAAGTACAGAAACCCGAAGTTTCTCACAACCATCAGGTTCTTGAACCTACCTGCATAACTCTAATCCTACCTTAGCAATGGAATACTACTGACCACCTCTTGCAATATCATGGACGTCACTGACTGTGTATTTTTCTTGCACTAAGGGCTAAAGACTTGTTTTTTACAGTCTTTTTCACCATATGGTATAACTTTAGTAAATGTTATATCCTGTCTGTTGTCTGTAGTCCTGCTGCAAGCAAGTTTATTATTGTACCCATTCATCACTGTACTTGTGCACTTAACAATAAACTGCTCCACTTGACTTGAACTGATCTTGCCAGCAAAGTGGTGGATTCGTATTGGATTTTGAAGTGGTCTAGCAAGCCATTTGGTTCCAGAGGCAAATAGGGATGAAAAACAAATGAATACACATCAGTAAGCAATTAAAATGAAAGTATTACAGTACAAACTTTATTCACTGAAATTCTAATGCTAAGAGTAGCACATATGTGCCAATATTTGAAGGAGTTACAAATTTCTTTAGATGATTCAGCTGATAAGGAAGTGTGCAATTCAGCCTTTTGCCCAAGGGTAGGGAGATAAGATTGAATTCTGCCTGTGCACTGTGTTAATTGATCTTAGTCCCACTAGGTGAGTTGCATGATTTCTAGTCTGGAGAGAAGAAATTTCAGTCGGACTTTGTTATTAAGAGCTGAAGGAGGAATGTAAGATAAATATTAGACCAGACAGCTGAACAAGCTTCCACAATTCACTCTCTGGTATCGTAGATATCTGTGGCCATGGAAATTGGAGACATGCAAAAAAATTGGAGAACAGTGAAGACGTGAATGAGTTAGAGATCGCATAAAAATAATAAAAAAGAACATCTACTGAGTTGGTTCAACCTTGAGGTTAATTTTGATTTTGAAAAAAAAATTATCTAGTGAATTAGCAGTTTAATCTTTATTAATCAAGGTGGAAATGAGCATTTTGCAATTGAATGATGAACAAAAGCAGTTATCTGTGTTTCTGAAAGCTAATCTCTGCTCATGAAGTATCCACAAGTGAAAATTAGTGGTCAAAGGAAGGGAAGTTCTATGTTGTATGTTTTACAATTAGCTGTGAAATTACAATACTTGGTGCTGCCCTTAAAGAAAATTGCCTCTAAAACTCTGGAGATCCCTGTGACATGATTTCTTTTCCCAAACATTAGTTGCTATTGGGAAGCAGTCTGAGGGGATTTCCACTATTCAGTAATAGTGATGCTATTAATTGTGCTCAGCTGCCAATCATATTTAAAAGTTTGTACAGAAAGTAAACTCAGAAACAAAGAGATTTTTTAGTTATAACATTTTGTAAATTTGAAGTAATAAATATGTTTAGGGCTAAGATAAAAGATAAGATAATAATAGTTTGTCATCTATATCTGTGATTAGGTTGAGAATGTACTATATGAGCCATTGTTAGTAACCGTGCAGGTGACAAAAAATTATACAAGAACACAAGGATATCATTAACAATGAAAAAGATTACCAAAAATTATAATGGTAACTGGATCAGTGGGCTAAGTAGGCTTAGAAATGGCAGATTATTTCAGTTAAGTGTGGGGCATAGTATTTTGGACAATCAAATCAAGACAGGACTTTCACAGTAAATCAGAGGGATGGAAAGATGTTTAAGGTGAGGGGCCTTGGAGTTCAAGTGCATGTTTCCTTGACATAGGTAGATAATATGCTGAAGAGGACTTTTGGTACATTTCATCAATCAGGGCATTGAATATAGAATTTTGGAGGTTATGTTGCGGTTGTGCAAAACAGTCATTAGACCACTCTTCAAGTACTGAGTTCAATTTTTGGTCACTGTGCTATAGTAAAGATGGTATTAAGCTAGACAGAGTGCAGAAAAGGTTGAGAGGTGATCTTATATAAGAGTGTGAAATCATGAAATGCATGTATGGGTTGAATGTACTCAGTTTTTCCCCCCACCCCTGCCCCATGGCTGGGAAATCAAGAACTAGAGGGCATAGATTTAAGGTGAGAGGAGAAAGAATTAATAGGATCTCAAGGGGTAACTTTTTTATACAGCTGGTGGTAAGGATATGGAATAAGCTGCCAGAGGAAGTGGTTGAGATAGGTACTGTAATGACTTATAAAAAGCAGGTTAGACATGAGCATGGATGGGAAATATTTAGAAAGATATCAACCAAATGGGATGAATTTCTATGCTGTATGACTCTACAACTAACAAGTAACATTTCTGTTATTTTAAACAATATGAAATTTTGTAATATTTCTCTGAGAGAACGACAATCCAAAGATACAAAATAACCCTACAGATTTTAATTAGCAGAAATGATGCAATCAAAATCTCACAACTCAAGCAAAATGGCATCACATTTTGTGAAAATCGTTCCTAAAAATCCTGTTTATGCAAAATATGCTTCAAAGCTTGATTTCATTGAAGACATTGCAGCCAATTTCTGAAGGGAATTTCAATGCACATGTACAGTATTGATACATGGTGTGTTAGAACATGCAACAAAAGACAAATTTCTGCATCTTTAAGTTGCTGTCAGCTCCTGCAGATTTTGCTTGAGAAATCTGTGAAACAACCTTAGGTGGGGAAGGTATCACCAACAACACCCTCTAGTTTTGGCATTTATCTATTCATGCGCATACATCGGAGGCTGCATGGGTTTCATTTATTGTAACAGTGAACACACACCGTTACTGTTTTCCTCTTTGCAAGTCACACCCATGAATTTGTGGTCACACTTACCTCCACGCTATTTACTGACACACCCTGCTAACCAATATGCCTCTTTGTTGAGAGTGAATGATGATAACATTCACCCTTTTCTTCAGCTGAACTGAAATCATTTCGACTATTCACTAAAGGCATTTAAATATAAAATTGGGTCATGCTTAGAGTAGGAATCTGACCATTTGTAAACCAGTTACAAAAGATGTCAAATCCAGTTACATGTAATAGATTAATTGCCACAGAAGGTAAGTTTGATAACAGGAGAATTAATGGAATAGTAGCCTTGTATCCTTTCATATTCTCAGTGTAAAAGCTGCAAGTAGTTTCCATGTAAAGTTAATACATACAGCAATTCATATGAGAGGTATCTTGTTCCTTGTTGGATTTTAGTGTCTGATAGCAGGAATTAACTGAAACAAAATAGTTATTAATGGACAGTTGTTCTAATTTTAACAGTACGATGCATTAGTGCCAGCATATTATAGATTAATAAATCACCTTTTCACACTTACTGTTCATTTTGTCTTATTTCCAAGAAAAACTGAATAAATAAATCATTAATTAAATAGTGTCATGTATTGATGCATTTTTTTCTAATAGGTCACCTTCACCTAATCCTGTCCTGTGCGATTTACGACTCATCAACACCATCAATATATATATATATATATGTTAGCAGCCACAATTCAAGAGTAATCATCAACAGATTATTTAAGATGTTAAATTATAGTGGGCCATACTGGATATTGAAATGGTTGATATTTTCTGTATTAGCTCAGTGGCAAATTTCATCATTTGATGTGGTGGGGGGGTGACCAATAGAGCAGTTCCCATACACCACACCACCCCTATTTGGAAATATATCTCCAGTATTTTATCTTCGCTAAATCCTGGAAATCCATCCAAAGCAGTATGACTCTCAAGGGAAATTAAGGATGGGAAATACGCACAGTGGCCACTTTATTAGGTATGCTAGTGCATCTGCTTACTAAAACATAAATCTAATCAGCCAATCATGTGGCAGCAACTCAAAGCATAAATGCATGCGGGCATGGTCAAGAGGTTTAGCTGTTACCCATAGAGAACAGTGTGAAAAACATAAATCATCCAGTGAGCTGCAGTTCTGTGAGAGAGGTCGGAGGAGAATGGTCAAACTCATTCAAGCTGACGGAGGCAGCAGTAACTCAAATAACCACATGTTACAACAGTATTGTACAAAGGAGCATCTCTGAACGCACAACACATTGAGCCTTGAAATGGATGGGCTACAGCAGTTGAAGACCATGAGCATATACTCAGTGGCCACTTTATTAGTACAAGAGGTACCTAATAAAGTAACCACCAAGTGTAAATGTTGGCCTTTGCCTTTAAAATAAATATAAGCAAGAAATTGCTGATTTGTGTGAGAGTTGCAGGTTAAGGGTATTATGTTTTGTAACTCCAGAAATTAATCAAAGGAAAAACAAGGGAGCCAGGATATTCATCTACTTTGTTTTCCTTTTCTTTAGTGAGGCACTCACATACAATGTGGTGGTGTAATGGTGTATGTCATTCACATATTTCTTACATAAAACCCATAAAGAATGCTTAATCAAATAATATATTTACAATATTACTCAGATATTAGTGAAATATTAAATACACAACATTCCTTCCTGCTTAGCTATAAGTTCCAACTTAACATAGAATGCATCCCAATTCAAATATGTAATGTATTGATTTCTGGTCATATACACATATCTGCAATCACTTGCCAGGAGTGAAACATCAAACCTCTTGGTTTAAGGAGCCCTCAGTTTGTCTCAGCTGTTTGTCCTGCATACTCCTTCTGAGATTGGGATTGAGGAGATCCAAATGTGAGCGCAACCGACGACCCAGGAACAGCATAGCTGGTAAGTTTTTGCGATATGCAAGGAAGAATTTGGCAGACCTTCTGATCCAGTGTTATGTTCTTCTGACATTGCTCGCAATGCATTCTTTAGACTCTGGACAAACATTTTTACCAAGCCATTTGTGGTTGGGTGGCACAGCGCAGATGTAACATGTCTTATTCCATTCATTTTGTAGGATTGACTGAAACTGTTCTGTAATAAACTGTGGTCCGTTCTCACTGACTAAGTATTCTCAAACACCTGTCTTTGAGAAGAGGCTTCCCAGCACATCCACTCTGTGTGAGCTGTAGTGGAGGCTATTGGGAACGCTTCTGGCCATTTTGTAGCTCCAACCAAGGAAGTTGTGCCAATGAGGGGTCTGGCAAAATCGACATGAATCTTCTGCCAGGGCAACGCAGGCCATTTGTGGGGATGCGAAGGCGCTGTTCTTGGCATCTCCTGGACATGCTAGCATCCAAAACAATACATGGCAAGCCTCTTGATCTGCAGATCTATCCCAGGCCACCAGACAAGGCTTCGAGCTTATGCTTTCATTTTGACCACACCTATAAGGCCAGTATGTAGCTCCTTCAACACTTTAACTCTCAGTTTGGATGGTACAACAACTCTCAATCCCCACAGAAAGCAACCCCCATCAAGGGCAAGTTCATCCCTGTGCTGGTAAAACTGTGGGAACTGGAGTTTCTGCTGCACATTCCAACTATTTTGGGTTGCCATGCAGACCTGAGACAGTGAGGGGTCTTGTTTGGTTTCCCTTTGGATCATCTCTGCAATTACCTGGAGACTTTTAATTTGCATTAGGGAGAATACGTCAAGAGGAGTGTATTCTATCTGTAAATTTTTCAGGTTTTTCCTTTTCCAAGGGTAAACAGGAGAATCCATCAGCATTTCTATGATTAGTTATCCTCTTGAATTCGATCTTGTAATTGAATCCTCCAAGAAACAGAGCCCATCTCTTTATTAATTTTGACCATGCGGTCACCGGAACACCTGTCTATGGATTGAAAATGGACGCTAGTGGTTGATGATCGGTAATGAGGTTAAACTCTCTCCCATAAAGGTACTGTTTAAAACGTTTTGCACCCCGAACCAGAGTCAAGGCCTCTATGTCAATCTGTGCATAATTTTTATCAGCAGCAGTTAGGGAATGTGATGCAAAGACTATGGGGCATTCACTTCTATCACTCATAGCATGTGATATGACTGCTCCTATACCATAAGGCACCTTTTGGAAAGCCACCTCACTGCTTTGTCCATTGCCTTTTCTTCCCAATCTGTAGTAATAAGTTCAAGGGGTTGAGCACAGTAACCAGGTTTGGCAGAAACTTGTTATGGTAATTGACAAATTCTATAAAGGTCTGCAACTGTAACATGTCCTTTGGCCTTGGGACATCCACCACTACTTGAATTTTCTGAGCACACTTTTGTAATCTTGCCCATCAATGGTGTGACTACAGTAAGCAATGCTTGGTTTAAGTAATTCACAGTTGCCACGTCCTGCTCTGAGCCTATAATCTTCTAATCTTTTTAACATTGTCTTTAGATTTTGGAGATGTTCCTTGTCATCCTCACTGGTAACAATTATGTCATCCAGCTAACATAGAGTACTTGGGCAGCCTTGCAGCACTTGGTCCATAGCTTTCTACCACAGTGTGGGTGCAGATGCTTCTCCAAAAATAAGCCAATCATAGCAATAAAATCCTTTGTGAGTGTTTATGGTGAGAGACCCTTTGGACTCTTCTACCATCTCTGTCTGTAGGTAGGGCTTAGCTAAGTGCACTTTGCTGAAGTGTTTCCCACGAGAAAAAATTGCAATGATATCTTCTCTCCTGGGCAGAGAGTATTAATTTACTTTCAGTACTGGGTTGATGGTGACCTTAAAATCATCACAGATCCAGACAAACCTATTCTTCTTGGGTACTGGGATCACTGATGTTGCCCATGGGCTCCACTCAACCTTGGAAGAATTTCCATAGCCTCCATGCGATCTAGCTCACTGACTACTTTATCATGGATGGTATAAGGAGCCAGATGGGCTTTGTAAAACTTGGGTGTGGCAATTAACACTATTTAACCCTTGATATGTTTGAGTTTTCCAGTGCCATCCCTGGACATGGCTGTGACATCATCCAGTATCATACTTAATTCTCTTGCAGTTCAGTTTAATGCTGAATAAATCTCCAATCAAGTTGCAGTTATCTCAGCCAATTACGGCCTCACACTGCTGCCCTCCAGTTTTTACCACATACAAGCCCAATGTGACTTCTTGGTGTCCGTATTTCATTGTTACAAATGACATTTTCACAGGAGTTATCCTTTCTCCAGTATAGGCTCTTAGCTGGATATCTGCAGGTTTCAGTTCATTATCTTTGAAATGCCATTCAAAATCATTTTGTGGAATGACTGAGACAGCCAAGCCAGTGTCCAATTCCATTTTAATTAATTTGCTGTTCACTTCTGGTGTAAACCAAATTGCTTGTCTCTTGTAAGTTTTCACATTGAAAGTCTCAAGGTTACTCAGCCCTGTGTCACTCTCATCATTATCATATTTTTCATCAACAGTATGCAGATTAGTGCTTTTTTTGAAACTGCAAGTTGACTTTTTAACTCTTTCTCTTTCCTGTCCATTTATTGTTGTCTGCCCAATATGCTCTTTGTATATGCCCTACTTTGGTGCATTGTCTGCAGGTTTCACCTTTAAATCTGCATTGTACTGGTGTATACGAGCCCCTGCCACAACGGTAAACACAATTTGTTCAGCCAGGTAAGTTTCCATTTTGTTCACACTCACTTTCATTCCTGACTGTAACTTAATTGTGTCTTTTGCTGCTGTTTCTATCACTACAATGATTTCAACTGTTCTTTTAAATGTGAGTTGTGCTTCAGTTAGGAACTTGATTTTGAATACATTCTTGTAAGATTCCACAAATTAAATGATTTCTCTATGCATCATTAAGCCCAGCACTGACCTGAAGAGATTCAGACAATTTCCTCAATTCAGCCACATAAACTGAAATGGATTACACTTCCTTTTGATTCTGGTCACGAAACCTAAAGTGTTCTGCAATCAACAGTTGTTCCAAATATTCTTGCAATAATTTCACGAAAGCTCATTTCAGCTGGTTTAGTTGGAACAGTTAAATAGATAAGCAAACTGTATACTTTTTCAGCTATTCCACTTTTTCATTTGCTTCAAAATACTGCTCAATTCATTCAGTATACCTCATCTAGTTATCTGTTATTCAAACATATCTATCTTTCTGATGTAGCCAGCCAGTTTTGTTTTTTTTCTAGTTATTATAATTGCCCATTACACACTGTTTATGAACTCATGGGTGTAATCACTGCTTGTTAATTTTGCTTGTTAGATTTTCTTTAGTGAAGCGCTCACATATGACATGGTGGTGTAATGATGTATGTCATTCACATGCTTCTTACATATAATCCATAATGAATTATGTAAACAAGCAAAGAATGCTTTATCAAACAATATATTTACAATATTACTCAAATATTATAGAATATTAAATACACTACAAAGTGTAGGCCAAAACATGGTACAATGCAGACACTAGAATGCAAAATGCTGGAATTTGGAGCAACAAACAATTTCAATGTTTCAGGTTGAAACCCTCCAATGGTCATGAAAATATTGACAAATCCTTTCCCTGCACAAATAGTACGCAATCCACTTAGTTCCTGCAGCAAATGGTTTGTTGTTACAACAAGAGAGATTTACCCATTCTACACACTGTCACAGTATCTCTCAAGAAAGAGAACAAAGAGAATGTAGACCTTTAGTGTAAGATCTTACCTTTGATTGTATTACCATTTGGATATCCTGTGTCTTACAAATATACTGAGATCTGCCCAAACCACTTCCATGGCACAAGTTGCCCCTAGCAACAGCAAGTTATTATCCACTGAAATGTATGGTACTGTGCTGCTAAGATTGATGTCAGTGATGTTTATGGACTAAAGTGGAAACAAGAAAAATGAGTTTAGCAGAAGTTGCATGTTGAGAAAGCTTGGGCTTTTTCTTTGGAGCAAAGGAGGATGACAAGAGACTTATAACTAGAGACTTTTGCAGAGGTAAGTTTTTCCACACAGAGTGGTAGGTATGTGGAATGCCCTGCCAAGGGTAGCGAAACATGCATATACATTGAAGACATTAAATAAATTATTGTACAGGCACATGGATGAGAAAAAAATGGAGGGCTATGTAGAAGAGAAGGGTTAGATTCATCTTACAAGGTCAGCACAACATCATGGCATGAAGGGTCTTTGCATTCTGAAATATTAATTTCCCCCCAATGGATCCTTTGATTTGCATGACCCTGAATTCGCCTTTGGGACTTGAACGTCCCTGACAGAGCCAGCAAATATTGTCCACCTCTACTTGTCCTCAAAAAGCTGCTGGTGAGTTGTCTTCTTGAAAGCTTGCAAACTTCATGAAATCCTGTTGAAGGTGCTCCCAATGAACCCTCATTGAGGAGATTCCAGGATTTGAACTCAGCAACAATGTAGGAATGGCAATGTATTCCCAAGTCAGGGCACTGTACAAACTAAATGGGAAATTTCAGATAATGATATTCCCCTGCATCTTCTCCTACTTGGTGATAGTTGTCAGTAGTTTGTGAGATGGTGCAAGAGTAGCCTGGGTGAGTAACGGAAGTTAATTTTTTAGATGATATACACTTCAACCATGTTCTGCTGCTAGAATGATATTTAATATTATTGAAGAGATACTGAGCAAGCAGTCTACATTGTCCTGGATGGTGTCAAACTTCTTGAGAGTTGTTGATACTCCACTCACCTCAGCAAATGCTTCCTGTTTTATAGTAAGTAGAAAATGCGAGTAATTAATGTGGAAATGGCTGCTGTGCTTCAAATGATGTCATTATATACAAGTCTCTCACCAGGCAAATGAAAGTCAAAGTCAAGTTTATTGTCATATGCACAAGAATATGCAAAGAAAAGTGCGATGAAAAACTTACTTGTAGTAAAATCACAGGCAGATGGTACACAACATTCAGGAGAAAAAGATAAATTTAACATGAATTATACAAGAGAGAACACAATTAGGACAAAAATACAATATATTGTAATGTGAAGGAGTCAAAGTGAACATAAGTATTTCTTTAGTGTGGGGATTAGGTTTATGAACTGAATGATTGAAAGGAAATAAGTGTTGTTGAACCTGATGGTTCAGACTTCAGACTTCTGATCCTCTTGCCCTTCTGCTCTCCTGCGAGAACATGGCATGGCCTGGATGTTGAGGATGTTTGATGATAGATATTGTCTTCTTGAGGCAGCGCCAGATGTAGATACTTTCAATAGTGCGGAAAGATGTGTATATGATGTTTACGGTGTATTGGGTCCACTACTCTCTCCAGGTTATTTATTACATTGAAGCACATTCAATACCAGACTATGATGCAACCAGTCAGGATACTTTCATTAATGCATCTGTAGAAGATTGTTATTATAATTGGTGACGTGCTGAACCTTCTTAACCTGCTGGGGAATGAAGATGCTGGTGCATCTTCCTTGTGCTGCATCTATGTGCTAGGTCTAGGACAAGCCATCTGATATATATATATTCACACAAGAATATTCTGACCCTCTCAATCACTGATTGACCAATGTAGACTGGGAATTTTCCTGAATTCAATAATCAGTTATTTAGTTTTACACTTACATTGTCAAGTATGCCAAGATGACTAAGGCCAATAAGTGCTCAGGCCAGTTTATGGGATTATTGTAGGGTTATTGTTCAAAGTTCAAAGTAAATTTATTAGCTAAGTATGTATATGTTACCATCTACTACCCCGAGGTTCATTTTCTCTCAAGCTTTCACAGTAGAACGAAGAAAAGCTACACACAATTTGACAAAAAACAACGTGCAAAAGAAGACAAACTATGCAAATACAAAATAATAATACATACAACTTACAACTGAGACTGCTCAAGCAGTTAAAAGAAGAAAGACATGCATGACAGACATGCATGTCAAAAGGGCAATGTTGCATTAGTTATGGGGGGACTTCAAGACGCAGGGGGATTGGAAAAATCAGGTTGGTGCTGGATTGATTAGAGAGCTTAAGGTAAAAGAACCCTTAAAGAAGACATCATAATATGATGGAATTCATCCTGAAATTTGAGAAGGAGAATCTAAATTCAGATGCAGCTATATTACAGTGGAGTAAAGGGAATTACAGAGGCATGAGAGAGGATTTAGCCAGAATTGATTGGAAAAGAACACTGGCAGGGATGATGGAAAGCAGCAATGGCTAGAATTTCTATAAGCAATTCGGAAGGCACAGTATATATACATCCCAAAGAGGAAGACATATTCTAAAGGAAATATGACACAACCGTGGCTAACTAGAGAAGTCAAAGCCAACATAAAATCCAAAGAGAGGGCATATAATAGAGCAAAAATTAGTTCAAGTTAAAGAATAGAGAAGCTTTTTAAAACCACAGAAGGCAACTAAAAAGTCATTAAGAATGTAAAGATGGAATATGAAAGTAAGCTGGTCAATAATGTTAAAGAGGATACCAAAAGTTTCTTCAGATACATACAGTGTAAAAGAAAGGTGAGAGTGGGTATCAGACCACTGGAAAATGATGCTGGAGAGGTAGTAATGTGGAGCAACAAAATGGTGGACAGACTGAATAAACATTCACTGTGGAAGACTCTAGCAATATGGTGTAAGTTCCAGGTGTCAAAGGGCTTGAAGTGTGTGATGTTATCATAACTAGAGTGAAGGTACTTGGGAAACTGAAAGATCTGAAGATCGAAAAGTCACCTGGACCAGATGGTGTACACCCCAGAGTTCTGAAAGAGGAGGCTGAAGTGATCTTGGAGGCATTAGTAATGATCTTTTAAGAATCACTAGATTCTGGAATGGTTCCAGAAAAATAGGAAATTGCAAATGTCACTCCACTCTTCCAGAAGGGAGAGAGGCCCAAGAAAGGCCTTTAACAAGGTGCCACACGTGAGGCTGATTAACAAGCTATGGACCCATGATATTACACGAAAGATTCAGGCATGGATAAAATAGTGGCTGACTGACAAGAGGATGAAAATGAGAAAAAATGGGAGCCTCTTCTGGCTGACTGCTGGTGACTACTGGTGTTCCACAGGGGTCTGTGTTGGGACCGATTCTTTTTACATTATATTTTAATGATTTGAATGATAGAATTGATAGATTTGTTGCAAATGTTGCAGATGATATGAAGGTAGGTAGTTTTGAAGAAGCAGAGAGGCTATAGAAAGACTTAGACAGATTAGGAGAATGGGTAAAGAAGTGGCAGATGGAAAACTGTTGCGAGTGTATGGTCATGCACTTTGGTAGAAGAAATGAAAGGGTTGATTATTTTCTAAATGGAGAGAAAATACAAAAAACTGAGGTACAAAGGGACTTGAGAGTCCTTGTGCAGGATTCCCTAAAGGTTAATTTGCATATTTAGTCTGTGGTGAGGAAGGCAAATGCAATGTTAGCATTTATTTCTAGAGGACTAGAATATAAAAGCAAGGATGTAATGATGAGATTTTTAAAGCACTGGTGAGGTCTCACTTGGAGTATTGTGAGCAGTTTTTGGGCCCCTTCTCTTAGAAAGGAGGTGCTGAAACTGGAGAGGGTTCAAAGGAGGTTCACGAAAATGATTCCAGGATAGAATGGCTTGTCATATGAAGAGCGTTTGATGACTCTGGGCCTTATTCACTGGAATTTAGAAGACTGAGAGGTAATCTCATTGAGACCTATGAGAAAGGACTTGATAGAATGGATGTGGAGAGGATGTTTCTTAAGGTGGGAGTATCTAAGCCCAGAGGACACTGCCTCATAACAGAGGGGTGTCCTTTTCGAATGGAGATGAAGTGGAATTTCTTTAGCCAGAGAGTGGTGAATCCATGGAATTTTTTTGCCACAGGCAGCTGAGGAGGCCAAGTCTTTATGTATATTTAAGGCAGAGGTTGATAGGTTCTTGAATGGTCAGTGCATGAGTGGATATGGGGAGAAGCCAGGAGTTTGGAGCTGAGAGGAAAATTGAATCAGCCATGATGAAATGGCAGAGCAGATGTGATGAGCCAAATGTCCTAATTCTGCTCCTGCATTTTATGGTCTTTTGAAATGGTCATTAGAAGAAACACATTCATACTGTCTATATATTATCAAGTAACAGAACTTGAGACTGACATGACAGCATACAGGGCCAAATTTCCTCAACAGTTTATAGCACAATATCCCTTCATGCAAGTAAATGCACAACGGATAGCAGATTGATCATAAAAAACAGATATGTTAAACCAAATAAACATGAAGTTTTACAAGAGCTAGAAAGAAAGCTCCACAATGTTATACAAGAAACTAATGAAGAGGCCGCCCCTGAAGCACTGATGAAAATAGAATTACTTCAACCAGTGCTCCATATCCTGATGGGTATGAGCAACAACACAGATGTAGAGCCTCTGCAGTATGCTGATGAAGAAGCTAAGCTTACAGACAAAATTACCCTAACATCTAACACCATACTAACAGAATACATGGGTACTGACTCAACAAAAAGAGCCTACATACCAAAACAAAGGATGTTATCAAAATTTGCAAATATTGTTAATATTCTCAAGAATATTATATTAACCCAATATTTAGGAAAACTTGAAACATTTGAAGAACTACACACCATAACATACTACACAGCATTAATGGCAATGCAGTGTAATAGCTACAAAATAGAGGCACTGATAAATAGAAACTCAAAACTGAGTACAGAAATGAAAACACCAAAATGGTAGAAGAGATTAAGAAACGAAATTGAAACCTTAAGGGCAGAAATAGCACACCCGAAGAATATAAAATGGATAACACAAGCAAGGAAATTAAGAGAAAAGCTAAGGAAGTGCTAAGGAAATATAAGGTCCACACAAGATAAGATCAACCTAACAAAAGCATTGTAGAATTTGTAAATACATTAAAGCAAAAGCTTGGTGCATACAAAGCTAGAATAAATTGATGCATGAAATTGATACATCAAAATATTGTCCAGTTACTTGTTTACAAACTATATATACAGGTGCAGCATTATGCATCTCACATTAATCATTTCTTGCCATAATATACCTACTGAAGAGCAAAAAGGATTCATAAGTGTATGGAAGGATGTAAAGAATAACTGATAACAGATTCTGTAATTCTAAATCAAGCCCAGTGGAAAAGTAGAGATCTTTCATGTTGTTATATTGACTACCAAAAGGCATTTGATTCTGTCCCACACACATGGTTAATAGATGCTCTTAATACATATAAACTATATCCAATACTTGTGAAATTCCTACAGCATCTGATGAAGCATTGGTGTACTATGATCACCTAATCTATGAACAACCAAAACAAAACAACCAAATGAATTATACCTTGATACACCTATGGATCATTTGAAATGATATGCTCCTTAATCAGTAAAGTGAAAACAATTAATTCAAATAGTAGAACTATTTTCTAAAGATATAAGCATGAACTTTTGACTAGGTAAGTAGAAAACATTGAACATAAAGAAAGATGCAATAGAACTAGTTGACTATAAAACAGGATACAATACGAATATGAAACATATAAGCATCTGGAATATCAACAAGCAAAGAAAATAGATCTCAGTTTGATAAAGGGAAGACTTTTGACAGAATTTACTTCAAGGTTTAAGAAAATCTGCCAGAGTTCAATAGTAAAAATATAACAAAGGCAAGAAACACTTTTGCTATCAGCATATTTGCATATTCCTTTGGCATAATATCTTGGTCTGAAACCAATCTGGAAAAATTACAAAGAAAAATAAGAACTGAAATAACAAATGTTAGAATGCACTATGTACCCTCAAACACACTTAGATTAACACTATCCAGGACAGAAGGAGGAAGAGCAATAACAGACATAAAAAAAAATTACACAACAGACAGATTAAGCTTCTAAGGATATACTTTCATCAGTGAAAACAGGATTCAGCACTTCACATGAGCATGTGCAATTCTGATAAGAAGTAAACACCTCTAAACTCGAAGCACAACCCAGAAAAATGAAGACATTATCACTATAGAAGAAAACTATGGAAGAGTTTGATCCTCCATGGAAAAAATCTAAGCAGACTAGATCTCAACAAGGAAGGGTCAAATACCTGGCTCAGCGTTGGAGACCTCTTTCCAGAAACAAAGGGATTTGTTGTGACAATATAAGACCAGTTGGTTAACACAAGGAGCAATCAAAATACATTCTAAAAAACCAACAAATTCAAAATTATGTATGCAGAAAATGCCAAGAGAAACCAGAAGCAATCCAACATATTACAGGATCCTGTAGCAGTTTAACTCAATCTGATTGCTTACACAGGCATAATCAAGTGACAAGCATCATTTACCAAAGTCTTGCTTTAAAATCCAAACTTATAAAAGACACCATACCTTACTATAAATACAATCCTTATCCAGTTTTAGAGTCGGAGTCCAACAAATTACAATATGTTATGACCAATCCATTATTATAGGTAGGACAATTCATAATAGCCATCTGGATATAATATTACAAGGTAAAGAAGCAAGAATAATTTACTTATTAGATATAGCTATTCCAAACACACATAACATACTGAAATCAATAAGTGAATAAAACAGAAATGTGCTGAATTAAAAGAGAAAATTGAAAGACTATGGAACATGAACAGGCAACTCATTGTTCTAATAGTAATATCTACAACTGGTATCATCCCAAAGTCACTACATAATTGCATTAATCAATTAGGCCTACACAGCAATATTTCTGTAAATCTTCAGAAAGCCACAATACTAAACATCAATACAATAGTCTGAAAGTTCCTAGCAATTGAGAAATGAGTGTGCTTGGCTGTGTCTGTACCTCAGGTTTTACCAGCCTGAGCTGAGAAGAAAATAACAGTATAATAATACTACAAGTCTGGTCCAGTATTAGAGTCAGAGTCCTACAAATTATATTATGACTGATCTATTATTACAGATAGGACAATCCATAGTAACGGTCCGGATTTAATAAATCAGGATAAACAAGCAAGAACAACATACTTATAGATATTGCCATTCCAAACACACAGAACATCCAGAAATCAATTGGTGAAAAACTCCAGAAAAATGTTGAATTAAAAGAGGAAATTGAAAGTCTATGGAACATGAACAGGCTATACATTGTCTCAATAGTAATATCTACAACTGCTGTCATCTCAAAGTCACCACACAATAGCATTAAATAATTAGGCCTACACAGCAATATTTATAGAGTCATAGAGAAGTAAAGCACGGAAACAACCACTTTGGTCCATCTGGCCCGTGCTGAAGCTATTCCCCATCAACCTGCACTGGGACCATAGCCCTCCATACTCCTGATAGCCCTGTACCTATCCAAACTTCTCTTAAATGTTGAAATCAGGCTTGCATACACTGCTTGTGCTGGTAGCTCATCTCACAACCTTCTGAGTGAAGAAGTTTTCCCCTCAGGTTCTAGTTAAACTTCTCACTTTTCACCCTTAACCCATGACCTCTGGTTGTAGTCCCACCCAGCCTCAGTGGAAAAAGCCTGCTTGCATTTACCCTATCTAAACCATTCATAATTGTGTATACATTTATCAAGTCTCCTCTCAACCTTCTACATTCCAAAAGAATACAGTTGTAACCTATTCAGTTTTCTCTTATAAGTCAGGTCCTCCAGACCCGATTTATGTAAACCTTCAGACAGACACAATGCTAAACACCACTAGAACGGTCCAAAGTTCAATTGACAAATGAGTGTGCTTGGTTATGCCTGTACCTCAGGTTTTACCAGCTTGAGTGAGAAAAAGTAAAACTAATAATGATAATAAATCAGTAAATAAATAATACTAAGAACGTGAGTTGGAGAGTCTGTGAAAATGGGTCCATACGTCTTTGACTTCTCCTCTTCCTTTCCAGTCCTGATGAAGGATCTCGACCTGAAAAGTCAACTGCTTACATTTTTCCATAGATGCTGATTTCCTCCAGCATTTGTGTGTGTTTCACAGGTTGTGGAATCAGTTCTATTCTACTGGATTGTAAATGGTCAGCATAGACTTGGTGAGTCAAAGGTCCCATTTCCATGCAGTACGACTTTATAACATGAAAAGAAGGAGATTGAAATATTGACTTTGACCGAAAAATGGGGAAGCATAGTGATGAGATGTTGACCCTGTGAAAATCGAAAGTAATTTTGAGTTGAGTTTTGTTTTAATCACATGATTTTTAAATCAGCTTAAAAAATGCAGCTATCAATGAGAGCATTGCATTTGTGTGAGCAGAGGCACTGGAAACAACATTAGTCACCAACTACTGAGTAAAGAGGTGGAGTGTGCAGTGTTAGTCACATCGTTAGACTTGTTAGTTTGGAAATTTTGGCTTGATTATACAGGGAATTGTTGTCTATCAAGAATTTGTTCATACAGGTTGGCAAGGACCTGGAGAGTGAATGGGGTGAGGTGAGTCTGGGAAATGGCCCAAGTTGCTTTTTTTCCCCTTATGCTGTGAGGTTTGCAAATTTATGAAAACTTGATGTTATCAATTCACAGCAGACAAAATTAGTCAGCAGTGGTGGTGTAGAGATAAAATTCTTGCCTGCCATGCGGGAGACTTGGATTCAGTTCCAGTCAGACGAAAAATGCCCTCAGCTGTCAGCCTTGTGCTTCAGTTTTTGCTTGTCTTAGCAGCATGGTGATACAGGTAACAGAGTCACTGCACCACAATGCCAGAGAGGCAGTTCAATCATCACCCTGACTGCTGTCTGTGTGGTGTCAGCACATTCTCCCAATAACTGTGAGAGTTTCCTCTGGGTCCTCTGATTGTCTTTTGCATCCCAAAGGTGTGAAAAGATAGATTAATTGGCCACTGTGAACTGCACCTCATATACAGGTTAGTAGTAAAATTTGGGGGATGTTAAGGGTTATATGGGAAGTATGAAAGGGAGATAAATATTGATTAGTGTAAGAAGATGGCTGATGGTCAGTGTAGACTCAGTAGAATCAAAGATCTGTTTCCATAACATCACATATAAAATGGCGGATGAACACAACAGGTCAGGCAGCATCTATGGAAAGGAATAAAGAGTTAGTGTTTTGGGCCATGACCCTTCATCAGGCCTTTGTCCATGCCATGTCTCTTTATGAATATAAAATCTTGTGTTCATGGTGTAAAACTCCACAAGACAAAAGTATTGGTGATCCACATTTTGATCACATAATTAGTGATAAAAATTTGCACAGAATGCAAGTGAGGTCCATGTGTAGTTCTTAAGAATCTGTTCTTGTATGTGACACATTAGTACTGCATCACAAAATGTAGCCAATGAGCACCAGGTACCATGTGAGATAATAATATGCAAACACTTAATATGTATGCTTGAGATTACTTTCCTGTTAGTTTTAATAAAATAGTTTTCATAAACATTTCCTTGCAACTATAATAGCATACTATTACACCTTATGTATTTTACCTTCTCTAAATTAGCAAGAGAATGTTAGAGAAATGTATTATTGTTAATTGCAATAATTCCTAATTAAGCATGGTTATAGGAACAAGATAAATGCTTTCAATTATTAACACATAAAATTCTGCAGCTGCTGGAAATCAAAAGAAATTCAGGCCAAATGCTGGAGGAACTCAGCAGGCCAGGCAGAGAATAGAGTCAATATCTTTGGTTGAGACCCTTCACCATGTCCTCACTTTCGATACTCTCTGTAAGCAGCTAATTAAATTTTCTAAATTAATGCAATTTTCACCATTCAAAATTTCTAGATTAGACTGGTAAATGGGTAAATTGGTCTATTGTTGTATATACTGAGGTATAGTGAAAAACTTGCCTTGCATACCATCCATACAGATTAATTCATTACAATGGAGCACTGATGTAGTACAAGGTAAAACAATAACAGATTGTAGAATAAAGTGTAACAGCTATGGAGAATGTTCAGTGCAGGTAGTCAGTAAACTGCAAGGTCACAAGGTAAATTGAGGGATCAAGTGTCATTCAATAGTCTTATAACAGTGGGATAGAACCTGCCCTTAAGCCTGGTGGTGCACAATTTCAGGCTTTTTTAACTTCTGCCGTGTGGGAGAAGTGAAAATATCAGGGATGGGTGGGATCTTTGGTTATGTTGGCTGCTCTACTGAGGCAGCGATAAGTGTTGACAGTGTCCATGGAGGGGAGGCTAGTTTCTGTGATGTGCTGAGCTGAGTCCATGAAACTTTGCTGGTTTTTATTTTCAGTTATGGGTGGAGCAGTTGCCATGCCAATCTGTGATGCATCCAGATGGGCTGCTTTCTTTGATGAAGTGATAAAAATTAGTGAGGATCAAAAGGTACGAGCCAAATTTTATTAGTCTCCTCGGAAAGTTAAGGTTCTGGTGAGCTTCCTGTTAGTCTTTACACAAAATGGTAAAAAGGCTAAATGGAAGTGTTTAATTTTATTGTCTTGATGCAGTGCTTTACAGTTTGGGGCTGGGTAATCATAGATATTTTCTTTTGAGTTCAATTCCTAGCATCTTACAAGCCAGATGCTTGGGTATACCTGAAGCTCTCCGAGGAATAGTTCACTCCTTTAAATTGGTAATATAATCATAATGTTTACAAATCATAGTAACAGACACTGCAAACAAATGAATAATTATGAAATAATAGTTTTTAAAATTATAATCAAACACTTTCCTCAGGGAGCCATCCTGTGGGAGTGACAGCTGTTTTATTATCATCATCTCACTTGGCACAATTAACACATTTTTTGGGTTGCAAGCAAATTAGAAGTGAGACCTCACTGTATTACCAAAACATAAATAATGACAAAGGCACATAGCATAAGAATTACAAACAAGGGAAAAAATGCAGAAGCTGGAAATCAAAGTTAAACATGCAAAATGCTGGAGGAACTCAGCCGGCCAGGTAGCATCGATGGAAAAGAATAAACAGTTGATGTTTCAGGCCCAGACATTTCATCAGGGCTTGGGGAAAAAAAAGAGATGAGAAGTCAGAGTAAGAAGGAGGGGGGAAGGGGAGGAAGAAGTACAAGGCGATAGGTGAAACCAGGAGAGGGGGAAGGGTGAAGTAACGAGCCGGGAAATTGTTTGGTGAAAGAGTATAAGAATTGTTTGCTAAGAATTTTTTATTTATATTTTTGGGGATATTATTTTGAATACCAAATAAAGTTCATAGTGCCATATTACATTACATTCACAGCTACATTTACTGTATGACTGTGCACATTATTTCCAGCTAATGTTACTCCCGCAGTCAGCTTCATAACATTTGATGGATCTATATTTTACAGATATCATGTAAAATATGACATTTCTTGGGAACTGCAAGGCTATAATACCACACTTTCTGCTGACAAGTATGAATTCTCAGATTTTGCTCTTGCTCCCTCTGTTCTGAATACATCAGCTTAATTATAATTTGTAAGTAATTCTTATTCTTAAAGGACTTAAATTGATAGCCTGTGATATCCCATTTAATATTTTACAATGCAATTTAAAATTTAGAGTTAACAAAATCATGACTGGCTTACATAAATCAAAGAGAGGAAACTCATTCCCATTTGTAAATGAGCTAAGGATTAGGGAGCAATGATTTAAACTTTTGGGGCAAAGAATTCATGGGGCATGTGAGAGTAGTTATGATGGGGAACTCACTGAAACCTATCAAATATTGGCTGTGGAGGCCAAATCACTGGGTATATGTAAAGTGGAGGTTGATAGATTTTTAATTATTGAGGTTGTCAAATGTTACAGGGAGAAGGCTGAAGAAGGAGGTTGAGTGGGATAATAAATCAGCCATGATGGAGTGGTGGAGCAGAGTTGATGGACCAAATGGCCCAATTCTGTTCTTTTGTCTTATGGTCTTACGGTCACAACCATGGACGTAGTTGCAGGGTCTACGCTCCCCCCAACCCACAGGAAGGCTGTGCTGCGTATTCAACAATTGTGTTCATGAATATGCAAGTGTCAGCTAATTATTATTTCATTACGGTGGTACTTAGCTCCCTCCTTTTCATTGTAGTGCTTGTTCAGACCTGATCAAAGCACATCAATGTTACACCAGCTGCTTAAGTCCGGCCTTGTCTGAGAAAGTAGACTATCGAATCGACTGACGCTGAAGACTAGCAATATTCATTTTATATTTAGATATTTCTTTCGGCTGCGGTATTGGAATCTAGTTTTCTGTTTGAGACTTCTAGTTAATGGCCCTGCTTTTCCTAGCGTTTATTGATCTCTTGTTCACATTGAAGTCTGTGAACTTTTGATCCGCTTCAGTGTCTCTCTTTCCGCACTTGTGCCATATCTGAACGTACTGCTAAGTGTAGTGGAATCAGAATCAAATAGGGCTTTAAGGAGAGAACCTGATAGGCACCTGAAGAAAAATTGTTTGCAGACCTTGGAGAAAGAGTGGGGCAGTGTGGCTGCCCGAAGAGTAGACAACGTAAACTGAATGAACTGAATGGCCTCCTTGGTGCTGTCATAACTCTATGATTTGATAATACAAGCTGTGCTGTTGTTACAGCAACTTCCAACTATTAACAAAACTTGCACAAAAATCTATTCTGGGTTACAGAAATTTTTCTTCAATTTAAGACTCAAGCAGTATAAATATATTATTAAGGCAAGGATAAATGACTTCTGTTCATCTGCCATTCAAAGAGTTGGATTTTTTCCTGTAGGAAACAAAGTAGGTGGAAAGAACTAGTTGGAGTTGTTCAGAGAACTAGACCATGGTAGAGAGTCCCAGAGGAAAAATGTCTTTGAACTGAGTTGATGACAGACAGATGGTAATGTGTACAGTTCTGGTGACTACAATAGAGGAAGGACATGGCTGCACTGGAGAGAGTGCAGAGGAGACTTGCTATGATGTTGCTTGGATTAGAGGACTCTAACTTTGAGGAGATTAAATAGACTGAGCTTGTTTTTTTTTCCTGGAGTGAAGGAGTTTAAGGGGAGGCAGAAAGAAGTATCCAAGATTATGAGAGGCATAAATTAGCTGGATGGTCAAAATCTTTTTCCTATGGCAAGGGTATCAAAAACAATAGAGCATAATTTGTTAATGTGAGTGGTAGAGGATGTGAAGGTAAAAGGGGTAAGTTTATTAGACAAAGATTGGTTGGTATCTTGAACATAGAACAGAAAGTGTGGTTGAATGAAATATATTTGTTATGTTAAAGAGGCATTTAGACAAACACTTAAATGGGCAAAGCACAGAAGGATATGTTCCAAATGTGTTGAGGCAAATGAGATTGGTGTCTGTTGTGTATGTGGTCTGGTTACACAACAATGCTATTAATAAAAACGCTGGAGACGGGAGTTAAGTTTCATGGTTCTTTACTGGCATAATCCGAGCTCAGCACACACATACGGATCAATACATGCCTAATAGCGCATGCAATGACGTGTTACTAAAACATAAAGTAGTCCCTTATTATAATGTAGGGTATACGGTACACTGTCAATGAACAATGATGTCAGCATGGATGAGATGGCCTGAAAGGCCTATTTTTGTGCTGTACACCACTGTGACTATGTGAATCTATTACAAACAGCTTGAGTCAGGGGAATCACTTTGATAGCAACTTCAATAAAAGTGAGGCTGCTCACAATAGCAGATTCTTCACTTAAAGATCCTGCAATCTCTTTGAAGAATATGACAGAGCCACTCAAGCTAGAGGACTTCAGGAATAGAATTTCAAGTGTCCAGAAACCAGCGAGAAGCAATAGGCTCAGCATAGGGCATTATAATGATTGATTGATTGATTGACCAAGTAAAGGCAATAAAGATAGACAAGTTCAGACTGTGCAAGTTCTGGGGATGAGCTCAATATCCGTATGACTCTTGCTATTTGCAGACTTGGTGAGTGGCCTGGATCAAGTACAGGTCGAGCTAGATGCTTTGAACAGGAGATTATTGCACAGAGGAAGCAGTTCTAACTTGTTAAAATCCATTGAAAGACATTACAGCAGGCTTGGACTTAACACCAATGCAATACATCACAGATGGTAAGCAAAAAAAAAACCTGATATTAAAACTAAAAGCCTTGGCGACAATCCAGGAAGGAAAAGTCAGCAGAATTGACTTGTGAATGCAAATTTGTGAGCAGAAAAGGAAAAAGGTCTAAAGTCTATTGTGAGTCAAAGTTGGAATTGTGATGCAAGGCAACATGAAAGCCAAGCTTTCACAGAATGCAAAATAAAAATAGTTATCTCTGAGTTTATGGTATCTAGAAATGTAGCAGATGTAATATATTAACCACAGCATTGACTGATGAGAGTTTTTGGACACTGTATTATGTTGTATCTGGACTGTCTGTGTGTACAGTTGATACCAGATGATCCAGAAAGTATAATGCATTCAAAGTAAATTTTGTTAAGGAAACAATTGCAGGAAAAGATGTCTCCTGTCCGTAAATCCATGACCCTCTCTGTAACTGAAACTCATTTCATATTTTCTTATTCTTTTAGTGAGGGTGGAGAGGGTGGACTTGGGTCTGAATTATTGTCTCTGTTTTACTTTTTTTTGTTTGTGGCCTGATTGTTTACAGCCTTATCTGTTTTATTGCTAGTGTTCACTCATATCCACCTCAGAATAGCACGATTTGGTACCAGCAGTATTTTCGTCCACTTTTCCTGTTATAAGAAACAAAACATGGGCATTGCACCAATAGCAATGCCAATAGCAAGCCGGGTTTATTTTAGAATTTGATAACATTGATTACGAAGTGCAATTACAAAGAAAGCACGGCAGTGCTTCTACTTCCTTAGGAGTTTGTGAATATTCAGCATGCATCTACTGTAAAACTTTGACAAACTTCTATAGATGTGTGGTGGAGCGTATTGTGACTGGCTGCATCACAGCCTGGTACGGAGACACCAATGCCCTTGAATGAAAAATCCTACAAAATCTAATGGATATGGCTCAGTCCATCACAGGTAGAACACTGAGCACATCTACATGAAATGTTGTTGCAGGAAAGCAGCATCCATCACTGGGGGCCCCAGCACCCAGGTCATTTTCATTTCTCATTGCTGCCATCAGGAAGAAAGTACAGGTTCCTCAGGACTCACATCACCAGGTTCAGGAATAGTTATTATCCCTCAACCATCAAGCTCTTGAACCAAGTGGGATAACTTCACTTCATCATTGAAATGTTCCCACAACATATGGACTCACTTTCAAGGACTCTTCAACTCATGTTCTCACTATTTATTGCTTATTTATTTATTATTGTGATTTCTTTTTTTGTTTTCACACTGATTGTGTCTTTTGCACACTAGTTGAACACCCAAGATGATGTGCTCTTTCATTAATTCTATTATTAGATTTATTAAGTATGCCCACAAGAAAATGAATCTCTCTCTGGGTTGTATATTTTAACATATACGTACTTCTCATTTTGTTTGCTCTCTCTCTTTGGAATAATGGACAATTGTTGATCTCTTTTAAAGCAGGGACATAGCTTAAACCTCTTTTGCTTGCCTCAGCATGCTTTTAGAAACAGGCCCTTCGGCCCTCAATGCTGTGTCAAACATGTACTTACTTTAAAAATTACCTGGGGTTACCCATAGCCCTCTATTTTTCTAAGCTCCATGTACCTATCCAGGAGTGCCTTAAAACACCCTATCGTATCTATCTCCACCACCGTTGCTGACAACCTATTCCACACATTCACCACTCTCTGTGTAAAAAACTTAACCATTTCCTCTGTACCTACTTCCAGGCAGCTTAAAACTGTGTCCTCTCATGTTAGCCATTTCAGCCCTAGGAAAAAGCCCCTGACTATCTACACGGTTAATGCCTCTCATCATCTTATACACTTATTTTTTTATGCTCCTACATAATTAATGCTTAGCCACACTAACAGAAATACTAATATTGCAACTGAGAGCATGGGCAAATAATGTACAGTCTAAAACAGTGATTTTGGTGAGACCATTGCGCTTATTTCCAAAGATTCCAAATTGTTTCCAAAGATTAAATAGAGTAGATACTAGATAAATTTGGGAAAGCACAAATACCTAAATTTTCTGAAGATTTGCATTTAGCACCCTGTCATTGCCCATGCCCTACTCTCTGAAAGATGAAAACAATATTTAATCCTAAAGGGAGAGTTCGTAGTGGGAGTCCTCCACTACCCAGCCTGAGCCTTGGTGTTGCTCTGGCTGCTCTCTTTTGCCTTACAGGCGTGCTGCCAGGTAATCCAGAGTGTGTGTGTGTGTATGTAAGGGAGGCCAGGGTCCCTGAAAGTAAAACCACATTCAATCCCTCAAGTGTTGGATCTCTTCCCATTCAACTGTTCTTTCTGTTTTAGTTAACTTTCCAAGGGTCAATACAGATGCATTAATTTTCGATTTAGCCATTTTGCACAGTGCACTTCATAGGAAATGTACCTATTTACACTCTTGAGCCAAATCGCCTGTCTCAGAATAAGAACAACACATTGGGCTGAACTGATCTGAGCATCAGCCAAGTGCATCTCAGATATCTGTACGCATCCCAGATATCCTGCGAAAGTCTGGGATTAGCTAAAGATCTGGTACCAGTGCATTTAATCTCTGCCACTGAACTTACCTTGATCCCAGTTGTACTTATGTAATGGAGAAAGAACCTGAAAGCAATTTACATCCATCAACCTCACTTGAGTTAGTTGGCATACATAGGTCAACTCTGTTTATTTGAACCAATACCAATCCCATGGATAAATGGAGCAGTTATTCCACTTTTTTTTTACATGTTTTTACTTGCATGCTTGTAATCTAATAAGCTTTTAATTTTAAACATTGTAATGCTTTAAAATAACTAGCAGAAACAGTTTTTTTCTCCACTCATGTTCCTCCGTGTGTAAGTTATGTTATGTGTCTGCTGTTATGTGCCTGACGTGCTGCTGCAAGTAAGTTTCTGATTGCATACATATAGTACATATACTGGTGAATATTAACGATAAACTCGACATTGATTTTGACTTTGAAACATTCAGAAGAATTCTGTAAAGGCTGTCAGGGTGCTCTGGGAATGGACTTCAGTGGTACCCCTCACCACTTAGCATCTGCCCTGCCTTGCCGAGTTATCATACAGTGCTGAGGGTCAAGTGAGTGAGTCCTTTGCAAAAAGAAAAGCTGGGAAACATAGTCTGTGCGTCTAGATGGCAGATGTAGACCAGGATCACCTAGGGCATTGTATCTAAAAAGGGAGAAGCATCGATTGTAGCCATAAAAAATCTGCTAGGGTTTCACAAACAACATTTAAGAACTTACTGCAAGTTTCAAGATTCAGTGCCCCCTGCACTTACATATAAATTACTGGTTAAACCTTATAAACTGATTAAAAGGACTCTCTCACTAACCATTTGTAATGACAGAATTTTGTGCAAAGTTCTATTCTTATCTACTCAAATATGTTATTAGTTGTTGTTAAAAAAAATTGCCACAAACAAAATAATAACTGTTTCACAAATGCATGGTAATCAAATTTGATGTAACCTTGTTTCAAAGCTTTATTTAGCTTTGATGGAGGGTATTTTGACCTGAAACTCTGGCTTCTCCCACAAAGCCAAGGTCTAATCCAATTTACTACCTCATTCTGAATGCTAAGTGACTGAACCTTTTTTAATAGCCTACCATGCAGGACCTTGCCAAATGCCTGGGCAGTCCTGCAGCACCTGGTCCATAGATTTCTGGAGATTCTTCTCCAAAAATAAGCCTATTATAGCAATAAGGCCCTTTGTGGGTGTTTATGGTGAGAAACACTTTAGACTGTTCTACCATCTTTGTCTGTAGGTAGGGCTCAGCTAGCTTCACTCTGCAGAAGTGTTTTCCTCGAGAAAGGTCTGCAAAGATATCCTCTATCCTGGGTATGATCTATTTTCAGTACTGGGTTGATGGTGACCTTAAAATCACCACAGATCCTAAAAGACCCATCCTTCTTGACTACTGGGGCCACTGTTATTGCCCATGGGCTCCATTTAATTCCTTCAGCCTCCATGTGTTCTAGCTCACTGGCTATTTTATCACAAATGGAGTAAGGAATGGGACGGGCTTTGTAAAACTTGGGTGCGGCATTTTCATGTACTACAGGGATTGGCATGTAAATGGTGGCTGGATCTCCAATCAGGTTGTAGCTGTCTCAGCCAATCACGGCCCCGCAATGCTGACGCTCCTGCTTTTACCACATACCAGCCCAATGTAGCTTGCTGGTAACACACACAAAATGTCGGAGGCACTCAGCAGGCCAGGCAACATCTATGGGAAGGAATACAGTTGACATTTCGGGCCGAGACCTCTGAAACGTCGACTGTACTCTTTTCCATAGATGCTGCCTAGCCTGCTGAGTTTCTCCAGCATTTTGTGAGTGTTGCTTTGATTTCCAGCATCTTCAGATTCTCTCTTGTTTGTGAGTGGCTTGTTGGCTGTTGTGTTTCACTGTTATGAATGTGATTTCCACAGGCGTTAACTGCAGTTCAATATCTTTGAAATGCTATTCAAACTCATTTTTTGGAATGACTGAAACAGCCAAGCCAGTGTCAATTTCCATTTTAGTTAACTTACTGTTCATTTCTGGTGTAAGCCATATTGCTTGTCTCTTGTTATTTTTCACATTCTAAATCTAAGGTTACCCAATCCCCTGTCATTCTCATCATTATCGGGTTTTTCATTCATGCATGTTGATTAGTGCTCTTTTTGAAACTACAACTTGACTTTTTTTATCTTTTTCTTTCATTTTTGTCTGTTTGACATGCTCTTTGTATGTGTTCTACTTTGTTTTATTTTCTGCAGGTTTTGCCTTTAAACTTGCATCGTTCTGGTGTGTGTGAGCCCCTGCCACAACAGTAACACAATTTGTTCAGCTAGGCAGGTTTTTGTTTTTAGCATTGCAATTTTGTTCATGCTCACTTTCATTCCTGACTGCTGTTCAATTGCATCTGGCCACTGCTTCCATTGATATAGTGATTTCAACTGCTCTTTCAAATATGAGTTGTATTTAAATTACAAGCAAATTTTCAATGCTTTTGTGTAAATTTAAACAAACCAAACTATCTCAGTGCATCATTGAGCCCATCACTGAACTGACAATGCTCAGACAATCGCTTCAATTCATCTGTATAAGCTGAAATAGACTCCCCTTCCTTTTGATTCCACTTACAAAACCCTAAAGTATTCTTCAGTCAACAGTGGCTTTGGTTTCAAATGTCCCTACATTACTTTTGTGAGCATGCATTTTGGCTGGTTTGGTTGAAGCAGTCAAACTTCTAAGCAAGGAGTATGCTTTTCCACCCATTGCACTCAGTAACACACTGGCACTTGCTTTTGATTGGTTATTTTCTTTTCTTCAAAATACTGCTCAATTCATTCTGTATGCATTATCCATTTATTTGTTGGGCAATCAAATGCATTTATGTTTCTGATGTAGCCATCTATTTCTACTTGCTTGCTTATTTATTTATTTGTCTGTTTGTTTATTTATTGATTGATTCATTCATTTATTTATTGATTCATTCATTATCTATCACCCAGTATTCATTGTTATGACCTGGGCATTTCATGCATTTCTGCCTTTTTTTAAAACTCCCATGTTACTCTCCACTTTCGAAGGAACATGTGCTGCACTTGTTTTTAACTCGAGCATCTCTCTCTTCTTCCAAAGAAACAAAAAAGTGCTGTGCTTCAACAAGTCAGGTAGTTATCTTGGGTATGCTTTAAAGCTTCCTTGTTTATAATTCCAGAAATTAATTAAAGGAAAAACACAGGAGCTAGGATGATGGTGTCTACTTCATTTTAATTTAGTGAGGTGCTCGCATGGTGGCATAATGACCTACTGTATGCCATTCATGTACTTCTTGCATAAGCCATAATGAATTATGTAAGCAAACAAAGAATGCTTAGTCAAACAATATACTTACAATATTTCTCAAATATTACTGCAATATTAAATACACTACAGGAAGGACATGTGCGCGGTCTCTGAATGCATGCGCCTGCTCTGCTTTCTTCTATGTGCTGAAGGAAAAGAAAACAACATTTTTGAAACTATAGTTTGAATGACCTCTGTAATATAGCAGTGATCAAAAAAGTGTGAGGTATGGCAGAGATCAAATGCAGGATAGTCCTGAGATGACAGTAATGAAAACTCTGATCTTCATGGGCAGAACAATCAAGGCTCATGTGTAAGTTAAGTTCCTGGTTTATGGGAAGACACTGTTCTTAATGAGGGCAACGAATTTTGTTTGAATTTTGACTCTTTACATAGTAATGTTTCAAGAAAACAGGATGAGTTGTCTTTTGAGTAAATAGGTTATGATTCAGACCACTGAGGTTAAAGATCTCTCATTAGTTAAATTCAGCATGTTGTCCAACTGCTGACGTAATTCAGAGGAGCTTTAGAATGGAAAAAAGAGAAAGGACAACGAAAATGCACACTAAGGTGCAATACATAAAACATATGCAAGCACAGAAATTTTCCAATGGAGATTAACCCAATTTTCAGAAACACAGTCCTCTTTATTTGGAGTTAAGTGAACAAATGTCTAGCCCATAATCTTGTACTGCTGAGTAAAGTCTGTATCTCTGTTTTTACTTGTCCTTTTCAACAACACAGCATGTTCAGTGAGTTTCTGTTTTCAAAGACTGATGAAAGCACCAGCAGAAATCCCTTGTTTCAACCATGCTCTTCCTATCTTATGTCAGTGTATGAATGACATTAAAATGCAGTACTGTATACACACTATTGTTCAGACTGAACTTATAAATTAAAGCTTATTTTTTAATGGGGATTGTAGGTTTGGAGGCATGGGGAGGTGTGTTCTAGGTTAATAGAAACACTGGCTGTACAAGCTTTGAAATTTATTGCAAAATTTGAAAATTTGAAATCTAATCGATTTGAAGGGTTTTCTACTGGAGCTAAAAATTATGTGTGAGAAAGAACTGCTAAAGCTCATTGATATCAACTCACTGATACTCAGTCATTAACTATATTTTGGGATGAGATGAATGCTGTATTACACATTAAGGTCATGAAATTGTATGAGATTTGACATGAAAGTGGACTTAAGATTAAGTGTCAGCCATGATCTAAATACATTAACATGCATCTTATTCTTTGCTACACTCCGTATACTGTTCAGCTTCTAATAGTGCAAGGGTTCCCAATCTTCTTTATGCCATGGACCTTTACCATTAACTGAGGGTTCCATGGAGTCCAAGTTGGGATCTCCTGAGTTACTGGAAGTCCTAAGGTGTTGATGGTTGAAATTTCAATGATTGTAAAGCAAGAAATAGATAAACAGATGATAGGCTTTCTCTTGCATAGGATAATTATTATCTACCACATATATAGCAGGAGTGTTAATTGCCACTTCTCAGTCCATGTTTGGATAATATCCACATACAGTTACTGAAAGACAACTGAAGAGTTTTGATTCAGTGCAGAATGGTCAGGAGATATCCGTGCATCCTCTCCTTGGATGGGAGGTCACTGGAGAAGCAATTATAGAGACATATAACATGGAAACAGGCCTTTTGGCCCATCATGTCAATGCTGAAAATCAACCACCCTTTTACACTAGTCCTACATTTATCTCAGGTTTTGTTCTCCCCACATGCTTATCAGCTTCCCCCAGATTTCGACACCCACCCATTATTTACAGTGGCCAGTTTACTTACCAACCCACACATTGTTGGGATGGGGAGGAAATCACAGGCTCTAATGGTAACCCACGCAGTCACTGGGAGAACATGCAAACTCCACATAGATAGTGACTAAGGTAGTAGTTCCAGTGTGCTGCCCAAGTGATGATGACTAGGCTGAAGGTGGTTTCCTAAGGAACTCCTGAGGCTACACTTTGGTATGTGATGCACAACTTAAGGTTGCCATAGCCAGGGTGGGTGGAGGGTGTGGTAGTGGAGATGAGCTTCCTCTTTCTATTAAATGCCCCCAGTGGCATGCATCTCAAATAGCCCCAGACAACCAAGCCCAGCTTCTGGAATTCACATGTGGCTTAGCTACTAGGCCCAGCAAAACTGTTTCTACTGACAGAAGGGGCAAAAGTGGGTTACGGACACCGTAAAACCAGTCACTTTGGGCAGATGCAGCTTATCAGCTGTGGTTGGAAGCTCACCTAGGAGAAGGAAAACGGATATCAAACTTCTGCTGCTCTGTGGCTCTACCCACTCATGGGAAAGGCTTTGGGAGTAAACCACAAGGAAAAAGCAGGAGCTGGAGTCCGTAAGGCAGTCCTACATTGAACTGGCATTCCTGCGACACCAGCGGTGTCAAGCTATATTGGTATCAGCCTTTCCTTTGGATTCATGGAGAGGGAGAGCCTGATGCATGGGCAACGGCTTGCTCTCCATTTAGTACTCTCTGGCTTGCATAATGTCTGGTGCATCATGTGACAGCTAGGATGCAATACCCGTGGTGGGCCCTGACCAACGGAGGACACCAACACCAACTGGTTGCAGTTGTCTTCTCCCCCTTACCTTGCTGATGATCCTAAGTGAAGCTAGCATCTGGTCTCCACAAATCATATAGAGCATATATGTCAAACTCAAGGCCCACGGGCCAAATCCGGCCCGCGGTGGAATTATCTTTGGCCCGCGAGATAATATCTAATTACTATTAAAGCTGGCCCCAGTAATCGAAGCGCCTATGGCGTATGATATGGCTAATGCTGAGTTTATTCAGGTACCAGGTTTTCAGGGTTTTTAGTGTTTATTTGGCAGTCTTGCTCGGCAGTCTTCTTCATAAGAAACGGAATTTGTAAAGTGAAACACTTTGTAGTTATAGCAGAGACTGAGACACATGAGAGCAGGCTGAAAAAATGGAGGCAACGAAAGCTGCGTTCGCACACGTCCGACTGATCCGGCCCGCATGAAGCTGCATTTTGCTCAATCCGGCCCGTGACCTAAAATGAGTTTGACACCCCTGAATAGAGGCAAAATGCACGAAGCATGGCCACAGCACCCAAAACCTTAGGGTTTGTGTACTGCAGAAGACTACAGCACCAGACCATCCAGTGACATGTCTTTTTGACCGAAAAAATCTCCTTTATCAATATGCCTTAATAGATGCCCTCCTGCCCATGGATGATCCTGTTGTCTAACCTACCAAAATATGTTAGCTTCATCTATATCATCCACAGTCTTCTCCCTGCATTGATGACCAATCTAAGGTCTGGAGTTCCTTGCCTCAGATTCTTATCCTCTTTACTTCTTGCCTCTCACTTAAGATACTCCTTATAAACCCAATGTTCTTGACCAGGATTTTATTCACTTGTTCTCATACTTCTTTGCATGACTCAATCTCATTTGAAGAGGCCATACTCTCATCTCACTGCTGCCATCAGGAGGGACATACAGGAGCCATAAGTCCCACACCACCAGGTTCAGGAACAGTAATTACCATTTAACCATCAGAATCAGAATCAGAATCAGAATCAGACTTTAATCACCAAGTACCTATGCACATACAAGGAATTTACTTCCGGCAGATGTTGTCTCTCTGCTCATAACAATAATAATGATAAATATAAATGAAAATATAGATTATACATACAGGTAGTGCAATCCAAGTAATAGCCGACAGTTAACCGGCAGTTAACTGTTCAGCAAAGTGACCGCAGGAGGGAAAAAACTTCTCCAATGCCTATTAGTCTTAGTCTGGAGGGATCTGAAGTGCCTACCAGACGGAAGCAGATCAAACAATCCGTGCGCAGGATGGGAGGAGTCCTTTATGATGTTCCCCGCCCTCTTCTTCAACCTGGAAGAGTACCTCCTGAACCAGCATGGATAACTTCACTCACCTCAACACTGAACTGATTCTGCAACCTATAGACTCACTTTCAAGAGCTCTACAATTCATGTTCTCAGTAAATTGATGTATTCATTTATTATTTGCATTTTTGCATTTGCACAGTTTGTTTTCTATTGCACATTGGTAGCTTGTCAGTCTCTGTATGTAGTTCTTCATTGATTCTATTGTTCTTGTGTTTAAATCCTGCAAGAAAATGAATTTCAGTGTAGTATATGATGATATATATGTACATTAATAGTAAATTTACTTTGAACTTTGAATGTTGATAATGCTGCATAGAACATTTAAGAATGTGAATGGTATTATTTGAATGCAGGATGTTCTTGAACTCACTGTTTACAATATAATTCTCCTGTTGTCAATGTATCCTTGTATGAAGGTTTATGTACATTAAGTCCTCAATACACATCAAGGCCAGGCACACACTTGGCTATTTTAAACACATTAACACCCAGAGCATACAGAATGGACGGAAGATCTTTGGTGGAGTGAGTTAACCAGATGTACTGAAACACTTCTACTGGTTTTCTGCCCAAGTACATAGTTAAAATGATTCAACTGCCATGTTAGTACATTAAAAACATTATCATTAATGTATAAGGACTAAAGTAATAGATCCTACCAATAAGAAATAATAACTTTCACCTGCTTTTAATGAAATGAATTTGTCTGTTGCAATTAATTATTCCGATGGTGGTCATGCTGTAATATAATTGAGGTTCTCTGTCTCTCATTCGCTTCTCTATAATGCATCATAATAGTCCATCAACGCTGCTGACTATATGTACTGCCTTTAGAATTAAATTTATGCACTTGAAATTAAGTTTATGTATTCATGTTTCATTTGGAGCAATAAAATTCCAATAAAATTTGTAGTGCTTTTGTGGAGAGGAAATGCACTGCTTCTGTGAAACCAAGCAGCTGAGGAAATATCTGCGCTCTGTATAGCTTTCAAAAAAATTACATGTTGGACTAATTACCACAATATTGTTAAGTTACTCTAATTGCATGACTATGATAATGGACATTTATTTATGTGTGGTTATGCAGTATATACGATTGTGATTAGTGATTCATAAATCAGATGCTGTGATATAATTAAACTCCGGATCGAGGTCATTTCACCTCCTCAGGATGTCCAAAAACTTTTAAACTAGCATTGAAGCATTTGTGATACAGGAAATGTAGTTGCAAAATGAGCAATCACTCAAGGGTTAGTGGGAAGGGTTCATTTTTGCCACTGTGAATTTGTTCTTTAAACCACCAAGATATCAAAACTTATTCAAAATGGTATATTGAGAGGACAATTATGACTTGGAAGAATATGTCAATACTGGCTAAATGGTTAAATTTAGAAAGATACATTCAATTAAGGCTAAGTGGTTGTGTACATAAGCAATTTTGTATTAGGCTGTACAGTGATTTAAATGAACTGCATATTCTTTTTTTATTTAGCGATACAGCATGGTAGCAAGCTCTCCCAGTCCAACAAGCTCCTGCCAACCGATTACACCCATGTAACCAATTAACCTACTAATCCATATGTCTTTGGAAAGTGGGAGGAATCCCACAGTCACAGGGAGAATGGACAAGCTCCTTAAACACAGTGGCAGAATTAAACCTGGGTTCCTTGACCTGTAAAAGTGTTGCTTACCGCTATGCTGCCAAGCTACCTCAAAATAGAAAAACTTGACTCACCAGCCCAAGCCACTAACCCATGATTTAACAGCTGCAGAGACAGCTGATAATGAATTGTTGTCAATGAATTGTTTTTTTTATCAAGATATTAGGGAGGTTGAAATAAGAGAAGTGACACGGAGAAATGGATCAGAAGAACATCTAACATGGACACATATTGTAATATAGCTGTAGAAGGGAGATGTGAAGAATAGTGATTTCCTTAAGGCTTCAGTGCATCAGCCCCAGAAGACAATGACCAGCATCCATCTGAGGTAATAATGGTCACATCACAGTATATCATGCCAGTTCCTGGCACCATTGCAGTCATGGATATTTTGGAATTCTGTGTCTAAGTGTCTTGATTTTACCAAACAAATTGGCCACTTGTCTCATGTTTGAAGCATAGATAAAGAGCCAATTGGTGCATCACTTGTGACAAATTGGACAGGTTTGATATAATAATGGTTTAAGGCTCACTTCCTTAGAAGTAAAAATTTATGTCCAAAAGATGGCATAACTAAATTGACTAATGTTTCATGAAGAACAGCCTATGAATGTTGTAAGTCTGTGGAAGTAGCATCTCAGCCATTGTAACCTCTGATCTAAACTCTTCTGACTTGGAGCAAACACAATCATGTTTATCATATTGGTTTTGGTTGAAATGCAAAAATAAATAACAATAATATGGAAGAGTATCAATCAACAAATGTAATAAAAAATTAAAAATTGCATTTCTGAGCAATGTAAGAGAAATACAAGAAAATATCAGTGTTAAATGAACAAACATCTTGCATCTAATTGTAATCCTGCACAGGAAACTCATATTGAGTTGCTAGATCATCTGATTATGGTTGTCCTTTAAGATCCAATCTGGTGAAGATCTGGACCCAACAGAGTACTTCGAATGCATTGTCCATCTAGGGCAAAGGGTAACCGTTCTTCATTGTGAATTTGTTGAGTACACAGTAGTCAATGCAGGGAGGAAGAACCGCATCTTACAAAGAAGAATCCTGCACCAGCTGGAGTGTGAGTCAGTCAAGTGAATCTCTGCTGTAAAACACTTTGATGCATAAAGGAAGTAGTCATGACAAATAGAAAAAGAATAGATTATTTTAACAATATGTCATTGATAAGTTAAAAAAAAATTTGGTTGTTAATAACAAAATTAATATTGAAAAATAATGTTGGTGTTTTAAGATTAAATTATTTTCTACATCCAGTGGCCACTTTATTAGGTACACCTGTACACCTGCTCATTAACACAAATATCTAGTCAGCCAATCATGTGGCAGTGATGCAATGCATAAAAGCATGCAGACATGGTCAAGAGGTTCAGTTGTAATTTAGGCCAAGCATCAGAATGGGAAAGAAATGTGATCAAAATGACTTTGACTGTGGAATGTTTGTTGGTGCCAGACAGGATGGTTTGAGTCTCTCAGGCTGATCTCCTGGGATTTTCATACACATCAGTCTCCAGAGTTTACAGAGAATGGTGTAAAAACCAAGTGAGCAGCAGTTCTATGGGTGAAAATGCCTTGTTATTGACAGAGGTGCACAGCTAGACTGGTTCAAGCTGACAGAAAGTCAACAGTAATTCAAATAACCATGTTTTACAACAGTGCTGTACCTCCTATACTTAGTAAAGTGGCCACAGAGTATATAGCTTAGATTTCCACAGGAAGAGCTTGAGGTCCATGAGCCAGTCTTCGTCGGGTGATCAGAGGTCGAGAGGGTCAGCATCTTTAAATTCCTCTGTGTTATTATTTCAGAAGATCTGTCTAAGGTCCAGCATGTAAATGGAATTGCAAAGAAAACACAGCAGAACTGCTTCTTGAGGAGTTTGCAATGACTCAGCATGCCATCTAAAACTTTGACAAACTTCTATAGACGTGTAGTGGAGATTACATTGACCAGTTGTGTCACAGCCTGGTCTGGAAATACCAATGATCTTAAATGGAAAATCCCACAAAACACCATGGACACAGCCCCATTCATTATGGGTAAAGCCCACCATTGAGCACATCTACGCGAAATGCTGTTGCTGGAAAGCAGCATCCATCATCAGGGACCCACACCACCCAGACCATGCTTTTATCTCAGTGCTGTCATCAGGAGGGAAGTACAGGAGCCTTAAGTCCCACACCACTAGGTTCAGGAACAGTTGTTACCCCTCAATCACCAGGCTCTTCAACCAAATAGGATAACTTCAATCACTCAACTTCACTTGTCTCATCATTGAAATGTTTCAACAACCTGTGGACTCACTTTCAAGGACACTTCTTGTCATGTTCTTGATATTTATTACTTCTTTCTTTCTTTTTTATTATTATTTCATTTGTATTTGCACAGTCTATTGTCTTTTGCACACTGATTAAAATCTGAAGTTGGTGTGGTCTTTCATTGATTCTGTTATGGTGGTTACTCTATGGATTTATTGAGTACACCTGCAAGGAAATGAATCTCAGGGTTATACATGCTGAGATATATGTACCGTAGATGTCGGATTATAAGCCGCTACTTTTTTCCCACATTTTGAACAGCTTTGAACATTGCAGCTTTTACTACGGTGTGGCTAATGCATGGTTTTTTTTCATGCCGCCAAAAACATTTTGCCTCGTAACAGTAGACCAATAAAATTGATGAGTAGTTCACAGAGGTCCAATGAAATTGTACGATAAATCAAGCGCACTTTCACAATTAAATTATTGTAAATCAGTCATTTGTACTCACCCTCATCAACATGGAAAACACTCGAAGAAAAGCATTGTGCTGCCTTTATGGCAGTTATTTAGTTTATAATATTTTTGCTTAGTAATTCATTTGTTAGTAATTTCTAGTTAAAGTTAGAAGTGTTTTAAGTATATTTGTTTTCTGTACTACATCCCGGGATACTATGACGTCACATCCGGTTTCGCCGCGTCTTGTGGGAAATACCGGTTTGCGATAAACGGGAAGGTGGGGGGCGAGCGGCATTAGACCCGAGCGAACGCTGCTTTTAAGTTAAAGGCCATCAATAACTTTTCCTGGTAGGCTGCAGTATATATATTTTTTACCAGTCGTTAGGAGATATTGGAATGTTGTTCAGTAAAAAAGTATACGCAACGTAATTTGTGTGTTACCGATACGTATGTATATTTAAAAGTAGCCGCGTTACAGGCACGGTTCGAAAAAAAACATTTGCAGTATGTATTTGTTTATGTTACCATATGGATTTAATTAAAAGTTAAAAAATCCTCACGTGTAATATCTTTCTGTGTAAATATCTCATATTACAACGTGGGACACCTGCGGCCTAAAATCCGGTGCGGCTTGTACAAGTACAAAATTGATTTTCTTTCTAAAATTAGAGCCAGCAGCTTTTAATCAGGTGCGCTCTGTAGTGCAAAATCTACGGTACTTTGATAATAAATTTACTTTGAACTTTGAGTGTTGGTGCGACGATTACCCAAAGTGTGTTCATGGATTGAATACAGTGTTTAAGGTATAGAAACAGGACAACAACCAAAATAATACAGGATATATTTTGGCAGGGGAGAAACACTTCTAAATCATGATGAGGTCTCTCTTGATGATTCAGTGAGCTGATTCAGGGGATAGTTGAGCACTCATAACTTGACTAAACCTCTATTTTAGGAAAATAATTAATATAATTAATCTGTGCAAAATTGCACCATACAGTTAAAATCCTTCTCATTCTTTCTGAGCATCAAACTGCATCGATATGCAAAATTAACACTTTGCAGACCTGTTTAACAGGCAATGTCTAATGGCATCTCATACTTACAAGAACACTCGTTACACATATCAATACTTCAGCTTGTAAAATAAGCTGGCAGTTGTGGTATACAACAGGAAATCTGATCAAAGATGAAGCTTAGCATACTCTGTGAGATCAACTACGTCTGCCCTTACTGGCTGGAATAATTGAGTCACTAAACCCCAAAATATTTCACAATCCCTGACAGTGTCTTTGACATTTTAAATACCAAACCCAGAGAAAACCAAGTGTTTTAAACTTGAGTGACATAGTTATTTTAAATACCTTTTAGGACTTTAAGCATTAGATTAAAAATACATAAAATATTCATGAGGATGAATAGATTCCATTTATATTTCCATCCTAAAGTGCTTACAGTAAGATGTTATGCTCTTGTATTTAAATATTTCTACTCATGTCAATTTATTTTCATCAATTGCCTTTACAGAATCAAGAGTAAAATTATCGAACAGAGGAGCCCATTGAGTGCGCTTAGTCTGTTTCAGTTCTATACGGAACTATTCCAATGATAAATTGCAAATAGACCTATTGCCCTGTCCTCTCTCCATTGACCCTTTTTTTCTGCTTTTGAAGTTCCTATCCAGTTCTCTTTACAACACCATCAATGAGTCTGTCTTCACTACTAACCTGGCAGATCATGGAGGAATCTAACCACTTGCTATGTGTAAAGTAAAATCCGCATTTTTTTGTTCAGCAAAAATCTACAATCTTGGTTTCTTGACCATTTTCATTTGAGTCCCTTAGGCTTTCAACCCCACTACCAGTTGGAACAGTTGTTCTCTATGTAGTTTTATCTGATTTCTTCATTATTTATCATAGCCCTATCAGATACTCTCTGCCAATCTCCTTCTTCTCCAATTTATTATATAACTAAAGTCCTTCATTCTGGTGTTACTCTAGTAGATATTTTCTTTATTCACTCTTAAACCATATCTTTCCAGAAGTACAGTACTCAAAGTGGGACACAATGGGTGTTGCTAAACCAATGGGTGTTTCACTATGACCTCCTGTTTTATGTATTTTTGTTGCTATTTACAAAACACAGGTTCTCAAATGATTCTCAATAATTTTCTCAGTTTGTTCTACCACTTTCAATGATTTATGTTTATATATGCCCAGAATTCTCTCTCTTCCTGAAATTCTTTTAGAGTTGTGCCTTCTATTTTATACACAATCTTCCTGCTAAATGCAACAACTGGCATTTCCCCCCTTTATACAGGTTGAATACCCCTTATCTGAAAAATCCAAACTCCTAAAACTTATGAAATCCAGATTTTTTTTGAGTGCTGATGTAATTTCACAAATGGAAAATTCCATAAGACGTTGGGAAGGATCCCAAGAGTGAGAAGTGATCTCACATATGTAATGAACAGAAGTTAATGAAAAATAGGAAAACACTGTATCAAACAATAAATGAAGATCTTGATCATGTACCATCAGCATCGGAGTGAATCTATGCCACTTAACAGCATGTATATCATGAAACAAGCAAAGAGATATCATGATTAACTGAAAATTGAAGGTAACTGTGAATATTCAGCAGGTTGGTTGCAAAAATTTAAGAAAAGGCATGGCAGTAAATTTTTAAAGCATCTGCTGATCGCAAAAATATAGCACCAGAACAAGTCTACAATGCTGATTGTTCTTATGCCTTACACAATGCCTTTTTAAAGCATTGCTGATGAAAATACAACACTGGAACAAGTCTATAATACTGATTAATTTTATACCTTACTTAAAACCTAAAAAAAAATTAAAACGCAAATACAGTGTACTGTAACCTTTTAATCAAATCATGACATTGTAGGTGGAGACTGAAAGACTGTCATTGTTTATTGTTCAACAGATGATTCAGGTATTCTCCCGATGCTGATTTTGCTAACCTGCTGCATTATATTCGCATTATATTAATGGTACTTAATAATGTATACTGTTAAGTACATATGAATGATGAACAAGTGTAAGACAAGGAGTTTTTATGGTAACACATAAATTGAGAGTTGGAAATTATGGCGATCCCAAGCTATCTCATTATATATTCCAAAATCCAAAACACTTATGTCTCCAAGCATTTTGGATATGCGGTAGTCAACTCGTATTTCATCCATCATGTGTCTATCCAATCCAATAACTTGTCCAAAGCCACTTAGTAACAACAGTTATTTCCTTAGGCTACACTATTTTCCTCCTTTAGAATAATGAAAATAGCTTAAGAATATTCACAAATTTAACCAACTAATCATATTTAGTATACCTTTTGATCTTTGTTATTATACTAATCTTGCTTGTGTTGATCCACAGCCAATTCATGTTTCGATGTTTCAGTGTTCATGTGACAAATAAATCTGCACTCTGGTTGATCTTTCATTGATCCTGTTATTGTTACTATTCTATAGATTTGGTGAGTATGCACACAAGAAAATGAATCAGGGCTGTATATGACCTTTAATAATAACATTTATTTGTCCTTTGTACTTCTGTAATATTTAATCTTTTAATTTTTTGATGTACCCATTATCTCTGACACCATCATTGATGGTGTCACTTCTTAACTCTCTGCAGTTAAATTGAATGCCCAATCTAATTTAACCATAGTACAACTCAAGTCTGAAGCACTTTTAAGTTCAAGGTATGTCATTGGTCTATTGCATCCTACTCTGGGATGGAATAGTTTAAGTCAGGCTTTTTTGAATTTCACATCTTTGATAGATAAGATTTCCTAGAACTGCATATCTCTACAATCTCTTCAATATTCAATTGTGTCATCTCTGACTTGCCTTGTTGTGTCAGCAAATAAATCTTATCATATAATCTGAGTCTTTCCCCCTATTTACCATGTATTATGATGTTTGCTATGCTTCTCTGAGATGGTTGTGAATCTTTGCAATGTTCTTCATCAAAACGTGGTGGAAGCAGGGTATTCAAATATCCTTAAGGCAAAGTGGATAAATATTTAACAAGCAAGAGGGTGAAAGGTGACAGCTGGGAAGGTTAAAAGCAGAACAACTTAAATGCAACTTTCAAGGTCAGCTTAGATTAAGACTCCTGAACAGATCTTTCACACAAAAGGTGAACTCTTAAGCTCCCAATCTAATTCATCATGGTCCATGCACTTTATTTGTCTACCTGCACTGGAACCCAACACTATGTTCTGCATTCTGATTTTCTCTCTCTACTACCTTACTATCCTTCATTCCTGCCGAAGGGTTTCACTCTGGAGGGTTGACTGTACGTTTTTCCACAGATGCCGCCTGGCCTGCTCTGTTCCTCCAGAATTTTTTGTGTATGGCGTGATCTGACTGGAAGGTATGCAAACAAAAGCTTGGTATATATGACAATCATAAACCAATAACCAAGTAGAAGAGGCTCAACTGGGTAAAAGACCACTCCTGCTCACATACCTGTACATAACTGTCTTTTTTTTCCCCAAGTCATCTGACTCTGTGCATCAGCATTTCTGCAGGACTTTCATCCCAAAGCAGACCCAATAAACCAAAGACATACCATGACCTTAAAGGGACCTCAGACAAGAGTTGTATCATGGTTTAATTTGAAGATACAGGTGTTTCAGGACTCGCACCACCAGGCCCAAGAACAGTTTCTGAGCTGCACTCATTAAGGACTCTGTTATATTGTTATTTTGTGCTCATTATTTACTGCTATTTATTTATATCCACAGTTTGTTCACGGATATTTACAGTTTGCAGTTACTGTTCTATAGGTATACAGTATCCCCACTGAAAAAGAACCTCAGCGTTGTGTGTGGTGACATGTACATACCCTGATAATAAATTTTACTTTGAACTTTGGACTTTGATCTGGCATTGAATGTAACTGCGGAGAGTTAAGAAGTGACAACTTCAATGAGACCAGAGATAAATGGTACATCAACAAATTAAAACATTAACATTCAGCTTTATTTGGCACATGTACGTTGAAACATCAAAACATAAATTGGTGAGGTGAGGCATTGACCTGCAGTTGAGAAGAAGCCTGTGAGAGTAATCCTAGTAAGTCCTGATTTACCTTGTGTGATATGGACCTATAGTGACTCTTTCACTATGCTTACTGAACTTTCAATTGCTCTTTTTTTTTGTGTGGTTGAACCTTAATGAGAAGCAAAGTAATACATGGTAGCCTTTCATTTCACAAGCTGTTCAATTTGAAATGACTGAAACTGGGGACCATTATCTGATTGAGTCCTGTCAGGAAGTCTATTTGACAGGAAAGTAATTTGAATTTTGTGCTGACCAAAATAAGCTACTACTTTCTGCACAAGGATGCAGTTACTGTTTCAGAACTTTACATAAGAAATAGAAACAGCTGTAAGCTACTTGATCCCATATATTCACTCTACTATTCAATGTGTTACTTTCCTGCACCAGCCTTATGTCCTTTCGATTCCTTTAACCCAAAGCTATCCATCTGTCTTAAACATATTTAAGAAATGATCAACAGCACAATCTGGTTGAAATCCAAATGTTCACTACCCTTTGTGTGTAGAGTTGATCTGATCTCAGTCTCCGATCACGTTCCCCTTACTTTGTAACTGGTTCTAAACACCTCAGCACAGGAAAAATATCATCTGTGCTGCTCTCTTTGAATTCCTAGTAAGAATTTTGCATGTTGCATTGAGATCACTTATCAATCTTCTAAACTTGAGAAAGTATGGTCCAATCTATCTAACTTCTCCTTACAGTACAAATCTTTATCCCACAAATCAATCAATCATAGAAACTGTTGTGGCACAACATCAATTGACACCATATCTTTCATAAGGTAAAGAAACCAAACCTGTGCACAATATTCTAGAGGTGGCCCCACCAAGATTTTTATAAATTTAGTAAGATATATTTTCTCTTGTACACAGGCTCTCTTGCAGTAAAGGCCATCATGCCACATGCTCTCCAATTTGCTCGTTCAGCATTCAGTGACTTAATGTGCACAGATTTTCAAGCTTCTCTGAACATCGACATCTTTTGGTATTCTTCCCTTGTTGCACATAAACTCCATCCAAAATGACTTTGCTGCTTAATTTTCTGAGCTAATCTCTCTTCTCCTTCCAGTCTTTATCGTATCCTTATTTTCAAGGATATCTTCTATTTCCTTTTTGACTATGTCTTCTAAAAGTTAAAAATCATACAAAACTTAATTACTGACCTTGATTACTAGATTATTTCTAGTTTGTATATCTCTTCTTCAAGTTAATTTGCTGGCATGTCTAATCTCAACCTGAAACATATTTCTACTCATGAAGCTTCCAGAATATCTTTTCAAATACCGGAGGGCTGTTCATTTTCTGCGGCAACTCTGATCAAAATATCATATTGGATGCAGAGGCAGTATTAGATTCACTTAAACTTTTCATAGGGGAAAGATTTGAATGATTACTTCATGTCATAGGGCAGGTTAGGCCATTTGATATTTAATGTTGACTTTCTTTCTCTTGATTTAATTTTTCACCTGAGTGACCTTTCCATCCTGATTCATGGACAAGACAGAAGACAACATTTTATTTGTTTTAAAGCTAGTTCCATAAATGCAAGGCAGAACAATGTCAATCAAGAAAATTCTTCTTATGAGGACAACGTTGGTAACAGAAACCCATTAAGAAAAGGTATGTGTAATATTGAGGTTGATGTGCACCATGAACAGCAAGGTATATAGAACACAAACAAGGAGTAGAAAGAGGAAATGCAGTGATATACATTTGCTGTTGAGTGCTGTTGAGTCGTTGTTGACTCATGGTGACCCTGTGGATCATATAATTGTTCATTGGGTTTCCATGGCAAGATACAGAAGTAGATTGCCAGAGTTTTCTTCCACACAGATGCTGCTGCTGTCCAGGTCGGGACCCGGCCAGATTTGAACTCAGGACCATTCACCTTGAATTCCAGTGCACACCACCAGCTGGCCAGGATATACACAATGGTCACATTATTAGGTACATCTTGCACTTAATAAATGGCCACAGAGTGTATGTTTGTGGGTTTTTTTTTTACGCTGCTGTAGCTCCCAAAGTTTGAAAAGTTGTGTGTTCAGAGATGCTCTCCACATCCTTTGACAATGTCTCCAGTACACTATCTGAAAACTGCAAAGCCCTGCATATCCTGTGTTGTGCACATAAGTCACTATCACAGTCACTCCCAAAGGTGACTTGCACTACCTGCTTTATTGCATTGCCTTCTATAAGTTTAGGTTGGTAGAATGTTCATTAATCCATTTCTTGGCATGGAGACATTTATGCTTATACCTCTGCATGTAAAATACTCCCTGCCACTATTTGAAAGTCTTTCAAGAACCTTTAATTTCCACCCTTGTCTATAGAGACCAAAATAAAGAGTCGAATTTTCAGTCAAATTAGAAATGTTGGAAATATACTGCAGGGCAAGAGGTATCTGTGGTGAGTAAAATGGCCAATGTTTCAAGTTTCTAACTAACTATTCATCAACCTTGAGACATGATCTTCATTTCCCACTCCACACAAGCTGCCTGCTGTGTATATCAGATCTCTCAAATCTACTGAGACTTTGCTTTTTAGTTGTTGTTCATCTATCAAATCTTGCATGTCACTGTTGTCAAACCTAATTCAGTGTTTTTCGCGGTCCATCCCTGCTATTAGTTGATGCAGTTATAGAGACATTTACTTGACAACACCAAATTTTCTTTGACAGGTGACATTCAATAAGAGCCTTCTAAGATGAATCAGTATTATAACTGACCAGTTGTAGCATTTAACTTCGTTGATCTGAAATATTTTATTGTAAAGAAACTTTATATTGGATCAATTCGGCATATTCAGAATACATTATATCTGCCATGAGTGTTCCTGGCGACAACCGAGGATTACATAAAATGATTTCACAACTTTAATTTGTGTTATTGTTTATGAATATATTCAAAGTAATTAAATTAGTTTGTTTATGGCACTCACATATATGGTGATGAAGTTCTCTGAGATGTTGGTTATGGCTAGAATCATCTCCCACCTAAACAAGGACACACTACAATTCGCCTTTCGCCACAATAGTTCTACAAATCTCATTGGCTCTTCACATGTCCTTGGATCACCTGGACAATACTAATACCTACGTGAGGCAGCTCAGCATTTAACACAACCAACCGTTCTTACAATTTTAAACAAAAAGCTCCAAAACCTGGGCCCCTGTACCTCCCTCTGTAAATGGATCCTCCACTCCCTCACCAGAAGACCATAGTATGTATGGATTGGAAATAACAACTCCACCTCGCTGGTTATCAACACTGGTGCATCTCTGAATGTGTACTTAGCCCACTGCTCTACTCTCTCTACACTCATGACTGTGTGGCTAGGCACAGCTCAAATGGCACCTATAAATTTGCTGACGACACAACAACTGTTGGCCGAATTTCAGGGCCTATCAGATAGCAAATAAATAAATTGTGCTGTAGGTGAAATCTCAAGTTGATGTTGTATAAATTGGGAGGGTGTATGGAGGGGGGAAACTATGGTTTTCATCAAAGTCTTGGAGGAGCAACATGCTAACATGTGGACCTGCAATGCAAAGCAATGCAAATTAGAATCACATACCCTGAATCTTCAGTAAGCATTTATGCATAAAATATGCATTATTGCACTGTGTCCCACCTTCGTTCTTAAAACAGCGGTTCCAGTGCAAAGCACCATATCATCTAATAGAGGTGCTTTAGGGTACATTTGCCTTTGAATGTCAGAGAGCGTAATAGAGACAGGTTCTATATATCTTTCATTGATTCCCTGATGTTTCTATTCATATTTTATGATGAGACATTGTGCCATTAGATGTGACTGCCCAGAATCGGGTTTGCAATAATAGTCTTCCAATAAAAATTCAAGATTTTGACTGCTTCAGATGGCGATATTTGTTTATTTATTACTTACATCCAAGGGAGTAAAAATCATTTAGCTGCATCTCCATCGCAATGCACAAGCAATAAAGAGGGGAAACGTGGGAGGATATTGCCCAAACACTAAAATTGTATACATAATTGCTTTGTACACATGTACGTACAGTCAGATATGCAATCAGATCAATTTACAGTTAGATATGCAATCCCATAAATTGGTTATTCAAGGGCCAAGAAGCACAGAATTCAAATTTTGGGCTTAAGATGAAGGAAGGATGTAAGGATTTTGCTTTTATTCAGAGAGTACTGAAATTTCAAGCACTGTAGGTTGATCTCTCTCTCTCTCTCTCTTTCTCTCTCTACCTCTCTAACTCTCCCGCAGCTGGTGACTTTGTAATACTTTGTGATCCCGTGGTCATTAACCTGAACAGATCCAAATGTGAGTACTCATCTTAAAAATACTCACCCACTTAGACTGCTGACATCACTGGCCACACAATGGGTTTCAAACATGTCCTAGACGAACCCCCAAATGTGATGACGTGAATGCATTCACCAGAGAGATGCAGCTGGTAGATATAAGAATCTTTATTCAGGGCACACACAAACTGATAGCCTTTAGAGTCACTTAAGAGATATCATTGGACCTCTTGTCCCAAGCTGCTGGGAAAAGCCTGGGACTGTCCAACAAAGACTGGGCTGTGGCCATTGTTATCCTCGCTCCTAGTTCAGCTTCCCCCAGAGTGGTGCTCCTTGTGTCACTTTTGTGGGTAGACCAAAAATATTCCCTAGACTTTATTGATTCTGATGCAGCCAGGAATTTTTGGATCCCCTTTTAACATCTCAATTAGTGGGTCATTGTCATGGTCCTAGATGGAAGACCTTTGGTCCCGGGACAGTTCAACCAGCAACCATCCCCACTCAAGCTCAAGAATGGTCAGCATGTGGAATCAATCCAGCTCCATCTCATTCCCCTGAAATACCACTCATTATGGGTCATCCCTGTCTGTCATCTCACAACCTGAGAGTAAATTGGACTTCTGGCATCATTCTGGGCTGGTCAAATGAGTGCAAACAGAAGTGCTTCTGAAAGGGGCCCAAGACACCTTCAGAGTTACTTCCTGAAATACCTCCTGAGTTTACTTATAGAGTCATAGGAAAGTACAGCACAGAAACAGACCCTTTGGCCCATCTAGTCCATGCTGAGCCATGTAAACTGCCTACTCCCATTGACCCGCACCCAGACCATAGCCGTCCATACCCCTATCATCCATGTATCATTCCAAACTTCACTTAAATGTTGAAATCGAGCTCACATGCACCACTTATGCTGGCAGTTTGTTCCACACTCTCATGGCCCTTTGAGTGGAGAAGTTTCCCCTCATATTCCTCTTAAACTTTTCACCTTTCACCCTTAACCCATGACCTCCAGTTGTATTCTCACCTAACCTCAGTGGAAAAAGCCTGCTTGCATTTATCCTGTCTATACCCCTCATAATTTTGCATACCTCTATCAAATCACCTCTCATCCTTCTATGTTCCAAAGAATAAACACCTGTCTCATTCAATTGTTCCATACAACTCAGGTCATCCTGGCCCGGCAACATGCTTGCAAATTTTCTCTGTACTCTTTCAACGTTATTTACATCTTTCTTGTATGTAGGTGATCAAAGCTGCACACAATACTCCAAATTCGTCCTCAGCAACATCTTTTACAACTTCAACATAACGTCTCATCTCCTGTATGCTATACTTTGATTTATAAAGACCAACATGCCAAAAGCTTTCTTTACAACCCTCTCAACCTGTGACACCACTTTCAATGCATTTTGGGCCTGTATTCCTTTTTTTCTACCACACTCCACAGTGCCCTACCATTCACTGTGTAAGACCTATCCTGATTGGTCCACTGAAGTGCAGCTCCTTGCACTTCTTTGCATTAACTTCCATTTTTCAGTCCATTTTTCCAGCTAGTCCAGATCCCGCTATAGGCTATAATAGTCTTTCTCGCTGTCCGATACACTCCCAATATTGGTGTCATCCACTAATTTGTTGGTCCTGTTAACCACATTATCATCTAGATTGTTGATATTGCTGTCAAACAGTAAGGGACCCAGCATCGATCCCTGTGGCACTCTGATAGTCACAGGCCTCCAGTCAGATAGGCAACCATCTACTACCACTGTCTGGCCTTTCTCATAAAGCCAATGTCTAATCCAGTTTACTAGCTCAAATGAATGCCAAGTAACTGAACCTTCTTTACCTACCTCCCATGTGGAACGTCATCAAATGCCAAGTCCATACATACAACATCTACTGCCTTGCCTTTATCAACTTCCCTGGTAACTTCCTCGAAAAACTCTATAAGATTGTTTAGACATGACCTACCATGCACAGTCATACAGACTATCCTTAATCAGCCTGTGTCCATCCAAATACTCAGATATCCAGTCCCTTAGAATACCTTCCAATGACTTTCCAACAACTGATGTCAGGCTCACTGACCTATAATTTCCTGGTTTATTTTTAGAGCCTTTCTTAAACAATGGAACAACATTGACTATCCTCCAATCCTCCCACAGCACACCTATTACCAAGGATGATTTAAACATCTCTGCTAGGGCCCCTGCTATTTCTGTACTTGCCTCCCGTAGGGTTCAAGGGAACACCTTGTCAGGCCCTGGATAACTTATCCACCCTAATTTGTCTCAAGACAGCAAACATCTCCTGCTCTGTAATCTGTATAGAGTCGACGAACTTGACGCTGTTTTGCCTTCTATTGTCTCTGTATCCATCTCTTGAGTAAATATACATGCAAAAAATGCATTTAAGATCTCTGCAACACTTTTGGATCCATGCATGGATTACCAGACTCAGTGCCAGAGATCTTACTGCTGTGTCTTCCCTCTGCTAGATTACACCCCTCAACTGTATTCCAAGTGGTATATCTGTTGTTAAGGGGGATGGTCACAGGGTTACTCTGGACTGGCTGTTTAATCCCTTTCCCCTTCCTGACTGTCACTCAATTTCCTGTGTCCTGTCCCTTGGGTGTAATTACCTCTTTATATATCTTACTTTTCACTCCTTCAGCCTCCCAAATGATCCAGAGTTCATCCAGTTCCAGCTTCAACTCCTTAACACATAGAGTTAGAAGCTGCAGTTGGATAGGTCTCCCTGTCTTCGCGTAGCCTGCAAGAGGAGCATTCCACTATCCTGCCTGGCATCTCTACTGTTGCTAACTGAGCAATTATAAAGAAGGAAAAACAATAAACTGTGGGAGAGAAAAAAACTCTCCCTACAGCTTTTTTTGCCTTCTTTCACTCAATCCTCTCCTTGTTGAAACCTCGAAGAGCTAAAACCTTACAATTTCCACTCTAACGCTGACCATTCTGATGATGACACCTCCGACAATGGCCGCTTCAGTTGTCCGTCTTGCTTTAACTCTTTCTTTTCAATCAATCACAAATGCTGATTGGCCACTGTTCAAAGCTCCAAACTGCTGCAAGTCACTGCCTTTTCTACTGAAACAGTGAACCTGAGCAAAATATGTCTTCCCCAACTGCTTCCAGAACTAACACTAAGATCTCCTCTGAGACATGCCTCCCAAATTACCTGTTGAACCTTTCACCTCTAACCTCAGTGCATCTGATTTGTCTAGAGTACCTCCAGAATATTTAGACCTACTGGAGATTCTCAGCAAGAAAAAGGCCACCACTCTACCACCTCATGGGGACCATGACTGCGCCATCGTTCTGCTAACAGATCCTTCTCCTTATTGAGGATGGCTCTACTCTTTATCAATCCCAGAGAGAAAAGCCATGGAGAACTACATTCAAGAAGCTCTGGTATCTGGGTTTATTCAACCATCCGCATCTCCCACTGGGGCCGGGTTTTCCTTTGTCACCAACAAGGATGGTGGACCAAGGCCCTGCATAGACTATGGGTGGCTAAAAAGGTCACTGTTTAAAAACTGGTACTGTCTCCCTCTCATGAACATGGGCTTTGAGATTCTCCAGAGAGCTAAAATATTTACCAAATAGTACCACAGTACTGCCTCCAACCTAGTCTGCATTTGTGGGCAGATGGGCTACACCTATGGGTCACTACGAATACCGGGTCATGCTTTTCGGGTTGTCAAATGCTCCAGAGGTATTTCAAGCCTTCATCAATGACATGCTCTGGGAGATGCTACACCACTTTGTCTTTGTTTACCTGGACGATATACCGGTACTCATTTTCACCCAGTCCGTTCAAGAATATGTCCAGCAGGTTATACAATGGCTTCCCGAGATTCAACTATTCATGAAGCTCAAGAACAGCAAATTCAATGGATATACAGTCTTCTTCCTTGGATTTGTTATATCTAATGGCAACCTACAAATGGACACCACGAAGACCCAGTCCATGTGGAGCTGGCCGCAACCCACCCTCATGAAATGACTACAGCAGTTTCTAGGTTTCTCCAACTTTTATAGGTAGTTCACTGGCAACACCACTCACCAATGTCACCAAGAAATCTACTGGGCTCTTCTTCTGCACCCAGGAGGACAAAACAACTTTTGAGTAGTTAAAACAAAGGTTCACACCTGCACCCATACTAGTTCCACCGAACCCGGATTTACCTTTCCTGGAGGATGTCAATGCATTGGATATGGGTGTAGGGGCCATCTTGTTCAAATGACCTGCCTCGGGCAACAAACACATCCTTGTGCCTTCTCGTCAAGATGTCTTTCTCTCGCAGAGGCAAATATGACAGAGGGAATTGGAAATTATTGCCAGTTAAACTGGCACTGGAGGGATGGAGGCACTAGATGGAGGGGTTCAAATGTCTGTTTGTGGCAAGGACAATCCACAAAAACCTAGCCTACATCCAGGAAGTGAAGAGTTCGAATTCTAGGCCGATACACTGGTCCCTATTCTTTAATAGTTTCAAATTTCTGATTACTTACCACCCAGGATCAAAAAATCAAAAACAGGCTCATTCTCTGGACAGTTTGAAGCACCAAACAGAGAAAATCACCCTTCAACTATAATTCCCAGCTCTAGAGAGGTGGTGCCAATCCGCTGGAACATAGATTTGATAGTTTACCAAGCCCAAGAGCAACATGGGGCAGAGCTGGGTAATGGTCCTCCCAGGTGTATTTTTGTTCCCCAACCTGTTCGTTTGGAGGTACTCAACCGGGGACATGATTCAACACAGGCTGTGCATCCGGGAGTGGCCCACACCCTAGGGTTAATCAAGAAGCCTAGCATGACTATAGATGTCCAGGAACATGTCTTAGCGTGTGATGTCTGCACACCAATTAAAAAACCGCATGCACATCCTCAAGGCCTGCTTCAGCCTCTCCCCATTCCTACTCGCCCTTGGTCCCATATTTCTGTGAACTTTTTAACTGGTCTGTCGGCATCTTGAGGTAATCATGGTGGCTATAGACTGATTCTCCAAGGCCTGCCATTTTGTAGCCTTCCCAAACTACCATCAGCTTCAGAGACCACCATGTTCATGTCACAGCACCCCATGGCTCATGACTTCCCCCAGGACATCATATCCCCCAGGTTGCCTCCAAGATTTGGAAAGTCCTTTGTGAGATCATTGGGGCCTCTGCTAGACTGCTGTCTGGGTTCCATCCACAGACCAATGGGCAAATGGAGTGTGTCAACCAGGACCTAGAGAGAACATTCAGATGTTTAGACTCAGAAACCCCTACCACCTGGAGTGACAACCTGATTTAGGTTGAGCTCGTGCATAACACACTTCAGCTTTCATTTATTGGGATTTCCCTTCCAAATGCTAATCTGGGCACTGCCCCCTGTTGTTCCTGGATAACAAAGTGGGGGTGGCGCTTCTATCAGTGGACCAACTCAACTGGAGATGTCACCAGAAATGGGTTAAGGTGAGAGAGAAGTTGTTGGCCAATTTGTGGCAACAACTAGACCAACAAACACTGGAGAAGACAAGGTCCAGCACTAATTTCTGGTCAGCAGGTCTGGTTCTTGACTGGAGATCTCTCCATGCTGGTTGAATCCAGACAATTGGCCCCTCTTTACATCAGTCCATTCAAAATCCTATGTCGTATCAGCCCAGTTACCTATCGTCTCCAACTCCTGAGCACTGTGGAAGCTAATGACAATGTAAGTCAAAGTCACCATGATTTCTGTAAAGGGAAATCTTGCCTGACAAATCTTTTAGAGTTCTTCGAGGAAGTAACAAGCAGGGTGGACAAAGGAGAGGCAGTGGATGTCATTTACTTGGATTTTTATAAGGCGTTTGATAAGGTTCCTCACATGAGGCTGCTTCACAAGATAAAATCCTATTACGTTACAGCGAAGATACTGGCATGGATAGTGCAATGGCTGACAAGCAGGATGCAGTGAGTGGGAATAAAAAAGGCCTTGCCTGGTTGGTTTCCATTGACCAGTGGTGTTCTTGAGGGGCCAGTATTGGGACCACTGCTTTTCACATTGTTTGTCAATGATTTAGATAATGGAATTGATGGCTTCGTGGCAAAGTTTTCACATGATACAAAGTTAGGTGGAGGGGAAGGTAGTGCTGAGGAAACAATGCAATTGCAGCAGGACTTAGAGAAATTGGAAGAATAGGCAAAAAGTGGCAGATGGGAATACAGTGTTGGGAAATGTATGATGATACATTTAAAAGGAACAATAGTATGGACTATTATCTAAATGGGGAGATGGTTCTAATATCAGAGTGCTGAGGGACTTAGGAATCCTCATGCAAGGTTCCCAGAAAACTGATTTACAGGTTGAGTCTGTGGTAAAGAAGGCAAATGCAATGTTGGCATTTAGTTCAAGGCAAATATGAGGCTTTATAAGACACTAGTCAGGCTGCACCTGGAGTATTGTCAACAGTTTTGGGCCCCATATCTCAGAAGGGATGTATTGTTATTGTAGAGAATCCAGGGGAGGTTCTCGAGGATGATTCCAAGAATTAAGGTGTTAACATATGAGGAGTGTTTGGCAGCTTTGGGCCTGTACTCACTGGAATTTAGAAGAATGTGGGGTGATCTTATTGAAACCTACCGAATGTTGAATGGACTAGATAGTGTGGATGTGGAGGGGATGTTTCCTATGGTGGGGGTATCCTGGATTAGAGGGCACAACATCAAAATTGAGGGGACAACCCTTTAGAACAGAGGTAAGAAGGAATTTCTTTAGCCAGAGAGTAGTAAATCTGCGGAATGCTCTGCCACAGACTGGCAGAGGCCAAATCCATGCATATATTTAAGGTGGAAGTTGATTGTTGTTGATCCATCAGGGCATCAAAGGATATGGCAAGAAGGCAGGTATATGGGATTGAGTGGGATCCAGGATCAGCCATGATGGAATGCCGGAGCAGACTCAATGGGCTGAATGGCCTAATTCTGCTCCTATGTCTTATAGTCTTATGGTCTTATGTGGATTCATTCCACATTCCACATATCCCATTGCAAGCCCTTGAGTGCCAACCCCTTGACTCTGGCTCCCAAACCTTCTCCACCTGCCAGCATTGTTGAGGGACAGTCCGGTGACTTTTGGACACCCGCATTGTTTGATGTAAAAGGCAGCATTTTGTGGATTGGGAAGAATATGGCCCAGAAGAAATAAGATGGATTCCTTCGCAGGTGCTTGGTGCTTGGAAGCAGGTACAAAGGGGATGTCAGGGGTAAGTTTTTTTACCCAAAGAGTGGTGGTGCGAGGAATGCACTGCCAGTGATAGTGGTAGAGGCGGATACAATAGGGTCTTTTAAGAGACTCTTAGATAGGTACATGGAGCTTAGAAATAATAGAGGGCAATGCGGTAGGGAAATTCTAGACAGTTTCTAGAGTAGTGTACCTGGTCGGCGCAACATTGTGGGCTGAAGGATCTGTAATTTCTGTGTTCTATATTCTATGTTCACTGGACATTCTGGACCCTACCTTGATAAAGGGCTTTGACCACATTATCCGGATCACCCTGGGCCATCAGGGGCTGGCCATAGAAGTGGGGAGGGGGGCTGTTCTGCCATGGTCACGATTGAACAGCGGCAGGCATCCAAGTTTCAGTATTCCAGTTCCCCGGGGTATGGTTAATTGCCACTGTCCCTTTTAAGACTCAGACTGCTAATTGTTTCCTGCCACACTCCTTCATGGAAAGTTTGTACTCAAAGGCCTCATGCTGAGCACCCAGTGCTCAACTGTAGGAGTTCCATTTCTAGTATTACTGCTTGTGATTTTGTTTGTGTTGTTTTGTTTATTCTGAGTCTGAACCTTCCTCTGCATCTGGGTTCACTACCCTCCATAGCTCTCTTGTTACACATGGTTTCCTTAAGGGAAAATTTTGCCTTGACAAACCTGTAGGAATTCTTTGAGGAAATTACAAGGTGGATAGACAAAGGAAATTTGGTGGACATTGTGTACTTGGATTTTCAGAAGGGCTTTGACAAAGTGCTGCACATGAGGTTGCTTAACAAAGGGTATTACAGGAAAGATGCTTGCATAGATAGAGCATTGACTGATTGGCAGGAGGCAAAGAGTGGGAAGTAAGGGAGCCTTTTCTGGTAGGCTGCCGGTGACTAGTTGTGTTCCACAGGGTTCTGAGTTGAGACTGCTTTTTAAATTGCATGTAAATGATTTGGATGACAGAATTTTTTGGCTTTGTAGCTTAATTTGCAGATGACACAAAGATAGTTGGAGGGGCAGATAATGTTGAGGAAGCAAGGAGGACTTGGACAGATTAGGAGAAAGAGCAAAGATGTGACCGATAGAATACGTTGTCAGGAAGTGTATGGTCATTCACTTTGGTAGAAGGAATAAAACCATTTTCTAAACGGGGAGAAAATTCAAAATTCTGAGGTGCTAAGGGTCTTGGGAGGTCCTCGTGGAGGATTCCTTTAAGGTTAATTTGCAGGTTAAGTCGAGGCTGAGGAAGGTAAATGCAATGTTAGCATTTATTTTGAGAGGACTAGAATATAAAAGCAAGGATTTAATGCTGAGGCTTTATAAGGCACTGCTGAGGAGTACTGTGAGCTGTTTTAGGCCACTTATTTAAGAAAAAATATGTTGATATTGGAGAGTGTTCAGAGGAGGTTCATGAGAACGATTCTGGGAATGAAAGGCTTATCATATGAGGAGTGACAGATGGCTCTGGGCCTGTACTCGCTGGAACTTAGAAGAATGAGAGGGGATCTCATTGAAACATTTTGAATGTTGGAAGGCCTGGATAGAGTGTATGTCAAGAGGTGGGGGAGTCTAGCACCAGAGGGGCACAGCCTCAAAATAGAGGGATGTCCATTTAGAACAGATGAGAGGGAAATTCTTCAGCCAGAGGCTGGTGAATCTGTGGAATTTGTTGCCACAGGTGGCTGTGGAGGCCAGCTCATAGGATGTATTTAAGGTGGATATTGACAGGTTCTTGATTAGTCAGGGCATGAAATGTAATGGGGAGTAAGCAGGAGAATGGGGTTGAAATGGGATATATTTATATGGGATATATTCCTGTTTCCGCTCAGCGGATGATAGCCTTTTCAACTTTACTGGCTAGGAGAGCCATTTTACTTAAATGGAAGGATCCTAATCCACCCACTGTCTTTTATTGGCTTTCCTCCATCATGTCCTGTTTAAGTTTAGAGAAAATAAGAAGTCGGACATCTGATAAAATCTTTTAAATTTGAAGAAATCTGGTGACCTTTTATTCAATATTTTCATATGATTTGATTTATTGATTTTTGTAATGACTCTCTTCCAGTTATTTTTCTGAAGTTTTGGATTTGATCAGAAAGTCTTGGTTTTACTCTCAGGCTGGACTGCCCAGTCCTTTTTTTTCCTTTTTGTTTTTGTTTGTATAGAATAGTGGTTTTTTTCCACATAAAAATTTCAAAAAGTCTTTTTTTTCATCATGAATTGATAAGAGGAGAATTAACTATCTTTTTGCTTATTATATATTCTATATCAGATTAATACTATGCATGATTTTGATCATGTTTGTTTCACATTTATGTACTGTTATTGATATATATATTTGAGATAATTCTCCTCTTCCTTGTATATATGCTCATTTTTAAATCAATAAAAAGATTGATAAAGAAAGAAGAGAATGAGGTTGAGAGGGAAATGATAAAATGGTGGAGCATAGTCATTGGGCCAAATGGCCTAATTCTGGTCCTGCCCTCTGGTGTTCCATGTGACAAACAAAGTTAATCTTTAATGTTTATTCTGTACCATAAGTTATTCTGTCATTCAGGTGTAAGTGTATCTGACATGTTCTATCTCATTAAAACAGCAAACCTCCATTATTGTGTATAGTTTTATGCAGTCAATGGGATGTTAATTGTCCTTTGGCATGTAGAAACCTTGCTAGAACATCTTTCAGATTTAATTTCCTTTTCTGTTTATCATTTTTTAAACACAAACAAATAAAATTGCCCACGTGGCCCCTTCTTTCTGTGGAGACCATCAGAAGTGGAGGATTGGTAGCAATTGTAAGTTAGAGCTCTCTTTAGGTTTCCAGCCGATCTCCTCTGCTGACTTTCAATCTTATTAAGGGTAATAAAACCCTGTTGGTGTCATAACTAAAGTCACATGGAGCCAGGCCTCCAACGTATTCCACTTCAAAGTCTGGAATTTTCTCTATTTGAATCTCCAGAGAAACACAAACGAATGAGCCAGCATAAAAGACCATGCGGTTATAATTATGTTGAATTGATATCCATATACATCCAAGTCTTGATAACGTTATGAATCCATCCAGGGTGTATGAACTACTGTGGAGGTGTAGGGTCCTGGATGCAAGATACAGAGGAGGGGTAATAAGTATCAGTGATTGGACACTGTGCTCTGAAATATACTGAAATACTGCTTTGACATTCTGTGGAGCATGACTAACATCATTTACAAGAAGAAAAATGCTGCCATGCATAAAATTATATATATATATCATTATATTAAGAAAAAAATAACTTCCAAATGGGAGACTGGATTTATTTTTGGTGTCGACATTTCTTTGAGGAAAAAGTATGAGGGGATAGCACCCACTTTCAAAAGTGATGATGCTATAGTCTCTCTGGATGTCATCTGTCACTGCACCAATCTTGTTTACAGACTTAATCAGCTGAAAATCCATAATTATAAAGATATTAGGACAATTGGATATGAGGGATTTATAATCAGTTACCCTAATCCCTTTATAATTGAGGATTTCTTGATGGCAAGGTTTGTAAAGGATGGGTCAAGCCTACTGAACCCAATTTATTCCATTGAAGTGACTAAAGTGGTGGATAGTAACAGATTTATAAATATTATTTATTTAATAGCAATAAATAAAAAGGCTTCAAATAAATTAAAAAGGCTTTAATAAACAGTAATGTTATGTTTTTACTAAAAGGCTCTTTAGATGCTTATTAAAGATCATGAGTCTGAAGAATAATTATTAACTAGTTAGAAAACTCTCAAAACAGTAGGATTCAGAATGCAGAGGGGGCAGGTACTTAAAGTGGCATGATACGGCATCTTAAATAATTTGTATTGGCAATACAGCTCTATGGAACAGTTATAAATGATTTTGGGTTATGGGAGGACAGAATTTAAATGCCAGGATAAATGGATTGAAAAGGCAAGGTGTCAGGACCAGAGGCAAGGGTTGGGCTGGTTCTGCTTGGTGCTCTGCGACATTGAAATAGAATTGAAATATCTTTATTGTCATTGCATAGTACAATTTGGCATGCACCAATACAGCGAAAATGAATTTGCAACTTTCGTACTCAATGCTATAAAACAACAAATAAAATAAATAAACAATAAATAAAATCAAGTAACCAGCCAGTACAAGCAATGTCCAGCAGTACAAAAGTGCAACTCAGATGCATGACAGCCATAAAACCAATATTAAAAGTAGCAATATAACAAATTTATGGATGATGCTTGATCGATTGGTTCAGAGCAATTATAGCTCTGGTGAAAAAGCTATTTTTCAGTTTGGAAGTGAGGGCATAGACAATCTTATAAAGGCTGCCAGATGGAAGAAGTTCAAACAGGGGATTGCATGGGTGTGTATTGTCCTTACAGATGCTTGTAGCCTTCCTTAGGCAGCATGAGCTGTAGGTGTCCTCCAGGGTTGGGAGCTGTGTCCTGATGATCTTCTGTGCGCTAGAGATGACCCGCGGAAGAGTTTTCCTATCAGCTGCTGTACAACTGAGATACCATACAGAGATGCAGTATGTTAAGATGCTCTCTGTGGTGCAGCGATGAAAGGTCACCAGCATCTGTTCAGGTAGACCAGCTTTCTTCAGCGTCCTGAGGAAAAACAAGCGTTGCTGTGCTTTCTTAACTATTGTTGTGGTGTTAGTGGACCATGCATATATGTCAAACTCAAGGCCCGCGGGCCAAATCTGGCCCGCGGTGGAATTATCTTTGGCCCGCGAGATAATATCTAATTACTATTAAAGCTGGCCCCAGTAATCGAAGCGCCTATGGCGTATGATATGGCTAATGCTGAGTTTATTCAGGTACCAGGTTTTCAGGGTTTTTAGTGTTTATTCGGCAGTCTTGCTTGGCAGTCTTCTTCATAAGAAACGGAATTTGTAAAGTGAAACACTTTGTAGTTATAGCAGAGACTGAGACACATGAGAGCAGGCTGAAAAAACGGAGGCAACGAAAGCTGCGTTTGCACACGTCCGACTGATCCGGCCCGCATGAAGCTGCATTTTGCTCAATCCGGCCCGTGACCTAAAATGAGTTTGACACCCCTGACTGGTCTTCTGTGATGTGTATTCCCAGAAACCTGAAACAGGACACTCTCTCCACTATGTCTCCATTAATGTAGACTGGAGCATACTCGTTATCCTGTGACTTTCCAAAGTTGATAATTAGCTCCTTAGTCTTTGCTGTATTAAGAGACAGGTTGGTCTCTGAGCACCAGCTCACTAAGTTCTGTGCCTCTGCTCTGTATGCTGATTCGTCTCTGTTGGAGATCAACCCGATCACTGTTGTGTTGTCTGCGAATCTGACAACGGTACTGGTATACATTTACACTGCTCTCCACAGTGATGAGGCTGTGGGCCTGCTCCGAGCTTCGTGTCTGCGAGCTCTGCAGCGTTTTGCTCCAATGTGTGCTGAACTGAGGCTGAGGCTGTGGGCCAGCTCTGGCTGCTCACTTCCATTCTGAATGCTGTTGCTTGCTTTGCTGTTTGCACAATTTGCATTTGTTTCCCTCTCTCTGCACATTGAGTGTTTGTTGTCTTTTTTTGATGGGTTCTTTCAGGTTTCTTGTTTTGCAGCTGCCTGTAAGGAGACTAATCTCAAGGTTTAATTTATACATAATATACTTTGAATTTGAACTATTGAAATTTGCTAGTGACACAAAGTTACACCACTTGTAAACAATGTGGGTGGAAGCAGCAAATTAAAAAGAACCATTTATAGATTAAAGAAATTGACAAAACTGTTGCATATGCATTCAATGCAGGTAAATAACATGGTCAAGAGGTTCAGTTGTTCAGACCAAACATCAGAATGGGGCAGAAATGTGATCTAAGTGACTTTGATTGTAGATTGCATGTTGGTGCCAGACGGGGTGGTTTGAGTAATTCAGAAACTGCTGATTTCCTGGGTTTTTCCATGCACAACAGTCTCTAGAGTTTACAGAGAATGGTGCGAAAAACATCCAGTAAGCAGTAATTCTGTTGGAGGGAGAACACCTTGCCAATGAGGGAGGTCAGAGAAGAATGGCCAGACTGATTCAAGCTGACAGGAAGGCAGCTGTAACTCAAACAACCACGCATTACTACAGTGGTGTGCAGACAAGCATTTATGAACACACAGCATGTTAAACCTTGAAGTGCATTGGCTACAGGAGCAGAGGACCACACAGTGTTCCACTCCTGTATCTAAGAATGTGGTCACTGAATGTATATCAAGGTTGGAGACAGTGCCGCACAGATACACCAGATAGTTTTTTGCATCCGCTTATCATTTATTAGTGAACTCTGTTTACTTCAGGATACATGCATCTGTGCTTGAGTCTCTGAGTGAGCCAGAACGCCTCCTGCATTATGACTGCTATTTGGTTCTCCAGCCCACAAAGCTAAACAAAAGGTGTTAAGGAAACTTTATTTCACCACGACCTTCTAAATAACTAAAGTGCTGCCCATCAGTCAACCAGCCTGGCAGGATTGCATTCAAAGCCGGCAATGTAGACTCGAACACCTTTCACAGATTTTTGTACCTTCGTCTATTGCAACATTCCCCCCCCCCCCCCACCTGACCCACACTTCTCACATACTGCCCTAATCGTGGTCACCATGAGATGACAGATCGAAGCAGCAGTACTTCGTATAAAAACCATAAAATGCTGGAAATACTCAGCAGGACAGAACACATCTGTGAGAAGAGAAATAAAACGTTTTAGGTCGAAGACTCTGTCAGAACGGGGAAGGAGACAAATGAAGCTTGTCGAGCTGCCGGGTGTGTGGTGGGAGGTATGTCTCTGATAGGTTAAAATTAAAACCAGGGTGACCATGAAGTATCTGGTCAATGAGTGAATGGAAGCAATTGGGAGTGACACAAAAGAAGAAAAGGATATGGGAGTTGTGAAATGTAGACCAAGACGATGTGCCCAGCAGTGTTCATGGGTTTGTGAACCATTGAGAAAAATCTGATGGCAGAGGGGAAGAAGTAGTTCCTAAAATGTTAACTGCAGGTCTTCATGCTCCTGTACCTCCTCCCTGATGGTAACAACATGAATCTGACATGCCCCAGATGATTATGATTTACGTATCTGATTAGACCATTCAAACTTCCAATCCTGCTCTGCCATATGATAACATCATAGCTTAATCTGATGGTCACCCTGTCTCAGTTTTCCTGTCTACCTGCAATGAACTTCCAACCACTGCATACTAAGTGCCTACCTCGACATTAAAGTATTCCAAAACTACATTTCCACTGCCTTTGAGAGTTCCAAAGACTCATAATCCTGAGCAATCCCTTCTTTTTAAATAGTGACCTCAAGCTTTAGATTCTCCCACAAGAGGGATCATTGTCCTCAAATTCACTCTGCTGAGAGCTCTCAGCATGTTACATTCTAATGTAGTACCATGCTTCCCTCAGTCTCATACACTTCAGCATACACAACGATAGTCTATCCAGTCTTTTCCCCTTGAACAACTCGGCCATTGCAGATATTAATCTAATAAGCCTTTTCTGAACTGTTTCTGATTGATTTTCATTCTTCCTTAAATAAGGAGGCCAATACTCTACACAAGACTCCAAATGTGGATGCACCAATGCCCCTCATATACGCATCTTTGTGCTATCACTTGTCTTTCATACCCCTATCTCATTTGTTCCCACTGAGCTAATTACACAGCCAATCTTCTTATACTCCTTAGATTCCTGACCTTTATGATACCATCTCTTATTGTGGCCACAACTCGGATGAAGATACAGAGAATGCAAGTAAGACAGATATTGCCAATAAGCAGGATGGTGAAGACTGCCTGGAAGTAAAAGAGCAGATGTACCAGGAGAAATTGACATCTCTCAAAAGACAGCTACAGCGTTTACAGGAAGGCAGTTTGCTTGAGTATTAGAAAAGGATGAAGAAACTAGATCAACAATACAAGGAAGGAATACAAAGTGCAGAGCTTTTTCTGCAACTGGAGACAGAACAAGTGGAAAGGAATATTAAAGAGAAGAAAGCAGCAGTGAAAGAATTTGAAGATAAAAAGATTGAGATAGAAGAAAAGAAAAAAGATGATTGAGAATGAGAGGCTAACCATGGAACTCACAGGAGATTCTATGGAGGTAAAGCCAATAATGACGAGGACACTAAGGAGGAGACCTAATGACCCTGTTCCAATTACAGACAAAAGCCAAAAATCTGCACCTGCGCAAATCAATGACTTGTTAGCAGATGAACAGATAATGGAAGATCTGCGAACTCTCAATAAGCTTAAATCTCCGAAAAGACCAGCATCTCCGTCTTCTCCTGAGCACCTTCCCAGCACTCCTGCTGAATCACCAGCACAAAGTTATGAAGCGTGAATAGAAGATGGAAAGTTATATCACGATAAGATAGTATCATAAAGGTCAGGAATCTAAGAAGAATACAAAGATTGGTTGTGTAATTAGCTCAGTTGGAACAAATGAGATATGGGTATGGAAGACAAGTGATAGCACAAAGATGCGTATATATCTAGGACAGCTGCACGGAGGTGATCTTAGCAAGTTGGAGGCACACATCTTCTTGACTCCCTATGCTCAGACGTCAACTTTTCATGATTTTTATATGGAAATCTGTATTAAAACCAATGAGTTTATTGACAGACATTACCCAGAGAGGCAGAGAAGACCCCTCCAGTGACTTGAGTTATAAGTGGGTCTTAGACCAAAAGCAGAAAAGAAAGCTTGTTATAATTTGATATTATTATGTTACTTTGTTATAATTTGATATCATTGAGTTACTAAGTAAACAAATGGTAGGTGTTTGTATGTTAAGGGTAAACATATTTGTTTAGCATTGTGCCCCAGTAAAAAAATGTTGATACGCTATTAAAATAAAAGGGAGGAGTGTGCCGTGTAGCCTACAGTATAATAAGGGACTACTTTATGTTTTAGTAACATGTCGTTGCATGCGCTATTAGGTGTGTATTGATCTGTACGTGTGTGCTGAGTACAGATTATGCCAGTAAAGAACCATGAAACTTAGCTCCCGTCTCCAGCGTTTTTATTAAAGCATTGTTGTGTAAACAGGCCACATACACAACATATCCCTTTCAAAATTTTATATGTTTCCATAAGATCTCCTCTCATTCTTCTGAATTCCAGTGAATACTGTCCCAGGCAACTCAATCTCTCATCATAGTCTAACCCCCTCATCCCTGGAATCAGCCTGGTGAACCTTCTCTGCAACACCTTCAAAGTCAATACATTCTTCCTCAAGTAAGGAGACCAGAAATGCACACAGTACTCCAAATGTGGCCTCACCAGTACCCGTACCGGGTACAACTGTACCAGTTGTAGCATAACCTCCCTGATCTTAAATTCAATCCCTCCAGTAATGAAGGGCATCATTCCATTTGCCTTCTTGATAGTCGGCTGCACCTGCAAATGAGCCTTTTGTGATTCATGCACAAGCACTCCCGAGTCCCTCTGCACAACATCATGCTGCAATATTTTACCATTTAAATAATAATCTGATCTACCATTTTTCTTTCCAAAGTGTTCTTTCCAACATTGTACTCCACCTGTCAGACCCTTGTCCACTCACTTAACCTATCTATATCTCTCTGCAGACCCTCCATATCCTCTGCACAAATTGCATTCCACTCAATTTAGTGTCATCAGCAACTTAGATATATTACACTCAGTCCCCTCTTCCAGTTCGTTAATGTATATTGCGAACAGTAGTGGGCCCAGCACAGACCCCTGCGGCACAATGTTCACCAATGATTGTCAACCAGAGAAACACCCCTGTATCCCAACTCCTTGCTTTCTATTGGTTAACTAATCCTCTATCTATGCTAATACATCACCCCCAACTCTCTGCAGCCTTACCTTATGGATTAGTCTTTTATCGAACACCTTAGCGAACGCCCTCTGGAAATCCAAGTAAACAACATCCAACAGTTCCACTCTATCCACTGCATTCATTATGTTCTCAAACAACTATTTGTCAAACAGGACCTGCCTTTGCTGAATCCAAGCTGCATCTGCCTGATGGATCAATTTCTTTCCAAATGCCTCACTACTTCTTATTTAATGATAGCTTCAAGCATTTTCCCAACTACAGATGCCAAACTACCTGTCATATGCCTACATCCTTTTTTGAATAGTGGCGTGACATTTGCCTTCTTCCAATCCGCCAGGGGCTGCCCACAGTCCAGACAATTTTGGTAAATTATCACCTAACCCTCTACTATAACTGCTGCCATTTCTTTCATTACTCTGGGATGCATTCCATCAGGACCAGGGGACTTGTCTACCTTTAGGCCCACAAGTTTGTTCAGCACTACCTCTTTAGTGATAGCTATTGTATCAAGGTCCTCAGATCCCATCGTATCCATATCATCTTTTTTTGGCATGTAAGATGTGTCTTCCAGCTTGAAGACCGACACAAAATAGTCATTCTAGGCCTTGGCCATTTCCTCTTTACCCAATATCAATTCCCCCTTCTTGTCCTTCAAGGGATCTACATTCATCTTAGCCACCTTTTGCACTTTATATAATTATAAAAACATTTACTATCTGTTTACATATTTTGTGCTAGTTTATTTTCATAATTTATCTTCCCTTTCTTTATTCCTTGTTTAGTGGTTCTTTGTTGCTTTTAAAGTTTCCCGATCTTCCAGTTTCCCACCACTCTTAGCGACTTTGTACGCGGAAGCTTTTAGTTTGATGCCTTCAAGTGTTTTCTTTCTTGTGGTCGATCGGCAGGTGGGTGACCTATTAATCTTATGTGTGTAAGGCGGGGGGGGGGGCATTTGGTGCTACTGTTGCTGTTCTTTTCTGTGAGTGGGGGGGGTCGGGGGGATTGTTATGTGTAAAGGATCACTGATTGTTTTTGTGGCTGTTTTTTGTGTGGGCGATGGAGGATCTTGGGATCTGCAAGGTTTGTTTCTTTACTTTTTCATGCCATTTGGGGAGTTAATGTCTTTCCTTTCAGCAACAACAATACTTTTTCTGTATTTAATGGCTATCTGGAGTAGACAAATATGAGAGTTGCATTGTACATGCATACTTTGACAATAAAATGAATCTTTGAACCTTAGAACCTTTACCCCTACATTCGTCTTTTTGAAAATTATATTCTAAGACACATAAATCCCTCTGCATCTGGAATTACTGTAGTTTAAAAGTTGTTCTACCATTATGTTGAGGGCCTCTTTCACCTTCAGTGATACAGACAGAAACGTCCAGTCACATTTCTGTGGTTGGCACAGACTTCTGGTAGATGACAGATTGCAGTGACCACTTCCTGATAAAATCTTCGTCAGATGTAGAAATTCATCCTTAGTCTTGTGTTAAGCATGCAATCATCTTGGTGTTTATGCTTGCATTCTACTGCCAGTATTGTTTAATTAACCAAATGGGGGTGTGTTAGAAATAATACTGGTCCAGATTTCATGGGGAAATGCATGACATACAGAATCACTGCATATTTCTAAAAGTATCAAGGTCTCGAAATTTATGACTTTTTTCTTCATAGTTTTCTTGAGTGCTCCATCTTTGGATTTCTCCAACAGAAATGCAGTGGATTGTGAAGTTGCAGTAGTTCTTCATCTGGGGAATCCCTTCCCAGAACATATTATATACCGTAGATGTCGGATTATAAGCCGCTACTTTTTTCCCACATTTTGAACAGCTTTGAACACTGCGGCTTTTACTACGGTGCGGCTAATACATGATTTTTTTTCATGCCGCCAAAAACATTTTGCCTCGTAACAGTAGACCAATAAAATTGATGAGTAGTTCACAGAGGTCCAATGAAATTGTACGATAAATCAAGCGCACTTTCACAATTAAATTATTGTAAATCAGTCATTTGTACTCACCCTCATCAACATGGAAAACACTCGAAGAAAAGCATTGTGCTGCCTTTATGGCAGTTATTTAGTTTATAATATTTTCGCTTAGTAATTCATTTGTTAGTAATTTCTAGTTAAAGTTAGAAGTGTTTTAACTATATTTGTTTTCTGTACTACATCCCGGGATGCTATGACGTCACACCCGGTTTCGCCGCGTCTTGTGGGAAATACTGGTTTGCGATAAACGGGAAGGAGGGGGGCGAGCAGCATTAGATCTGAGCGAACGCTGCTTTTAAGTTAAAGGCGATCAATAACTTTTCCTGGTAGGCTGCAGTATATATATTTTTTACCAGTCGTTAGGAGATATTGGAATGTTGTTCAGTAAAAAAGTATATGCAACGTAATTTGTGTGTTACCGATACGTATGTATATTTAAAAGTAGCCGCGTTACAGGCACGGTTCGAAAAAAAGCATTTGCAATATGTATTTGTTTATGTTACCATATGGATTTAATTAAAAGTTAAAAAATCCTCACGTGTAATATCTTTCTGTGTAAATATCTCATATTACAACGTGGGACACCTGCGGCCGAAAATCCGGTGCGGCCTAAAATCCGGTGCGGCTTGTACAAGTACAAAATTGATTTTCTTTCTAAAATTAGAGCCTGCGGCTTTTAATCAGGTGCGCTCTGTAGTGCGAAATCTACGGTAGTCAAAAATTCCCTTGAATACAGAGCAACATCTGTGAAGGTCTCAGGTCAGTATTCAGGGGAGTTTATTTCAATGTTTCTAGTTACTTGCCATTTTTTAAATAACTAAGCATTTCTTTCTAAAAAAAATCAATTCTTGAGCTTGATTGATTTGCTTTTTTTCTTGAACATTTCTGAATGTTCAAACACTTTCAAAGTTTATGACAGCTTTGGATGCCAGCAAAAAGAGGAGTCTAAATTAAACAATTGTCAGGAATTATTTTAGCAGTGTTCATCCACATATCCTTGCATTATAACATTGACACGTGGAATGTCCTGCCTGTGAGGATTGGATTAGTAATTCCAAGAAGCTGGACATTGATGGATGTGCCAAAGAAAAGTTTGGATAAAACATGCACTCAGTGGCCACTGCCTAATAAAGTAGTGTTTGTGGACTACTACAACTGTAGTCCATCCACTTCAAGATGCAGCATGTTGCACTTTCAGGGATGTTTCACTGTTGTAATGTGTGGTCACACACACACACACACACACACACACACACACACACACACACACACACACACACACACACACATATATATATATATATATATATATGTAGTATCTGCCTAAGACTTTTGCATAGTACTGAATATCTAACAAGCCCCCACTGGAAAATCTGTGATTCAGCATCAAGTCCCATACATGCATAGAGTGTGTTGAGTAATCCTTATCTGAAAATCTTAAAACTTCTGAAATCCAATTTCTTTTTTGAGTGCTGACATGATGTCTCAAATGGAAAATTCCACAAAGCCCTGGGAAGGTTCCCAGGCAATGCGCAGGTCAGTTTTGAGAAGTGACCGCACATTAGTAATGAACAGAAGTTAATGAAAAATAGAAAAACATTACATAAAATGAAAAGTGAAGATCTTGGATGTGTATTGAAAGAGTGGAGTGAAGTGTTTAAGTTTCACTGGTACTGATGCTGACTCTGGACTTTGGATTCAGACCCCATTTGGAGTACTGTGTTCAGTTCTGGTCACCTCACCATAGGAAGAATGTGATACTATAGAAAGAGTGCAATCTTACCAACATTCAAATGGCAACATTCAAACTTCTTCCTCCAACCCTCTATCATGTACAAGAGAGTTATTGAGTGTCGGATTGAACAAAGGCTACTTAACGGTATGAAACAAGCAAAGATCTATCACGATGAACTGAAAATCAAAGATACTTGTGAATGTTCCACAGGCTGGTTGCAGAAATTTAAGAAAAGGCACGGCATTAGATTTTCAGAGATTTGTGGTGATCACAAAGCAGCAGAGAAATTCATTGATGAGTTTACTAAGATCATCTCTGATGAAAATCTAACACCAGAACAAATCTACACTGCTGATTGTTTCTCTTCCTTACATAAAACCTAAAAAAAAGTAAAATACAAACACATTGTTCTGTAACTCTTTGATCAAAACATGGCATTGTTGCTGGAGACAGAAATCTGCCTTTATTTGTTGTTTCAGTTATTCTTCCGATGCTGATGTGCTGCTTTTAATACTTCGCACACATTATGATGGCAGCATATAGTATTAATGACAGTGTGGAGGATCAGAAGAAACTTGGGATCTGAGACAATAGGGCACTAAAAGCTGCTGCACAGGTTGACTGTGTGGTTAAGAGGCATACGGTGTATCGGCCTCCATCAACCATGGGATTTAGTTCAAGAGCCCAGAGGTAATGTTACAGCTATATAGAACCCTGGTTGGACCCCACTTGGAGTACTGTGTTCAGTTCTGGTCATGTCACCACAGGAAGGATGTGGAAACTATATAAAGAGTGCTGAGGAGATTTACAAGGATGTTGCCTGGATTGGGAGCATGCCTTATGAGAATAGGTTGAGTGAATTTAGCCTTTTCTCCTTGGAGTGACAGAGGATGAGAGGTGACCTGATAGAAGTGTGCAAGGTGATTAGAGGCATTGATCGTGTGGATAGTCAGAGGTTTTTCCCAGGGCTGAAATGGCTAGCACAAGAGGGCACAGTTTTAAGATGCTTGGAAGTAGGTACAGAGGAGGTATCAGGGGTAAGTTTTTTACTCAAAGAGTGGTGAGTGTGTGGAATGGGCTGCCGGCAATGGTGGTGGAGGGGGATACGATAGGGTCTTTTAAGAGACTCCTGGATAAGTACACGGAGTTTAGGAAAATAGAGGGCTATGGGTAACCCTAGGTAATTTCTAAAGTAAGTACATGTTTGGCACAGCATTGTGGGCCGAAGGGCCTGTATTGTGTTGTAGGTTTTCTATGTTTCTATGTTTTTATTATATTTTCATTATAATAGTATTTTTACTGTTAAGTAAAATAATAATAATTTTTACAGTTAAGTACAAATCAGTGACGAACAAGTGTAAGACAAAGACTGCTTACCAGTAGCACATAAAGTCAGAGTTGGAATTGATACCAATCCCAAGCTATTTCATTATATATTCCAAAATTTGAAAAATTCCAAAATCCAAAACAGTTCCAGCCCCATGCATTTTAGGTAAGGGGTACTCAACCTGTAGCTGCGTACAACTAGAAAACACAAACAATACTCCAGCTAAGTGTCAATTCTCTCAGGAGAGGAGTACATAGAAAACAGATACTCACTTTTTCCAAATGTTAATGACTCTTAAAAAGTATAATGAAGATAAAGGAAACACTATCGTTTTTTAAAAATCGGTATTTTGGAGTTTTATTTTTCATTTATACAGAAGTAACTAATTTCCCTTTTTGAACATAATCCTGCAAGCTTTGCTTTTATTTTAAAAAATATACATTATTTTATGAACCTAAGCTCTAAGACCAGGCTTTAGATGTAAGCTATAAGCTTTATGCTCCCAGGTTTGAAGTGTTAAATTTCACTGGGACTGACCTTGACTCTGTACTTTGGATTATCTTACCAACATTGAAATGACATGTTGGTAGCAACTTCTTCTTCCAGCCCTCTATGATGTACAGGAGAGTTATTGAGCCAGAGTTACACTAGAGATCAAGTATATCCTCTATATATAGCATGAAATTAAAAAGAAGTTTGTGAAATTCAATAAATGGTTGAGAAGAGGTGAAAATCTATCCACTTGCAATAAGGATGTTTAAAGTAAGGTAGAAAAGCTAGCTGCAGCTCTAATCAAATCCTAAGTTCAGGAAAAGAAAGTCACTGCACTTAGGCAAATAGATTCATAAGCTCATAGATACAACATAGAAACAAACCCTGTGGCTTATCAGGTACACACTGGCTATTAAACAGTTAGTTACAAAAACCCTATGTTATCTCAGCATTTTTGTTCAACTCCCTTCAGACTCAGTCACTCATCTACTAAATTAGAGGTGATCTACAGAAGCCAATTAACCTGCCAACCTTAGTGTCTTAGGGACTTGGGAGAAGAAGAAAGAAAGAGAACCTGCAGAAAACCACACCCTCACAGGGAGAATGTGCAAACTGCACAGAGTCAGGATTGAACACGGATCTCCAGGACTATGTTTGGCACCTTTTCTAGCTGTTCTACCTTGCTGCCCTCTGTGTAATATTTTTTGCCTCCAGGTCAAATGGTTGTAGCTTCAACTTGACATCTACATGAAACACTGTTGCAGGAAAGCAGCATCCATCATCAGAGACCCCTACCACCCAGGACATGCTCTGTTCTCACTACTGCCATCAGGAAGAAGGTACAAGAGGTAGAAGTGGATACAATAGGGTCTTTTCGAGGTTCCTGGATAGGTACATCGAGCTTAGAAAAATAGAGAGCTATGTGTAACCCTAGGTAATTTCTAAAGTAAGTACATGTTCGGCACAGCATTGTGGGCTGAAGGGCCTGTATTGTGCTGTAGGTTTTCTATGTTTCTATGTTAACCCACACCAGCAGATTCAAGAACAGTTATTACCCCTCAGCCATCAGGCTTTTGAACCAAAGTAGATAACTTCACTCAACTTCATTTATCCCATCATTGAAAAGTTCCCACAACCAATCAATTCACTGTCAGGGACTCTTCATCTCATGTTCTTGATATTTATTGCTTATTTATTTATTATTATTACTTTTTCTTGTTGTATTTGCACAGTTTGGTGTCTTCTGCAGTATGATTGAACCTTGTTAGTGTGGTCTTTCATTGATTCTGTTAAAATTATTATTCTATCGATTTATTGAGTATGCCCACAAAAAATGAATCTCAGGGTTGTATATGGTGATTTAATGTACTTTGATAATAGACTTTACTTTGAAATTTGAACATCCAGAATCCGGAGTACAATAATCTCAGATGACACTTCAATGCAGTACAGGTCTCGTTCAGATTGGACATTCTGTGAAGGACCATCTTGATCATATGACAGAATTTTGAAGAACAGGGGAAGCTACTCCGGGCCAATATTTATCCTCCATTTCATATTGTTAAGATTGGTTATTTTATCACCATTACATCAGCTGGAAGGACAGACACACCAACACCAGAGTACTGAAGGATGTCGATGTGAACAGCATCTCCACCATGTTAGGGAAATACCAACTCCGATGCATTGGTCATGACATCCACATGCCAAACTCACATTTCCCCAAACAGATCCTTTATGCCCACTTGAAGAAAGGCTTGTGAGCAAAGGAAACACTTCAAAGATAACATCAAAAACAACCTCAAGAAATTCAACATTACATCTACAAACCGGGAAGTCATTGCAGTCAATAGATACACCTGGAGGAAATCTGTTCAAGAGGGAGGTGGGCCACACGAGAATGATCTTTGCTGTGCCACAGAGAACAGGTGACAGTTGTGCAAGGAGAGAGTGAAGAACCAGTAGACCCAGCCATTAACCATAGCCACTGCTTATTTTTGCCCACACTGCACCAGAATGTATGGATTTGGGATTGGTCTCTACAGCTAGATGAGGACCCTCCAATAAACAACCCTTTGGGAGAACATTATGCTCAACTCCGGTGATCACACAATTGCTACCATTACATGATTACAGGAGAGCTTCCTGTCATGTTTCCTACACTACAGTAATAACAACTCTTCAGGAATAATCCCGTGTCTCTAAAGCATTCCGGACATCCTGGAAGGAATGTTAAAAGTAATAGACAATCGGTGGTACACTTGTACTCTTGCTCATTAATGCAAATATCTTGTCAGTCTGTCACGTGGCAGCAGCTCAATGCATAAAAGCATGCAGTCCTGGTCAAGAGGTTCAGATGTACGTTGGACCAAGCATCAGAATGAAGGATCAAATGTGATCTGAATGACTTTGACCATGGAGTGAATGTTGGTACCATACAGGATGGTTTGAGTTTCTCAGAAACTGCTGATCTCCTGAGAGTTTCATGCACAATAGTCTGTAGAATTTACCGAAAACGGTGCAAGAAGCAAAAAAGAATCCAGTGAGCAGCAGTTCTGTGGGAAAACATGCCTTGTTAATGAGTGAGGTCAGAGAGAGTGGCCAGGCTGTTTCAAACTGACAGGGAGGCGATAGTAACTTTAATACCCAAGCATTACAACACCTCTGAGTGCACATGTCAAACCTTGAAGTGGACTGGCTACAGTCCTCAAATATACAATCTGTGGTCACTTTATTAGGGTCAAGATACCTAAAAAAAGTGGCCACTCACTATATAAATGTAAGTTTTCATTTCTTTGTGTGAATAAAACTTTGAAAGCATTATATACACAACACTGGAGGAACTCAGCAGATCAGGAAGCAGCTACGGAAAAGAATAAACAGTCGACATTTTGGGCCGAGACCCTTCTTCAGGACTGAGAAAGAAGGGGGAAGATGCCAGAATAAAAAGGTGGGGGGGGGGGAGGGGAAGGAGGCTAGCTGGAAGGTGACAGGTGAAGCTGGGTGTGTGGAAAAGATTATGGTTTGGAGAAGAAGGAATCAGACACTAGAGGGGAGTGGACAATCAGAAAAAGGGAAGGAGGAGGGGACCCAGGAGAAGTAATGGGTAGGTGAGAAGAAGTAAAAGGTCATAGTGGGGAATAGAGGAAAGAAGGGTGGGGAGTGGAGGTGGAATTGTTTACTGGAAGGAGAAATCAAATTTCATGCCATCAGGTTGGAGCGTACTCTGATGGAAAATAAAGTGTCGCTCCTCCACCCTGAGGGTGGCCTCATCTTGTCACAAGAGGAGACCAAAGATCAACACACTAGAATTATTTAAACTTCAAAATAACATGTTAGAATGTCGTTCACAGTGCTAAAGTTTTACTTGATGCACAAAACTTCTAGTCTTTCAAAAATGAATAAACAGAGGACATTTTGGGCTGAGACTCTTCATTAGGACTGGGAGGGAGCAGGAGATGTCGGTGGAGACTGGCCAGATCTACCTGTGCCACTGGGCTGAAAACAGCTGGTATTCGGCACAATTATTCAATCTCAGCTGAACAAGCAACAGAACCGCAAAGAGTTTTATGTTCACTATGAGTTCACAGGACTAAAGAAGGGTCTTGGTCCAAAATGTTGACTATTTATTCATTTCCATAGATGCTACCTGGCCTGCTGAGTTCCTCTGTTATTTTGCGTGCATTGCTTTGGATTTCCAGCATCTGCAGACTTTCTCATGTTTATGATTTTAAAGATAAAGATTAGCTTTATTTGTCGCATGTACATCGAAACACACTGTGAAATGTGTTGTTGTATCAAATCAAATTAGCGAGGTTTGTCGCCACAATTCTGTCACCAAGATAGTATGCCCACGACTTACTAAACCTAATTCTAACCGTATGACTTTGGACTGTGGGAGGAAACCCAAGCATCTGGAGGAAACCCACACGGTCATGGGGAGAATATAAAATCGCCAGACAGACAGCGATAGAAATCAAACTCCAACAAAAACTGGTGCTGAAAAGTGATTGTGCTCACCACTATGCTACCATGCCTCCCAAATGCATTGTTTGCGTTAAATCAAATCAGTGAGGATTGTGATGGGTAGCTCACGAGTGTTGCATGCCACAAATCACTATCCCTAACTCGTACATCTTCAGAATATGGGACATATGAAGCAACTGGAGAAAACCCATACAGTCATGGGGAAGATGTACAAACTTCTTACAGACAGCAGGGAGAATCGAACCCCAATCTCACAGCTGGTGCAGTAAAACATTAATAATTGTTATGTTATTGATGTAACATCTTAAACACTGTGGAAAAATTCCAGTCAGTAGTGGAAGAAACCTTCATTTTAATGCCCCAATGCAGGTCAGGATGAGAGTGCTGGACATCTCGTTGCTCAAGAATCATTGCAATGCAATGGTGAGCTTACAACTTTTAAAGATAAAGATTGGCATTATCTTTCACAGGTACATTGCATTTTGTATAATTTTGGTTTCAGTAATGTGAGAATCTGGTAAACAAGATGTCATGTTGCTTCAGATACCTGAAGAGTTGTTGTTATTCCTGCAGACCCCTGAAGCAGATCAACTTCTATCCTCTGAATTTTAGAAGCATCGAAGGTGATTTTATTGAAACATGCATGGTCCTCATGAGTACAAGAGATTCTGCAGATGCTTGAAATCTTGAGCAACAGGTATAAAATGCTGCAGGAACTCAGTAAGTCCTGATGAAGACCTGAAACACTAACTGCCAATTCTCTCCATAGATGCTGCTGGGTTCTTCCTACATTTTCTGTGTGTTACTCAACATTTTTGAGGGGGTGGGGGTGACTTGCCAGGGTAAAAACAGAAAAAGATGTTTTCTCTCATGGTTGTGGGCACCTGTGTGGGATGGCAGTGTGGATTGTGAATACTCTCTGCCACAGAGTTGTCAGAATCATGATATTTTTTTAATATATTCAAGGCTGGGATAGATTTTTAAAGTTCAAGGAAATTAAGGTGCATGGGTGATGAGGTGTATAAGGCCAAGATCATAGTGCCAAGATCTTATTGAATGGTAATGCAGACACGTTTTCCTATTTTTTAAGTAACACACACAAAATGCTCGAGGAATTCAGCCGGCCAGGCAATAACTATGGAAAAGAGTACAGTCAATGTTTCCGGCCGAGACCCGTCACCAGGACTGTTATTTATATTACTTCCATACTGAATGCCATGATTAATGGACTAGATTAAGAGTAAACACTCCGAAATAGCTGACTCGATTACTACCTGTACTTGAATCATGATTGGCAGAATGTTAAACAGATGGCACATAGTTTCTTTCAAAATAGCCATCAAACACAGACTTCAGGAAGGGAGAATTGAGGTGCAGATGGGATTACTGAGCCATTTAAATGAGTATTTACCATTCAGAAACAGAGACTGCACAATATCATTAAATGACTATGCAAGAAAATTTTCATTCTTAAAGTGATATTGCCACCCACACAGCTCACTAGCACAATTTGTTGGGTTGCCATAGAGTGCATTATTCAATTTGTATCAGGATTTCCTGTCATTCTCTGGTTTTTTAATGGGGTTTTGTCTGAGTGTGTTATTCTTCAGAGAATACGTTAGATGAAGGGTCAATTCATGAGAATGCTAAACATGTCATTTAAGCAGCAAGCTTTCTGAATGCCTTGCCAATATTCCTCCTTTAGATGTCATCTCCAAATTTCAGAGTTCTTTGTGTGAACTTGCTTCACACACAGTGACTCCTGCATCTCCAGTGTACTGAAAATCAAAAACACAAGTGTCTCTGCAGATGCTGGAAATCCAGAGGAACACCCAGAAAATGCTGGAGGAACTCAGCAGGTCGGACAGCCTCTATGGAGAGGAATAAAGAGTCAATGTCCTGGGCCAAGGCTCTTCAGCAGGACTGGAAGGGAAGAGGAAGAAGCCAGAATAAGGTGGGGGGAGGGAACGTGAAGCCAGGGGAGGAGAGAGGTCAGTAGGTGGGTGGAGGAGGGAAGATGTAGTGAGAGGCATGAAGGTGATAGGTGGGAAGATAAAAATGCTGAAGAAGGAATCTGATTGGGGAGGAGAGTGGGCCATAGTATAAATGGAAGGAGGAGGGGCACCAGAGGTGAGGGTGATAAGTAGGGGAGGAGAAGAGAAGTGGTAAGAGGGGGAGCCAGAATGTCACCCATGGACATTTCTTGGAGGGTCAAGGGTTGTACTTCTGACACTTGTGAGCTTGGTTCAGTCCATATAAAACTGGAGAAGGGCATCACCCCATCTTTCTTTAGAGGAGTAAAGAGGTATGAGAATCAATCCCCTGCCTCCTCTTTCTCCTTCTCATTAGGTGGTCTGAGGAAAAAGATAATAAATAATCTAAATCAAAAAGAATTCCTTTCCAAAAAAAACCATATGAAGATGATCCTTGAAACCTGCCATTTATTTTGACTGTGAGAAAAAGCTGTCTGCTTCACCGAAATCTTCAAATCATAATCTATATAATCTTCCCGGTCGTCACCACCACTATGCCTTGCCTTTCTTCTTCAGCTGACAGTCAGACTACATCAACTCGTTATGCACAATGTATTATTTCATTTTTAGTGAAAACTAGTTCAAATGATTCGCTGCAGCAAAGTAACACCCACATGTAGTCTCACCATAGAAACCAAGTCAGCAGTTAGTCAGAAATGACGTCAACCCATTCTGTGGCCATCCTTCAGCATTTACATGAAGCACACACAGAAAAAAAAATTGTGGCTGTTCATTTTAATTCTTGGCCTCAGTCACATGAACTTGCAGAGAGAGAAAATAAGAAAAACGTTATTTAAATTTATGACTGCTGTGATTTAAAGAGATCCAACACTAAGTCTTAGGCATTTCTGAAATTAGTATGGACATAACTCACTCCCTTAATGGTCAGAATTTGGAATCAGCATTTGAGGAGGGGAAATGGTGCTCCTGTTATTTGGCCATAAATACTAACGCAACTGCAAGAGAGAGGCAGATGTGTACTCAGTGACAGCCAAAAATCTGCTTCACTACAAAAATTCACTGAACAACCTGATATACCTGTGTTGGACTGGCTATGAAACACTCTGTATCAGAAGCAAATGCTATGTACACTTTTTATGATATGGTAGATGTTGTTAATAAACTCTAGCATGTAAATTAGCTACTATTATGTGGATCACCTTCAGATTTTAATTGTTGCATGATAATCTGAAAATATGAACTTTTAATTTCATTTTTGAAGTTCATCCATTAAGCATAGAACTGTGGATCACAGAAGCAGGTCATAAAAATGAGGAAGTTTGCAGATGCTGGAAATCCAAAGCAACTTGCATAAGATGCTGGAGGAGCACAACAGGTTAGACAGCATCTATGGAAATAGTCAGTGTTTTGGCTGAGACCCTTCTTCAGGACCGAAAAGGAAGGGGAAAGCTGCCAGAATCAAAAGGTATTGGGAGGGGAAAGAGGCTAGTTGGAAGGTGATAGGTGAAGTCAAGTGGGTGGGAAAGGTCAAGGGCTGGAGAAGAAGGAATCTGATAGGAGGGGACAGTGGACCATAGGAGAAAGGGAAGGAGGAGAGGATCCAGGGGAATTAATAGGCAGGTGAGAAGAGGTAAGAGTTCAGCATGGGGAATAGAGGAAGGAGGGGAGTGGAATTTGTTTACCAAAAGGAGAAGTCGATATTCGTGCCATCGGGTTGGAGGCTAGCCAGACGGAATGCAAGGTGTTGCTCCTGCACCCTGAGGGTGGCCTCACCTTTGCACAAGAGGAGGCCATGGAGCAACATGTCGGAACATGAATGGGAATTAGAATTAAACTGTTTGGCCACTTGTGGGAAAGTCCCACTTGTGGCAGATGGTTCGGCCAATTCTGACCATCTTGACCATGATGCCTATCTATGCTAATCCCATTCTCCCACATTAGGTGCTAATCCCGCTCTGTCTTTCCTTTCTAAGCACCTGTTCAAGCACCTTTTAACTATTGTAATTGTTTCTGCTCCCTCTTCTGGCAGAATGTTCTAGATATCCTCCATCCTCTGTGTGGAAACCTTACCCCCTCAGACCTCCTTTAAGTTTCTCCCCTCTTACCTTAAACCTGTGCCTGTTAGTTCTAGATTCCTTTGCCCTGTGTAAAATACTGAGGAAAATACCTATCCTTCCTGTCATCAGCCCTGCAGGCCTGTGCACCTGTATTTGTTAGAGCCGACAAGCTCTTGTGCTTTCTGTTTAATCTTGTTAAATTTATTTTGACTGGAATGGGGTTTTCCACATACTGTAATTATTTAAAGGGAAATCCAGATGAGCTCTTATCATGGAGTCCTTGTGTTCAGAGAATGATTCATCACACGGTGTTGCTCAGTCAAGCCATTGATGCTCTGTTGGAATTCCTATAAATAAACTCTTGTTTCCATCTCTACATGGGAGTCTGTCACTCCTCCGCACCTGGTTTTAGTCATTGGCAGTGCATAACGTGATACTATCTATGCCTTTCAAAATGTTGTAAATCCCTAAAGGTCACACCTCACCCACCTGTGCTCCAGCGAGAATGAGATTCAGATTCAGATCTCTATTAAAACCCAGATTTACTTATCACATGTACATCGAAACTTTCAATAAAATGTGTTGTAGTGTTAACAAACTACACTCCTAAAGATGTGCTGGCAGCAGCCCAGAGTGTTGCACATATTCTGGTGTCAACATAGCATGCCCACAATCCGATAGGCACAACCTATCCAATCTGTCCTCATAACTACATTCCAAGCAATGTAGTGGTAAATCTCTTGTGCACTCTTTCAATAGCTACCCTATCCTTCCTGTAGTGCAGTGACTAGAACTCTGTACAATACTCTTAAGTGCAGTACAACTTCAACATCACATCCCAATCCTATATTCCATGCGCTAACCTATGAAGAAAATCATGCCAAATACCTTTTTCACAAGCTTAACCACTTTCAGGATGCAATGACCCCAAAGACTCTCTGTGCATCAACACTCTCAAGGTCCTATTTACTCTATATGTTCTGCCAGAACTAGACCTCCAAAAGTGCATTACCTTGCATTTATCTGGATTAAACATCATCTGCAAATGCCCTACTTAATTTTTCAGCTAACCTATATCCTTAGACATTCTTTGTTTTCTATAGCTCAAGAGAATTTGGTGTCATCTGCAAATTTACTTATCATACCTCCTACGTTCTTATTTAAGTTATCTATACAGTATATATTAGAAACAACAAAGGTCCCAGTATTGATGGTGCTGTTATACCACTAGTTACATACATCCAGCCTGAAAAACACCCGTCCATCAGTGCCGTCTCTTTCCTATTGCCCAGCCAATTTTGGATCCAGTTTGCCAACACTCCACACATCCTTGTGCCTTAGCCTTATGGACAAACCCACCTGTGGACTTGTCAAAGGCCTTACTAAAATCAAGTAACCTACATTGACCACCTGACTCTCATCAAATTCTCTCTCCCCTCCTCAAATAAAAACCTTAAACAGGTTTGTGAGCCAGGATCTACCTTGCACAATGCATGGGTAGACTCCTAAAATCAGCCCCTGCTTTTCCATGTGAACATCAACCCTGTCTCTCAAAATTTTCTCCAACAATTTTTCTACCAATGGTAGTTGGTAGTATCCAGGTGAAGGGGCTCGGCCCAAACGTCGACAGTGTTAATCACTATAGATGCTGCATGACCTGCTGCGTTCCATCAGCATTTTGTGTGTGTTATTCATACTTCCCTTTTAGAACAAAGGAACAATATTAGCTACCCTCCAATCTTCTGGTTCCCACAACCCATGGCCTCACTTTCAAGGGCTCTTCATCTCATGTTCTTGATATTTATTGCGTATTTATCTATCTACCTATATGTCTATTTATCTATCTATCTATCTATTTATCTATTTATTTATTTTTGCTTTTGTATTTGCAGTTTTTTGTCATTTGCTCATTAGTTATTTGTCCACCCTGTTGGGTGCAGTCTTTCATTGATTCATTTGTGGTTCTTGGTTTTACAATAGACAATAGACAATAGGTGCAGAAGTAGACCATTCGGCCCTTCGAGCCTGCACCGCCATTTTGAGATCATGGCTGATCAATTCCTATCAATACCCGGTTCCTGCCTTGTCCCCATATCCCTTGATTCCCCTATCCATAAGATACCTATCTAGCTCCTTCTTGAAAGCATCCAGAGAATTGGCCTCCACTACCTTCCGAGTCAGTGCATTCCAGACCCCCACAACTCTCTGGGAGAAGAAGTTTTTCCTTAACTCTGTCCTAAATGACCTACCTCTTATTCTCAAACCATGCCCTCTGGTACTGGACTCTCCCAGCATCTGGAACATATTTCCTGCCTCTATCTTGTCCAATCCCTTAATAATCTTACATGTTTCAATCAGATCCCCTCTCAATCTCCTTAATTCCAGCGTGTACAAGCCCTGTCTCTCTAACCTCTCTGCGTAAGACAGTCCAGACATCCCAGGAATTAACCTCGTGAATCTACGCTGCACTTCCTCTACAGCCAGGATGTCCTTCCTTAACCCTGGAGACCAAAACCGTACACAATACTCCAGGTGTGGTCTCACCAGGGCTCTGTACAAATGCAAGAGGATTTCCTTGCTCTTGTACTCAATTCCCTTTGTAATAAAGGCCAACACTCCATTAGCCTTCTTCACTGCCTGCTGCACTTGCTCATTCACCTTCAGTGACTGATGAACAAGGACTCCGAGATCTCTTTGTATTACTCCCTTACCCAACTCTATACCGTTCAGATAATAATCTGCCTTCCTGCTCTTACTCCCAAAGTGGATAACCTCACACTTATTCACATTAAACGCCATCTGCCAAGTATCTGCCCACTCACCCAGCCTATCCAAGTCACCCTGAATTCTCCTAACATCCTCATGACATGTCACACTGCCACCCAGCTTAGTATCATCAGCAAATTTGCTGATGTTATTTTCTATGCCTTCATCCAAATCGTTAATGTAAATGGTAAACAGCTGTGGTCCCAATACCGAGCCCTGTGACACCCCACTAGTCACCACCTGCCATTCCGAGAAACACCCATTCACCGCTACCCTTTGCTTTCTATCTGCCAACCAGTTTTCTATCCATGTCAATGCCTTCTCCCCGATGCCCTGAGCTTTGATTTAACCCACCAATCTTCTATGTGGGACCTTATCAAATGCCTTCTGAAAATCGAGGTACACTACATCCACTGGATCTCCCCCATCTAACTTCCTGGTTACATCCTCGAAAAACTCCAACAGATTAGTCAAGCATGATTTACCCTTGGTAAATCCATGCTGGCTCGGCCCAATCCTATCACTGATATCTAGATATGCCACTATTTCATCCTTAATAATGGACTCTAGCATCTTTCCCACCACCGATGTCAGGCTGACAGGTCAATAGTTCTTTGTTTTCTCCCTCCGTCCTTTCTTAAAAAGTGGGACAACATTAGCCATTCTCCAATCCTCAGGAACTGATCCTGAATCTAAGGAACATTGGAAAATGATTACCAATGCATCCGCAATTTCCAGGGCCACCTCCTTTAGTACCCTAGGATGCAGACCATCTGGACCTGGGGATTTGTCAGCCTTCAGTCCCATCAGTCTTCTCATCACCGTTTCCTTCCGAATGTCAACCTGTTTCATTTCCTCTGTTACCCTATGTCCTTGGCCCATCCATACATCTGGGAGATTGTTTGTGTCTTCCTTAGTGAAAACAGATCTAAAGTACTCATTAAATTCTTCTGCCATTTCTCTGTTTCCCATAACAATTTCACCCAATTCATTCTTCAAGGGCCCAACATTGTTCTTAACTATCTTCTTTCTCGTCACATACCTAAAAAAGCTTTTGCTATCTTCCTTTATATTCCTGGCTAGCTTGCGTTCGTACCTCATTTTTTCTCCCCATATTGTCTTTTTAGTTAAGTTCTGTTGTTCCTTAAAAACTTCCCAATCATCTGTCCTCCCACTCACCTTAGCTCTGTCATATTTTCTTTTTTTTAATGCTATGCAGTCTCTGACTTCCTTTGTCAACCACTGTGGCCCCTTTCCCCCCTTTGAATCCTTCCTTCTCTGGGGGATGAACTGATTTTGCACCTTGTGCATTATTCCCAAGAATACCTGCCATTGCTGTTCCACTGTCTTTTCTGCTAGGCTATCCGTCCAGTCAACTTTGGCCAGCTCCTCCCTCATGGCTCCATAGTTTCCCCTGTTCATCTGCAACACTGACACCTCCGAGCTGCCCTTATCCTTCTCAAATTGCAGATAAAAGCTTATCATATTGTGATCACTACCTCCTAATGGCTCCTTTACTGCGAGATCGCTTATCAAATCCTATTCATTACATAACACTAAATCCAGAATAGTCTTGTCCCTGGTCGGCTCTCGTACAAGTTGTTCCAAGAATGCATCCCGTAGGCACTCTACAAACTCCCTATCCTGTGGTCCAGCACCAACCTGATTCTCCCAGTTCACCTGCATGTTGAAATCCCCCATAACTACTGCGACATTACCTTTGCCACATGCCAATGTTAACTCCCTATTCAACTTGCACCCAATATCCATGCTACTGTTTGGTGGCCTGTAGACAACACCCATTTGGGTCCTTTTGCCCTTACTGTTCCTCAGTTCTATCCACACAGACTCTACTTCTCCTGACCCTATGTCTCCCCTTGCAAAGGACTGAATCTCATTCCTCACCAACAGGGCCACCCCACCCCCTCTGCCCACATTTCTGTCCCTACGATAGCATGTATACCCTTGTACATTCATTTCCCAGGTCTGATCTCCCTGCAGCCATGTCTCCGTTATCCCAACAACATCATAGTTACCCATTCGCATCTGGGCTTCAAGCTCATCCGCCTTATTCCTGACACTTCGTGCATTCAGATATAGAATTTTTAACCCATTTCTCCTCTCTCTGTTTGAATCGCTGCCTATTGTGGCTATACGCCCCTAGAATTTTGTTGTCCTTCCTACATTTACTTATTCTTTCAACACATTTAACTCCATGTTCCGTCAGACCATCCCTCTGTACACGAGTCCTCCTTATCACTTGTTCCGCCCCACCTTCCTCTACTACACACTTAATATTCCGGAACCGTGTAGTCCCCACCTGTCTTTTATTCTTCCTCTCGCTATCCTCTCTCACATTCTGGATCCCCGCCCCCTGCAAATTTAGTTTAAACCCCCCCAAGAAGTGCTAGCAAACTTTCCTGCAAGAATGTTAGTACCGCTCCAGTTCAGGTGTAAACCGTCCCTTCGGAACAGATCCCACCTTCCCTGGAACAAGGCCCAATTATCTACAAACCTGAAGCCCTCCCTCCTGCACCATCCTCTCAGCCACGTATTAATCTTTATAATCCTCCTGTTCCTTGCCTCACTCGCACGTGGCACAGGTAGCAATCCTGAGATTGTTACCCTGGAGGTCCTGCTCTTCAGCTTCACACCTAACTCCCTGAACTCCCTACGCAGGACCCCCTCACTCATCCTACCCACGTCATTGGTCCCTACATGGACCACAACACCTGGATTCTTGCCCTCCCTCTCGAGAATAACCTGCACCCGATCTGAGATGTCTCGGACCCCAGCACCAGGGAAGCAACATACCATCCGAGACTCCCGATCTTCCCCACAAAATCTCCTATCCGCCCCCCTGACTATAGAATCCCCTATCACTACCGCTCTCTTCTCTTCCCTCCTCCCCTTCCTAGTCGCGGGTCCAACCTCAGTGCCAGAGACAGGACCACTGCAGCTTGTTCCTGGTAGGTCACCCCCACCAACAGTATCCAAAATGGTATACTTATTTTTGATGGGAATGGCCACAGGGGTGCTCTTCTCTCTCTGTCTGCTCCCCCTGCCTCTCTTGACTGTCACCCATTTGCCTACCTCCTGTCTTTTCGGTGTGACTGCCTCCCGATAACTCTGCCTCTATCTCTATCTAACTCTATCTCTGCCTCTGCCTCCCGAATGATCCGTAGTTCATCCAGCTCCTGCTCCAATTCCCTAACTCGGTCTGATAGGAGCTGCAGCTGGATGCACCTATTGCAGGTGTGGTCATCAGGAACAACTGTGTTGACCCTGACCTCCCACATACTGCATACGGAGCACACCACTGCTCTAACTGTCTCCCCCATTACCTGATCCCAGATTAGTCAGAATAAATGAAAAGCAGGCTTCTTGCCGAAGTCCTCTTGTGCCGAAGCCCGCTGAGCCAAAGCCCAGCACTCTGCTCCTGCGCACTCCGCTGCCCGCACCGACGCTGCCCGCTCCTGAAAGTGGGTCGCTTTTTAAAGCCTGCGCTTGCCACTGATGTCACCCGCGCTTGCGCAGCTTTACCTTCCTCCTCAGGTATTCTCCAGGTAGGTCCGAGGGTCTCGGCCTACCTACAACGGCTGATCCTCCGATCTCCAGTCATATGTCAATCACGAGCACTCCTTACTCCCGCTCCGCTGCTCGCACCGACTGAGTACTTGCAAGAAAGTTTACTGAGTATACTTGCAAGAAAATGAATCTCAGGGTTGTATATGGTGACATAGATGTACCTTGATATTAAATTTACTTTGAACTACAAACATTGGTACCTCACACATTGCTAACATAGATAACAGCATCTTCTTTAGACCATTGGGTATATATCCTCCCTAATGTGCTTCAATATTTTGAGCATGTCTTGTTCCTGATACTGACATGCTCCAGAATATAAACCAACACTTCCCTTTTCTTGATACTGACATACTCCAGAAAATTAACAAATACCTCCCTTATCTCTCTCTGTGACCTTCATGTCTCCTCCCTGGTAAATATCAATGAGTTGTATTTATTTGGGATCTCATATCACCTAGCTCCATTGTCCTTCTGGTCCTTCTGGAGACCCATTGCTCCCTAATCTACCCTCTCATTTCTAATTCTTCCTATCCACCTCTTTTTAATTCTCTCTTATGTTGATATTTCCTATCTTAATATTTCTTTCTGTACCTGATTCGATATTTCTTCCTTCTTGATTCTTGTGCTGTTAATTTCATGGTCCATTAATCTGATTGGTTAAGCAGATACAAGCTGATTTCATGGATGCCTTTTGCTCACATTGCTATGTTAACAGCTTGCAATTCTAGACAAAAGGAAACTCATAAATTTGAACATGAAATGGCATTTCTAACTGATCACAGACACAGTACTGTCAGAGCAAAAATAAAACTAGCCAATTCTTTTTTAAAGGATTAAAACATTCTTTGGTTGTTTCCAAAAAATTCAAATATATTCAAGTGGTTGAGTGGCACTGTAGCGTGTTGGTTAGTGCAATGCCTTACAGTGTCAGTGACTTGGGTTCAATTCCCACCACTGTCTGTAAGGAGTTTGTACATTCTCCCTGTGTCCACGTGTATTTCCTCTGGGTGCTCCAGTTTCCTCCCACATCCCAAAGGTGTATAGGTGAGTAGGTTAATTGGACACATGGGTGTAATTTGGTGGCATGGGCTTGTTGGGCTAGAAGAGTCTGTTACCAATTTGTATCTCTAAATCAGGGGTTCCTAACCTGGGGTCCATGAATCCCTTGCTTAATGGTATTGGTCCATGATATTAAAAAGGTTGGGAACCCCTGCTCTAACTAAATGAAATAAATAAATAAATTTTGGAACAATGTTCAATGCCATATCCTGGGATCTGAGTAAGAATTGGCAGACCCTGATCCATACTAGCTGATGAATTCATCTTCTCCAAAAATAAAACATTGTCCACATCCAGTCTTCAGAAAAGCATCAGAAAAAAGGAGCAAGAGGTCAAAAAAAGCAGAGAAAATCACAGCAATACATGAGGCTTTTTGTAGCTTCATTAAAATAGGATGCAGTACATGATCACTGTGGAGAAAATGTCCAAGGCCATGCTCATCTTACGTTGAATCTACAATGAAGAAACTATTGAGTTGGTATGAAAGATCTGGTTGAGTGATTGCTACTTCTTTTGTACTTTGGTCACCCCATATCACCCCATCAACACACGTGACACTACTACAGCTCAGGACATCGGAGTTCAGAGTTCAATTCTGACGCCATCTGCAAGAGGTTGATACATCCTTCCTGCAAGCTTGAGGGTTTCCTCCGGCTGTTTCAGACTCCTCCCACAATAATGTACTGGTTAATAGGTTAATCAGTCATTATAAACTGTTCTGTGATTAGGCTACTGTTAAATAGGTGGGTTGCTGGGTGGTGTGGCTTGTTGTAACATTGAAGCAGGATCATGGGTTTGGTGAGTGAGACAGAAAACATTGACTGTGAAAAATTATATTAATATTTTACTTACAAACAGTAAAGATTTGACAAATCATTCATGTTCCCCCAAATTCCATTACAATGAGAGATGAACCCTAACTTTAGATTTCTGCAAAGGTGGAAACACCTTGACTGAAGATCTTCTGGGAAAAGCAAGTTACCTGAGTTCTTTGCTCCCTAGCCACAATTTGCCTGAAGCAGCTGATCTGACAGCAACACACTCCCCGTAGCCACCTTTGACCTGGTCGATGAGAAACAGTGGAGTGGAAGAGCTTCCATTTGTAGATTCCGTAAGCAACCAGGTAAATTTGTAAAATGATTTATTATTGTCACATGTACCAAGCCACTGTGAAAATATTGTCTTGCATACTGTTCATACAGATCAATTCATTACAACAGTGCATTGAGGAAGTACAAGGTAAAACAATATATCAGAGTACAGAATAAAGTGTTAACGTTAGAGAGAAAGTGCAGTGCAGGTAGTCAATAAAATGCAAGGTCACCACTTGGTAGATTGTGAGGTCAAGAGTCCATCTTATCATGCTAGTGATCTACTCAATAGTCTTACAACAGCAGGATAGAAAGCTGTCCTTGAGCCTGGCAGGACATTCTTTCAGTTTTTGTATCATTTACCCAATGTGAGAGGGAAGAAGGGAGAATGTCTAGGGTAGGTAGGGTCTTTGATTATGCTGGCTGCTTTACTGAGGCAGCGAGAAGTGCAGGCAGAATCCACGGAGGGGAGGCTGGTTTCTGTGATGCCCTGAACCATGTTTCAACTCTCGGCACTTTGTTGTGATAACGAACAGAGCAGATGCCATACCAACTAGGGTACCAAGCTGCTTGGTAGTATAGCGATTAATGCAATCACTCCACAGTGCCAGTGACCATCGATCGGGATTCGATTCCCACCACTGTCTGTAAGGAGTTTGCATGTTCTCCCTGTGACTGCATTGGATTCCTCCAGGTGCTCTGGTTTCCTCCCACATTGCAATGACCTATGAGTTAGGGTTAATGAACGGTGTGCATACCAAGTTGGCAATGGAAGCATTGCGATACCTGCAGGTTGCCCCCCCACGCTATTTTTGGACTGTGTTGGTCATTGATGCAAAATGACTCACTTTACTGTATATTTTGATTTACATGGGATAAATGCACCTAATTTTTATCTTTAAGCCAATCAGGATGCATTATATGGTGTACCTATAAAAATAGTTGAGGGTTAAAGCGGACATGTTAAAATTCTTCTGTCTTCTGAGGAACTAGTTGCATCAGTGTAGTTGAATTAGGACAGGCTATTGGTGATGTTCACGCTAAGGAATATGAGGCTCTCAACCCTCTCAACTTTGGCACCATTGATGTAAACAGGAGCATGTATACCACACCCTTTCCTGAAGTGAATGACTAGCTCTTCTGTTTTGCTGACCGAGGGAAAGCCTTGTTCTCAAGTTGAAATGGCTGCCACAATCACCAAACAGCTTGAATATATGTGTGATTTCACAAATATTAAAAATCACTCAGAAGTAATTAAAAAATATATGCTGTTAAAACATTTGGGAGCTAATCAAAGTAAACTTATCACCAAAAAACAGTTTAAACAAAAAAAAACTGAAGGAATCCCACTGAAGGGTTTTTGGCCTGAAATGTCAACTGTACAGTATTCATTCCAATAAATGCTGCCTGACCTGCTGAGTTCCTCCAGCACTTAGTGTGTGTTGCTTTGATTTCCAGCATCTTCAGATTTTCTCTTGTTTGTGACTGGAGGAACTCAACAGTTCAGGCAGCACCTGTAGAGGCAGAGGATTGGATGGCGTTTTTGGGTCGAGGCAGAGTCCTGTTGCAAATCTTGACACAAAGCTTCGACAATTCGTCTGCCTCCACGTATACTGCCTGACCTGCTGAGTCCCCCAGCAGATGATTTATTTTTTGATTTAAATGTTTCTGGGTGTTTTCTAGTGTCTTAACTCAACTTTCTGAAGAATTCTCAAACTTTTAAAAAATAGCTTTCGTTTTTGTTGTAGATCTCAGCAACTGCGGTCTCTTGTGTCATTTTGAAACTTGCGAATCTACCTCATAGCTGTTCTTCTTCTTCACACTGAATGAATTATTGGACTTAAATTATATTGATGTTGTTTAAGAAGACAGGTTCCCCAGCACTAATCCCACAATCTCTTTGCCCTCCTCATGTCAGGCAGAAGATACTGCACTATAAGAACAAGGACTGCTCGGCTGGGTAACAGTTTCTTCCTCCAGGTTGTGAAACTTCTGAACCACATTAGCTATGAGAGTGCCAGTGGCAGTATACTGTTATATATTTAATTATATGTCATAAATGCACTTTATGTCAACTTGTACATCTACGGAATAATTTTTTAATGTTAATATTATTGTTTCGGTGTTAGGGTGGAGATATGTTTCTACCAAAGGAGGTGAAGGGTTCTCCTTCCTTCTGCTAGTCTGCGGGTCACCTCTGAGCAAGGTTTAGCAGCAGTTTAACGCCTCCCTCCCCCACTGATCCAAGTCACACAAAGCCGTGTAAGCGTGTGGTGGACAGTCATATGAGTAGCTGGTACATATCACAAGTCATAGTTATGCAACCACTGACACCAGGCAGACAATCTTTGAAGAACACGGATAATGACTGGTGTCACCCATCTTGTAAAGACACTGCCCAGAAGAAAGCAATAGCAAAGCTCTTCTGTAGAAAGATTTGCCAAGAACAATCATGGTCATGAGACTATGGTCGCCTACATCATTTGACTCAGCACATAATAGTGATGATGATGATGAATATTATTGTATTAACATCATTTTATATGCTCTATGTCATATATAGTATTGGACTTGACAATGTGGAGTGGAGAGAAAATTTGTAAATCTGTTAGGAGCAAAGGATGTTGGAAATGGCAAGGGTGAACCACTGCGGGATGAGTGTGGGACAGACAGCAGATAAGGAGTACTGGGGAGCTGGGTGGCGCAGATACAAGCACACCCAGCCCTGAGATACCAGGTAAGGTCATTTGATTCCAAACAACTGGTTTATTGATCATTACAGAATGACTCTCTGGTGCTTCTCACTCCCTCCCATCTCCCTTTTCCCCCTTCCCAACCATGATCCTCATCTCCCTGCCCCCTTCCCACTCTCAGTCCACAACAGAGACCCAGCTTTATCATCACTCACATATGTCATGAAATTTGTTTTTTTTTTGAGGCAGTGCAATACATAAAACTTCTACAGTAGTGTGCAAAAGTCTTAGGCACCCTAGCTATATAAACAGTATGTATGTATTGTTTCTTGCATATTAGTTTCAGAGGAATGTTATTTTGTTTAGCTGTATACATGTGTATGGGGAATGACAATGAACTCGAACTAATGCTGGGAAGCTACAGGGTGTTAGCACTATGTTATTGGAGTCCAAGGAGATTCTAAGGAATGGTGGTCTTTGGAATTTTCAGGGAAAGATAGGTTAGAAGGCAGAGGGGGTGGTGTGGTCCTGTGTATAAGAAATAATATTAAATCATTAGAAAGGGATGACATAGAATCAGAAGCTGTAGAGTCTCTATGGGTTGAGTTAAAAAATGGCAAGGGTAAAAGGACTCCAATGGCAGTGAAGTCAGAACCAAAGTAAAAGCAAAAGCGAGGACATACAAGGAAGCCAGAGCTAGTGGGAAGATAGAGGATTGGGAAGCTTTTAAAAACTTGCAGAAGGAAACTAAGAAGGTCATTAGGAAGGAAAAGATGAATTATGAAAGGAAGCAGGTGACTAAAATCAAAGAACATACTAATAACTTTTTGATGTACATATAGGGTAAAAGAGAGTAGATATAGGACCAATAGAAAATGACACTGGAGATATTGTAATGAGAGATGCAGAGATGGCAGAGGAACTGAATGCATATTTTGCATCAGTCTTCACAGTGAAAGATATCTGCAGTATACCGGACATTCAACAGTGTCAGGGCAGTGAAGTTTGTGCAGTGAAAATTATGATTGCGAAGGTGCTCAGGAAGCTTAACGGTCTGAAGGTGGCCAAATCTCCTGGACCTGATGGAATGCACCCTTGGGCTCTGAAGGAAGAAGCTAGAGAGATTGTGAAAGCATTAACAATGATCTTTCAAGAATCGATAGATTCTGGCATTGTACGGGAAGACTGGAAAATTGCAAAGGTTACTCCATTATTTAAGAAGGGTGGGAGGCAGCAGAAAGGAAACTATAGACCTGTTAGCCTGACATCAGTGGTTGGGAAGTTGTTGGAATCGATTGTTAGGGATGAGATTAGGTGTACCTGGAAGCACATGACAAGATAGGCCAAAGCCAGCATGGTTTCCTGAAAAGAAAATCCTGCCTGACAAACCTACTGCAATTTTTTGAGGAAATTACAAGCAGAGTAGACAAAGGAGATGCAGTAGGTGTGGTGTATTTGGATTTTCACAAGGCCTTTGACAAGGTGCCGCACATGAGGCTGCTTAGCGAGATAAGAGGCCATGGAATAAAGGGAAGTTACTAGCATGGATGGAGCATTGACTGATCGGCAGAAAACTGAGTGGGAATAAAGGGATCCTATTCTGGCTGACTGCCGGTGACCAGTGGAGTTCCACAGGGTCAGTGTTGGGATTGCTGCTTCGATGTATGTCAATGATTTGGACTATGGGATTAATGGATTTGTGGCTAAATTTGCTGATGATACAAATTTAGGTGGAGGAGCGGGAAGTGTTGAGGAAACAGAGAGCCTGCAGAGAGACCTAGATAGTTTAGGAAAATGGGCAAAGAAGTGACAAATGAAATACAATGTTGGAAAGTATATGGTCATGCACTTTGGTGGAAGAAATAAATGGCAGACTATTATTCAGGTGGGCAGAGAATTCAAAATGCAGGGATGCAAAGGGACTTGGGAGTCCTTCTGCAAGATACTCTAAAGGTTAACTTCCAGGTTGAGTCGGTTGTTAAGAAGGTGAATGTAATGTAGGCATTCATTTCTAGAGGTACAGAATATAAAAGCAGGGATGTGATGCTGAGGTTCTGTAGGGCACTTGTGAGACCACACTTGGAGTGTTGTGTGCAGTTTTGGGCTCCTTATTTTAGAAAGGATATACTGACATTAGAGAGGGTTCAGAGAAGATTCATGAGAATGATTCCAGGAATGAAAGGGTTACCGTATGAGGAATGTCTGGCAGCTCTTGGGCTGTATTCCCTGGAGTTCAGGAGAATGAGGGGGGGGGGGGTGGGGGGGATTTTATAGAAACATTCCCAATGTTAAAAGGCCTGAACAGATTAGTTATGGCAAAGTTATTTCCCATGGTAGGGGATTCTAGGACAAGATGGCATGACTTCAGGATTGAAGGATGCCCATTTAGAACAGAGATGCAGAGAAATTACCTTAGTCAGAGCAAGGTAAATCTTTGGAATTTGTTGATATGAGTGACTGTGGAGACCAAGTCATTGGGTGTATTTAAGGCAGGGATAAGTAGGTTCTTGATTAGCCAGGGCATCAAAGGGTATGCGGAGAAGGCAAGGGAGTGGGGATGACTGGAAGAATTGGATCAGCCCATGATTGAAAGGCCTACTTCTGCTCCTATATCTTATGGTCTTATGGAATTTGAAAATACCAGCAGTTACCCTATAACACAATTTATAATTTTAAAACTCTCCATATGCTGTCTCTCAGAAAATTTCTTTGGAGAGAAAGCTCAGGTTTAATATCACTGGCATACAGTATGTCGTGAAATTTGTTAACTTAGTGGCAACAGTACAATGCAATATCTGATAATATAAAAAAAACATAAATCAAATACAGAAAGTATATATGTGTATATCAAATAATTATATTAAAAATAGTGCAAAAACAAAAATAATATAAAATAAGTGAGGTAGTGTTCATTGATTCAATGTCCATTAGGGGTCTGATGGTAGAGGGGAAGAAGCTGTTCCTAAATTGCAAAGCATGTGCCTTCTGTACCTCCTTCCTGATGGTAATAATGAGGAGAGAGCATGTCTGGGTGCTGAGAGTCCTTAATAATGGACACTGCCTTTCTGAGGCACCACTCCTTGAAGATATCTTGGTTACTATTGAGGTTAGTCCCCAAGATGGAGCTGGCTAAGTTTACAAATTTCTGCAGCTTCTTTCAGTCCTGTGCAGTAGCCCCTCCATACCAGACAGTGACATAGCCTGCAAAATGCTCCCCACAGTACATCTGTAGAAGTTTTTGAGTGTTTTAGGTGACAAACCAAATCCCCTCAAACTCCAAATGAAATATATCTGCTGTCTTGCTTTCTTTATAGCTGCACTGATATGTTGGGACCAAACTCTATAACAAATCAGAATTTATTTGACTATGAGAATACAGAGAGGCTTCAAAGGGATGTAGACAGCTTCATTGAATGGGTAAGATTGCACAGATAGGATATAAGGTGAAAAAGTATGAGGGGTGATTGATAAGTTCATGGCCTAAGGTAGAAGGAGTCAATTTTAGAAAACCTAGCACATTTATTTTCCCTACATTTACACACTTAGTCCAGCGGTCATGGAGCATACGAACCTCTTCTTTATAGAAATCGGCATCTTGGACCACCAGAAGTAGTCCACAGCAGGGGTGATTGATAAGTTCATGTCCTAAAGTAGACGATGAGTTATTAACTTCAAACTTTCTGCATTTTCACTCAAAGAGTTGAACTGCATGTGCATGTAACAAGAGCTGTATAACTCATCCCCTTCTTCCTTAGGCCACAAAGTTATCAATCACCCCTGCTGTGGACCACCTGGAGGTCCAAGGCACTCTCATTATATCCATCTTCCTCTGGTGCTCCCCTCCCCCTTTCTTTCTCCCTCGGCCTCCCGTCCCATGATCCTTTCCCTTCTCCAGCTCGGTATCCCTTTTGCCAATCACCTTTCCAGCTCTTAGCTTCATCACTCCCCCTCCGGTCTTCTCCTATCATTTTGGATCTCCCCCTCCCCCTCCCACTTTCAAATCTCTTACTATCTCTTCTTTCAGTTAGTCCTGCTGAAGGGTCTTGGCCTGAAACGTTGACTGTACTTCTCCCTATAGACGCTGCCTGGCCTGCTGCGTTCTACCAGCACCTTGTGTGTGTTGCTTGAATTTCCAGCATCTGCAGATTTCCTCATGTTTGCCTGATTATTCTTAGATCTTTTCTGTCGATATTAATATCTTTAAGCATTTTCATGATGACTTGGTGTTTCACTGTGTCAAAGGCTTTTGTGTAGTCAATGAAACAGAAGTATAGGCCTTATTGTACTTCTATTGACCTTTCGATAATACTCCTGAGAACATAAGTTGTGCTTGATGTTCCCTTGCCTTCAACAAAGCTGAACTGTTCTTCATTGATCTTCGGTTAATTTTTTTTCTTATTCTCAGCATGATGATTCCAAGTAGAATTTTTGTGAGGTGGCTCATTAAACCAATTGTTCTGTGTTGTCCACACTCTGTTGCACCTGGTTTCTTTGGCAGTGCAATAAATACTGCCTTTAAAAGATCTTCTGGTACTTTGCCACTGTTGTATATTCTACTCAATAAGATAGTTAATTTCTCTACACCAAATTCTTCTAGTATTTCATACAGTTCAATTGGAATGTTATCTGGTCCTGATGATTTCCCCTTTTGCATTTTCTTCATAGCACGTTCCACTTCTTCTTTCAGTTTTGCTGGGCCCTTGTTGTTGTTACCAATATCAAAGTTGTCCTCTCCGTCTTTATCATCGTATAGGTCTTTGATATGAATAGACATGTGGATAGCCATACAGATAGACAACGAGATTGGTGAATATCAGCCAATAAAGTGCGGAATCAGACAGGGTTGTGTTCTATCACCAGACCTGCTTTCCCTGTACAGTGAAAACATCATGAGAACCATACAAGACCTACCTGGAATAAGTACAGGAGGATACAATATCAACAACCTCCACTATGCGGATGATACAGTACTGATAGCAAACAGTGACGTAAGTTTACAGAAACTAGTATCTACCATCAACACAGAGAGCGAAAGACTTGGCCTAACCTTAAACAAAAAGAAAACTTAAATAATGGTAATATCAAAGAAACCTGATATCCCAAACTGTAGGATCGCATTGGGAAATGAAATCCTGAAACAAGTTCACAACTTCAAGTACCTTGGATCATGGGTAACATCTGATGGCAAATGTGAACAGACATAAAAGCAAGAATGGCAACAGCAAGAACAGCATTTACAGAAATGAGAAACGGCCTAAAGAACAAGAAAATAGCAATTGACATCCGCCTTAGAACTCTCAGGTGCTACATTCTTCCTATATTGATGTATGGCTGCGAGTCATGGACAATCACAAATGCAACGGTAAAAAGAATCAATGCAGCAAAGATGTGGTTCCTCAGAAGAACGTTATGCATATCAAATGTGGACAGGATAACCAACAAAGAAGTTCTACAGAGAATGAAAACAAAATGTACACTACTTAAAAAAAATCAGAAAACAACAATCAAAATTCTTTGGACACAACGTGCGAAGAGAGACATTAGAACATTTAGTTACAACTGGAAAGCTGGAAGGAAAAAGAAGCAGAGGCTGACAGAGAGTGAAAATGATGGATTAACATCATGGTTAGAAACAGGGGAGGCAACAACTACAATTCGGAGGGTCAGGGACCGTGATGGATGGAGAGACATGATCGCCCACGCCAAATGGCAAGGCACCTGAACTAACCAGCCTGTCTCCTGTAAAAATGCTATTCCCTTATCTCAGTTTCTTTGTTTCTGCCAGATGTGTTCCCAGGTTGAGGCTTTCCTTTCTAGGACATCAGAAATGTCATCTTTCTTCAAAGAACAGTGTTTCCCTTCTTCCACCATAGATGCTGCCCTCACCTGCATCTCCTCATTTCCCAAACATCCACACTCAACCCATCTTCCCGCTGCCTTAACGATGATAGAGTTCCTCTTCTCCCTACCTACTACCCCATCAGCCTCTGTAACTTCCACCACTCCAAAAGGATCCTATCACCAAATATACCTTTTACCTCCTCCCATCTCTCCACTTTCTACAGAGATCAGTCCCTCCATGATTCCCTTGTCCATTCATCCCTCCCCACTAATCTCCCTCCTGGCATCTATCCCTGCAAGTGGTCAAAGTGTTACACCTGCCTATTCACCTCCTCTCTCACGTCCATTCAGGGCCCCAAACAGTGGAAATTCCTGGTGGCCAAACATTTTAATTCCAATTCCCACTATCGTTCCAATGCGTTGGTCAATGGCTCCCTCTTTTGCCAAGATGAGGCCACCTGTAGGATGAAGGAGCTTATATTCCATCTGGGTACCCTCCAACCTGATGGCATAAATATTGATTTCTCCTTCTGGTAATTTTTTCCCTCCCCCTTCCTTCTTCTATTCCCCACTCTGGTCCCTCAGCTCTATTTTTCTCTATTCACTTGCTTATCACTTCCCCACCGCTCCTCCTCCTTCCCTTTCTCCTATGGTCCACTTTCCTCACCTCTCATATTTCTTCCTCTCCAGCCCTTTATCTCTGCCACCCACCTGACTTCACCTATCACCTTCTAGCTCTCCTCTTTTTTTATTCAGGTGCCTTCCCTCTTCCTACTCAGCCCTGAAGAAGGTCCTGGCTCAAAACGTCGACTGTTCATTCATTTCCTTAGATGCTGCCTGACCTGCTGAGTTCCTCCAGCACTTTGTGTGTGTCATTATTGAATGGCAGCGCTGGTTTGAGGGGCTGAATGGCTTAATCCTACCTCTTCCTTCTGCTCCACCACCAGCTTGTTATGGCTACAGTTCATTCAGTAAATATTCACTACAATATCTCAACAAGGCTTCTTCAAAAATATCTCCCAAACCTTCAGTTCAATCCACTAGGAGGAAAAAGAAAAAACAGTAAATACTGCGAAATGGTACAAAGACAAATAAAACATTGGGATGTTTTTCAGCTTGGAATGAATTTATCCAGTTTTCTTGTGCGTCACTTTTCTAGGAATCGCAATGGCAAGCTTTTCCAGTCTAGGTGAAGCGACTGCCTTTTTTGCTGCTTCGGAAACTGTGAATGGATTTTCAATTTTGGCTGGTGCAGTGTAGATCTTTGGTTTAGCAAGCTCTTGGATTCTTTCAGAGGCTGAATAGTTCAAGGTACTTTCTGATATTGGTTCCTCTAATGATCTATTGAGAATGTAGCCTGCATAGTCTCCCTTGGGCTCTATAAAATATAAAGTATTACTCACATTGTAGCACTAGAGGGGAATGTAAAAACAGGTGAATGACTAGGTAGATGTTTTTATTCAAAATTAATCATTTGTTAAACTCATTTAATACAAATAGCTATTAATGCTTCCCTGGCATTCTACTATTGAAGAGCATAGATTTGGGATTCCCTTGTATCATAATTTCACTGTTTACCCAACAATTATCTAATGGCTGAAGGGCTAATAATGATCATATCTGCATCTGCACATAAGTAGCCTCAGGGATTTCTTTCTGATGGTGTTCTGCCTCAGGGTGCCTACTATCCAATCTGAAACCTCTCATAACCACTGACTGAACTAATAGCATCTTATCCCTTTGAATAGATTGCACCAATCTTTATTCGTGTAAATTAAATATAAAAGAATGTTAATGATAATTCTATGCTCTATTAGAAATCAATTTCATTGTCCCCATTGTGCTCTCAAAATGAAGAATTCTGCAATTGCTCCTATACTTAAATTTGATATGTTCTTACTTGCTAATTCTTGAATCCTCTCAGATGGAGAATAGGATTTAGTTGCTTCACTTATCTCATTGTCCCAGTAGGGGTAGTCCCAGAGGTGAGAACTCTTCGTAGGTGGTTCAGCACGCTTTTTGTGCTGGGCTAGGAAATCCATTCGAGGTAAGTTTTCAATATACTGGATATCCTGACTGACCTGGTTTGAAAATTGCAAAATGAGACTGGAATGAAGTAGCCCAAAATTTATACAGCAACTTTGACAAGAACTTACCTAATTATAGCATTTTAACACAGTTCGAGTGTTATTAAACAACAAAGCCGTGGAGACACAAATAGGGGCAGATAATCAAAGACAAGCTCGAAGAGGCAGATTTAAAGCAGGGGGTCCCAACATGGGGTCCATGCACCCTTCAGTTAATGGGAGGGGTCTATTGCATATAAAAAGTTGGGAACTGCTGGTTTAAATGGACATCTTAATGGAGGAAAGTTTGATGCAGAGGAAGAAAAGATGCTAAGGGAATTCTAGTCTCTAAAGAAGCATCCGTTGCTAATGGTGGTGGAATTAAATTTTGGGAAGATCAATAAGCCAGAAATGGAAGAGAGCGGATATCTCAAAGGGCCATCCTCACCGAGCATCCCCGCACTGAACAAACTACTTTTGTCTCCTTCCCCAGACCTGTCAAAGGGTCTCTGACCTAAAACGTTACCTTTGCTTCTTTTCCCATATATGATTTGCTGAGTGTTTCTCACATTTTATGTTTTAGAACACATAACGGTACAACACAAATCAGTCCATTCAGCCCATGATGCCTGTGACAACCATGATGCTAATCCAAACTAATCCCATCTGTCTGCACAGCATCTATTGACTTTCTTAAACAGAGGACAACATTGCTATTCCCCAGTTCCTTGGGGGGGGGGGGGCTTCCATGTAACTAACAAAAATTTCTGTCAAGGTGCCAGCAATCTTTGCATTTGCCTTTTTCAATAGCTTGGGATCAATCCCATCACAACCTGGCGAATTATTGATCTTAATGTTCTTCAAGAACCCCAAAACCTCTTCCATCATGATATAAGACCATAAGATATAGGAGCAGAAGTAGGCCATTCAGCCCATCGAGTCTGCTCTGCCATTCAATCATGGGCTGATTCTATTCTTCCAGTCATGCCCTCTCCTCTCCCTTCTCCCCATACCCCTTGATGCGCTGGCTAATCAAGAATCTATCTATCTCTGCTTTAAATGTACCCAGTGACTTGGCCTCCACAGCCACTTGTGGCAACAAACTCCACAGGTTTACCACCCTCTGACTAAACTAATTTCTCCACATCTCAGTTCTAAAAGGACGTTCTTCAATCCTGAGGTCATGCCCTCTTGTCCTAGACTCCCCTACCATGAGAAATAACTTTGCCATATCTAATCTGTTCAGGCCTTTTAACATTCAGAATGCTTCTATGAGATCCCCCCCACCCCATTCTCTTGAACTCCAAGGAATACAGCCCAAGAGCTGCCAGACATTGCTCATACAGTAACCCTTTCATTCCTGGAATCATTCTCATAATGTCAACCTGTGTTAGAATATCATCGTATCACTCCCTCCCTGATCTTGCTATGGTTGATACCAGGGGCAGCACAGTAGCATAGTGATTACAACAATGATTAACAGTACAAGCAATCTGGGTTCAATTCCTGCCACTTCCTGGAAGGAGTTTGTATGTTCTCCCCATGACCACGTAGGTTTCCTCCCGGTGCGCTGGTTTCCTTTCACAATCCAAAGACGTACCAGTTGGTAGGTAAATTACTCATTGTAAATTGTCCTGTGATCAGGCTCAGATTAAATCAGGGGATTGCTGGGCAGCATGGCTTGAAGGGTTTACTCCATGCTGAATCCCAATAAACAATAACATAAATGTGAAGTACTCATGCAGCAAATTATTTCAGTTTTTCAACATCTGCAATCATTTTTGTTTTTCACTACCTCGGGGAGTTATCGGACTGGAGATGCGGCACAAACAGATTTGAAAATGAAAATGAAAATTGCAAAACAGTATTGTGTTTAACCAATATAGGTCAACAAGTTCAGCAAAGCTTGATGAGAGATCACCATCATGCAAATTGGATAACATCATATTTACTGACAGTAAACAATGGGGTTATGCTGAATGGCCAGAAATCAGACATCTTCAGCTAAGTTATTTAGCATAATTGTGATAGAGATCAAGGAAGGACCAGACTTATTTCAGTCACTTTATTCATCAGACATGATCATAGGCATATTTGTTTGATCAAAAATTGGACTATTTGTACACTCTGACAGACAGCCTTCACAACTCTAATTCTTTGTGTGTGGGCTGTCTGTCCTCAGAAGGTTGCAGACCATCCATGTGAATTGGTTCATCTCAGCAAAGGTGTCTTTCAGTTATACTGTGCTCCCCACTGTAAATTTGTAATTCATTGAAACCATTTGTTGGACTCAAAATATTGAAGTAAACAGCATCATTATAACTATTGAAATTATGTTGAAACATCTTTATTCTTATTATGTATTTTTAGGAGTATAAAACCTTGATGTTCTTTGAGGTTTGAGATTCTGAGAGTGTGTCCAAGAGAACGGCTGCTTGTTGTGATCAATAAAGAACTTCTGTATTCACCAGCTTCATTTTCCAGTGGCTTAGTCACAGTCACAACAATTACTGTCCTCATGTTAATTAGCCTCCAAATGTTTAGTCATCTGCAGATTTGGAAATTGTAAACCCAAAACTAAACCATTAATACATGCAAAGAAAACCAGTGGTCCTTTTACTGACCCCTGGGGGATTCTGCTGTATGCATTCGTCCAGTTTGATAAAAAAAACCCATTATTTTCAGTCACTGTCTCCTACTATTCAGTTAAATTCTAATCCACGTTGCTATAGCCTTTTGTTCTGTAAACTTCAATCCTGGTGATATATTATGCACATTAAATGCCTCTTGAAAGACCATTTTTCCTTCAACAAACCTTCACCAGATTAGTAAAACAGAATTTGCCGAACTCAAATCCATGAAGACTTTCTCTAATCAATCCCCTTTGTCTAAGTAACTGCTAATTATTTTATTATAACTGTGATCCTTACTAATTCCAGCTAGTAATAAATCATAATAACAACTCCCATTGGACAGTGTCTTTAACATGCCAAAACCTATCCATATGCATCACAGGAATACTATCAAATAAGACACAGAAGAAGATGCTTAGACAGGTGGCCAAAAGTTTGGTCCAAATTTGGTATCTAATTCTGTCCTGGATTATTGTTTCTAGAATGTTCTTTGCCACCAGAGTAAAACTGATTAGTCTGTAGTTAATTAGATCAGCCCCGTATCCTTTGTGGAACAACAATGTGTAGTTACAAGTTTCCACACCACAGTCATCACCCTGAACCTTGCAGGGTTATGATCAGAACATGTACAATTTCCACCTTTACTTTCCTTAGTGATCTGAGATGCACCCTCTATGAACCATATCATTTATCCACATTAAGTGGAGTTGGGCTTTGTATTACTTCCTCTTTAATAATTTTTGACATGCCCCGAATACTTAGTTTCCAAGAATGTTTGGAACCCATTCCTTCACGGTTCTGTTTCTCCCACATTTTTGTGATTAATTACTCCTGAAACTTAGGTATCTTGATTTTGGTTTGAGAACACTTTTTGATTGAAATTTAAATTCAATAGCCATTTGAAATCTGGTTCTCAGTAAATTGCTTGTTGAACTTCCAATATTCTTTGCATCCTTTCTCCTCCTTTCATCCTTTTTTCCTCTTTTCATTGATATGTCCCTTTATGCAATGAACCTTCCTATGAGGATATTTGTCCCAAAACTGTCAAAATGCAATTTTACTGATCTGGTTGTACATTCTCCAAAACTAATTATCAACTTGAAACTCCTAGAGCTGGTCTCTTTCCCTCAGGAATCTACAGTCCTGTTTCCTGTGATGTCTGGAAATGTGCCTAATTTGAAGTATTGTGTGGAGTTCTGGTCACCCACCTCCAGGAAGGGTAACATTGAAAAGGGAAAATTTACACGGATGTTGCTGGGACTTGAGGATCTGGGTTATATGGAAATGTTGAATAGGTTAGGACTTTATACCCTGGAGCAAAGATGAATGAGGGGAGGCACTGTATACACAATTATGAGAGGTATAGACAGAATATAGTAAATGCAAGCAGGCTTTTTCTACTGAGTTTGGATGAGACTAGAACAAGAGGTCATAGGTTAAGTGTGAAAGGGAAATTTTAAGGGGAAACTGAGGGGGAATTTCTTCACGCAGAGAGTGGTGAGAGTGTGGAGTGAGCTGCTAGCAGAGGTTATGGACATGAGTTTGATCTTAACATTTAAGAGAAGTTTGGATAAGTACATGGATTGGGGGGTGGGAAGGCCTAAAGTTGGTGGGACTAGGCAGAACAATATTTTGATGTGGACTTGATAAGCCAAAGGACCTGTTTTTGTGCTGTAATACTCTATGACTATATCTCTTCAGCTCTGTATTTTCCTGCCTCCTATTTCTATGGAACAGGGAGTGATCTGCCTTTGAAGTCTTACGTTTTAGCCTCTTAACTACCTAACATCTACCTACAGGTTCTCAGTATTGTTAACTATCTACACTCAGTGGCCACTTTATTAGGTACACCTGTACACCTGCTTGTTAAGGCAAGTATCTAGTCAGCCAATCATGTGGCAGCTATCGTAAAAACATATAGATGTTTTCAACTGTTCAGTTTCAACTGTAGATTCAGTTGTTAGAACAAGTGTCAGAATGGAGGATCAAATGTGATCTAAGTGATTTTGACTGTGGATTGATTGGTGGTGCTAGATGGGGTGGTTTGAGTATGGAGTCATCGAGTTGTGGAACATTACAGCATAATTCCATTGACGTGCAGCCAGAGAATAGCCCTCTACATCTCTTCCATCCACGTACCTATCTAACTTTCTCTTAAATGTTGAAATCAACCCTGCATCCACCACTTCTGCTAGCAGCTCACTTCACACTTACACTGCATGAAGATTCCCCCTCACGTACCCCTTAAACATTTCACCTTTCACCCTTAGCCCATGACCTCTAGTTGTAGTCTCACCCAACCTCAATGGAAAAAGCCTGCTTCTATTAACCTCACCTATATCCTTCATTATTTTGTGTACCTCCATCAAATCTCCCCTCAATCTTCCACATTCTAGCGACTAAAGGCTTAACCTATTCACCTTTCCCTTTAACTCTGGCCTTGAAGTCCTGGCAATATCCTTGTAAATTTTCTGTGCACTCTTTCAATCTTATTTAAATACATCTTTCCTGTAGGTAGGTGACCAAAATTGGATACAATACTCCAATTAGACCTCACCAACGTCTTTAACAATTTCAGTATAACATCCCAACCCCAATACTCAATACATTGATTTATGAAGGCTAATGTGACAAGAGATCTCTTTATAACCCTATCTATCTGTGACACCACTTTCAAGGAATTATGGATCTGAACTCCCTGATCTATTCTACGCACTCCTCAGTGCCCTACTGCTCACCTGTCTGACATGCTACCAGACCTACTCTGGTTGGTTCTCCCAAAGTGCAACACTTCACAGCTGTCTGCATTATATTCCATTTGCCATATTCAGCCCATTTTTCCAGCTGGTCCAGATCCTGCTTCAAGCTTTGATTCCTTGCTCTTCACTGCACCCCCAAACTTGGTGTCATCCGCAAGTTTGCTGCACCAGCTTTCCACATTAAGATCCAGATTGTTGAAATAGGTGGCAAGCAACAATGGACCCAGCACCAATCCCTGCGACACACCACTAGTCGCAGGCCACCAGTCAGAGAAGCAACCATCTACTACTACTTTCTGGCTTCTTCCACAAAGCCAATATCTAATCCAATTTACTACCTCATCTTGAATGCCAGATGACTAAAAAACTTCCTTGAAAACTCTGTAAGATTGGTTAGTCACAACTTAGTACACAAAGTCATGTTGACTATGCTTAATCAGTCCCTGTATATCCAAATATCTACAGCATATACTCTGGTCCTTTAGGATACCTTCCAATAACTTTTTCTCTACTGATGTCCTGGCTTTCCTGAATAATCCTGAATAATGATAATTTCCTGGCTTATTCATAGAGCTTTTCTTAAACAAAAAAAACATCATTAGCTATCCTCCAATCCTTTAGAACCTCACCAGTGACTACCGATGTTTTAAGTATCTCTACTACAGTCCCTGCCATTTGTGTACTAGCCTCCTACTGGTCTTGGTGCTGCATTGCTTCACATATATAGACTCTACGTCTGTCTCCCAAGTAAACACAAATGCAAAAAATCCATTTACGATCTCCCCCATCTCTGTCTGCTTCATGCATAGATGACAACTCTGATCAACCAGAAGACCAATTGTCCCTGGTTATCCTTTTGTTCTTAATATTTCTGTAGAAGGCCTTAAGATTCTCCTTCGCTTTGTCTGCCTGAGCAATCTGATGTCCTCTTTTAGCCCTCCTGATTTCCTTCTTAATTGTTAAAAAGGAAAATCCCAGATTTTCTCTACAGCTGCTCTTCTGGGATTTTCTCATACAACAGTCTGCAGGGTTTACAGATACTGGTGTGAAAAACATAAAACGTCAGTGAGCAGTGTAGTGTATTTAATATTTCTGCAACATTTGAGTAATATTTGAAATATATTATTTGAGTAGGAATTCTTTTTTGGCATATAATAATTCATTATAGTGAATGGCATATGTCATTACACTACCACGTCATATGTGAGAGCCTCACTAAAGAAAAGGAACGTAAATTAAGTAGACATGTTCATCCCGGCTCCTGTATTTTTCTTTCAATTAGTTTCTGGATTAACAAAACATAACAGTGGCAAAAAAGTAATTTTAAAAGGAACCCAAAATGGCCACCTTACTGTTGAGGCACAGCACGATTTTTTTCTTCACAAGGGGAGCGAGGTGTTGCACACGTTGTACAGCACACGTTTCTTCAGAAGTGGTCAAAAGACAGTGAGTTTAAAAAAAGGCAGAAAATGGACAAAATTCAGGGGTTTCATAAACAATGAATACCAGGTGATAATAATAAATGCAACAAAAGCAGAAATGGCTGGATATATCAGAAAAATAGATGCATTAGATTGTGCAACAGATAATTAGATGATGTACACTGAACAAATTGAATATTATTTTGAAGCAAATGAAGTAGCCAATGGGAAGTGAGAGCTAGTGTTACTGAGTGCAATAGATGGAAAGGTGTATAATTTGCTTAGAAACATTTCAAAGATACTGAACTGAAGCCTGCAAATATCCACCTAAGAACATACTGGAAAAACGATAACTCTTGTAGGAATGACATTTGTAATAGTGAAGTACAATAAGCAATAAACAACATTGGGCTTGTATGTGGTTAAAAAAAATCAGGAGGGCCAGCATTGTACAGCCATGACTGTTTGAAATAACTACAGCTTGTTTGGTGATCCATCCAGCATTTGCATGCCACATCACCTGCAATGGAGTCAACTGACATGGGAATTAAGAAAAGAACTGGATGACATCATAGTAGTGTTTAAAAGTAGCAGTGGAAAACTGAAACATATCAGGTGTAAAATACTGTTAAATGAAAAATTGCACACCTGAGTTTTACAGAGGTTGTCAGGCTCTTTATACCGGCTGTGATCATGTAGCCACTGAGCTGGATTGCATGGAAGCTGAAGTAATTCTTTCCAAGGTTGAGTGGAGACCATGGACAATGCCAGTGGTTCCAGAAACCAAGAAGGATGGGTCTGTCAGGATCTGTGGTGATTTTAAAGTCTCCATCATCTTAATACTGAAAGTAGATCAATACCCTCTACCCAGAATAGAGGATATCTTTGCAAGCCTTTTAGGACAGAAACACTTCAGCCAAGTGGACTTGCCTTATCTACAGGTAGAGATGCAAGAGCAGTCTAAAGTGTTTCTCACAATAAACACTCACAAAGGGAGTTATTGCTATGTTAGGTTTATTTTTGGAGCAGTATCTGTGTCTGCACTCTGACAGAAGGCAATGGACCAGGGGCTGCAAGGCTTACCAAGCGCTTAGTTTCACCTGGATGACATAATTGTTACTGGTGAGGATGACAAGGAACGTGTCTAAAATCTCAAGACGGTGCTAAAAAAAATTGTATTATGGGCTCAGAGCATGATACAATAAGTGAGAATTTTTTAAACCAAGTATCACTTACTGTGGTTCACCCCTTGAATTCATTACTACAAATCAGGAAGAAATGGCAATGGGCAAAGCAATGTAAGGTAGCTTCCTAAAATTCAAAAGAAATGGTGACATCAGACACTGTACTCACACGTTATGATCCACATTATCCAGTGAACCTTGCCTGTGACACCTCGGCTTATGGTATAAGTGCAGTCATATTGCATGTCCTGAGTGATGAAAGTGAACACCCCTTATCCATTGCATTATGTTCCCTTATTGTTGCTGAGAACAACTATGCACAGATTGACAGAGAGGACACGAGTCTGGTTGGGGTGTAAACCATTTCAATCAGTACATGTATGGGAGAGAATTTACCCTCATTATGGATCATCAGTCTCCTACATCCATTTTCAATCCACAGAAGAGTATTCCAATAATAGAAAAAGAGATAGCCTTTGTTTCTTGGATGACATAATTACAAGATCGATTTCAAGAGGACAACTAATCATGGAAATGCTGATGGATTGTTCTATTTCCGATTGGAAAAAGACATATCAGAAAAATTGACAAAAGAGGATATTCCTCTTGATGTATTCTCCCTAACGCAAATCAAAAGTCTTCAGATACGGAAGAGATGATCCATAGGGAAACTAGAAAAGACCACTCCCTGTATTGGGTCTCATGGCAACCCAAAATGTCTGGACTGTTCAGCAGAAACCCCAGTTTCCCCATTTTAAGCAAATTTCACCCAAGAAGTTTTGTGGACTATCTGCTTGTTCCTGTTTGTCTACTTGGAAGTCACCTATTTCTTCTCCACCTGCACTTTACACCTGCAGTGTGATCATCTCCTGAAACTCACTACTCATGAAATGCTCATCTTCCTGTTAGCTGTGGCTTATCCTTCAAATTCCAGAGTTTGACTTCTTCAAGCTGATGCCAATTCCTGAGTCTATAGTGTTCCACAGAATGTGCTTTCACCAGCTCAGTGTCGACATTTCTCTATTTATGAAATCTACTCAATTTAGAGAAATAATATTCTCAAAATGTAGTTAATATTCAATAATTTAATATTTTATTCATGCTGAATTAATTTATTATGCTTTATTTAAATAAAAAGGCTTGCTTAAACTCACCATTTCTGTTTCTTGCATCCCATTTTAATTATTGGTTATTTGTCCCCGGTCTTTATTTATACTGGCTTCTGTTTCTCACACATCTTTTAAGTTCCCTGGGAATCTGTCTCCTGTGCTATTTTTAAACTTGATCTGTCAATCTCATGACTTTTGAAAGTTTTTTAAAGTGAAAAACTTACATTTAACTGACCTATGTCATAATTTCAAAGTGTCCTGAAGGGTTTTACAGCCAAGTTATCCTTTGTAGCTTCCTATATGAAAAAAACAACAACATAAAATAGATCTGACTTATCAGTGATGCTTGTTGAGGGTGAAATATTGACCTGAAATCGTGCCTGCTACCTTTTTTACATCCAGACAATGCATTAGTAATATATCGGGCCTAAAACACTTCACTTGTGACACTGAAAGCACTCTTATTTCTAGTGTCAGCCAGGATCAGGTGTTCAAGTTGCTGAAGGAGGACTTGAACCCACAACCTTCTTAACTGGAGGTTATAATGCTACCAATGAGTGAAATTTGCCACCTGATATTTTCTGAGATCAAAGTCAAAGTCAAAATTGAGTTTATTGTCATATGCACAAGTACATGGATGCACGGTTACCATGAAAAATTTACTTGCTTCAGCATCAGGCATATTTAATGCCCTGGTTCACATCTTTACTGTTACGCTGCAGGCATTTCATTGAGTAGCTCTGCAAGAGCTGTTCTGCTTTCAGCCTGTTTGGGTTATCGTTGAAGATAAGGGATGATGTAGAAGGTGTGCCATCCAATTAGTGGGAGGGTTTTCTTGGTGAGGGACAATAAGGTTGGTCTTGGGCTTTTGTTCAAGAGGAGGTGAAGAGAGAAGACACTGGGGAGAACCGGTCGTAGCATATGATCCAGTGGGAGAACCGTTTGTTCAAGGTGGATTGCGAGCGACGTTCGGAAGGTGGTGTGGGTATTCACGTTAACCAAGAGCTCAGCGCATGAGTGACAGAGAAGTTCAGGATGAGCTCTAACTTGTGCACATGTGACTGTTTAATTAGAGTGGGCTCTCTTCTTTTTGTTATTCTTTACTAACCCTTCAGTTAAGATTCATAAATATTATTCCTTTAATTACATGCTGCGTACTGTCTGAAATTTCATGGCATTAATTTGTAACAGGGTAGCAATTGACACAGCTCGTCCACACAAACTGAGGTTTGGAGTGGGTTTGCGTGTTTGGCGGGGTTGGAGATTGTCTTCCCTAGACTTACACATTCGAGGAAACCAGCGTGTTTCACATATAGCAACAGATATGCAAAACTGACAAGAATAGCATAAATTAAGGACAAAATAGGCACAATTTTTACAAGAAAGAACATATGTCGAATACCTGGTGAATTTTGGGGTATTGCAAGTCTGTGTTTTTGCTGTTGCTTTGCTCATGCTTGAGAGCTTGGTGGCGGGTGCTGATGCTTTTTTTGGTGGTGGGGGGAGGGGGGAATGGTTGCTCGCTACCGCTTACTCGCGGGAGGGAGGGGAGCTGGTGGGGGGTTGACTTTGGGGTACTAACATTTAACTGTCGTTCATTCATTGGGGGCACCCCTCTGTTTTTGTGGACGGTTGTGAAGAAAAACCATTTCAGGATGTATATTGTATACATTTCTCTGACATTAAATGCACCTTTGACCCTTTGAGTTAGAACAATATAACAACAAAATTCATTGCAATGCAAAGTGAGGCTGAGGTAAATTCAAATTCAAGTTTATTGTCATTCAACTGTACATATATACAACCAACATTGAAACACATTGTATTTACTTTGCCTTTTTTTGAAACTGATCAACAGAAAAAGACTCTTTTGTGTCAAAATGAAACAGATCTTTACAAAGTGATCTAAATTAATTACAAATATAAAACACAAAGTAATTGATTGCATAAGTATTCACACACTTAAAGACAGTATTTAGTAGATGGACATTTGGGAGCAATTACAGCCTTGAGTCTGTGTAGATAGGTCTCTATCAGCTCTGCATATTTGGATACTGCAATTATTCCCCATTCTTTTTTACAAAACTGCTCAAGCTCTGTCAGACTGCATGGGAATCGTGTGTGAATAGCCCTTTTCAAGTCCAGCCACAAATTCTCAATTGGATTGAAGTCTGGACTCTGATTTGGCCACTTCATGACATTAACTTTGTTGTTTTTAAGCCATTCCTGTGTGGCTTTGGCTTTATGCTTGGGGTCTTGTCTTACTGGCAAACAAATCTTTTTGCAAGTCCCTGTTCTCTTACAGACTGCAGGTTTTCCTCCAGGATTTCCCTGATTTTAGCTACATTAATTTTACACTCTACCTTCACAAGCCTTCTTGGGCCTGCTGCAGTGAAGCATCCCCACAGCATGATACAGCACCACCATGTTTCACGGTAGGGATGGTGTGTTTTTGATGATGTGCTGTGTTTGGCTTACACCAAACATAGTGTTTAGTCTGATGGCCAAAAAACTCAATTTCGGTTTCATCAGACCATAGAACCTTCTTCCAGCTGACTCCAGAGTCTCCCACATGCCTTCTGGCAAACTCCAGCTGAGATTTCATGTGAGTGTTTTCAACAGTGGCTTTCTCTTTGCCACTCTCCCATACAGCCACGAGAGGTGAAGCACCCGGGCAACAATTGTTTTATATTTTTAATTAATTCAGATCAATTTTTAGAGATCAGATTTTACTTTCACATTTAAGAGTCTTTTTCTGTCGATCAGTGTCAAAGAAGGCCAAATTAAATCCACTGTGATTCAAAGTTGTAAAACAATTAAAACATGAAAACTTCCAAGTGGGATGAATACTTTTTATAGGCACTGTATATCACATACAGCACATAACAAAATATTACCATAAATAAGTTAATAAAATATCATTCACAATGCACGTAGTGCACTGTACAGTAAACAGCTCACTGTCCTAGTGATGAGACTTCAGAGATAGCAGGGTATTCATAAGTCTCACAGCCTGAGGGAAGAAGCTGTTACCCAGTCTGGCAGTCCTAGTCCTGATGCTCCTCTGCCTGCTGATGGCAGTGGGTCAAAGAGATTGTGGGATGGGTGGTAGGGATCCTCAAAAAAGCTTTGGGCACTTTGTCTACAAAGCTCCCAGTAAATGTCACAAGTAGGGGTGCAGGGAGAGAGTGCTGATCCTCTCAGAGGTTTCTCCTATCCTCTGTAGGGTCTTGCGGTCCAATGACTTGCAGCTTCTGTACCACACAATGATACAGTCAGACACCACACTCTCAATGGTGCTCGTGTAGAAAGTTGTGAGAATGAGGGTGGGGAGACTTGCAGGTGCCAAATGTATAAGTGACATATAGGCATCCGTTAGTCTCGAGAGATTTGCGCCTTGGAAAGCTTCCATGTTGCAGGCCTGGGCAGGGTTGTATGGGAGACCGGCAGATGCCCAAGCTGCAAGTCTCCCCTCTCCACACCACCGATGTTGTCCAAGGGAAGGGCAAGGGCCGATACAGCTTGGCACCGGTGTCGTCGCAGAGCAATGTGTGGTTAAGTGCCTTGCTCAAGGACACAACATGCTGCCTTAGCTGAGGCTCGAACTAGCGACCTCCAGATCGCTAGACCAATGCCTTAACCACTTGGCCACGTGCATAAAACATCACCAAACCACAAGAAATTAGAAGGGAGGACAATGCAAATCAAAAACAGGGCTGTACCAAACAGGAAAAACAAAGTGTAAATAATATAAAGGTTGAGAAAGATGCACAGTTCCCATTTGGGATATTTGGGAATTTTGCTGAAATGAGGAGGTACAGAAGTTAAAGTCAAATTTATTGTCATATGCACAAGTACCTGTATGCACCATTGTAAAGAAAAACTCAGTAGCTGTGGTAATGCAAGCACATGCATTATATTAGCAGAAAGCTTTATTTTGTAGATATAGACTACACAATGACAAGTATTGAAAGCACTGCAGAGGGAATTTATGCTGCACTTTAGGTGTATGTGATCAGTGATGCCTAGAAATCCTTTGTGCTCGGCAGTTCCTCGTGATCAAAACTTTCTGAGTTGAAAACAAAAACTCCTCAGCCAGCTTCCTCTATTTCATGTGCAATTTGCACTGCATTCCTCACCAATTTCTCAGTGCCAACCAAGTAAAAATCCCACAATTCATTATTGCATTTGACACTTTCATACATTGCACACAGATGGGGATCCCTACTAAATAATTAAATGTCTGTGCAAAATTGGCTATCTTGGCAGGGATAGGGATGTAAAGAGACGATTAGATACCTCATTTATCTGACTTATGCAACCCTTTCATGATAACCGTAAAGATTTATGTTAGAATTGTGCAAAGTAGGCCACTTATTTTCAATTTTAGATTCATTTTGATCTTAATGCATTAATATTTGCATGTTAATGTACTACAGCACTGCCAATTCACTCACGTCTCTAACCGTATCATGTAATTGCCCTATTCGTCAAAATTTCTCCTAAAAGCCTTAGAAATAATCATTTCAAACAGTTACTTGTACATTATTTCGCTCAGTTATCAGTACATTTTTCAACATTGGTGGTATGTTACACCAAGTCATGGCTTTAAAGTCAGCGCCCCTGTAAACCACTAAGTGACATCCGTGGTTCAGTGAATGTCACTTCTGAGTAATTGCGTTATGCATTCAAGCCCTACTCCAGAATTTTCTACAAATATTCAAGGATGTCCTGTCCAACACAGTTAAAATGTTTGACTCCAAGAGGCTGACGTGAAATGGGAATCATAAATTTCTAAAAGAAAATGTTATCTTTCAGACCGTACAAGGAAAAATAAAATGTCTGTAGTATATTAGTGCATGAAGAACATGGTATTACAAATGGCTTAATGGTTATGGTGGTAACTACCGTATGTTTGGGTCTTCTGTTGCTGCAGCCCATCCTCTTCAAAGTCCGATATATTATGCATTCAGAGTTGCTCTTTTGCACACCACTGTTGTAATGTGTGGTTATATGAGTTACTATTGCCTTTCTGTCAGCTTGAACCAGTCTGGCCATTATCCTTTGACCTTTCTCATTAAAAATGTGTTTCCAGCCACAGAACTACCAGTCACTGGAGTATTTTTGTACTTTTGCACCATTCTCTGTAAACTCTATAAACTGATAAGTGAGAAAATCCCAGAAGATCAGTAGTTTCTGAGATACTCAAACCACCCGGTCTGGCACCAAGAATCATACCACAGTCAAAGACACTTAGATCAGATCTCATCCCCATTCTGCTGTTTGGTCTGAACGGCAACTGAACCTCTTGACCGTGTCTGCATGCTATTATGAATTGAGTTGCTTTCACATGATTGGCTGATTAGATATTAGCATTAACAAGCAGGTGTACAGGTGTACCTGATAAAGTGGTCACGGTGTATATATTAGAGCAGAAGAAATTCAGGTTTAATTCTTTGTCTTTATTGATTCAACCACGTCAGGGGTTAAGACAAGTAAAATTAGCCTCTGTCTCTGTGGCTGAAGGAAGAGAGAATTTTACCTTTCAATCCTTGCTTACAATCTGTTGCACATGCAGGCAGGAAAATGTGTAGAAAAAGTAGGGCAACACTATGATATAACGGTTAACATTACGCTTCTACAGCACCAGTGACCTGGGTCCAATTCCTGCCACAGCCAGTAATGAGCTTGTACATTTCTCCCATGACTGTGTGGGTCTCCTCTGGGTGCTCGGGTTTTCTCCCACATTCCAAAGGCAGGTGAATTAACAGGTTAATTGGTTACATGGATGTAACTGGGTGGCACAGCCTCACTGAGCCAGAAGGGCCTGTTACCATTCTGTACCTCTAAATAAAATCTGATCAATATAACCAAAGAGTAGATTACGTTTGAGGTACTGCAGTGTGAGCATGCGTTCATTCTGCAATGTATGTCCTTTCCCTATGCATATCTAGCTCTCAAATTATAATACAGGGTTATCTAGATTTTTCAACAGATGTGTTAGAGGTGCCAGTTCCCTCTGTATGTCAATCCCCCGACTGATCAGCTTATTTTATTTATTTACTTAGAGACAGAGAAACATAGAAAACCTACAGCACAATGCAGGCCCTTCAGCCCACAAAGCTGTGCCAAACATGTCCTTACCTTAGAAATTACTTAGGGTTACCTATAGCTCTCTATTTTACTAAGCTCCATGTACCTATCCAGGAGTCTCTTAAAAGACCCTATTGTATCCGCCTCCACCACCATCACCAGCAGCCCATTCCACGCACTCACCACTGCCCATGTAAAAAAATTACCCCCAACGTCTCCTCTGTAGCTACTTCCAAGCACCTTAAAACTGTGACTTCTCATGCTAGCCACGTCAGCCCTGGGAAAAAGCCTCTGACTATCAACACGATCAATGCCTCTCACATCTAATACACTTCTATCAGGTCATTTCTCTGAAGAATGGCCTTGTCCAGGAGAAGACAGGCTTCATAGTTTTCCGGTACTGCACTGCTATCCTTCTAAAGTGATGTAAAGTACCTGCAGCAAATCAGGAGGTCGCAACACAAGCATCACAAACTCGTTCAAGCTGATGACCATGAGAGTCGATCAGTGAACTCAACCTCAAAGTTTGAACTAGTGCTACTATGTCTCACGTCTAACCAAAAGCCTCTAAAACTCAACCAAACTGCCTGCTTCCACTACCACCCCTGGTAAGCAGTTCCAGGCACCTACTGCTCTCTATGTAAATCAAAATTTGCAGAGCTTTGTGATTGATGAATGTACCTTCGAATGCCATAGCTGCATCTGTTACACTGTGCTATGCGCAACACTCCCTTCATTCACTATCAAAAAATCTCAACCCTCCCCACCTCTCTGCACAACCTGACCTTTATGCTTTCTATTTTCAGATAATCAAGCGCAGCCACTTGCCAGAGTAACACAAACTAAATGCTGGAGGTACTCAGCAGGTCAAATAGCATCAATGGAGAGGAATAAACAGTTTGCATCTTGGCATTTTCAGACCCTTCATCAGCTACCTGCCAGATGATGGTAGAAGAACACAGAGAGACTGAAGATGAAGACTCCGATTTCACATTTCCTGTCACCAACTGATACTGTATAATTAAGATACTTAGCTTGAGAAATAGGATTAGCATGTGGTGAGAGATCAAGTATGAGTAATCTGCAATGAGTGCAGGGAGAAATGGAACCTCAGGGAGCAACTCCCCAGAGGACAAGTTGCAAATGACTCTGCTGTAGGGGATGCAGTTGAGGATTTCAATAGAGCACCTAAAAAGGAAGGATCTAAGGTTTTCCTTAATCCTGTCCGCTAAGGCCTTCTCATGGCCCCTTCTGGCTCTCCTAATTTGATTCTTAAGCTCCTTCCTGCTGGCCTTAGAATCTTCTAGATCTCTGTCATTATGCACCTAGTTTTTGAACCTTTTGCAAGCTCTTCTTTTCTTCTTGATTAGATTTACAACAGCCTTTATACAACACGGTTCCTGTACCCTACCATCTTTTCCCTGACTCATTGGAACGTACCTATGTAGAACAGGCCCTTCCAGCCCAACGAGATGGGGTGTGCAGCGACCCACCTATTTAACCCTAGCTTAATCAGAATCATGTTTAATATCACCAGCATATGTTGCGAAATTTGTTGTCTTTGCAACAGCAGCACAATGCAATACATAATGATAGAGAGAAAAAAGTGAATAACAATAAGTATATATATATTAAAGAGTTAAATTAAGTTTGTGCAAAAATAAAAAAATGAAAGTAGTGAAGTAGTTTTTATGGGTTCGTTGTCCATTCAGAAGTCGGATGGCAGAACAGAAGCTGTCCCTGAATCATTGAGTGTGTGTCTTCAGGCTCATGTACCTCCTCCCTGATGATAGCAATGAGAGGGGGGCATGTCCCAGGTGATGGGGTCCTTAATGATGGATATCACCTTTTTGAAGGCATTGCTCCTTGAAGATGTCCTGGATATTACGGGGGCTTGTGCCCATGATTGAAATGACTAAGTTTACAACTCTCTGCAGCTTTTTTCAATCCTGTGCAGTGGCCCCTCATACCAAGCAGTGATGCAGCCAGTTAGAATGCTCTATATGGTACATCGGTAGAAATCTGTGAGGTCACAGGTCAATTTACGATGACCAATTAACCTACTAACCGGTATATCTTTGGATTGTGGGAGGAAAATCACTCGGTCACAAGGAGGACGTACATATTCCTTACAGACGGTGCCGAATTTGAACTCCAAACTCCGATGACCTGAGCTGCAATAATGTCACGCTAACCACTACACTACCATGGCATCTTACATTGACCAATTATTCTGTTCTGAATAAATTTAACATTCTCTGTCTGCTACCATGGCAGCAACAAACACCAGGATCAAGAGGAACACATCACATGGTTTCCAACGTTGCTATGGTACAAATAACACAAATTCAGCTCTCCTTTGCATAATCTTATAATATTCAGGTGGCTATAAACATGCTGCTAAAGCCTTTGAAATCAGAAAGGATATAAACATATGTAACACCAAGGTGCACATCCTGACTCACTTTCTCATCTTCCTGTGGGTAATTTTGCAAGAGGAGAAGGTAAATGTCAACTTTTGCACTTAAATCACAAGTAAGCCATGAAACAGGTAAAAATGTTTCTTTAGCATAAAAATTCAAAGCACTAAGCTTAGACTTTCCACCTTTTAGGAAATCAGACCTCAACCACTGAAAGCCTGCTAATGTGGCCAGTGTGGAGTCAAATGCAAAGACATGCTATCCGGGATTCTGTGAGGTCCCAGGGGTACTCTTAAAGCATTCTAGTCCATCGGGCAGATGGGGATCATCAGCCGTGATTGACAGCTCGTCTAGGAGAAGGGAAACTGATCTGAAACCTCTGCTGACTTGCGGCTATATCAACTCACGGGGAAAGCTTCAGGAGTAAGCCCCGAGGAAAAAAATCTGGTGCTGATGTCCCTAAGGCAGTCCTACATCATGGCAGTAGAGGAGGCCGTGGACAGACATATTGGAATGGGAATGGGAAATGGAATTGAAGTGGGTGGCTACAGAGAGATCCTACCTTTTCTGACGGATGGAGCGTAGGTGCTCAGTCCTACTTTGAGTTCAATGCTGATGCCAAACTGTATTAATCTCTGCCATTCTTTTGGGTTTATCTGGTGAGTAGAGCGGGGGAGCTTGCTCTTCATATTGCACTGCCCTGCCTGTGTATCTAGATAGCTAGGTCACTACATCCGTAGTCAACCCAAACTAACAGAGAGGCCTCAATGTATAAACAATGTCAAACACTCCTTTCCTTCGAGAATGCCAAATACTTCCATGCTCTTTTGCGGACGCAAGTTTCAGCCCCTTTTGTAGGTCTCGGCCCGAAACGTCAACAGTGCTTCTCCTTATAGATGCTGCCTGGCCTGCTGTGTTCCACCAGCATTTTGTGTGTGTTAAATGGAAAGCTGCTTCTCTTTTGACCTCTCACCCTGAAATTCCTCAGTTCGGATGATGTAGGGACTCACCACAATACACACAAAGTGCTGAAAATTAGCACTTGTAAGGAAAAGGATCTATTAAAGATTTTAGCAAGCTTGTGAAATGATACAAAATCATTAATTTTTCACACATTTCACTGCTAAACTTGTTTACATGTAGGTTTAAGAAGTTTGCAAGAGTTTAACAAAATTGCTGTGAAATTAATTTCACAATGAATCCACTCTCAGGCTGGAGGAGCAACACCTCATATTCCATCTGGGTAGCCTCCAACCTGATGACATGAGCATCAATTTCTCTAACTTCCAGGAATTTTGCTGCCCTCTCCACTTGCTCTCTTTATCCATTCCCCATTCTGGCTTCACTCTTACTCTTTCCCTTCTCCTCAACTGTCCATTATCTCCCTCTGGTGTCCCTCTCCCTTCCATGGTCCACTCTCCACCTTTCCCCTCTCAGCTTTATCCTCCCTCCCAAACTCACCCACATTCCCCCTCACTTGGTTTCACCTGTCACCTGCCAGCTTGTAATCCTTCACCTCCCTCTAACCTTCATATTGAGGCTTCTTCCCTTTCCTTTCCAATGCTGATGGAGGGTCTCAGCCTGAAGCATCAACTGTTTATTTCCCTCCATAGATGCCACCTGACACAGTGAATTCCTCCAGCTTTTTGTGTGCATTACTCTGAATTTCCAGCATTTGCAGAATCTCTTGTGATAATGTGAAATCTTTCACAGGAGATCATTAGCTTGTGTATGTGTTTCAATGGGACTGGGTTACCATTTATTACAATGTATAAGCACTCAATTAAAGGGCTATGGAAGCTGACACAAATTACTTGAGGAAGTGATGCTCAAACTCTTTTGTTGTTGTCAGGGTTTGGTCCTATCAACAGCAGAATACTGTCTGTTCTGGTAAATGACATACAAAACTCATCAACAAATATATTAATATTGAATGACATTGACTCGAGTCCACTTCATTACATTTCCCTCCACCATTCCATCAAAAAGCATCTTCTCCAACATTCCACTATGAGCTGTCTGCTCCAACATTCCATCATGAGTTATCTGCTCCAACTTTCCGTCATCAACTGTCTGCTCTGATTGATTTGTGGAAGGCCCTGGCTGACACAAAATTGTTATTTCAGGATGTCATATGTTTGAATTGGCAATTTGCCAGTTACTTTCCAAGTACCGTATGAATGCATAAATACAAAGGGCTTTGGCCTTGTGCTGAAACTTTGGTGACTGTTCAAGCTTGTTAATAATTCAAACTTTGGTTGAATCCTCGTCCATTTGAAAGATGCAAGTTAGCACCTTGATTTATTGCTATTTTTACCTTTATTTAAGTTGGTGTGGAACTAGATGAAGATGAATATGACGGACAATTATCATCTATTTATTCAGGTATATCAAATTTATTGCTCTTATATTTCCATCAAGTATAAAATAGTAGGAAGCGTTAATGGAAATCAAAGATATAAGAATCAGACAAGCATTCTGTCTGGATTTAAGTACACTGGGGGATACTTAACATAAAGATGAATATTCTTTTCATTTTAGATTTTTAAACTTCATGCAGCAGACCTTGGATCCTTGCTGGACTGTGAGGAAGATAATTTGGGGAATAAATACCAACCACAATTGCAGCAATCTTTTACAATTGCTGGTGTTCTTTTTAATCTCCCTCCTTGGTAAACTTCCTCTTGTATATTGGGATGTCTGGGAGGCTACTAGGAGTGTGTCAGACTATAAGACTAAGATGTTGATTTTCTATAGTAAGTGGGTGGTTTAGGTTGTGCACAATAGTAGAGATATTTCTTTGGTATCAGTTTTGCTGCCTTATTAACAATGGGTCTCTGTTTTCTCCATTTTGGCTCGATGTTTGTCAGCTTTGGTTGGTTCCTGGAACTGTTTATTATCCTCACTGCACTTGGCAGTACTTTTCATTTATCCAGACAGAAAATTCTAGACAAAAGATGAAAAAAAAACCCTTCTGCTTTGATTGTTAATCTTTTCTTGATTGCTTCCTTGAAATGATTGGCTGTCAGGCAATTTTTTTAAAAAGATTTTTATTCCTGCAAAATTTTTTGATTGTAAAACGTTCAGTACGTGGTCAGATACATGATTTTTAAGAATAGATATACTTTATGGTAGTTTTCACACTGATTATGTTTATCCAAATTAAGATATTCTTTCTTATTTCCTTTCAAACTAACGATCAGTCGCCAGTAGTTGTGTCCCTGAAGTTCATCGATCTTCATTATCCTATTCAGGGCCTTGCAGAAAGGCTTCAAGCCATCCTAATGGACAGGCTGTTAATATTACAAAAGATAAAAGTTAGAGCACTATTGATGTTCTGCCGACTAGAACATTTTGTAAATAACTGGAGTGGAGGTGGGGGTATGGGGGAAGCGGTGAAATTATTCCTTGGATTAAATATGTGCTAATGTGTAATAATTTGATGGTTTGCCATTTGAAAAGAACAAATAAATAAATTCATTGGTAATACCAAAGCTTTTGCTGTGAAGGAATTGGTTTTGTACACATTAATTAATTCAACCTTGCATGAAAGAATAATTCTAAATGCTACTTAAATATTAAGTGCCACTTTAAATGAAAGGGGTAAATTACTTCATGCTTTCTCTCTTCCAAGTAGGGTGGAAAAGCAACATATTATTTTAAATGCAGGATAGAAAGACACACTAACAGTTTAAAAGCTTATGGTTTTTTTCCCTCTTCTAGTCTGATACACATAAAATAGCTTCCTAGAAATCCCAATATTTAGAGATCTCATATTTCTCTGCTGTTGCCTTCATTCCCTTGGTAACCTGTCTGTCCTTTGCACTATAACTTTGGCATCAGCAGATCCTAATCCAGAAATCTTGCTTTGAGCTTTTCTTTGATGAACCTCAATTTCTCTTGATAGGTTAAAACTCCACATATGGACGGGCCAAAGTTTGTAAGAGATTTGTAGCTCTTTAGCTATGTAAGTATCAATTTTTCAGCAGTTTTTATTGACTATGCACTTTACTTTAGGTACACTGTCATACATTTGACCAACTAAGAATAAAATTGAACAATTTGTGAGTGCATTAATAATGTCTTAATTCCCATTTAATATGTAGCCAAAACATTGCATAATTTTACTCTCATCTGCTAGGCACACCAGTGTATTCTCTAGTTTAACAACTGGGTACTATACTGGACTGGTGGTCATGGAATACAGACTGGTTAGTTTAGGTACACCAGATCTAACAGTAAAATGTTGTGAAATGATCATGCACTGGATTATTAAAATTTATTCTGAACCCAAAGTTTTGCTTAGGACAGATATTTTAAAAAACTATCAAATATAAGTTATCGCTCATCAGTAAATGTTGATTTAATTTGATACATTATTAATATTCTATAAGGAAAACCTAACATTGAATTTCTTAAAATTGAATTACTGTATAAGGCCAGCTTCTAAAATTTGAGGTGAATTGGGAGTGCAGTTTGTGCTGGCAGGCATTTCACAGCAGAAGCTGGTCTGAGAAACTGAAGAATGGCCTTGTCCAGGAGAAGACAGGCTTCATAGTTTTCCGGTACTGCACTGCTATCCTTCTAAAGTGATGTAAAGTACCTGCAGCAAATCAGGAGGTCGCAACACAAGCATCACAAACTCGTTCAAGCTGATGACCATGAGAGTCGATCAGTGAACTCAACCTCAAAGTTTGAACTAGTGCTGCTATGTCTCACGTCTAACCAAAAGCCTCTAAAACTCAACCAAACTGCCTGCTTCCACTACCACCCCTGGTAAGCAGTTCCAGGCACCTACTGCTCTCTATGTAAATCAAAATTTGCAGAGCTTTGTGATTGATGAATGTACCTTCGAATGCCATAGCTGCATCTGTTACACTGTGCTATGCGCAACACTCCCATCATTCACTATCAAAAAATCTCAACCCTCCCCACCTCTCTGCACAACCTGACCTTTATGCTTTCTATTTTCAGATAATCAAGCGCAGCCACTTGCCAGAGTAACACAAACTAAATGCTGGAGGTACTCAGCAGGTCAAATAGCATCAATGGAGAGGAATAAACAGTTTGCATCTTGGCATTTTCAGACCCTTCATCAGCTACCTGCCAGACGATGGTAGAAGAACACAGAGAGACTGAAGATGAAGACTCCGATTTCACATTTCCTGTCACCAACTGATACTGTATAATTAAGATACTTAGCTTGAGAAATAGGATTAGCATGTGGTGAGAGATCAAGTATGAGTAATCTGCAATGAGCGCAGGGAGAAATGGAACCTCAGGGAGCAAATCCCCGGAGGACAAGTTGCAAATGACTCGGCTGTAGGGGATGCAGTTGAGGATTTCAATAGAGCACCTAAAAAGGAAGGATCTAAAAACAAAATATTGTAGATAAAGCAGAAAATTCTTTGTTTGGACAACATCTAGAAAAGACAAAAAAGTGTAATTTTTTGGGGTTTCTGGATTGATTGTTGAAGATTGGAAGATAGCAAATGTGATCCCACTGTTAATTTAGCAAGGCCATGTTGTAGTGTGTATTTGTTTTATTTTATTTAGAGATCAGCATAGTAACAACGTGCCCATGCCTTCCAATTATAATCATGTGACTAATTAACCCACTAACCCATACGCCATTAAAATGTGGGAGGAATCTGGAACACCTGGAGGAAAGTCATGAGATCACAAGGAGAACATACAAACTTCTTACAGGCAATGGCAGGAATGGAACCTTGGTCACTGGTGTTGTAATAGCATAGAGCTAACTGCTACATTATCATGCTCTATTAAAGGAAGGACATGGAAACTTTAGAAAGGGTGCAGAAGACATTCACCAGGATGTTGCATGGAATACAGCAATAGCTTTCAGGGGAGGTTGAACAAACACAAATTATCTAGAGCTTCAGAGACTGAGTTGCAAGCTCATAAGTATATAAAATTAAGAAAGACATACATTCAATGGCCATTTTATTAGGTATAGGCAGTATCTAATAAAGTGCCCACTAAGTTCTGAATGGTTGTGATCTTCTGCCGCTGTAGCCCATCCAGTTCAAGGTTCGAAGTGTTATGCATTTAGAGATGCTTTTCTGCACATCACTGTCGTAAGGTGTGGTTATTTGAGCTACTGTCAGTTTGAACCAGTCTGTCCATTCTCCTTTAGCCTTTCTTAATAAAAAGTCATTTTCACCCACTGACCGCTGCTCACTGGATGTTTTTTTTTATTTTCTCACCATTGTTATCTGTTTTATCCAGTCTTGATGAAGGCTGTTGGCCCAAAACGTCGACTGTTTACTTTTTTCCATAGATGTCACCTGGCCTGCTGAGTTCCTCCACCATTTTGTGTGTATTGCTTGGATTTCCAGCATCTGAAGATATTCTCATGTTTGTGACACAGTTGGTGGTGCAATGGAGACTCAGGTCTCTATTTATGGAAGCTCAGATTAGAATCATGAAGGCTCAGCTAATTGCCATGCAAACTTGACCACCGTTATCTAGATCTTTCAGCAGTTCTCTAACATTTGGGCATTTAGGTACATCTTAAAGTTGACATGCTTTGGTACAAAGAAACATTTATGTAGCTAATAATTGATTAATTTAATTGCCTACCACATCTGACGACTGAGGAACTTGGGTGGGTGAGTGGAAAAGCTGATGCACTGGTGCAGTTCCACTCTCTTGACCTTGGAAGTTCAGGTCCAGCGGTACGAGTAGTCATCGCGAGTGGGGTCTTCCCCGGCAGCAGCAGATGGCCCTGATTTCTTCTGTGCCTTGCCATTCCCTTTTACTCTTCACAAAGAGTGGCAGAACCACTCTCCCGGCCCCGAGTCCCACTGTTGATCTCATCCACCCAGTCCGCAGGAGCTGGCTTCGCACAGCTAGGACAGGCATGATCCTATCCAACCATGCATGAGGCCTGCAAGGATATCCTCACCTGGTTTAGCCCACCTGTTGAAATGGTATAATGGAGCCTGGCTGCTATTGCTTGCCAACAGCCACTCAGAGCCTCAGGTGAGAGCTGAATGTCTGACGGGGAAAAGGTGAATGAGCTGCCCCAGATTGAATGCGACAAGCCTCTTCACAAAAGGTGCTCCCACTTTCTGGACATGCCATACACCTCTAATGCAACTAATAGTGCTGCACAAATAGGGAAACCTGCAAGTTATACTTCACGCTGATGAAGGTTATTTGGCCCATCCAATCCATACAGGCTCACAGTCCCAATACTCCTCGTACCTCTTTATGTCTGATTCTCACTAGCACACATCATCTCCACTCATTTACCATGCCACCCACCTACACTGGAGTTTCTCACCATAGCTAACTTTCCTATCAGCATGCTTTAGGGATGTGGGAAGAAACTGGAGCATCATTTGGAAAATCAGGGCATTACAGGAACCTGCAAGTTCTGCACAGGCAGCATCTTTGTACTCTGAGCCACTCTGATGCCTTCTTAAGCATGAAGGCATGAACCCATTCTGCCTGCTACATTTTGTCTTAGGGAGAGTGAAACATAAAGAGATCTCCTTGAATAGGGAGCATTTATTATTCAAATGTTGCGAATGGGCTAACCATGCTGACAACCAGCTGGTGGGGCCCGAGTCGACGGCCAACCAGATGTAGTGGACGCAGGGTTTGGGATTGTGCTGAGGGTCAGATACACATATATCTAATCTCATCATCGAGTGCATGCATGATCTGTGATTCGTTGGGCAGAATGGTTTGAAGCACTTCATATCATTTGAATGGATAGCTGACTTTGCTTTAAAAGGTACATTCTGGGCAGATTTTTATTTATTTTTCTTTCATTTTATCATGCCTGTATTAATTAAATAAACAAAAATAATCTGGTGGACAAGTTCGTTGAAGCAACACTCAGAATAAATTAGATTAAAAATGTTGAATGGTACTTCATAAAATCATAATCTCAACAAATGTGCATTACATTGGGAAATAAATCTTCACAGGAAATGATCCATTTATGGCTAACTAATGAGATCAGGGATAGTAATAGATTAAATTACATTTCTTTCCTATGAATATTTAGCATAGGGATTGTATGAGCTTTGGATACCAACCAAAAAGACCATAAAGATAGGCTGGAGAGGAAGAAAGTGTGCATATTTGGATTTCCACAAGGCATCCAATAATGTATCACACAAAAGATTGCTTAATAAAATGCCTCATGGATAATAAATTAGCATTAACAGGGATTGGTAAAGATGCAGTAAAAACACATTGGTCACTTCCAGTTTGGCAGGCTGTTAATTGTAGAGTAACAGTCAAAGTAGACTCACAGATTTTAGTCAATAATATCGATTGTAATTGAAGAGATCTGAGGGTATTATCTCCAGGACTGCTGACAGTACAAAATTAAATGGGTAAGTTATCCAAAGTGACATAGGCAGGCTGGGTGTGTTCAGCACAAAGATGTCTGCGGAGCAGTACAAGGCTTTTCTCTTTGAAAGGAATAAAAAGTATGGATTGCCTGTTGTATTCAAATGCAGACTTGCACATAAAATACACACAGCCTTTAGTTTCAAGGAAATTGCAGTATGTGCACTTTCTGACCAGCAAGGGGTGCTGGGTACTGGTAGGTCTTAACACACCTGAACATCATTTATTTGAGCTTTTTATTAGAGTTCTTTAATGGCCACTTTTATCATTCCAGTGTCATGTGTTTTTCATGACGCTTTTCATCTGAATACAGCTTCCTTACGCTTCTTGTTCTTAAGTGATTAGTTTTCAATTTTGACACATATGAGATTCCTGTGTATTATGTTCTACTTAAGGTTATTCTGGACTAGCGCTCATCGCTGGACTTGAGTTCTGTGTGAACTACTGTTCTATCTGCTCAAGTCCAGAGTAAGTGAGCTCTTGTTTGATTATTCCCTGTATTATTCTCTGAATAAATCTTCATCGTTAATTTCTATTCTTGAGTGCTGAGTTTACTCCACACCTGGGTCCTTGAGTCTTTAGACTGTTGCATCAGGAGTTATCTGCCCATGATGGATTTCATTAAGTATACTCAAGTCTGCGTTGATCGGTTTTTGGATATCAATGAATACACTATCAGGATTAGATGAATTGGAAAATCATACATAATCTCACTGAATGCAGAGTAAATTTTATCTGTTCTCTTATAGATTCAGGTTTAGGTATCTGGGAGTTGCTGGCAAAAATAACATTTATTGTCTATTCCCAATAACCTGATAAAGTTCTGGCTGCCTTTCTGAACCATTTCAGTCTTTCTAGTGAAGTAATGCCCATAATGCTGTGGGGATGGAGTTCCAGAACTTAGAACCAGCGTCAAAGAAGAAACATACAGTATATATTTGCAAACACCAGGAAATTTGCAGATGCTGGAAATTCAAGCAACACACACAAAATGCTGGCCAGGAAGAAGCACTGTTGACGTTTCGGGCCGAGACCCTTCATCAGGACTAATTGAAAGGAAAGATAGTAAGAGATTTGAAAGTAGGAGGGGGAGGGGTAAATGCGGAATGATAGAAGACCAGAGGGGGTGAGGTGAAGCTGAGAGCTGGAAAGATGATTGGCAAAAGGGATACAGAGCTGGAGAAGGGAAAGGATCATGGGACGGGAGGCCTAGGGAGAAAGAAAGGGGGAGGGGAGAGGAGAGTATATATTTGCAAATCAGGATCCCATGTGACTTGCAGGGAAATTTGCAAATAATATTGTTCCATTGACCTGCAGGCTTTCTCCTTCTTGTGGGTTTGGGAGATGCTGTTGGTGCAGCTGAGGTAAGTAACTGCAGTGCATTTGGGGGATGGTACACATTGCAGATGCCATCCTGGGGAGAATTAAGTTTTTAGGCTGATCAAGGAGGCTGCTCTGTCTCTGATGCTGGCTGGTGCCAACCACCTTGAGAGTTGTGGTAGCTGCATTCATCCAGGTGAGTTGAGGGCATCGTACAAATTCTGAGCTGTACCTTATAAACGGTGGAAAGGCTTTTGGTGTATAAGGGGGTGAGTCACTCTCTGCAAACTACTTAGCCTCTGATCTGCTTTCATAATTGCAGAACTAACATGGCTGGCTCAGTTGCATTGTTGGTCAATAGGACGTTGATAGTCAGAAGGTAATGCTGTTGAATGTCAAGGGTGGGTAGTTAGTTTCTTTCTTGCTAGAGATGGCCTTTGGCTGGCACTTCAGAGGCATGGGCACCATTTATTTGCCTGTAGCTTAAAGATGTTCAGGTGATGCTGCCTACAGGCAGAGGCTGATCTTCATATTAAGGAGTTATAAATGGAGCTGAACATTATGCACTCATCGGTGAACATCCCACTTTCTGAATTATTGATGGAAGGAAGATCTTTGATGAAGGAGCTAAAAATGATTGCACTTGGGACACTGCCTGGGGGGCATTTCTGTGGTGGAGTTGTGATAGTTGACCTCCAGTAACTGCCTTTGTGCAAATTATGCTTCCACCAATGGTAATGTATTTCCCTGGTGCCAATTGGGTTCAGTTTTACCAGGACAGTTTGATGCCCCATTTAATCAATTGACTCCTTGATTTCAGCATAAGACCATTTAAAAATAGGAGCGCACATAGACCATTCAGCTTCCCAAGTCTGCTTCACTATTCAATGAGATCACTGCTGATTGGCCAATGTCTCACCTCTTCTCTGTACCCATACCCCACAGCCCTCGATTCCTATTTCTAAATTCCCCCAAAGATCTAGACTTCAGGATAGAGAATTCCAGGGATTCACCAACCTGTGTGAGAAAAGGCTGTGTCAAGGAAAGTCACTTTCATCCCACCTCTGGAATTTACTCTTACCTTGACCAAGGCTAGAGCCAAATTTTCCTGGTAACACTGAAGCAGGACACTGCTAAGTAACTTGGCAACACTGTTGACCATGGCTTTAATTGTTTTGCTGGTGACTGAGATTTGACTGGGTGAGAATTAAAGAGATTGGTTCTATCCTGCTTTTTGTAAACGGGACAAACTTGGGCAATTTTCCACGTGGTTGAGCAGACTTAGGATGTTCAATGTTAACGTTTGAAGCATTCCAAGTTTGGTGTATAGTAAACATTTATGAGAAAATATGCACACATACCATAGTATAAGGTGTTCGATCTGCCTGCCAATCCTTGTGGAGCTGTTTCGATTTAGCTAATTCACTGATTCTTGAAGAGGGTATAGCATTGAGTGTTGCAGATCTCAGGGGCCACACGGGTGATGGTCTACATAATAAACACTTACTTTAGCTTGTTTATAATACAATGTATTTAAATCTTTATAGATGTCATTTGTTGTACAATTTCTCTGCATCTATTGAATTTCTATGAGAAAGCAATGGTAATTAAAAAAGAGTAAATGCTAACATATACACACAATGTTAGGACGCATAAGAAAGTAAACTATTTGAGTTGACATGAAATTCAGACATTTACTGATGAATCCTAATCTTCCCTGTCTCAGTAGTGTGGTTGAATTGGTTCACCCGTGGATAAGTGGGTGTTTTAACGCTGATATCCAGAAACTTTTGATAAATGGCAAATGAACAATCAGCTATAATTCTTCATCTCTCTGCTGGACAGTCTCTCAGAGTAGAGGATGATTTGCCTCTTCTCAATTTCAGAGGAATGAAGATGCTAGTGCACAAATTCTTTTAAAATGGAGGGGTTATTGCATCCCGACTACCACACTGACTTGATGGAGCGAGGTCTTGTTCCACAATGCTTGGAGAGCAAACTCTTCTGCATAGAATGAGTATAAGCACAAGCACACACACACACACACACACACTCTCTCTCTCTCTCTCTCTCTCGATGCACATGGAAATCCCTTCTTACCACACTATTTCCTTGCCTATCCCTAATCCCCAATCTCTCTGTAGCCCTCCCCATTCCCTTCTGACCACCATCCATAAAGCTTTTTTCATAATCTTGAGTACTCCAGTTCACATACTTAAGTACGTACTCTCACTCCTCAATTGTCTCTCCTCTGATTTAATCTCCTTTATTGTTCTTGCTCAAATCTCCTTCTACAATCCCTAACCTAATCCTCGTCTCTCACCCCTATCCTAATTCCCCCCGTATCCCTTCCCCTAAACCCCATCCAAGGTAGACCCCCACCCATCCTTTCCATTCCAGCAGTGTCTTCCCAATTCTTCAAATGATGGAGGAACACTCTCTTCTTGGGAGTTGTCAGACCCCTCTCTCCTCATTTCCCCATCCCCCTGCCAGTACCTGAATCATTCAAATGTTCTCTGGAAAGCCGGCAGCCTAGTGTTGCTAGAATTACGGTCATTGTTGCACAGTGTTGAAACCACATCTGCTAACACGCCTCTGTAAGCAGCAATGCGATGGTGATAAAGTGGCTCTTGATGTGGATTATTGATTGGGGTATGAATGTTGGCCCGAGATAACTTGCTAGTGGCACGCAAGAAGTGTGGTGAAGGTTGATTAAATGGCATGTGGAGTCCCAGAATACTGTGCAGGCACTCTAATGTTCATCATCATTGTCAATGATCTGGCTAGACATGTCCTGTACTTAATAAAGCACCCACTGAGTGTAGGTTTGTGATCTTCTGCTGCTGTGCCCCATCCACTTCAATGTTTGAGAGGTATGTGTTCAGAGATGCTCTTCTGCACACCACTGTGCAGCCTGTGGTTATTTGAGTTACTGTTGCCTTCCCGTCAGCTTGAAGCAGCCGTGAATGAGAGAGGTCATTCTCCTCTGAACTCTTTCATTAACAAGGATTCTTTACACACTCAGTGGATCTTTTGTTTTGTTTTTCACACCATTCTCTGTAAATTCTGACAACTGTTGTGCATGAAACTCCCTGGGGCACCATGGTAGCCTAGCGGTTAGCGCAAAGCTATTATCACTGGGGACGTTCGTGTTTGGAGTTCAATTCTAGCACCATCCGTAAGACATCTGTTCGTTCTTCCTTGGGTAGTGTGGGTTTTCTCCCGCAGTCCAGCTAGTAGGTTAATTAGTCATTGGAAAATTTCTGAGATTCGGCTAGGATAAATAGATGGGATGCTGGGCAGTGAGGCTCATTGGGCTGGAAGAGTATATTCTGTGCGGTATCTTGAAATAATTTTTTTTTTTAATTCTGAGATACTTAAATCATCCCATCTTGTACCAACAATCATTCCATGGTCAAAGTCAATTAGATCACATTTCATCCCTGTTCTGATATTTGGCTTGAGCAACAAATGAAGCTCTTACCTACGTCTGCTTGGTTTTATGTACTGAGCCACATGGTGGGCTGATTAGATATTTGCAGTAATGAAGGGATGCACAAGTGTCTCTAAAGTGGCCACTGCGTGTATGTAGGGATGTAATACACAAAACAAAAAAAATTGAATGTTTATGGAAATATGACATACATTTCACACATTTATCATCAGACTGGTAAACATGCCTTTTGTTCCAAAGGAAATAACATACACTGAGGTGAGTGGAGATTAGAACACCCTGTGCATCACTCCAGATTAGATATGGGAATTAGAAAATATACCATTTAGTGCATGTAGATACTTAATTTCTGAATTTTTGGACCTTTGGTTCTAGTGTTTGTGAGAGCTGACATCACCAAATATTTTCACTGGTAAGAAGTGGAAAAGCATTAATCTAAAGGAAATTTATCCTTGGCCCAATCCCACAAATGAAGAAAAGGCCAGACATAAAGCGGTGGTGATGGCTGATTTGGGGTTGGCTTGTATTCCGAGAAATAGTGCAATATAAAGTAACAAGTATATATGATAATGACAGAATAAATAGAAGCTGGGTTAGGCAATTCTGTCCCTCACACCTGCTCTACTATTCAATAAGATCATAGTTGATCTTCAACTTCAACACTACTTTCCTGCACTAATCCATTAACTCTTGTTCCTCCTAACATCTTAAGCCTATGGGTGTCTATTTTGTATTATACAGTATTTAGTGACCGAGCCCTGAAAAACCCTCCTTGGCACAGAATTCCAGTTACTATTCTCTAGTAAAGGAATTCTTTGTCTATCTTCATCCTGAATGGTTGACCCCTTACTTTGAAATTGTGATCTCTTGTTCAAGACTCCTCAGCCAGGGTAATAGTTCAATGTCTATGTGCATTTCCTTGAGATCACCTCTCTTTCTCCTGGACTAAAGAAAGTATAGGCCCCGTTAGTTTAATCTTGCATCATATAATAAATCCAAAGTCTCAGAAATCAATCTGATGAGTTATCACTGCATTCTGTCTTACACAGAGAGTGCAAACTGCGCACAATATTCTGGGTGCTCTATGCTATTGCAGCAAGGCATCTTTACTGCTCGACTCAAGTGTTGGGGTGGCATGGTAGCACAACGATTTACAGTACCAATGACCCGGGTTCAATTGATTAGGCTTGGGTTAGATCGTGGGTTACAGGGTGACAAGGCTTGAAGGGCTGGAAGGACCTACTCTGCACTATATCGCAATGAATTAAAAAATAAACAAATTCTCCTGCAATAATGTCCAAAAATCTAAACTTGAATGTTAACGTTTCCATGATCCACTTGCACAGTTCCCCATGAACTCCAGCATCTTTCATCTTCTCAGCTTTTGAAATCTTCTCTGCCTTTCAATTTCTCTTTTCTGTCAAAGTGCATGATTTCACATTTTTCCATATTAAATTCCATCTAATGGACTACTGCATACTTTGAGTGTCCAAAACATTGGGTACAATCTGAAGGCAGCATCAACATGCTGGCATTTCTGCATAGTTCAGTTGCTAGGACTAACTGAGTAGGTGTAAGAGCAGAAATAATCTTAGTGAAGGCTACTGCTTTCTTCGAAATCACTAAAAGACATACCTGTTTCCAACAAAATGAGCGGCCAGTTTTTTGGGTTCACTGAGATAAACAAATCTTGGTACGTCGGCTAAAGGAGATAAAATTATCCAGTTAAGTGAAAACAACAGATTTTCATTCCTGCTGTTACAGTTCATTAGGTAATGTTTAAATAATACTGAATAGGTGAAATTATCCATGGATGAGATCTGTCTAATGATTAAGAAAATTGATTTGTTCATTGCTCATTCATAGAGTTGTACAGCACAGAAAAAGGCTCTTCAGTCCACTATGTCCACGCCAACCTCTAAGCCTATCTACATGAGTCTTATTTATCCATATTACTGCTGTACTCTTCCATGCCTTGCTTATTAAGTTTGTTTAAATGCCTTTTAAAGCTAGTACTAATATCCGATTCCACCACAACCTTCTCGGTGTAAAACCTCCACTTAGTTGTTCATTATTATTATTTTTTTATTTGTATTTGCACAATCTATCTTCTTTTGCTCATTGGCTGCTTGTCAGCCTCTGTTTATGTGTAGTTTCTCATTGTTTCTATTGTATTTCTTTGCTCTACTGTGAATACCTGCAATAAAATTAATCACAGGGTAGTAAACATTCAACTCACAGACCTCCGTTGATACCCCTGCCCCCCCCTTACCCCATCCCTATCTATAATTTTAGTCTGGTTCTCTTTCTCTTTCTTTCCACCCCTCACTATAATCTCCCCCCAGCCCTACCTTTCTTTCTCTTTTATTTCCCATAATTCTCCACCTTCCCCCTAACCCATTTCCCACCAGCCTATCACTTCCCAGCTCTCTACTTCATCCCTCCCCCCACTTCCTATCCCCCCTTGACCATCCCATGTTACTTCACTCCTGATGAAGGGTTTCGGCCTGAAACGTCGTCACTACCTCCTCCCATAGATGCTGTCTGGCCTGCTGAGTTCTGCTAGCATTTTGTGTTTTTTTATTTGTAGTATAAACGTACTTTGAACTTCAAACAGCTTACACATTCAGATAACTTTTAAAATGTCTTCCTCATTCTATAAACCTCATTTCCTCATTTGTGATTGATACCCCACCCATGGGAACAAAGGATCTTGACTATCTACTGCATCTTTGCATTTCATAATCCTATGTACTATCAAGTCACCCCCTTGGCCTCAAAGGAAAGACAAGCCCACTTCATCCAATCTCTCCCCATAACTAAAGTTCTCCAACAGGCAATGTCCTTTGTTGCTTCAAGTTTTTATCCCCCACACATCAGTTAAATCTATGTTGCATATTACTTATAGCTATCTTCTCACTCATATATGCAAAATGTCTTGCATTCTTGGAGTTTTTCTTTGTCAACATACCATAAATGACAGGCTCCTTTTTACTTCCCGATTTTTTGCCTTTGAAATTTACGCTGTTGAAACAGAACATGGATTTTAGGGTTGAAAACTATACAATAAAAGATGGTAAGTCTGTAACCTTAGCTACTCAATGCAGACCTAAATGTGATAACTGTGATAACTTTTGTCACTGCTATCTAAGAATATGCTGTAAATGAAATGGAGTTGGCTGGAAATCATCTGGGAGCCCAAAATGGGTTTTGCATTTGATGGGAAACTACAACAGTTGCAATGAGGCAGGACTTTCATTGAAGGCGTGAGGTAATGATAGGCCCCACACATTCCAATTACTCATCTTCCACCATGTTCAGTAAAAACCAGCTTCCCAGCTGCACAAAGATGACCGAGTAGAAAATGCAGCACTTGTTCAAATCTGCAACATTATTCATCTCCTCATTTGGAAATATAAATTTGTTAGAGATTGTGGCAGAAAATGATGGAATTGAGAAGTTCTTTGCCCTGAGACTTGAATTATATTTCACTTCATTTGTTGAAGCAGCCTTGCTTGGAAAACTGAATATAAATGGTGGGGGAGAAAATTGGGCCAGGAATCTGAGAGATTTTTCATCCTTCCCACCCTTATTCCTGTGGAGAAGGGGTTCCCAACCTTTTTCAGGCCATGGACCCCTACTGTCAACTGAGGGGGTCAGTGGACCACAAGTTGGGAAGTCCTGCAAGGATAACAGTGAAGATAACATACAGAAGGCAGGGGGCTTGAATACCCTGATGTGAGCTGAGATCTTGAAGCAGTCTCTGTCCCTTCAAAGGGCTTCAGTGTTTATTTGCTGGTCTAGGACTCAGTAACATTAGGTTCCTTGGTAGCCGGCAGTGAATTCCTGTTACCAATGCAAGCTTGACAACAATATGGGAATATTCTGTCTCTATGCTCTTGAGCTTACATTGACGCCAGGACCACCAGACTTTAAAAGAGTTACTACCCCTAGCCATTAGGCTGATCAACACTTCCACCCCTTAATCCACACATCACCAACACTTCATCATTTTCTTTCAATCACTTTATGTACAGATGCTACTGCACCTAGCATCACTTTATGTACAGCAATCAGTCTACCCATATAAGTTAATCTTATGTATTTATATTTATTGTGTTCTTTATGTTTATGGTATTTTGTATGTGGCTTCTGAACTTGAGCAACATCATTTTTTTTTCTCCTTTACATTTGTGTACTGACAACTGACAATAAACAATTTCGAATCTTGAACTTTAAGAAATTCATTACATAGACCATATGAACCTTTAGCCAGAAAAATGGCTTCCACTAGGTTGGTCTGGGTGGTGTAAGTTAAAAATAAGGTTTTTGTGAAATTCTGCTCTGAAGAGAAGGATTACTGGTAATTTTAGCACAGAGAATGAAAGGCATCTATCTAACTACTTTCTGTCCATCAGTAGTTTTCTGCACTGCATCTACTTACTATGACCAATTAACACTGGAAATTTGAACTTGAGATAAAACAGAGACAGTAGAACTTCTTTTATCCACTCGGGCCTGTGAACCATAAGACAGGAGTTGAAACAAATTTGATGCTAACTCACAGTACAGATTGGGCTGACTCACTATTAATAAACAAATATACTACTGATTTTTCAACAGTTGTGACAAGATTCATCAGTCTATAGCCTGGGAGTTAGCCACATCACTACACAAAATTTCTGAACAATGTACACTCAGTGGCCACTTTATTAGATACCTCTTGTACCTAATAAAGTGGTCACTGAGGGTATGCCCCTGATATTTTGCTGCTGTAGCTCATCAATTCAGGATTCAGAAATGCTCTTCTGCACACCACTGTTGTAAAGCATAGTTATTTCAGTTCTTCTTCTTCTTCTTCTTCTTGTTTTACGGCGGTTGGTACCGAGCTTAATGGTGCATTACTGCCACCTTCTGCTCTGGAGTGTGGATCAGACAATACCATTCACACACACATACCCTAATCTACACTCTATCCTTCCTTCTTTGGCCATCCTAGTACCCTATTCCTGCTTATCCATCATATCCTATAAAAAAAACCTGTATCCCTTAAGAAAGCTAAAAGCACCCTGACCTGTGCCCTCTCACCCATGCCCAGTAACCATTTTAATGTGAATTCCTGCACCCCCAATTCCCTTAGATTAATTCTCATCATCTCTCTCTGTATCCCATACTCCTTGCAACTCAGAATTACATGTTCTACTGACTCCTCTTCCTGACATTCCTCACACAATCCTGTCTGGTGTTTCCCTATCATTTTCAATGTTTTGTTTAATGCACAGTGCCCCGGCCTTAACCTAGTCCACACAGTTTCCTCTCTTCTGTATCCACTGCCCACCCTAGTACCTGAAACACTCTTTTGTATTTGATATAAATGCCTCCCTCTCCCCTCTCTGTCCCATCTTTCTTGCCCCATTTGGATGTCTTTTCCCCAGATTACACACTTGGCCTCTGCTTTACTGATACTAATGTGTGTTTCTATATTTTCTTTCTTTAACACCCTCTTTGCCAACTCATCCACCCTCTCATTCCCCTTCACCCCTACATGAACTGGAACCCTTGGTAATTTTACCTGACCTCCCTGATTTGCAACTTTCGTGACTGACTGAAGGACTTCATAACTTTAGTCGGGTAGGGAATGGTATTGCTAAAGAATGTGGAGTGTTTGATTTAAGGATAAGTCCTTCAGTAGTTTATCTGTTTGTAGCTCCATGGAAGATTGTATGGCCTGACATAGACTGGCATTTGTTAGAGGTAAAAAGGAAAGAAAAATATAAAGCTGATTTGGTAAGTGCATTTAACTATCATGTGATGGAAAAGTATAGTGATTATACACAGATTTATACGGATGGTGCTAAGGAACCTGAAACACGAGTGACAGGGTTTGGGATGGTTATACCAGCAAAAGAAATTGGAATCAGCAGAAGAACATCTAATAAGTTAGGGGTGTATACAGTGGAGATGTTGGCAGTGTTGGTTTCTCTGAGATGGGTGGAGAAATCTAGACAAGTCAAAGTATTGATGTACTCAGATTCATTCTAAGTTCTAGCAAGTTTAAGGTCTTTTCACTCAACAGCCGGCGTGATGTTATTTGAGTTACTGTCGCCTTCCTGTCAGCTTGAACCAGTCTGGGAATTCTACTCTTGTGCATGAAAAGCCCAGGAGATGAGCAATTTCTTAGACCCTCAAACCACATCGCCTGGCACCAACAATCATTCTACGACCAAAGTCAACTTAGATCACATTTCTTCCCCATTCTGATATTTGGTCTGAAGAACAGGTGAACCTGCTGACCAGGCCTGCATGCTTTTATGCATTGAGTTGATATATTGACATACAGCACAGAAATGGTTCTTGTAGTTCTTTGTGCCATGCCACCCAGCAACCCCTGATTTAACTCTAGCCTAATCACAGGGCAATTCACAATGCCCAATTAATCTACCAACCTGTATGCCTTTGGACTGTGGGAGGAAACTGGAGCACCCAGAGGAAAGCCAGGCAGTTACTGGGAGAATGTTGAAACTCCTAACAGACAGCGGCAGGAAATGAACCCCGGTCTGTAGTATTATAAAGTATTGTGCTAACCACTATGTTGTCATGCTGCCTCATGATTGGCTGATTAGATGTTTGCACTAATGAGCTGGTGTAGAGCTGTACCTTAGAAAGTGGCCACTGAGTGTATACTGCGGCAAAATGAACATCTTATTCTGAAAATAGCTAGAATCACCAGTGAGAAAGGATGAAATAAGTGTGAAAATGTCATGTTGTAGCATGTAAGTGGCCTATGTAAATGAGCAGATTTAAGATTCTCTATATGCTTAAAGCTCTCTTAAGTCACCACTCCAGTTCTGATCGTGGTAATTTGGATTTTCTGTTTGCTGCTAACAGACTTTGGAAAAGTTCCACTTTCATGAACAATATTCTGTGTGCAATGAAATTCAAATCAAAAATATCTTTCACCATAATGTTTATAGGAAATGAATAATTGCAAAACCAAAATATTTCTTATCCAGTTACAGAACATGAATATTCTTCAAATCATTCAGTCCCAATAACCCAATACTTTGGACAATTCTTATACCAACAAAAACTATGCATCAGGTTTTTCAATGAAATGGCTGGGCCTAATACTGTCTTTGCATAATCAGCAGCTGACTTGTACCAACAATGCTGCGTCTGAGTATCATTTTGAAACTCTAGTCTCTGTCATCTGTTTATACCAAGATATTTTATATTGTAAGAAATGACAAGTGCTAATTAGTCATAATGATATGTACATTCTGCAAATTTTCATTCACCTGATGTTTCTTTTTTGTCTTTACATAGTGGAAAATGGATGTCCTCCAGAATGGATCATGACAACACTGTTATTCTGTTTGAATCAGATCACACCTGAAATATTTCTTGTCATCAATCGTGTTTATACAACAAAAAATCTTTTTCAGTATAGAACTATTTGTGCAAATATTAGAGTAGAAGTTTGGATACATTGCTTAAAATTGTTTTGGTATATTACTTATACCACAAATGTATTGTATTCTGATTTACAGGGCTACTTCAGAGGCACAGATTTATAGAGAAATACAGCACAGGTATAAGCCTTTTGATTCAACCTGTCCATGCTTTAGTGATCCTTATGCTTAAAGAGATCTTACAACGGATTGCTTGACTTTTAGATGTTATTTAACTTCTTATTTAGCATTCATGCTGAAGACTGTTACTCACTTAACTTGTAAAACCAAAGGGGTATTAAAAAAAGTACTTGCTATAGAACACAAGAAAATAAGAACAGGAGGAGGTGGCCTGCACCTTCCTTCAAAATGGTCAAATGGCATCAAATCTAAGTCCTCTTCTACCCCAACTGTGCTCAATTCCGTGATCTTTCAAATCTACCTCCAGCTTGATCTAGCCTCCACCAACCTCTGGGGCAGAGAATTCCAGAGATTCATTATCCTCTGAGAGGAGACGATCTACACATCTTGTTTTAAATAAACAACCCCTTATCCTTCAACTACAGTATATCCCCTTGTTCATGACCTACTACTATTAAAATCATGTTAACATCTACTCTGTCAATCCCCTATGTTTTAAACTCCACTTCTGAAATTTGGTTTCATTTCTATCAAATTTCATAAAAGGTGCTTAAGCAATGCCCTCAAATTTACCTGGTTAACTTCATCAACTTTGGCTCCAACTTGCACTCTGCTCTCACATTTACCCGATTCATTTCTAACACCTCCTTCCCCTTTCTCGATCTCTGGAGATAGCTTATCTACTAATATCTTTTATAAACCCATTGATTCTCACAGCTACCAGGACTATACCTCTCCCCACCCTGTCACCTGAAAAAATGCCATTCCCTTGTCTGTCACATCTGCTCTCAGGATGAGGCACCCCATCCACCCGCCACACCATCAACAATAGGGTTCCTCTTGTCCTCACCTACCACCCCATCGGCCTCCATATCCAACAATTAATTTTTCATATCTTCCACCATCTTGAACAGGATTCCACCACCAAGCACATCTTACCCTCCCTACCCCACTTTCTGTTTTCCACAGGGATTGCTCCCTACTCAACTCCATTGTCCATTCGCCCCCTCCCCACTGATCTCCCTCCTGCCACTTATCCTTATAAGTGAAAAAATTGCCACACCTGGCCTTACACCTCCTGTCTCATGACCATTCAGGGCCCCAAACAGTCCTGCCAGCTGAGGCGACACTTCACCTGTGAGTCTGTTGGGGTCATCTACTGTATCCGGGATTCTGGGTGTGGCCTGCTGTATATCAATGAGACCTGACATAGATTGGGAGACAACTTTGCTAAGCACCTATGCTCTGACTGCGAGAAAAAGTGGGATCTCCCAGTGGCCACCCATTTCAATTCTACTTTCCATTCCCAATCCGAGATATCAGTCCATAGCCTCCTCTACTGCGGCAATGAGGTCACACTCAGGTTAGAGAGAAATACCTTATGAGGGGTGATTGATAAGCTCGTGGCCTAAGGTAGAAAGAGATGAGTTATACAGCTACCGTTACATGCATGTGCAGTTCAACTGTTTGAGTGAAGATACAAAAAGTCTTAAGTTAATAACTCATTCCTTCTACCTTAGGCAACAAACTTATCAATCACCCCTCGTATATTCCATCTGGGTAGCCTCCAACATGATGGGTTGGACATCAGTTTCTCGAACTTCCAGTAACTGCCCCCCCTTCACCATTCCCCTATTTCCATTTCCTTCTCTCACCTTATCTCTTTACCAGCCCATTGCCTCCCTCTGGTGCTCCTCACCCTTCCTTTTCTTCCATGGCCTTCTGCCCTCTCTTATCAGATTCCCCTTTCTGCAGCCCTTTGTCACTTTCACTAATCGACTTCCCAGCTCTTTACTTCTCCCCTCCCCTCTCCCAGTTTCACCTATCACCTATCACCTTGTACTTCTTCCTCTCCACCCCTTACCTTCTTACTCTGACCTCTAATCTCTTTTTTTGAGTCCTGATGAAGGGTCTCGGCCAGAAGTGTCGACTGTGTTACTCTTTTCCATTGATGCTGCCTGCCCTGCTGAGTTCCTCCAGCATTTTGTGTGTATAACTTATTCTTATCTTTGATAGATCGTTCATGTAACCCACCTCCATCCACCTGGCTGCTCTACATCCTTAACTCAAATCCTTGCCAAGTAATAAACACAAGAGCTACTGTAGATGCAAAATGCATGGAGGAACTCAGCAGGTCAGGCAGCATCTACAGAAAGCAATAAATAGTCGACGTTTCAGATCGAGCCCCTCCAAGTATGTTTAGTTCACAAGTGCAATACAGAAGAGTAAGTTAATCAAATCCCAATATTTCACTCTCCAAATAAATGTGTAACTTTCCATTCTAGAAACTTTAAAGGAGTAATGGAAAATTGTCTTTCAATACATTAATTTGTTGCATAAATCTATACTCTGTTTATGTAAACATTTCCTACCTGTTCATGGTCTTTGCCTTGTCCTGGAAAAGATTGGTAAATTCAGTTAATGATTTAAGCATATTTTTTTTTATCATGGACTAACTTGTGCCAGCTAAGTCCAAGAAGAGTCCAAGACTCGCTGGAGTATTCATGGAGCTGACTCTGTTCATCTCCCCTCCTGCTGAACTCCCCAGTGCAGTCCAACCTAATTAATTAGTCATGGGGAAGTTAACCTTATGTACCAGACGTCAATGGAAAAGAAATTTCTTTCAATATGAACTCATCTAAAGGACATACTACATCTAATCTCTTACTCTCTCTTGTTGCTCACAGTGCAGGCTACATTGGACCTTCTCATCTAAATGCCATGACATTTTTCTCCATTAAGTCTGAAGAGGACTTGAATTAAGAGAGCCTCCCCTTTAAAATTGGACCCCTAAAGTTTGCACTTATTGTTCATTATTAATTCTCCTTCATTCACTCCAAAACATCAATGCCCTCATCCATGCCCTCACTTTGGGAAGTCTGATCACCTAGCTGTACTTCTACTCCCTGAGTATAGGCAGAAACTGAAGTTTGCAGCACCAGCAGTGAGGACCACCAAGAAGGTATGGACAAGGGAAGCACAGGAGTTCCTACAGGACTGCTTTGAATTGGTGAACTGGACTGTATTCTTGGATTCATCTTTGAATCTGAATGAGAACGCTGCAGTTGTTACTGACTTCATTAAAACCTGTGTGGATGAGTGTGTGCCCACAAAGACTTGCTGTACATTCCCAAACCAAAAGCCATGGATGAACCAGGAGGTACATCGTCTCCTGAAGGCTAGATCTGTGGCATTCAAATCTGGCAACCCAAGCCTGTACCTGAAAACCAGGTATGATTTGCGGAGGGCTATTTCAAAGGCAAAAAGGCTATTTCGAATGAGGTTGGATGCGACATTGGATAAATGACAACTCTAACAGGGTCTAAAAGACATTACTTCCTACAAAGCAAAACCCAAAAGCATGAATGGCAATGATGCTTCACTACCAGATGAACTCAATGCGTTCTATGCATGCTTTGAAAAGGAGAACACAACTACAGCTGTGAAGATCCCTGCTGCACCTGATGATCCTGTGATCTCCATCTCAGAGGCTGATGTTAGACTGTCTTTAAAGAGAGTGAAGCCTTGCAAGGCAGAAGATCCTGATGGAGTACTCGGTAAGGCTCTGAAAACCTGTGCCAACCAGTTAGCGGGAGTATTCAGGGACATTTTCAACCTCTCACTGCTATGGGCAGAAGTTCCCACTTGCTTCAAAAAGGCAACAATTATACCAGTGCCTAAGAAGAATATTCTGGGCTGCCTTAATAACTATCACCCGGAAGCACTCACATCGACAGTGATGAAATGCTTTGAGAGGCTGGTTATGACAAGACTGAACTTCTGTCTCAGCAAGGATGTGGACCCATTGCAATTTGCCTATCACCACAATAGCTCATCAGTAGATGCAATCTCAGTGGCTCTCCACACAGCTTTAGACCACATAGACAACACAAACATCTACATCAGGATGCTGTTCATTGACTAAAGCTCAGCATTTAATACAATCAACCCCACAATTCTAATTGAGAAGTTGCAAAACCTGGGCCTCTGTACCTCCCTCTGCAATTGGATCCTTGACTTCCTAACTGGAAGACCACAGTCTGTGCGGATTGGTGTTAACAAATCCTCCTCGCTGACAATCAACACTGGCGCACCTCAGGGGTGTGTGCTTAGCCCACTGCTCTACTCTCTATATACACATGACTGTGTGGCTAGGCATAGCTCAAATACCATCTATAAATTTGCTTACGATACAGCCATTGTTGGTAGAATCTCAGGTGGTGATGAAAGGGCGTACAAGAGCGAAATATGCCAATTAGTGGAATGGTGCCACAGCAACAACCTGGCACTCATCATTAGTAAGATGAAAGAGCTGATTGTAGACTTCAGAAAGGGTAAGATGAAGGAGCACGTACCAATCCTCATAGAGGGATCAGAAGTAGAGAGAGTGAGCAGCTTCAAGTTCCTGGGTGTCAAGATCTCTGAGGATCTAACCTGGTCCCAACATATCAATGTAGTTATAAAGAAGGCAAGACAGCAGCTATACTATATTAGGAGTTTGAAGAGATTTGGCATGTCAACAAATACACTCAAAAACTTCTATAGTTGTACCGTGGAGAGCATTCTGACAGGCTGCATCACTGTCTGGTAAGGAAGGGCTACTGCACAGCACTGAAAGAAGCTGCAGAAGATGTAAATCTAGTCAGTTCCATCTTGGGCACTAGCCTACAAAGTACCCAGGACATCTTTAGGGAGCGGTGTCTCAGAAACGCAGCGTCCATTATTAAGGACCTCCAGCACCCAGGGCATGCTCTTTTCTCACTGTTACCATCAGGTAGGAGGTACAGAAGCCTGAAGGCACACACTCAGCGATTCAGGAACAGCTTCTTCCCCTCTGCCATCCGATTCCTAAATGGACTTTGAAGCTTTGGACACTACCTCACTTTTTGTTAATATACAGTTTTTCTGTTTTTGCACAATTTTTTAATCTATTCAATATACATAATTGATTTACTTGTTTATTTATTATTATGTTTTATTTTATTATTTTTTTTCTCTCTGCTAGATTCTGTGTTGCATTGAACTGTTGGTGCTAAGTTAAGAAATTTCACGTCACATGCTGGTGATAATAAACCTGATTCTGATGATAGTATGCCCTATGAATATTTCAAATGTGCTCTTAACAATAATCTTCAGATAATTCCTTTTGATGATAAGTTCAAAGCTTGAAGTAAATTTATTATTAAAGTATATATAAGTTACCATATATTACCTCAAGATCCATTTTCTTGCATGTATTTACAGGAAAATAAAGAGATTAAAATTTATGAAAAACTACACATAAACAAAGACTGATGAACATGCCCATGTGCAAAAGAAGACAAACTGCAAATAATAACTAATACTGAGAACATGAGCTATAAAGAGTCCTTAAAAATTAGTCTGTAAGTTGTAGAATCAGTTCAAAGTAATGGTGATGGTTGTAGGGTAATAACTGTTCTAGAACCTGTGCTGTGAGACCAAAGCTTCTTACCTTTTGCCCGAAGGTTGTACTGAGAAGAGAGCAGGGCTTGAATGGTGAGGGTCTTTGATGACGGATGCTGATTTCAATGGTGGGGAGGGCATTGCCTATGATGGACCTGGCTGTGTCAGCCACTTTATGTAGTCATTTCTGTTACTAGGCATTGATGTTTCCATACCAGGTTGTGATGCAACCAGACAGTACATTCTCCACTCTGCATCTATGGAAGTTTGTAGAAGTTTTTGGTGACATGCCAAATCTGCTCAAACCCCTAAGAAAGTAGAGGCTCTTGAGAAGCTCATGCAATAAGGGAGCATGGTTCAAGGCCAAAGAGAGTGTTAAATGACTTGATTCAATATGAAGATTTGACTCATCTTCAGAGCTTATGCCAGTTTCCAAAGCAAATCTCTTAAGTGGCCAGCAGCGCTTGGAGACAGAAGTGGCTGCAGATGCGGTAATATGGAGCAATAAAAATAACTGATAATCAACGTCATCATACAAACACCTGCTTTCTCAAAGTGGCATCTTTGTAGGTGGTCCTGGCAATTTGTTTGGTTGTCACCAGAATACCAAATTAGATTGCCCTGCTCCACATTGGTCACGGTCTCCTCATTAACAGCCAGTAACAATCTGTTTCAATGTGTGATGATCCATGCATCTTTTGTGATAAAAGAATAGTCTACCTTTACAGCTGTGTAGCAGTCATTGTTGGTCCAAAAAACACCGGCAGTGCTTTTATTGTCCAGACCTGCAAACTCAAAACTTCTGAAATTATGTGATCCCAGAAATGATAACTGGACACAATTTCTCCCTCTCTCTGATCATCAGGATGTAGGAAGGGAATGTAATCAGCAGCCCACAGCCTGATTGTATCACATGGGTAATAACACCATTTTATCTATTACATCTTTATGCATGGAAGGATTTAGATGCCAAGCAACATTATGGAGGCAAGAGTGGGCACTCTTTTGCAGTGGTTTGTCAGACTAGATATTCAGCTTGGGAGGGGGGAATACCACATTTTATACAACAGGAGTAAAGTTGAATAGAACTGGAGTTTGTAGAGAGGGTGCTGATTTAATCGCGCATGGTGGTTTGGTATGGGCATCAACCCCAAGACCACATTTAACAGCACATAGGCTGAAGTCTTTATTGGCTGTCAAATTTGCCTATGAATCTAAACAGAAACATTTTCTATTCTTCCAAAAAGAGGACAAAGAAGGAGTTTGTTTTTGCCTTTCAAGCTCAGCTACATAAACAGTTCATTTTTTATTTGCCATAAATACTGTTTTCCTTAGGGAGCTTGGCTCTGTTTTCTGCACGCTGGGTCATGCTCCTGCTATTCTCCAGAACAGCAACATCTAAAACTCATTGCCCATGAAGTGCCAGAAAACTTTGTCTTCGTACTTGCTTAAGCAAGTAACACATAGAGTTATCAACAAAGCATCCTTTATTGAAGAAAATCGCTTTCAAGTCTGCAATGTTCCAAAGACACACCACAGGATATATTCAATTCTAAAATATATATTTTTATACACTAAAATTACCAATGTGTTTGATTAGTACCTTACTTTCTGCAAGCTGAGTGAAAAGATTTCAGCTAAACAATCAAGCTTGCAGCTTTGAACCATTGTCCGTGGATATGTTGGTACGCTCAGAAAAAAGTGTGAAATTTCAACTAGAACTAATTGTTTGCAATAAGTGAAATAAGAATACATTTATTTACCTCAGATTCCTCTCGCTTCATATCATTATAACTTGGCTTTAGCTTGGCTAGCTGTTGAGTTCTGGCTGTAGGCTTGGCTTTCATTGTGGCAGGTTTCACAGGCCAAATGGCTGGTCTGCATTTTAGTCATAATATTTGTTTTAATTACAGTGCAGCGAAATGTTTAAAGCATCAAGTACTCACAATTTCCTTTACAAAAAAATCTCTACATGACATTAATTGATGCAGTTACAAGCTTAAACAATGTGTTAATAAAATAAAGATAAGAGAACAGTAGTAAACGAGCAGTGTGAGAGTCTGTTTATTTATTTATTGAGATACAGTGTGGAACAGGCCCTTTCGGCCCCTTGAGCCACACTGCCCAGCAACCCCTGGTTCAATTCTAGCCTAATCACGGGCCAAGTTACAATACCAAATACCCTACCAACCGACATGTCTTTGGATTGTGGGAGGAAACTGGATCACCCAGAGGAAACCCACGAGGTCAGAGGGAGATCGTACAAACTCCTTACAGGCAGCGACAGGAATTGAACTGGGTCGCTGGTACCGTAAAGCATTGTGCTAACCCCTAAGCTACCATGCCATCCTTTACAATTAACATTAATATTAATATTAAGTTTTAAGTAGAACTGACTCAATGGGCCAAATGGCCTAATTCTGCTCCTATATCTTAATTAGGAAAGGTGGGAAGAAAACATATACCTTGGCATATCAGATAATTAGATATCACTATCTAATTAAGATAGTGTATCTAAGATTACTGGATGTACATATAGTCAAATTATTATCACAACTAACATATTAGCACTTACTTATTGGTTGGCAAAACCTTTTTATTTGTATTACTAATGCTTGGCTGTTTCCCCTAGAAAACAACTCAATTTTATAAATCAACTCAATTGATGAATGTGCCGTACTTGACAAAATAATTGTCCATTATGGTGCCCCTCATGAAGCTTTCTTTGATCCCTTAAAGCAACAGAAAGGGGAACTATTCCTGCAAAATTTCTCTTGTTGCAAAAGCGATGCAGTTTCACTGTAACAGATGCCATCTGCTGTAACACAAACACTACACTATCATTACAGCTCTATCACACAGTCTGGGCAAACACTGCCTCGGGAAAACATTCATGCTGGTGTTCCTCCAAGCTAAATTACAGATCAATGAAGGGCAGTGGGAGTTAATTTACAGCTACATTGTCAGAGAAACAAAAGTGGTCTCGATTACTTAATGAGTTTTTTCACAGGGTTCACAGCAAATCATATTGGCTGTGAGAATTCCCATAAAACATTTCACTCAATGATCAAAACAGTTATGATACATTTGTAACTGTTTTGATCATTAAATGTACTATGGGAATTACAATTATTATAAAGTAATATCTCATGTACACATTTACCTGTTCCAGATTGCTACCCATCTCATTGATAATCCTTCATTTTCCTTCAATTGATTGCCATGTTATTTCCACAGGAACATTGACCATTAACCTCTACTTGGTCCCATAATGTCTATAGAGTGAATCAATCCTGTAGCTCAGAAAGCCTTACAGATACTATTGATCACAGATACTAAATGATCTTTGTTCATTGAATATTTTAGCATCTCCTGATTTCACATTCCAATTCTATTTGTAAAACCACTTCAGAAGCTCTCTGACAACATTGAAGTATTTTGTCAGCAATTTACAACCCGTCAGTTGTTTTACCAAAGAAACATACTGCTTTCTTAATTTCCTCATTCTTCTATGAACAGGAGTTCCCTATTTAATTTCAACAAATTCTGTATCACATATTTTAATTTCTTTATAAGACCATAAGACATAGGAGCAGAATTGGGCCATCTGGCCATCGAGTCTGCTCCACCATTCAATCATGGCTGATCGTTTTTTCTGTCTCCTCCTCAACCCCAGTTCCCAGCCTTCTCCCCAAAACCTTTGATGCCACGTCCAATCAAGAACCTATCAATCTCTGCCTAAAATGCACCCAACAACCTGGCCTCCCCAGCTGCCTGTGGCAATGAATTCCACAAATTCACCACCCTTTGGCTAAAGAAATTTCTCCGCATCTCTGGTTCAAAAGGGCGCCCCTCTACCCTGAGGCTGTGCCCTCTTGTCCTAGACTCTCCCACCATGGGAAACATCCTTCTCACATCTACTCTGTCCAGGTCTTTCAACATTCAAAAGGTTTCACTGAGGTCTCCCCTCATCCTTCTGAATTCCAGCGAGTACAGACCCAGAGCCATCAAATGCTCCTTTCATTCCTGGAATCATCTTTGCGAACCTCCTCTGGACCCTCTCCAATGCCAGCACATCTTTTCTCTGAAGTGCCCAAAACTGTTCACAATACTCAAGGTGAGGCCTCACTAGTGCCTTACAAACCCTCAGCATCACTTCCTTGCTCTTGTATTCTAGACCCCTTGAAATGAATGCTAACATGGCATTTACCTTCCTCACCAACGACTCAACCTGCAAATTAAACTTTCGAGTGTTCTGCACAAGGACTTCCAAGTCTCTCTGCATCTCAGATTTCTGGATTTTCTCCCGGTTTTGAAAATAGTCCGCACATTATGCATGAGTGCACGACTTATGCCAGCAATAGGTATATTTAAAAATTTGCATTTCCATATTTCCTCAAGATATGAAATGAGGCTATTTGTCCATCAATTCCATGCAATTTCTCAGTGCATTCTGATCACTCACATCCCCACTTACAGTATTTCCCCATGAACCAACCAACTCTGCTTTCCCAATTATCCCAGCAGTCGCCAATGCTAATAATCAATTAACTTAGCAGTCAGCTTGTCTCTTTTGATGTGACAGGAAACCAAAGCACTCAGAGGAAACCCATGTGGTCACAAGAAGAACCTTTAAGCTCTTCCATGAAGATTTTATAACAGGAGAATTATTATTGTCAATGTACTAAAAAAGTCAATTCCCATTCTTAAGATATTGGGCTGGATCACATTAACTACTGTCTTTAGTCCATAATAATCTGTGGGGTAATGTTAGCTTGCTTCAGCCTTGGGCATTCCAGGACCAAAGCACAGAATACAATGGAAATAAGATGCAGGGACTTCTGCATCCCATTTTATCTCTGGAGTCTTATTGTTTTCAAGGGTGCTCCATACTGATCTGACAGGAGGGATCAGATGCTTTGGCTCTTCTTCTTAGGCAGTCTCTTGGGATTGAACATGACTTGCTTCCACTTCAGTTCTGTCGGTTCTGAGGTGAGGCCATTATGTCAGGCGGGTAGCATGTGAGATCAGAATCAGAATAAGGTTATCATTTTCAATGAGTTTCTGCATACTCTCATTGGAGACAATCAAGATAATCAGAGCCATTCCAGATACTTCCTCTCCATTTTTAAAGGTATAGACAAGGTATAACAGAGGATTCTATATATTCTAGGAGGCTTTAATAACATCAGATAAAGACATCCTCCATTCACCAGGTAAATTCTGACAGAGACCTATGTTTTGTGGCTGTTTAATAACACTTCAGTGAACGTGTTGTCAGAGTTCAACATTGTGAACATAAACAAGGAACATCTGCATTATGCAGTTTGATGACCTGGGTTGAAATAATCTCGACTCTGGAGTGCAGTCAACATAGATGTAGCAAGAGTTGACCCTATAAAGGATAGAGAGGTAATCAATATAAGAAGAAGCCCTTTGGGACTCTGTGCTCAACTCTGACTTCATTCCACAGCACAGTATACCATCTTGCCACCACCTCAGTCTAACAAGAAGGTGAAAAGGCTAGTAAAGCTGGAAATAGTGATTATGTTGAAGTTCTTAAACTTGGTGGAAATGAATGAACTTCACATATACTTAAGATTTGGTGTAGATTTATTTGAATGGTTTTGCCAACCATTATTAAAAAGTGTTCGTTGAAAATGTATTTTAATTAATGTTAACATTTTAATTAATTATCCGTTAATTGTGGTCAAGTGGAATTATTGTTTTTAAATGGTTTCACTGTAGTTTATAGTAATTTATTTAAATCTTTTTCATGTGTTCCTAAATATCTCTGACTTCACATTTATCCACATTATACTGCCTATGTCATGTTTATTTGCTCACTCACTATTTGCCCATCTTATGTTTAATTGCATTTTTAATTTTTTAAAATTACTGTAAAACACCACAACAAAAGAAAATTAGAACGGTGGGCAAAGTTGAAACATAATTAAACCCTTGGTCGCAGAAGTGGGCTTGAAGAGAGATATCAAAATGGAGAGGTTTGAAGAGGCAGGTTATTTAGAAAGAGATATCTTAACAATTCAAGTCAAGTCAAGTCACTTTTTATTGTCATTTCTACCACAACTGTTGGTACAGTACATAGTAAAAATGAGACTTTTTTTCAGGACGTTGGTGTTACATGACACAGTACAAAAACTAGACTGAACTACGTAAAAAACAACACAGAAAAAAACTACACTAGACTACAGACTTACCCAGGACTGATTGAAGTGCACAAAACAGTGCAGGCATTACAATAAATAATAAGCAGGACAGTAGGGCAGTAAGGTGTCAGTCCAGGCTCTGGATATTGAGGAGTCTGATAGCTTGGGGGAAGAAACTATTACATAGTCTGGTCGTGAGAGCCCGAATGCTTTGGTGCCTCTTCCCAGACAGCAGGAGGGAGAAGAGTTTATATGAGGGGTGCATGGGGTCCTTCATAATGCTGTTAGCTTTGTGGATGCAGCGTGTAGTGTAAATGTCCATGATGGTGGGAAGAGAGACGCCGATGATCTTCTCAGCTGACCTCACTATCCACTGCAGGGTCTTACGATCCAAGATAGTGCAATTCCCGAACCAGGCAGTGACGCAGCTGCTCAGGATGCTCTCAATTCTATGCATGGCTACTGCCGTTGGACTAAAGAATGAGGGTGCATCTAACATTTCAGAGGTATGCTAACAGATTTCAGGCAGGAGAATTATAGTTAAGGTTAGAGATATGCAAAGGCAGAATATAGATTCGCCAGTCGGTGATATAGCAACACTTGCACCTGACTTCGAGGCGAGTGGTCCCGGGTTTCAATCCGGCTGGCTCCTTGCATGCTTTCCATCTGCCTGAGCTTCATAAAAAACGAACACGAATGAAATGGCAAAGTTGCCACCCAATGCGCCACAAGGCACGGAGAGGAACAATCACCATCAAATCACAACATAGATTAAATCTAAAATCAGAAGTAAATATTGACAGGACCAGAACTTGGATTAAGGCAGAATATAGGTTGTAAATTTTTCAAACATTTGAGGCTTACATGGTCTAACAGGGTTCCCAACCTTTTTTATGTCGTAGACCAATACCATTAAGCAAGGGATCCATGGACCCCAGGTTGGGAACCCCTGGTCTACTGGTTGAGTTATAATTGAAACCATATAGAAATTATAATGGCAGGGATAATGGTTTTGATGTTCAATGGTACATGGGCTGAAATGGAAAATGTCAGCAGTTGGAATTAATAAAGAGAATATTGACCAAGAAACTTAATTAGGACTCTGAAGTTGCATAAAGTGTGGTTCCGTCAAGGAACAGTGGTAGCAGAAAAAAACAGTATGTTAATAAAATGACATTAAAGATTCATATTACATCATTATTTGCAAGGAATTCAGATGAAACAAAAGCTGAATCTTACCAGTGGAATCAGCAATGTTATACAAGCATGCTCAATGGATTACACTTCCTCATATGTAGTTAACACTCCTGCTGAGTCAGACTAAGCAGATTCAGTTATAGCATCAGTGGTGGCAATGAGGGAAAGTGGAAAGGGAGGAAAGAACAGGACAGGTGGCCGATGAACAACTGAACGTAGAAGTTTAGAATTTGCCAGCAGATTGATGCTGGCCAACTCCCATTTACAGCAATGTTCTAATTAGATAAAAAATCTTCTTTTACCTTTTTTTCATGAATATATGCTTTTCATAGCTCGGGCTCTTTCTGAATGCCAGAAACATTCAGAAGCACCAGCAAAGCCAAATGTCTTCGAATAGATGGCAAATCTAGCACTGCCGAAAACCTTTCAAAAGAACTTTGCCACTTGTCAAAGATTTTCTTAGTTTCATGTACTAGGGGCTTGATCTGACAATTACAAGGCTTCGTCCAGCAAGTCTAGGAGGCTTTCGCCAAATAAGTTATTTTGTCACTGATACATTCAAGGTAAGGGCACGAGTGAGTTTTAGAAGAAAAGATGGACAGGTCGTTATGTACTACTGCTATGGTGCATCAGTGGTGGACTGCATGAATGGTTGTGCCTGTCAAGAAGGGTGTAGATGAGTATTAGAGTTAGGGAGCATCCATAGAATGTACGGATGTTTGGATTTACTTAGACATGCTTCCTTAAATAAAGATATTCTGCACACAAGAGATCCTATAGACATTGGAAATCTTGAGCAACAACACAAATGTTGTAGGAACTCAACAAGTCAGGCAGCATCTATTGGGGGGAATAAACTGTTGACATTTCAAGTCGAGATCCTTCATCAAGACTCATAGAAATTGCTTGGAGTGATTGGATTTCAATGTTAATTGAAGGAATTAGCAGCTAAAAAGATGGGACTGAGTAACTTCATGTGCGAGTTCGAGACAACATGCAGACTTTAAAGGATGGAAGTGGCAAAGACATATGAGACAGTATTTTAGAGTACATTTCTTATCATGACCAAGGAATGGATCTTTTAAATCCGTTTTGGTGAACACTGTTGCACATGTTGTGAATGTATAATTATATATATACCTGAAAAACTATTAATTTGCTTGGTCTCTATTTGCTTGTCACTTCAGTCCCTGCATGCTTCCACTCACTGAGACCCTAGTCCTGCTCTGCTTAAACATCACAGCCCTGGTTCTTGCCTTGGTTGTCTTGGTTATCTATGCTTACCTGAATGATACTGAGGCCCTGTTTCCCATATTCCATTTAAACTTACAGGAATCATTGAAAAAATGTATTAATCAACCACACACTAAGAACAAGATGTGAATTAGCATCCTGGAGTATTGATAAGAATATCATCCAATGGTCAGTTGAATCTGCCAGTCCAACACTACCACCAGTCCCGGAGCAGGCACTGAGAAGCAGATTACCAAGACAGTGAAGTGGTTTTCCGGAGGGGGTGGGTGAGATGGAGGTGTGGATCAGAGGTGAGGAGAGCAGGGTGTTAAGGGTTGTGATTTTGCAGAGAAAGGCCGTGAAGGGTGGGCATGTGGGCATGAGGATATGGGCAGCAGAGAGAGGCTATAAGATCAGCCCCAGGTCTGAGATAGGCTTCCAGACATAAGATGCTGTTACCATAGCATTAGGTTAGAAGACAATTTGGAATTGAAATTGATTTATTATTGTCACATGTATTGAATGCAGAGAAAAACCTGTCTTGTATTCTGTTCATACAGATCAATTCAACTCACAGTGCTTTTGGGTAGCACAAGGTAAAACAATAAGCAAGGGCAGAATAAAGTGTAACAGCTACAGAGAAATTGCTGTGCAGGTAGACAATAAGGTGCAAGGTTATATCGAGGTTAGTTACAATATACGCTTTAGAAAACTTGCTCAAGGTGAACTGCAAGCTGGTGGTCTCAGGTGAGTAGTCAGATTATTAATTATTATCAGCACATGAATTATTCTAAAAATATATCCTAAATAGCAATTTTTATGGAAGATATATCTTATAGTACATCAAATAGCTCAGTGAAATATCTGAAGGGAAAAGCATTAAACCAGCTAGTCAGAGGAAGATGGATAACAGGTATTCCCCAGCTGGGACCAAGATAAGATCAGATAAACAACTGGTAAAGCAGATGACAGCTCCAGTTTAAGATCTACTTTAATGTTTGAGACCTGTCTCATTCATTGCCCTTGTGCATGCTCTAGAATGTCCACCATATGGGCAGCATGCCAGTGTAGCGGTCAGCACAATGCTAGCTGTAAAGTTGATTCGGATTTAATTCCCATCACTGGCTGTAAGGATTTTGTAAGTTCTCCCGGACTTCAACTACAACACAGAATCTTGCCATCTTCAGAAGTTTTCTGATGACTCTGCCATAGTTGGATGCATCAGCAAGGGAGATGAGGCTGAGTACAGGGCTACGGTGGGAAACTTTGTCACATGGTGCAAGCAGAATCATCTGCAGCTTGATGTGAAAAAGACTAAGGAGCTGGTGGTGGACCTGAGGAGGGCTAAGGCACCGGTGACCCCTGTTTCCATCCAAGGGGTCAGTGTGGACATAGAGGAGGATTACAAATACCTGGGGATGCGAATGGACAATAAACTGGACTGGTCAAAGAACACTGAGTCTGTCTACAAGATGGGTCAGAGCCTTCTCTATTTCCTGAGGAGACTGAGGTCCTTTAACATCTGCCGGATGATGCCAAGGATGTTCTACGAGGCTGTGGTGGCCAGTGCTATCATGTTTGCTGTTGTGTGCTGGGGCAGTAGGCTGAGGGTAGCAGACACCAACAGAATCAACAAACTCATTCGTAAGGCCAGTGATGTTGTGGGGGTGGAACTGGACTCTCTGACGGTGGTGTCTGAAAAGAGGATGCTGTCCAAGTTGCATGCCATCTTAGACAATGACTCCCATCCACTCCATAATGTACTGGTTAGGCACAGGAGTACCTTCAGCCAGAGACTCATTCCACTGAGATGCAACACTGAGCATCACAGGAAGTCATTCCTACCTGTGGCCATCAAACTTTACAACTCCTCCCTCAGAGTGTCAGATACCCTGAGCCAATAGGCTGGTCCTGGACTTATTTCCACTTGGCATGATTAACTTATTATTATTTAATTATTTATGGTTTTATATTGCTATATTTCTACACTATTCTTGGTTGGTGCAACTGTAATGAAACCCAATTTCCCTCGGGATCAATAAAGCATGTCTGTCTGTCTGTTTGACCATGTAGGTTTCCTACAGTTCACCCCAAAATTCCAAAAGGATGCATAATTAGAGTTAATGCGTTGTGGCTATTCTATGTTGGTACCAGAAGCATGGCGACATTTGTGGACTGCCCTCGCCATACTCCAGGACCGTGTGGGCCGCTGATTTAAAAAACACATTTCACTGTATTTCCAATCTTTCAATGTGCATGTGATAACTATATGTATGAAACTCTGCATCATGAACCCTGCTGAATTCCGCCACCAGACTGTCTGTTGCTCCGTTAGCTTTATTATTCTACTACTGAGCTTTTGTCTCAGAAAATAATGCCTTGTTAGCAAATAAAAAGCTGACCCTGTAAACCTGAACTGTTAATAGCTGAACTATTTCTGTGCCAGAAATGGAAAGATTGAAAACCTATTACGGACTTCCATCGCTACTACTTCTGTGCTGCTGCATAAAGTTGTACAAGCTTCAACACAGTTGTAAAAACAAAATGGAATCTTTTTAATTTACCGAACAGCACTGTATAAGTGTCCTTCAGTGTTCTGGAAGAGTTCAAAGTTAAATTATAAATACAGCTGGATTCTGGCCCATTGCCCAGACTCATTGCCTGTCCGGCACTTACTGATTGTGTCGTGGTTCCAACTGAACAGATGCAGGCATCCAAGTTTTGGCATTCCAATTCCTTAGAGTGTGGTTAGCTACTGCTGTCCCTTTAAGACTCACACTGCCGATTATTGTTTGCCATATTCCTTCATGGAGAGTCTGTACTTAAAGGCCTCAGGCTGAGCGCTCAGTGCTCAACTGTAGGAGATCCATTTCTAGTACGACTGTTTGTGATTTTGCCTTTGGATTTCATGTGTGTTGTCTTGTTTATTTTGAGTCTGAGTCAATTCTAGATCCTACTTCGCCATCATCCATAGCTCTGTCATTACAGATGCAGGTGCAGAGTGGCGAACAAGCTGATGGTTTGTCCCTGGAAGATGGATATTGAGGTCTAGCAGGTCCTCAAGTCACAATACTGTTAGTCTTTGTTCTGTTTATGCCCTGACTGCCTTTGATAGAAGACAAGGATGGGTGCAGAGCCTTTTCTCTTGATATATGTTTAAAAGCTAGTTAAATTTCTGTGCATAAACAAAAGAAAATTTGCAGATGCTGGAAGTCCGAGCAACACACACAAAATGCTGGAGGAACTCAGCAGGCCAGGCAACATCTATGGGAAAAAGTACAGTTGACGTTTCAGCCTGAAATGTCGACTGTATTTTTTCCATAGATGCTGCCTGACCTACTGAGTTCCTCCAGCATTTTGTTTGTTTTGTTTACATTTCTGTGCATATCATTAACAAAGCAAATACAAACGCACACTATGAGCAAGACAATTGAACGTATCTTTATTTTCCTCACCTCCAAGTCTGGCTGATATAGGCTCCCAGAGAGGGTTGCTCTGTGTTGCTGGGACATCCCAGTATATTTGTATTTCACCACTGGATTCTATGTGTAGTTCAGCAAAGGTGTAGAGTAACAGATGCACTAGCTCATTTGCACCTGGACTGACAGAGAGGTTGTGCACTTGTGGGATTCACATAGGTGTGAGCAGCAGAATGATGTTAGATCCCTTCTGAACCACTAGCCATAGCCAACAAGAGTCTAATGTATACAGCTGTATGCATCTAATTCTAAGGCAATGTTTATGATTTTCAAGTGGCAGGGTTTAGATACATCTGCACCAAAGGAGCTTTAAGGAGCTCCTTCCTTCCTCTAGCCTGCAGGTCACCTTGGTGTAGGTGTAGCACCTACTCAGCACCCCGATCGGGATCAAATGAAGCTGTGGAAGCAGGTGGTGGATAGTTATATGAACAGCCAGTGCATATCACAAGTCCTGGCTACACGACCACTGATGCCAATCAGTGATGACAATCTCTGAAGAGTATTGGTATTGGCTGGGTTCACCCATCTTGAAAAGACACTGACCAGAAGAAGGCAATGGCAAAGCACTTTCACTGAAAAATTTGCCAAGAACAATCATGGTTATGTAGACCATGATCACAATGTCATACAACATGGCTGATAATGATAATGATGTTTGTGATTTTAACACACACAGAACCTTGAGTTAAAATTTACATCCTTCCATTGTAATATTGATGGAAGATTTTCAGTAACATGGTCTAACTGGCAAAAACAAACACAGCAAGTGGTGTAAATAGCCGGTTAGACTGGAGCTTCTGCTGAAGTTATGGCAGGTAATTCAAAGAATCTCAATTGAAATCATGGGACCAAAACTCACTTAAACAAAAGTTCTTATTCATGAAAAACAGACGATTTTGGGATGAACTCCAGCTATCTACTGTTTGCCAATCTTGTCCCATTCATTGCCCAGTTTCTTTCTGTAGATTTTAAAGATGGCCAATGTAGCAGACAATTCTAACCAAAAGAATTGACACTGCCCACAATACCATGGATTTGCTATACTTCCATGATGCACCCTGAGCTGCAATAATGATTGTTCCAAACCCACAGTTATGTATTTGATACTTTGGTAGCAATTAGCAAACATACAATCTTGAAGTAAAGAAACTGAAGTGCACCCAAGTATAAGATAAGCATAATTGGGCATAATTGAGTGGTCAGCAAAAGAATTGACCCCTCAGCCCCAAAATGCCCAAAGGAAAGTACAAAAATGTAATTTATTTTCCCTTCATTTTTACCAAGCATTCTCCCCCCGCACTCCTATGACTAGTTACAATAAATGCACAACACACTATACAATGCAGATAGAAAACAGATGCATGGCTCCTACAACAAGGAACCCACATCCTTAACTCTGTCTATTTCAACGTGTATAATCTCGGCTGTGAAGTGCTTTTTGTATATTTCTCCTCGGAGAGAGTTATTTACCTGTTTGGTTGGAAGTTTTTATCGAGCTTTTTGTATTCACTGAGCTTGATGTATCTTGGTGCATTGCCTGAAGAAAATAGAATTGTTAACATGAGTATAATTCTGGTGCATGGTTTATAAAATAAGAAACATAGTGATTTTATAGTACTAGTATAATGACATATATTGAGTCCCATCTGAGCAGAACAAGAAAGTCCATGCAGAGTTGAAAGGTCTAAACCAAAGATTTTCATCCTTTTCATAAACACAATAGATCCTGCAGATGCTGGAAATCCAGAGTAACTCACTCAAAATGCTGGACGAAATTGGCAGGTCTGGCAGCATCTATGGAGAGGAATAAAGACTTGATGTTCCCAGCCAAGATATCTTTTGCTACTAGCGCACAATGGAATTTAAACTGCAGACAAATGATTGTCACCCTCTACCTTGTTAACATGTAATTTCATGATTGTACAGAATCACCTTTGACCTTTCAGAAGGCCCATGACAAGGTGCACACAAGAGGCTACTTACCAAGTTAAGATACAGGGAAGTTGCTGGTGTGGTTAGAGCATTGGCTGATTGGTAGGAATCAGCCAATGGGAATAAAAGGATCCTTTTCTAGATGGCTTCCGGGGACTAGTGGTGTTCTACAGGAATTGGTGTTGGAACCACATTTTTAACACTGTATATCAATGACTTAGATAATGGAATAGATGGCATTGTTGCCAAGTTTGCAAAAGATATAAAGATTGGTGGAGGGGCGGGTATCATTGAGGAAACAGGAAGGCTGCAGAAGGACTTAGACAGATTAGGAAAATGGGCAAAAAAGTGACAAGTGAAATACAATGTTGGTCATGTACTTTGGTAGAAGAAATAAATGTGCAAAATATTTTCTAAACAGGGAGAAAACCCAAAAATATGAGATGCAAAGGGACTTGGGATTCCTTGGGCAGAAGACTCTACAGGTTAACTTGCAGGTTGAGTTGGTGGTGAGGAAGGCAAATGCAATGTTAGCATTCATTTCATGAGGTCCAGTATGTAAGATCAGGAATATGCTGCTGAGGGTTTATAAGGCACTAGTGAGGCCTCACCTTGAGTACTGTGAACAGTTTTGGACTCCTTATCTAAGACATGTTGGCACTGGACAGGGTTCAGAGAAGTTCATAAAAATGATTCTGGAAATGAAAGAGTTATCATACAAGGAGCATTTGATAACTCTGGGCCTGTATTCACTGGGATTTAGAAGGATGAGGGGGAATCTCATTGAAACCTTTCGAATGTTGAAAGCCCTAGACAGAGTAGATGTGGAAAGGATGTTTCCTATGGTGGGGCAGTCTAGACAAGAGGGCATAGCCTTAGGATAGAGGGTCGTCCATTTAAAATAGAGGCAGAGAAATTTCTTTAGCTAGAGGGTGGTGAATTTGTTACCACAAGCAGCCATGGAGGTCACGTCATTGGGTGTATTTAAGGCAGAGATTTTTAAGGTCTTGATTGGCCATGGCATCAAAAGTTCGAGGGAGTGGGGCTGAGAACGGGAAAGAAAGGATCAGCCATGATTGAATGGTGGAGCAGACTCGATGGGCCAAATGGCCTAATTCTGCTCTATTAAATATTCCATTAGAATTCAGGGTTTAGTTAATTTAAATTCTGATGAATCTTTAAGCTGTGAATACCTGTGGAACTTGGGCAGGGTGTCAAGTTAATTCACACTGTGTGCTGATTTGGCTAATTTTAGTTGCAGCCACCACTGGGACTGCTACAGCAAGTAAATGTCACCATATTGGGAATAAACAACCACCATGCCTTGGATGGACATTTGTCCAAAGTTGTTCTTCAATATGAGCATGTAGCACACTTCATTAGAATGTGGTATTGGGAGCTTTTGTTACATCTCCACAAGTTGTAGCATTGCTGCAAGAAAATGACCAACATTACTCACCATACAGAGATCCATAATGCAACATATATTGTATACTTGCGGACATTGGTATAAAAGTGGATAGACACAGAAGATTCTGAAGATGCTGGAAATCTTGAGCAAGTCCTGACAAAAAGTCTCAGCCTGAAACGTCCACTGTTCATTCCCCTCCACAGATGCTGCCTGACCTGCTGAATTCCTCAAGCATTCTGTGTGTATTGCACTAGATTTCCACAGGATGTGTCATATTGTGGGAGAATCTAAAACTACAGGTCACTGTTTTAAAAGAGAGGTGAAGGAAAACCTTTTCTCTCAAAAGGACCTGATTACATTATAATTCCCGTTATCTGTTATCCCATTGTTTGGAAACCCACATAGTCAGGCATCAAGGATGACTGGGATGCTATTTCTCAAGTTCCTTTAACTTAACTGGGGCTTTTGCCCTCCTTATCTTTAATCTCACAGAGACCTTATTTTCTGTGCTCTCTTTAACCTCGTCGAGGCCCTACTTCCAGCAAGCCCTTTTAACGCTCCAGTATCCCACTTGCTGCACTTCTTTTAAACTCACCAGAGCCCCATTTCCAGTACTCTTTAAATTCACCAGCTTCACTGGAAAGGTCATTATACTACTGTGTAATATATGAAAGTAATTAAATCAATAGTAACACACACAAAGTGCTGGAGGAACTCAGCAGGTCAGGCAGCATCTATGTAGAGGAATGAACAGTCAACATTTCAGACCAACACCTTTCATCAGAGTATTTTTAAAGCAGACGTAGATAGATACTTGATAAGCAGAGGGCTGGGAATGCATAATTAAAGTTACAATCAGATCAGCCCTGATGTCATTTAATGGCAGATCAGCCTAGACGGGCCAAGTGGCCTCCTTGAACTCTTCACTGGTATTTTGCATATTGATAAATTCTGGGCAATGGCCATGATTTCATTTGGCAGAATTCATGTTGGGATTCGTAGACACCCATTGGAGTGATAGATTTGGGTAAACCTTAAAGAAATGCAGCTATTTTTTCAGCTATGCTTGCAATAGTTAGGACTAACCTACAAAACCACATTTGTAGGATTATGAAACTGATTTTCTCAGTCTAAAGTACACCCTTCAAGGTTTAGCAGCAACTATGTAGATCGCTGTTAAAGGACCTCAGAAGTGTGCAATCCGCCTCAGGTCAACATCTGGCAGGCACTAGAGGAGCTGAGCACAGTAATTAGCAAGCAGGAAGCAATGCACCCTGAAGCCTTCCTTATCATTGAGGGGGATTTCAACCAGGCTAGCTTGAAGTCTCTGAACAACTACCACCAATATATTAACTGTGGAACCAGACGAGCCAACATACTTGACCACTGTGATACCACCATCAAGAATATTTACTGTGCCATCCCAAGCCTGTCATAAGTTGGGTGTTGAATCAGGACCCAACTGCAGGACACAGACATTGGAGTCCCAGAAACAGGACTAGACAGAACCCAAGGATGGGACGGGATGCAGTCGAGGCAAGGGAAGCAGGACCAGGACGAGGGACTGGGAACAAGGAGCCTGGGGTGGACTCCAAGCCCGAGACTGGACAAGGACCCAGAACCTGGGTCTTGCCTCAGGCTCAGACCCCCAAACCCAGTCAAGGATGTGACAAAGCTTGGCTAGGGACTTGGGTCAAGGCTGCAGACTTGGGGCTTAGCTGGAGACTTGGGGTCTTGAGGCTTGGCTGGAGGCTGTGGTCCTGGAGCTAGGGGCAGACTAGAAACTTTACATCAACATGGAGCTGGGACTTATCCTCCAACAAGTCAGGACTCATCTATAACTCCACACCAAGGTGGGGCAGGATCATCCATCAGGTAACAGCAGAACAGCCTGACCTACCCAACAGAGGCCAAGACAAGACAGATTCCCCTGCAGGGCAACAGCAGAACAGCCTGACTTACCTCAGAGGCAAGGACAGGAAGAGACAAACACCAAAGAACAACAGACAGTTCCACGTCTGCATCAGGGTAGCTCCAAGTAGCCATTACAGCCAGCAGCCTACAGAAACAACCAGATCCCCACCTAGCTTGGAGTGGCTGACAGCCACCCAGCTGGCCCAGGTAACAGCTGAATCCCTATCACAATGGCAGCTCCAAGTACTGCCAACAAGGCTCCCAGAAGCCATGGTTCGCCAACACAGCCCCAAGGATGGCAATAGCCCATTCTAGCCATCTATAACCACAAGACAAACCCCCCCAATGCCAGGGCCACTTATATTCCCAGTTCCAATATGAGCCTCAGGTGTTTCTGCTTAAGTCCAACTGCAGCAAGGGACCGCTGGAAAACCCGGAGTCCAGAGTCTGCGGACCGGACCACGGACTTCGGACTGAACCACCACAAAGCCGACACACTGGTTCCACTCCAACTGTACAAGCAGGGACAAAAGACTGCAGCACCAGTGGTATGGTCCAAGACGGCATAGTCAGGGGAGGGAGAGGAGCACCCTCAAAACGGCTTTGAGTCAGTAGACTGGACAACGTTCAGAGATTCATCTTCAAATCTGAATGAAAATGTCAATGTCACAGTTGTCACCAACTTCATTAAGACCTTTGTGGATGAGTGTGTGTCTTTGAGAACATACTGGACATACCCAAACCAAAAACCGTGGATAAACCAGGAGGTTTGTAGGCTGCTGAGGGCTGGATCTGTGGCATTCAAGACTGGTGATCAAGAACTACGCAAGAAGTCAAGATATGACCTATGGAAGGCTATTTTAACAGCAACTAAACAATTCCAATTGAGGTTAGAGATGGAATTGAATGTACATTGACTCTCGTAAGGTTGGCTGGCCATTACTTTTTACAAAGTGAAACTTAACATCATTAATGGCTGTGATGCTTCATTCCCAGATGAGTTCACAACCTTTTATGCATGCTTTTAATGGGTGAACAAAACTACACCTGTGCGAATTCCTGCAGCAGCTGGTGACCCTGAGATCTGTGTCTCAGAGGCTGATGTCACAACATCTTTCAAGAGGGTGAACCCTCACAAGGTGTCAGGCCCAGAAGGTATACCTGCTCGGGCTCTGAAAAGCTGTGCCAACCAACCGGTAGGAGTGTTCAAGAACATCTTCAATCCCTCACTCCTGCAGTCGGAGGTTCCCACTTGCTTCAAAAGGGTGGCATTAATACCAGCGGAGTGGAGAAGAGTAGGGCGAGCTGCCTCAATAACCATTGCCCAGTGGAACTCACATCTACTGTGATGAAGTGGTTTGAGAGGTTGGTCATGACTAGAATCAATTCCTGCCTAACCAAGGACTCGACACACTGCAATTTGCCTATTTCCACAATAGGTCTACAGTGGATGCAATCTCACCTCTCGGCCTTGGATCATCTGGACAACAGTAATATCTATGTGAGGCTTCTGTTTATTGATTACAGCTCAGCAGTAAACACAATAGTACCTTCAGTTTTAATCAGCAAGTTACAAAACCTTGCCCTCTGTACCACCCTCTGCAACTGGTTCCTTGACTTCCTCACCAGGAGACCACAGGTTATGTGGATTGGAAATACAAAGTAAGAATATCTCCTCACTAACAATAAAAACAAGTGCACCTCAAGGATGCATGCTTAGCCCACTGCTCTACTCTCGCTATACCAGTAGTGGAAAGACTGAGCAATTTCAGGTTTCTGGGAAGGCTGAGGATCTACCTTGGGCCCGACATATTGATACATTTAGAAGGAAGGCACAGCAGAGGTTATATTTCATTTGGAGTTTGAGGAAAATTGGTATGCAACCAAAGACACATGCAAATTTCTACGATGTACCATGGAGAGCATTCTAACTGGTTGCATCACCACCTGGTCTGGACGGGTCACTGCACAGAATTGGAAAAAGCAGCAGAAAGTTGTAAACACAGCCAGCTCCATCGTGGGCACTAGCCTCCCCAGCAACGAGGACAACTTGAAAAGGAGACTCCTCAGAAAGGTGGCATCCATCAATAAAGACCCCCATCACCCAGAACATGCCCTCTTCTCATTGCTACCATCAAGGAGTAGGTACAAGAGCCTGAAGATAGACACTCAATGTTTCAGGAACAGCTTCTTCCCCTCTGCGATCAGTTTTCTGAATGGACAATGAATCCATGAACATTCTCACTAGTTTGTTTTCCTCTCTTTTTACACTACTTATTTAATTTTAGACACACACAAACACATTGTAATTTATTAATATGTATTGCAATGTACTGCAGCCACAAAACAACAAACTTCATAACATATACCAGTGATATTAAACCTGATTCTAATTCTAACAGCTCAAGTTATCTCATCCCAAGGAATTTTGAAAAGTTAGATGAGATGTTCTTGACAGGCCATTTATTTTAAGAAAATGATGGTGATAATACCTTGAGTCTAGCCTCACAGGTCCATATAATTGCATTATGTATGGTAGGAGCTGATAAAAACGATAAAATAAGTGCAATAAAAACCAATATATTTGCATACCTCTGCTCCAAGCAGTGAAGCTCATTGCATGTGTCACAAAGTGTGTTTCACCTAGATAAGATTACCTAGGCAAATTTTACCCAGGCAATAGGTCTAGTTTTAAGAATTCCTACCTTGTCCCATAGGTGTGTCACATGGCACGTAGTGATCTGTTTTAAAAATAGCAAAACATTATTAATTATTTCTGATCCTGGACCATTCTATTGAATGTGCTGAATACATTGTTCTGTTAGGGGTCAAGGCTATGGTTCTTAGTGCATGGCTGTTTACTTACAGAGGCAAATGGACATTGTATGGGAGTAAAATGGATATAATAAAGTCTTTCAAAGTAAAATAATTTCTGCACACCACCGGATTGGTCAATTTGCTCAGAGACTCAGCAATGTATGAAAGATTATGAAGAATCCACTTACAAGGAGCAACACAGTACCACTGTCATTTGTGTAATGCTATTATAGTGTCAGTGACCCAGTTCAATTCCTGTCACACTCTTTAAGAAGTTTGTACATTCTCCCTGTGACTGTGTGAACTTTCTCCAGCTTCTCCAGTTAGTGGGTTAATTAATCACATGGGTGTAATTGGTCAGCGTGAGCTTATTGGGTTGAAAGGGTCTATTATCATGCTGTATCCCTAAATAAAAATTTAAAAATAATAAATATGAGGAAAATGTGCAGATGTTGCAAATCCAAAGAATGAGCACACACACACACACACATTATTCAGGACTGAAAAGGAAGGGGGAAAATACTAGAAAAAAGGTGGGGGGAGGGGAAGCAAAAAAATAATAATTTGTGCAGGATTCCAGGCTGCAAGAATGAAAAGGAAAAGTTTTCATTTGGATCAAATGTGCCTTTCTGTCTTCTCTCCTACAGAGTAACAGGGCGTCTGACCTACCGTAAAACAGCAGGGGTAGTCACACAATGTGGATGGAATAATATACCACCCTCTTCAGCTAATTGGAAAACCATACGGGCTGGGCTGCACAAAAAAAAGGTAAGTTGCTCCAATTTGCAACTCCCTTGCCCCATTAAATCCTGAGTTCACCTCCCAATTCCTTGAACATTTTTTGAAAAAAAAATAAAAGCTAGCTATTTCATCTTTTCAAATATGTGCTTTTAAAAGAGTTTAATAAAACAGAAATTTTAAACAAAAGCAATAAAATACATAGATAAATCATTTGCCTTGAAGATTATTTTCATTTCTCTCTTACAAATTCTGTATGACTTGTTGCGTTTCTCCAAAATATTTTAATTTATTTTTAGATTTTACCGTAGAAATATGCAGAAACATATAGAGTGATATAGTTTGCAAATGTACATGAAGCTATCCTGTGAAACATACCTGTATTCCTGCCTATTTTTTTCTTGCCTTTTTGATTTGATTGTCTGTCAAAAGATGGCACAGCTTTTAGTACATAAAACTTATTTTGTCAGCAAGTATAATCAGTCAGACATTGCCTTTAAATAACATTAGTGAGCCTGACAAAGATTTAATGCACTTGCAAAGGCACATTGAATGCTAAAATAAATGTTACACTATTTACATTGGCAAATCCATAAATAATGACACTGTTATAATGTTCATTTGCCACAATCACTGGTGATATTTTCAAAACAAATATTTTATTCCCAGCGAATGGAGACACAAGAGATTGAAGCCTGGAAGAAACAAACTGACAGAGAAACTCAGCAGGTAAGGCAGCATCTGTGGAGGCAGAGCAATATTTGGCATTCTAGGATTGATACAGGGTCTCAATCCAAACTGTTAACCATCCCCTCTGCCTTCACAAGCACTGCTGACTTCCATCTGCAGTAAGTTTTTTATTCATTTGCATTATACATTGTGAGAGAATGAGGTTAGTTTCATGATATCACTGGTATCTACTGGTACCTCAGGTATCGGTTCTCCTTTCTCATTTTTCACTTCCTCACAAAACCCAGATCAGAATGATTTTGTTAATAGTGTGAATAATTGGAAAAGACTATAAAATTAGACACATTCGGTACTCATTTTCCTCTCCAGGCTCTATTTGAAGTGACTTTTTCCCAGGGTGGTAATGACTAATATCAGAGGGCATCCTTTTGTGGAGAAGGGAGGAAGTTTCAGGGGCGATGTCAGAGGTATTTTTTTTTACACACATGGAGTGCTGAGTGCCTGGAATGCTCTTCTGGGGGGGTGGGGGGGGGCTGATAGAGGCTGATACAAAAGGGATACTTAAGTAGATATAAATGGATATAAAGGAAATGGAGGATTATGGGCTACGTAGGAGGAAAGCGTAAGACTGATTGCGGAGTACGTTTTTATAGGTCAGCACAACCTTGCGAGCCATAAGTCCCATACTGTGCTGCAGAAAGAAATGAAATTAAAACTGAAAGAAAGATAAAACAGTAATAGAGAAATGCAACGTGGGTACAGGTCTGAGTGTCACAACCATGGATTCAGCAGCACAGCAGATTCGGCAATTGCGCTCATGAATATGCACGTATCAGCTAATTATTATTTCATTGTAATGGTATTTAACTCCATTCTTTTTGTTGGAGCGCTTGTCATGACTTGAGCAAAGCACAGCAATATTACACTACCTGCTTGCATTCAGCTTTGCCTGAGAAATTGGCCTGTCGAGTCAACTAACTCTGAAGACTAGTGGTATTTGTTCTATATTTAGTTATTACTTTCAGCACTGGTGTTGTCATCGTTTTCCATTTGAGAATTTTAGTTAACGGCCTCGTTTGACCTTGTTTTCCTTTCCCTCTAAACCCTGTTTGCATTGAAGTCTGTGAACTATTGACCAGCTTCAGTCTTTCCTTCTTTCTGCACTTGGGCCATACCCAAATGAGGGTGTCATGAGCCCTGCATGCTTGTGCAGCAAACCACAGAGTATTGGGCTCCAACGTTTCTATGTCACAGTCTGGTCCGAGGACTCCTCATTCCAGTTATTTCCTTTTCCCCGTGTTCTGTTGGACGCCTTGATTAAGGCACCTGATCTTCATTTTGAACCGGCAGCATAAAAGGCTCCAGGTTACAGCTACTCTGTGCTGGACCGTCATCAGATGTTCGTCACTGGTAACCAGTCACCTCAGCAAGGCGGCTATGCTCGTCTTGAGCCACCGAGAATCGTGGACTCTAGTTGCTTTAGTGCCGTGGCCGCTTAGTGAATTCAGTTGTTTTCGTGTCCAGCTGAGTTGCCAGCCGTTTTGCCGCTACTCCAAGTAAGATACGAATTCTGTCGTTTTCATGGCTGGCTGAGACTGGGTCGAGTCGAGAGCCTGTCGTCCGCTGTTCCTGGGTCAAGTTGAGAGCCTGCTGTCCTAGTTCTTCCAGCTGAGTAGGTCCAGCTGTTTGCCTCTGCTCCGAGTTGGGTATTCTGTCTCCTCGTTGTCCAAGTCCTTCAAGTCCAGGCTTGTGGTCTGTGTTCAAGTCCAGGCTCCATGTCATGTCCAGTTCCAGGCTCCAAGCCGTGTTCCAGTTCCAGGCTTCATGTTCCAATTCTAGGCTCCGAGTCCAGGATGAGACCCAGTTAAGTTCCGAATCTGAGTCAAGATCCAAGTCCGAGTCCAAGTCCTAGTCCAGGATTTACCGGTTTGTTATCCAACATTTACGTCCATGTTGACATTTTTGTCCTTGCTCCCTGGCCTTCCTAGTAACTATCAATAAACACTGTTCTGTTTATACTACCTCTGTGTCTGTGTCCTGCACTTGGGTCCACTCCCAACGCCCCCGTGTAACAGAACAGACCAGCCAAATACGGACCCAGTGACACAGACACTTACAAACTCTCACTAACCAGAGTCCCCTCCTGTTAAACCCCCCCCCCCCCCCACACCCATCCAGGTCATCGATTATCCAGGCAAGCCTGTTAGATTGCCTGGAGGCTCCCATGGGGGTGCGGGGGGGAGGGTGGTACTGCCATGGTCCGGTTCATTGTCTCCTCATTCCAGTTATTTCCTTTTCCCCGTGTTCTGTTGGACGCCTTGATTAAGGCACCTGATCTTCATTTTGAACCGGCAGCATAAAAGGCTCCAGGTTACAGCTACTCAGTGCTGGACCGTCATCAGATGTTCGTCACTGGTAACCAGTCACCTCAGCAAGGCGGCTATGCTCGTCTCGAGCCACCGAGAATCGTGGACTCTAGTTGCTTTAGTGCCGTGGCCACTTAGTGAATTCAGTTGTTTTCGTGTCCAGCTGAGTTGCCGGCCGTTTTGCCGCTACTCCAAGTAAGATACGAATTCTGTCATTTTCATGGCTGGCTGAGACTGGGTCGAGTCGAGAGCCTGTCGTCCGCTGGTCCTGGGTCAGGTCAAGAGCCTGCTGTCCTAGTCCTTCCAGCTGAGTAGGTCCAGCTGTTTGCTGCTGCTCCGAGTTGGGTATTCTGTCTCCTCATTGTCCAAGTCCTTCAAGTCCAGGCTCATGGTCCGTGTCCAAGTCCTGGCTCCAAGCCGTGTTCCAGTTCCAGGCTTCCTGTTCCAATTCTAGGCTCTGAGTTAAGTTCCGAGTCCAAGTCAAGTCCAAGTCCTAGTCCAGGTTTCACCGGTTTGTTATCCAATGTTTATGTCCATGTTGACATTGTTGTCCTTGCTCCCTGGCCTTCCTAGTAACTATCAATAAACACTGTTCTGTTTATACTGCCTCTGTGTCTGTGTCCTGCCCTTGGGTCTGCTCCCAATGCCCCCGTGTAACATTCTAAAGCACCTGTATTTGTTCATTGTTGTCTGAACTACAGTCGTCGAGTCCTCGTGCTTCTGTTCAATCTTGCCAAGTTTATTTTGACTGGCACGGGTTTTCCGCATATTGTGATTAAAGCAACTCCTGATTAGCGCTATTGTGGGGTCTTTCTTCTGAGAATGATTTGTCTGGTGGTGTCATGCAGTCAAGCCACTGTTGTTCTTTTGGAATTCTTGTTTCTATCTCTACATGGGAGTCTGTCCTTCCTCCACACCTGGGTTCGGTCGTTCCCCCTGCACCTTGTGATAGAGTTACTGAGTCCACATTGACCATTGACCCCATTTTCCATTATTCCTACATCAATGCCCTTTCTTTTATTCTACCCATATTTTCATCAACTACCCCCACTGGTCTACATGCTAAGTGTGATTTACAGTGGCCCACTAACCTATCAGCCTGCATGTCTTTGGAAAGTAGGAGGAAACCAGAGCCCCAGGGAGTAACGCCTCACAGTGATAGGGTGACTGCTCAAACTCCACACAGACAGGGATCAGGACTGAAAATGCTCCAAATGATAATATAGTCTGAGTGTGAAACCACTTTTGTCTCGGCCTCTTTGAATGACTTAAATTTTAATAGTTCTAAAACTTCAAGCAGTTTCTATTCCTAGTGCAGTGTCAGATCAATTGAGGTTCATCATGTTACAACCACATACGATGAAAGAAAATTACTTGTGTCCCACAACGTAGTAGGTTACATACGTAGATGGTTTTCTTATAGTGATTGACAAACGGAATGACACTTTTCAAACTTACCTTGGAAATAGCCGCACGCAATTTCACAACACAAAACAGAAAACACAGGTTAATTTTTATTAGCGTCAGATTCGGGAAGCGATTAAGATCCACTCTGGTAGGATCAGTTTTTTTGACATTGTGAAAATGCATTACTGTAACTTATCACTTATCAGCGATAAAGAGCTTTTATCGGTGATAAGTAACAAAATTGCTTTACTTTTTCCTTCGGTCCCCACAGATCTAGTGTGATTAATTGTTGCAACATGTAAGAAATGAGCTGGGTGATCTCTGTACTAGAAGAGAAGCAAACAAAAAACACTCGTATAGAGTCCTATTCTAGATTTCAGACGACAATGCAACCGTTCCTTTTCTCTTAAATGCACAGAGAGCTTTCTTTTGTACTGAAGGGTTTTGCGTTTTGTTTATCCTACCCGTCGCCGGTCTCCGGGAAAACGGGGCCATCGCTATTATTGTCCATTGGGGCTGTTGGCGTGAGCGCAAGAAACGCACAGAACCGCGGGGAGGCTGGAGGGATTTATACCGCAGGACCGTTCATCCCAGTCCGCCGCCTCTCGGTGACTGACGCAGGGAGCCGCGCTCACCGCAGATGGTGCATAGATGGGCTGCTAGGCAACAGAAAGACGCACTGGGCTTGTTGCTAGGCAATGGACCATGGGAAGGATGGCACGTCAAATTTAATCAGCCAATAAATTTCTTCGCGTGCAGCAACACAGACGGATGGGATTCAGGCGCACGTTTGGGGAGTCAGAAAGTCTTAGGTGAGGTCTGCTACAGATATCTTGCAGCTGCTTTCTAATACCCAGCATGTAAGATTGATTGTGCGTGTTTGCAAATGAAGGAACGAACAAGAACGACGGAGTGCTTTCCTGAGCCGGTGTTTCCTCAAAGATCTTTCATCCCAGGAGACGCAGAAACCAGATTCTTCACAGAAGAAAATCCACAAAGCAACCTTATTTTCATGAAACGCGTTATGTTGGTGACCGTTCGTTAATTTAGTAACTTGCTCTCCCAATTTCAAAAAATTACGTGCCTGTAATTATGTTAAATTACATTAAGCATTACCAACCAGGTCATAGTATTCGTTTTATTTGTTGTACTTATCCATCCAAAATAGCATCTTTTAGCATTTGAAATTCTCTTTACCTGTCCACAGCTCCTCAGAATCTTTAACTAGCCTATTTATTAGAGCTTGCCAGCATTTATTAGGATTCTGCTCTCTAGATTTGATTGCAAACATGCCTTATTTGCCTACGGATGTACAAAAATATTCGATACCCAGATCATAAGCGGAGCCATCACTGATCACCTGAGTCTCTCATCTCCAAACCTTCTCCAGTCTATTTAACTTAAGCCTTTATTCCTTTAAACTAACCAGACATCCGAACATATTGTCTGCATTTGTGTATTGACAGTCTTGAAACTCTGTTGCCTCCTGAAAATCCATAAGCAGATTATTTTTCAACAAGTTCAATTACATTTCTTAAAAATAAGTTTGGCTGAATTTATCACGATTTCAATTGATTCAACCATTTTAAAAGTTCTCTTTAATTGGTATTAGCTATTTGGTTTGTTTTTCTATTCCTTCTTGAGAAAAGTTGTTATTTTGTTTGCTTTCTAATCCCATTCTGAAATTATTCAGGATAAAGAAAAAAATGTTACAACTCTTGGTCACAGTCTCACTTATTTCTTACAATGATCTGGAGTTTATTAATGGCAATAATTTTTGACAACTGCACAAACAATTCCTATCGTGTTGTCTTCATTTCTTCTTAGGAGGCCACTCGGCTCAGTGATTATATGCCAGCTATTTAAGCGTTCCCATTAACCTCACCCCTGCCTAATTCTAGTTTGTTTATTGTCATTTGACTGTACGTATATACAAACAAATGAAACAACATAGAGTTCCTTTGGACCACAGAGCACCCACAATACATATATCACACATAGCACATAAAACAAAACATTACCACTAATAAGTTAATAAAATATAATTCAACATGCATGTGAAGTGCATAGCTCTGGTAAACAGTAAACAGTATAGTAAGCAGTAAACAGTGATGAGATCTTGGTGGTGGCAGTGTATTCATTAGTCTCACAGCCTGGGGGAAGTAGCTGTTACCCAGTCTGGTGGGTCTAGTCCTAATGCTGTAATTGTCATGGTCCGGTCCATGAAGTCTGCATTCCGGTTCACGGTTCTGTTCGTGGACTCCCGACTCCGGGTCTTCTGGCTGTCCGTTGTTTCAGTTGGGCTTAATCAGGCATCTGATTCGCATATTGGGGCTGGAATATAAGTGGCCCTGGGTTTGAGTGTGGTTGCTGGTCCGTCCTGTCAGTTTCCCATCCTTGCCTCTGTGGGGTAAGTCAAGCTGTCCTTGCCGCTACCCTACGGTGGGATCTGTCCCTTCCTGTCCTTGCTTCTGTTGGGTAAGTCAGGCCATCTTTACTGTTACCCTGAGGCTGGACTGTTCCCTTCCTTGCCTCTGAGGTCCTGCCAGCTACCCACACCTGAAGCCTTGCCCTAGTACTTCAGTGTCTGTGTCTTGCATTTGGGTCTGTTCCCAACGCCCACCTTATGACAGTAATCTATTTTCTCTCCTTTACCTATCAACTTCTGATTCTGTCATGAGCCCTGTGCACCTGTAAGTTGTTGTCTATCTGGAGTTGATAAGTTCTTGCATTTTCTGTTTAACCTTATCAAGTTTATTTTGACTGGCACCGGTTTTGAGTGTACCATGATTCTTTAAAGCGGACTCCAATTAGCACTGATTATGGTGTCCTTGTGCATTTCGAGAATGATTGGTCTCGCAGTGTCACTCGGTCAAGCCACTGATGTTCAGTTCCTATTTCTGTCTCAACGTGGGAGTCTGTCGATCCTTCGCACCTGGGTTCAGTCGTCTTGTCCGCGCACACCGTGACAGAAGGACACCGTGCCAGAAGTAGATCCAGCAGAGGCTCATCAGTGGCTTTGACATTGGTTGGCTGGAGGCAAGGGTGCCTTCTATTCACAGTGCTTGCCCCAAGGCTACATTCCCAGTTTTCTGAGACTACCTTCCGAGTTTCTCAAGTTCATGCTTTGATCCTCTCTGGACTGGGTTCAAGATTGTCAAAGTTTTCTTGGTCTCCTGTTGCCCTCCAGGTTTCCAAGAACTATTCCATGATCCCGAGTTTGATTCCATGTTCTCAAGTTTTCCAGCCCTGTCTCGAGAGTATCAGGACTCCCCGGTGCCGGCCTTGGGGAGGGAGGTACTGTCATAAGCCCCGTGGGCCTGTGCACCCATATTTGTTAATTGATCTCTTGGCTAGAGACATGTCAAGTTTATTTGGACTGGCATGGTTTTTCAGTGTACTTAAAGCAGAATCCCAATTAGCACTGATCACGGTGTCCTTGTGCGTTCCGCGAATGATTGGTCTCTCGGTGTCGCTCGGTCAAGCCACTGAAGTTAGAATTCCCATGACGAAACTCTTGTTTCTGTCTCAACATGGGAGTCAGTTGTTCTTCCACACCTGGGTTCAGTCATCCATCAGGGGCAATTAACAGAAACCAATGAACCTACCAGTACATTTTTTGGATGTTGTGAGGGGAATCTGGAGGGTCCAAATTTAGGGCAACCCTAACCCATATACTCACAGGGAGAATGTACAACCTCCACTCAACCGACACTTATGAGGAAAGGTTGAGCAAATAGGGCTTTGCTGTTTGGAGTGAAGGAGGACAAGAGGTGACTTAATAAAGATGTATGAGATGATAAGAGGCAGAGATAGAGTGGACAGACGACACCTTTTTCCAGGGCAGCAATACGAGAGAACATACATTTAAGGTAATTGGAGTAAAGAATGGGGCGGGGGGACGTCAGAGGTAGATTTCTGACACAGCGGCGGCTGTGCAGAATGCGTTGCATTGGGTGACGGTAGAGGGAAATGCATTAGGGATATTTTAGACTTTCTTTGATACACATGTATGAAAGAATAATGGAGTGAAGGGCTGATCTTTGAAAAGGTTGAACAGCATACTTTGCTGTGCTGTTTTATGTTCTATGTTCTAACACTGGAGTTCAGGACTGAACCTGAAGTTCTGGGGCAACAAACTGCTGTTCCACTGTGCCATGCATAGAAAGTTTTATTATAGACATAGGAAACCTACAGCACAATACAGGCCCTTCGGCCCACAATGCTGTGCCAAATATGTATGTACTTTAGAAATCTCCTAGGGTTACCCATAGCCCTCTATTTTTCTAAGCTCCATGTACCTATCCAAGAGTACCCACCTCCACCACCATCACTGGCAGCCCATTCCATGCACTCACCACTCTCTGTGTAAAAAAAACTTACCCCTGACATCTCCTCAGTACCTGCTTCCCAGCACCTCTAGCAGATCACCTCTCATCCTCTCATATTATGGAACTGAGAGGAATTCACTTGAACTTTCTGCCATTAGACACAATATTACATCAGCTCTTCAAAGAACTGTATTGACAAAAAATTCTTAATCGGCCATCTGTGAAATTACATGTCAGATAATTTGAGAAAAATGCCTTTTTGCAACACTACTCAACCAATCATTTCTTTTTTCCAAATTTACAGAGACTCTTAGCAGAATAATTCCGATTAAGCATCTTTCTTTTAGAAAAGTACACACAAAAATGCTGAAGGAATTCAGCAGTTCAGGCAGCATCTGCAGAAAGGAATAAAGAATTGGTGTTTCAGGTCAAGATCTAAAAGATATTTTGCTCAACAGACGACGCCATTACGATCACCCTCCACCTGGCCCTAATCCACCTGAACAAAAAAGACACGTACGCTCAAATGCTGTTCATAGACTTCAGTTCAGCATTCAACACAATCATCCCTCAGAAACTGATTGGAAAGCTGGGCCTACTGGGCCTGAACACCTCCCTCTGCAACTGGATACTAGACTTCCAGACTGGGAGACCTCAGTCAGTCCGGATTGGGAGCAGCATCTCCAACACCATCACACTGAGCACGGGGACCCCCCAGGGTTGCGTGCTCAGTCCACTGCTGTTCACTCTGCTGACCCACGACTGTGCTACAACACACAGCTCAAACCACATCATCAAGTTTGCCAATGACATGACCGTGGTGGGTCTCATCAGCAAGAACAACGAGTCAGCTTACAGAGAGGAGTGCAGCGGCTAATGGACTGGTGCAGAGCCAACAACCTGTCTCTGAATGTTTACAAAACAAAAAAGATGGTTGTTGACTTCAGGAGGGCACAGAGTGACCACTCTCCACTGAACATTGTCGGCTCCTCAGTAGAGATCATTAAGGGCACCAAATTTCTTGGTGTTCACCTGGCGGGGAATCTCATCTAGTCCCTCAACACCAGCTCCTTAGCAAAGAAAGCACAGCAGCATCCCTACTTTCTGCGAAGGCTGAGGAAAGTCCATCTCCGCACCCGCCCCCCCCCCCCCCCCCACCCCATCCACATCACATTCTACAGGGGTTGTATTGAGAGCATCCTGAGCAGCTGTATCACTGCCTGGTTTGGAAATTGCACCATCTCAGATCGCAAGACCCTGCAGCGGATAGTGAGGTCAGCTGAGAAGATCATCGGGGTCTCTCTTCCCGCAATTACAGACATTTACACTACATGCTGCATCCGCAAAGCAAACAGCATTATGAGGGACCCCACGCACCCATCATATGAACTCTTCTCCCTCCTGCCGTCTGGGAAAAGGCACCGAAGCATTCAGGCTCTCACGACCAGACTATGTAACAGATTTTTCCTCCAAGCCATCAGATTCCTCAATACCCAGAGCCTGGACTGACACCAACTTACTGCCCTTATCTGTGCCTATTGTCTTGTCTATTATTTATTGTAATGCCTGCACTGTTTTGTGCACTTTATGCAGTCCTAGGTAGGTCTGTTGTCTAGTGTAGTTTTTTTGTCTGTGTTGTTTTTACATAGTGCAGTGTAGTTTTTGTACTGTTTCATGCAGCACCATGGTCCTGAAAAACGATGTCTCATTTTTACTGTGTGCTGTACCAGCAGTTATGATCCAAATGACAATAAAAAGTGACTTGACTTGAAGTGACAGTCCTGTGCTACAGGCGGCACAGAGGCACAGCAGGTGGTGTAGTTGCTTCTCAATCCCAGTGAGCCACATTTGAGATGGGAGTCTGCATTGTGTCCCTGTGACCACACACCCAGGGCTCCATTTAGCTTCCAAATCCGAGAAGAGTGGTAACCTAATTAACTGCAAGTTACCCCTGGTGGTAGGAATTGATGAGTGTTTGGGAGAGAAAGAAAGTTATTTTGAACTGTAACTGCTGTTACGCAGTCACGCAGTCTAACAATTATTGATGCTTTATCAGTTTCTGTGTATTTAATAATCAGTGTTAACCATAAAACCATAAGATAGGAGCAGAATTAGGCCATTCAGCCCATCGCATCTGCTCCTCCATTGCATCATGGCTGATTTATTATACCTCACTATCCCATTCTCCTGCCTTCTCATAACCTTTAACACCCTTACTGATCAAGAATCTATCATTAAACTTCTGCTTTAAATATACCCAGTGATGTGTCTGTCTATAGCAATAAATGCCACAGCACTCTGGCTAAAGCAATTCCCCCTTGTCTCTGTTCTAAAGGGACGTCCTTGTGCCCTCTGGTCCTATACTTCCCCATTATAGGAAACACCTTCTTCAAATCCATTCTATCTCAGTCTTTCAATATTCAATAGGTTTCAAAGAGGTCCCCTATCATTCCTCTATATTCTAGTAAGTACAAGCCCAGAGTCATAAATGTTCCTCATACACTAACCTTTTCAGTCCCGGGATAATTCTCATGAACCAGCTCTGGCCCCTTTCCAACGCCAGCATATCCTGCCATAGATAAGGGGCCCAAAGCTGTTCACACTGCTCCAAGTGTAGTCTGATCAATGCCTTATAAAGTCACAGCATTGCACCCTTAGTTCAGGAAAAGTTATTACTCTGCAACCATCAGGCTCCTGAACTAGTGTGGATAACTTAATTAGCCTCAATGCGGAACTGACTCCACAGCCTATAGGCTCACTTTCAAGGACGTCATAACTCAAGTTCTCAGTATTATTTTTTTTATTATTTTCATGATTCATCTTCTTTTGCATATTGGTTGGTTGGCAATGTTTAGGTAAAGTAAATATTTTCATAAATTCAATTGTATTTCTCTATTTTCCTGCAAATGCCTGCAAGAAAATAAAGCGCAAGGTAGTATATGGTGAAAAATACGTATTTTGATTTTAAAAAATTATTTTGAACATTGACTTGACCTGAGAATCATAGACAACTCTTCCTTTACAAACATGACTAGAGCAGCAACCTGTGCACCAGCAATTTTAATCTGAATAATTTTAGTTCAAATAATTCAGGTATAAAAAGTTAAACATATACTTCCAGAATAACCCAATATTTAATCAGAAATAACATAAACTGAGACAACTGGTAAAATGCTGACGGCTTTCCTGTAATTAAACCAGTGGAGATTACAGGTGAAAAATCAGTTTAAAGTACACAGTAAGTACAAATAAGATTGACAACTGAGATTAGTTTTACAACTGAGTTAAAGCATAATAACCGTGGCAGTTCTGTCAAAACTACTGTCAGGATAATTGTTGTGATAGTGTGGGAACTTGGTGAACAAGCAGCTATGGAAGCTATGAAGGAGCGCGGGGGGCTGGAGATTACCTGAGGCTGACTTATGAGTGATACACACCCAACAACTGATAAATGTGTCTTGGCTGAGGTGAAAGGCAATGGTAAGGGGTCACAAGGCCAGATAACTGAGCAACTCTATCACTGAGCACTGAAGAGATGTCACCCTTCACTGAAGGAATTTGTATCCGATCACATTACCATGAAAGGAAACAATTTGAAGGGACAGATGGGTTGTGAGAAAAAGTATTGGAAATAGGGAATTAAAGAAGAGTAGGGAATATATAAAGAATTTAGGGTAATGATTCAAAATTATCTCAAACTATTTAATTTTAAAGTAATAGCTATTGACAAGAAAGTCTGCATAATCTAGATTGCTGGTGCACTCTTAAAAGAATAAATCACTTATACAAGTTATAGCAATATGTAATCAAATAATAACATCTTCCAACCAGAGAATACCCTACATATTAAACAGCATAGTAAGTCTATTAATAAGCCATCACTGCACATTTTGACACTGATGTTATTATTCTAAATTGCTCATAAATTCAAATTGTAACCTTATTTTGAATTATAACCCCATGAGACATTATGGTAAAAGCAAGTACACAACCAGCATAAAAACGCATTCATGTGAGAAGTCTGTAGTGTTTTCATCTGATTTGGAATCAGATAATTGGTCACAGAGTAGATTTGCGATCTCTGATGGATCTTTAATACACATTTGAGCAACAAATTGGGCCTTTTCGAAGGTCAGTATTTCCAATATTGCAGCAGTCAATAGACTGTTGGACTGTTAAACCTGAAGATATGGTAATGATCTGGAGCTGCATTAGATTCTACATTCTTCTGATTTATGGGTGGGAGTACTACAACATGGCTGAAAGCATTGAAAAGAGTATTGTATCCAAGGGTGAACATGAACACCTTAAATATCCATCTTACACAATAGAAGGAATGTGGGGAACCTTTGCACTCCAGATACCTTTGAAAAATTGAAAACCCCTTCATTCATGATTCAGATATAATTTATTGTATGATGTAATTATTTATGTAAGCAAGAATAATTCCTAACCAAAAAATGAGATGAAACAAAGAAGCACCTGCAGATTTTTAGAGAAACCTTTGATAATTTGTCACGGAACACCTGATCTTCATGTCATTATTGTGCAAACCAAAAGAACAGAAGTAAAATTGCCTCTGTCTTCAATCTGGGACACCTTTGAGGACAAAGCTGTCAATCTGTCTAATTTTGGAGACATGGGAGCTGCCTCTGAGATGTCAGATTTGAAGCAGATTCCCACACCTCAAAGACAATGAACATTTGCCACAATTGCAAAGAATATTGCTACTGAAACAATGCCTGGTGGTCTGACAATAATAGGTAGATTTGTCATGGTCATAAACATGGAACTCTATCTGAGGAAATAATCAGACCTGATGTTTGCCTTATGACTGCTGGTTTGAGACAAAGATATGGACCAAAAAGGGACATTATCTCTGAATTTGGATCTCTATTGCAGAAAGCCCAGAATTAATTATTTTACATGTGGGTTTATAATGTAGTTTGTCTGTCGGAACTGAATCAGAATCTGTAGGAGTAAACTGAAAGATCACACAATGTTGGTGTTCAAAATAATGGGTGATTTATTAGAAACTGGTGCGCACCAGGAAACCAGTCAAAACTGATCAATCAGAGCATGAACTTGGTACAGCTTTTACATTATCAGTTGATGAGATTACTGGTAAAATTACATTTTGATAGCAGAATGGTGATTACAGGAAGACTTAACTAAGTAACAGACTAGGTCCTGATTACAAAATGAAACCCCAGCTCCCAAACGGACAGACTCGGGTCTGCCTCTTTCTGGCCATGCCATACGAAACAACATTATCTTCAGATCTAACAGTAAATTTTACAACAATGGGTGCATTCTATAACATAATTAGTGAAGTTTTTAAAACTTGGATGTTGTTGCTGCGGCATTTGCCAGTGGCTCCCTGTTAGCACATTAGCACAGTCCACATCCCTACTTACCATTTTGTTACCCCTCGCTATTCTTTCCCCTACAGTAGTATCCTTAAGGTCTCAGTGCTGGGAATATTGGTACTGTTACGAATGTGCCACTGCTCTGAGGGGCCGACGGGTGCGGGGTAGCCCCCTCCTTTGTGAGAATCGCAAGATCACTATTAAGTCAGTTCAGGGGACACAGGAAATGAGAGAAAGACATGCAGAATCCACAAAAGGGTTGGGATGAGTCCTGGCCTCCGAAAGGCGGACCCATTGATACCAGCTATTGTCTCTTGGAGACGGACTTGTGTATTGCATCCTGCACGATGCATCGAAGCCCCCCCCAGGCAATGAACCGAGGGGGAGGTTGGTGGAGGGATTGCATCATCCCAACCTGATCGACATCTGCGACCCTGTGAGTCAGGATAAAAAGAGGGTCTGGGGGAACAGCCCCTCAGACGCACCAGAAGAAACGCTAGCGATCCCATAATAGCGAAAGCCGGTGGAAGGCCACGTGCGTCCACTTCCATTTGCCCCAGAATCGGTGGCCTTTGCCACGGAAAAACTGTTTTTAGCTAACAACAGGGAACTCAACTCCCAACGACTCTCGAAGGATTGACATCATAAAAGGAATGGGCAAGTTTTAACCCGTCTTTCTCTCCAACCAAAGGCTGCAGCCTACAGCTTGACTGAACTAAAGTGACTTCTATATTTCCATCGGACAATACATTATCCCCTAGACAACGATAGAGCTATTTCTTATTGATTATTATTATACCCGCGCTTTTAGATTTAGTATTGACGACGTATATTATCTGTGTGTTTGCATTGATATTATTTTTGTGTATTTCTATCAATAAATACTGTTAAAAATAGTACCATCAGACTTCAATGGACCTCTCTATCTTTGCTGGTAAGTGATCCAGTTACGGGGTACGTAACAGTACTTTCAAAGACTCTTTATCTCATGTTCTCGATATTTATTATTAATATTATTTTTTTTCTTTTTGTATTTGCACACTTCGTTGCCTTTTGCACAATGGTTGTTTGTTCATCTTGTACTTACTGTGAATGGCCACAAGAAAATGAATCTCAGGATAGTATATGGTGACATATATGTTCTTTGATAATAAATTTACTTTGAACTTTAAACAATAGTTAATGCTGCTGTCTCCCAGCTCCAGGGACCAAGGTCCGATCTTCACCTTGGGTACTAGCTGTCTGGAGTTTGTATGTTAAAACCATAAGACCATAAGACATAGGGGCAGAATTAGGCCAATCGGCCCATCGAGTCAGTCCACCATTCAATCATGGCTGATCCTTTCTTCCCCTCCTCAGCCCCACTCCGCAGCCTTCTCCTGTATGTTCCCTGCTGGGCACTCCAATTTCTAGTCACACCCCAAATAAGTTTTAAAATGAAATGAAACCCAGCCCATGGTCTACTGGGAACATTCACTCTGCCACCTCCCTGCCCTCCCACCCCACCAATATTTCTCTGACCTATGGACTATCTACAGCAGATATTTCTAAGCAGTAGAGAGATACTGGCAACACCATCTCTGCAAAATCCCCTGAGCTCACAGACAGGATAAGTGAAACAATATCATCATCCTCTCCCAGATGAATGTCCCCCCGGATCCTTTGGGCAGGTAATAGTCAGAATCAGAAACAGGTTTATTAACATTGACATGCATTGTGAATTGTGTTGTTTTGAAGCAGCAGTTCAGTGCAATACATAAAAATAATACTATGTTATGACAGATACAATATTTAAAAAGTAGTGTAAGAAGAGAGCACAAAGTGAGGTAGTGGGTTCATGGTTCATTGAGAAATCTGATGGTAGAGGGGAAGAAGCTGTTCCTAAAACATTGAGGGTGTGGCTTTAGGCTCCTGTGCTATCTCCCTAATGGTAGTAATGAGAAGAGTGCTTGACCTGGATGGTGAGGGTCTTCAACGATTAGATGCAGCCTTCTTGTAGCATCGCCCATTGAAGATGTCCTCAATGGTGGAAAGGCTAGTGTCCATGAAGGAGCTGGCTGAGTTTACAGCCCTCTGCAGCTCTTTCTGTATATTGATGCTTCCATACCATTTGGTGATGCAACCAATTAGAATGCTCTCCACAGTACATCTGTAGAAACTTGCTAGAGCCTTTGGTGACGTACCAAATCTCCTCAAACTCCTAATGAAATATAGCTGCTTGCACAGATTCTTCATAATTGCATGGATATGTTGGGCCCAGGATAGATCTTCAGAGATGTTGACACCCAGGAACTTGAAGCTGCTCACCCTGTCCACTGCTAATCAGTCGATGAAGTGTGGTGTTCTCCCAACTTCTCCTTCCTAAAGTCGCCTGTCTGATGCCTAACAGACAACAGCTTTGTCATAGTCACAAACATGCAATAATATTTGACAAAATAATCAAAGTTGTTTGTTTCGTTTTGAGAGAATATTTACAAATAGATGTTCTCTTTGAAAATTAGTCACTACGTCTGTTAGAGAAGTGTCAATAACATTTACTAAATTATAATTACAACTACTCAAAGCTGGGAAGATGTTGCACTCAATAGGTACACCTGGAGGAAATCTGTTCAAGAGGGAGCTGCACTATACAAAAATGACCTCCGCTGTGCCACAGGGAACATTAGCAGCTGTGAAAGGAGAACCAAAAGACCCAACCACTAACCACAGCTACCACTTACTCTTGACCACTATATCAGAATATATGGATCCCGGATTGGCCCCTACTGTCAACTCATATTCAACTTCAGTAATCACACCACTGCTATATTACACTCAAACCCTGGCATCAAGATTTAATCTTGACAGTGTTATGAATGTACCACAGCTCTGAGGGGCCGAAGGGTGCGGGGGTAGCCCCCTCCTTTGTGAGAATCGCAAGATCACTATTGAGTCAATTCAGGAGACCCAGGAAATGAGAGAAAGACATGCAGAATCCACAAAGCGGTAGAATGTGTCCTGGCCTCCGAAAGGCGGACCCATTGATACCGGCTATTGTCTCTTGGAGACGGACTTGTGTATTGCATCCTGGACGATGCAATCAAAGCCCCAGGAAATGAACCAAGGAGGAGGTTGGTAGAGGGATTGCATCATCCCCAACCTGATTGACACCTGAGACCCTGTGAGTCAGGATAAAAAGAGGGTCTGTGGGAACAGCCCCTCAGACGCACCAGAAGAAACGCTAGCGATCCCGTAATAGCGAAAGCCGGTGGAAGGCCATGTGCGTCCGCTTCCATTTGCCCGGAATCGGTGACCTTTGCCACGGAAAAACGGTTTTTAGCTAACAACGGGGAACTCAACTCTCAACGACTCTTGAAGGATTGACATCATAAACAGAATGGGCAAGTTTTAACCCGTCTCTCTCTCTCTCCAACAATTGCCACACAGGGTCCCCAACGGCTGCAGCCTGTATGAACTGAACGAACTATATATTTTCATCGGACAATTCATTATCCCCTAGACAACGATACAGCTTATTTCTTATTGATTATTATTATACCCGCACTTTTAGATTTAGTATTGACGACGTATATTATCTGTGTGTTTGCATTGATATTATTTTTGTGTATTTCTATCAATAAATACTGTTAAAAATAGTACCATCAGACTTCAACGGACCTCTCTATCTTTGCTGGTAAGTGACCCAGTTACGGGGTACGTAACAACAGATACATCAATGTGACTGGTATCCCAATAGCTTGCTAAAGTTATAAATTTGCATGAACAGAAAAGTGGAGAAACAGTTACATCTTTAATTTTAACTTGAAAATGAACATATTTGGTGCCATCATGTGACACTAGTCCAACAGTTTAGCAAAATCATTTAATTTAAATAGTCTCTATTATAATAGGTAACAGACAGATGCCACGTAATTGGGTTGAACATTTTTAATTATGTATAAGCTGGCTTTTGATATATCTGAGGCTCGCGGCAACTGTACATTCAGTAGCCACTGTATTAGGTGCAGGAAGTACCTAATGTTCTTCTGCTGCTGTAGCCAATCTATTTCAAGGTTTGACTTTTTGTGCATTCAGAGATGCTGTTCTGCACACCACCATTGTAACACATTGTTATTTGTGTTACTGTCACCTTCCTGTCAGCTTGAATAGTCTGACTATTCTCCTCCCACATTTCATCAGGATTGATGAAATGTCTCAGCTTGAAATGCTTCCTGTTTATTCATTTCTATAGATGCTGCCTGACCTGCTGAGTTCCTGCAGCATTTTATGTGTGTTGCTCTGTAATCAGTGAGTAATTGATTCCATATTAGCAAAATAATGGTAGTTGCAGCACAAGTATCCTCTTGAGAGGTAAGGCTTGTTTGTAACAGATACCTTAGAGTTTGCCTTTAGGGTCACTTTAAGGAATCTGATAATACCTTTCACTTCAAAGATTTAAACTAGTTTAAGTTTGATTTAAAGGAGTTATATCCATTTTCTGAGGGCCTCTGTTGGTTGGAGTTGACCATGATATTGCGTTGTAGCTGTCTATGTGATATACAAACCAGGGCAGTACGATAGGGAGAGTAAGCTGTTCCCCATGCAGCAGGCCCCGCCTCTCCATGCAGCAGGCCCCGCCTCTCCATGCAGCAGGCCCCGCCTCTCCGTGCAGCAGGCCCCGCCTCTCCGTGCAGCAGGCCCCGCCTCTCCATGCAGCTGGCATGGCAGAGCCCAGTACAGTTTGGTACCAGTGGTACCAGCGTCGAACTCAACTTTAGGGACTCCAGCTCAGGATTTTTCCTCAGATATCCTCCCAAAGCCTTCTCCGTGTGTGGGTACAGTCACAAGGCAGTGGAAGTTTGGGATCAGAGTTTTTCTTTTCCTAGATAAGCTGCCAACGCCGGCTGATGAGCCCCATCTACCCAAAGCGACTGGTTTTAAGGCGCCAGTAACCTGCTTTTGCCCCTTCTCCTGTCAGTAGAAACGGTTCTGCCAGGCTTGGTAGCTAAGCCACACATGAAAGCCAGGAGCTGGACTTGGTTGTCAGAGGCTATTTGAGACGCACACCTTTGGGAGCATTTAGTGGGTAGTGGGAACTTATCCCCACTACCTTCACAGCTATGACAACTGTAAGCAAACAATCCATTTTCTATGGAGTTCTAATCAATATAGTATCCCCTCAAGTCGTACTGACTGAAAAAGCTTTTGATCAGTTTCTGAGCAACCATCAATTATACCCCCCCCCCATTCAAAGTGCTAGTCACAAAGGTCATACATTATTTTCATTTAGAGATGCAGCATGGTAGCAGGTCCTTTTGCCGCAATGAGCCTGCACTTCCCAATTACATTCCTACGACCAATTAACCTACTAATCTGTATGTCTTTGGAATGTGGGCAGAAAACAGAGCACCCGGAGGAAACCTAGTGGACATGTGAGAATGTAGAAACACTTCACAGACAGTGGCAGAATTAAATCCGGGTCACTGGCGGTGTAATAGCGTTATACCGCTATATATGAGGTTGGGGATGGCATTAAACAGGAAATTAGAAATGCGTGCAATAAAGGAACAGTAGTTATAATGGGTGACTTCAATCTACATATAGATTGGGTGAACCAAATTGGTAAGGGTGCTGAGGAAGAGGATTTCTTGGAATGTATGTGGGATGGTTTTCTGAACCAACATGTCGAGGAACCAACTAAGAGAGCAGGCCATTCTAGATTGGGTATTGAGCAATGAGGAAGGGCTAGTTAGCAATCTTGTCGTGCGAGGCCCCTTGGGTAAGAGTGACCATAATATGGTGGAATCCTTCATTAAGATGGAGAGTGACATAGTTAATTCAGAAACAAAGGTTCTGAACTTAAAGAAGGGTAACAGTGAAGGTATGAGACATGAATTAGCTAAGATAGACTGGCAAATGTTACTTAAAGGGTTGATGGTGGATATGCAATGCAAGCATTTAAAGATCGCATGGATGAACTACAACAATTGTTCATCCCAGTTTGGCAAAAGAATAAACCAGGGAAGGTAGTGCACCCGTGGCTGACAAGGGAAATTAGGAATAGTATCAAGTCCAAAGAAGAAACATATAAATTAGCAAAAAAAGTGGCACACCTGAGGACTGGGAGAAATTCAGAGACCAGCAGAGGAGGACAAAGGGCTTAATTAGGAAAGGGAAAAAAGATTATGAGAGAAAGCTGGCAGGGAACATAAAAACTGACTGTAAAAGCTTTTATAGATACGTGAAAAGAAAAAGATTGGTCAAGACAAATGTAGGTCCTTTACAGTCAGAAACAGGTGAATTGATCATAGGGAACAAGGACATGGCAGACCAATTGAATAACTACTTTGGTTCTGTCTTCACTAAGGAGGACATAAATAATCTTCCAGAAATAGTAGGGGACTGAGGGTCTAGTGAGATGGAGGAACTGAGGGAAATACATATTAGTAGGGAAGTGGTGTTAGGTAAATTGAAGGGATTAAAGGCAGATAAATCCCTAGGGCCAGATGGTCTGCATCCCAGAGTGCTTAAGGAAGTAGCCCAAGAAATAGTGGATGCATTAGTGATAATTTTTCAAAACTCCTTAGATTCTGGATTAGTTCCTGAGGATTGGAGGGTGGCTAATGTAACCCCACTTTTTAAAAAAGGAGGGAGAGAAAAACCGGGGAATTATAGACCGGTTAGTCTGACATCAGTGGTGGGGAAAATGCTAGAGTCGGTTATCAAAGATGTGATAACAGCACATTTGGAAAGAGGTGAAATCATCGGACAAAGTCAGCATGGATTTGTGAAAGGGAAATCATGTCTGACGAATCTTATAGAATTTTTTGAAGATGTAACTAGTAGAGTGGATAGGGGAGAGCCAGTGGATGTGGTATATTTAGATTTTCAAAAGGCTTTTGACAAGGTCCCACACAGGAGATTAGTGTGCAAACTTAAAGCACATGGTATTGGGGGCATGGTATTGATGTGGATAGAGAATTGGCTGGCAGACAGGAAGCAAAGAGTGGGAGTAAACGGGACCTTTTCAGAATGGCAGGCAGTGACTAGCGGGTTACCGCTATATTTGTTTACAATATATATTAATGATTTAGATGAGGGAATTAAATGCAGCATCTCCAAGTTTGCGGATGACACGAAGCTGGGTGGCGGTGTTAGCTGTGAGGAGGATGCTAAGAGGATGCAGGGTGACTTGGATAGGTTAGGTGAGTGGGCAAATTCATGGCAGATGCAATTTAATGTGGATAAATGTGAGGTTATCCACTTTGGTTGCAAGAACAGGAAAATAGATTATTATCTGAAAGGTGGCCAATTAGGAAAAGGGGAGGTGCAACGAGACCTGGGTGTCATTGTACACCAGTCATTGAAGGTGGGCATGCAGGTACAGCAAGCGGTGAAAAAGGCAAATGGTATGTTGGCATTCATAGCAAAAGGATTTGAGTACAGGAGCAGGGAGGTTCTACTGCAGTTGTACAAGGCCTTGGTGAGACCGCACCTAGAGTATTGTGTGCAGTTTTGGTCCCCTAATCTGAGGAAAGACATTTTTGCCATAGAGGGAGTACAGAGAAGCTTCATCAAATTGATTCCTGGGATGGCAGGACTTTCATATGAAGAAAGACTGGATCGACTAGGCTTATACTCACTGGAATTTAGAAGACTGAGGGGGGATCTTATTGAAACGTATAAAATTCTAAAGGGATTCGACAGGCTAGATGCAGGAAGATTGTTTCCGATGTTGGGGAAGTCCAGAACGAGGGGTCACAGTTTAAGGATAAAGGGGAAGCCTTTTAGGACCTAGATGTGGAAAAACTTCTTCACACAGAGAGTGGTGAATCTGTGGAATTCTCTGCCACAGGAAACAGTTGAGGCCAATTCATTGGCTATATTTAAGAGGAAGTTAGATATGGCCCTTGTGGCTAAAGGGATCAGGGGGCATGGAGAGAAAGCAGGTACAGGGTTCTGAGTTGGATGTTCAGCCATGATCATACTGAAAGGCAGTGCAGGCTCGAAGGGCCAAATGGCCTACTCCTGCACCTATTTTCTATGTTTCTATGTTTCTATACCAACTACTGTGATACTGTGCCGCCCTTAAATGTACAGTTCTATTGTTCAGCAAATAAATGGTGTTACAGATGGTTTGTCTAGTTTTGGAATTTGTCTCTGTTTCAATCGAACTGAGGGGGGAGTGGATGGAAGAGTATGAGGCATGGATGGGTAACACTTATGCCACAGAAGTGCCAGTCAATGACCACTTTGTCTTTGTCCTTTTGTCCCAATGGACAATGGGCCAAAGACAGTATCTAACCACCTACCCTTTGCATTGTCATTGCCAATTCACCCTTCACTCAAGCCAGTTCTGGAGTTGTTAGATACATGGGTTATGAAAGAAAAAATGGCTGAAGTCACTTAGCACTTTAGTGCAAGGGTGTTTATTAGGTGCATAAAGAATCAAACTTACAAAAATTAGCAAAAATAGTGAAAAGAAAATGTCAATATTTACAAAAAGATATCTACCAGAAGACACTATTTTTGTCCAGGGTGAACTCATGGCAGCCCTGATCTCTCTCTTATTTAGGGCAATGAGCCGTGTTTTATTAAGCACCAATACAAACCATCTTTAATTACCCACAAAGTTAACTTAAGACTGCACATGAATTAGAATATGATGCACTGCACAATGTAGTTACAATCATGTTACAAAATAAACAGAACTGTCTACCTTAAATACAGCATACAAACAACATATACATATTTACACACCTCATTACTAAAGAAATGGAGTATGGTAGGAAAGGCACCATAAAGCCAACCCAGACACATCAGCTCAGTGTAGGACCATTATGAGAATATATCATTGAAGACATTGAAGTTCATATACTCAACGCAATGACAGCGGAATAACAAGGCGATGTTTGTGTGTGCATGTGCGTGTGTGAGGCATGCGTTTACCAAGCGCTCTCCGTCATAGCAGTGATTCAGCAGCAAAAACAATCAAAAGCCTGGTATACTGTGGTGAATGACTCACTTTCTGATAGTTAAAACTTATCCATCATCTACGAGCTACAAATGCGAAGTGTGATGGGATGCTCTTCAATTGGCTGAATGCAGCTCCAAAAAAACCAAAGCTGAACACCATCGGGGACAAATCAGCTTGCATGATTAGGACTGAATTGAGAGTTCCACACCAAACTTCCAAGCAATATTCATGTACATTTGATCCTACATTAAATGTATTCACTTTGGAGCTTGATTGATTTTAAATATTGCATTTGTTATGAGAACCATATTTTTCAGCTGTGTTGTATTTTGTCTTTTTTTCATTTTCTTCTTTCATTACTCTTTTTGTTAAAAAGACCTCTGCTTTCATTAAGGCCATAAGAAAATGGGGGGAAAAAATGGTCCATTTCGACCCTCATACCAGTTCACCAATAAACTCATGGTGATTCTGTGCATCTAGGACCTTTTCTTGCCCCACATCTGACAATCAGAACTTTCCTTTATAACTGTGGTGATTTTAAACATGAAGTTATTTGAGATATCAAACCTCTCAATGTTTGATATCATCTGTGGTTTAAGAACAGGAATGGGAAGAGACCTCTGGAATTCATTCTGTCATCCTATAATTTACAGTTATTCTGCATCTCATCTCTATTTAGTTGAGGGAGACAATTTCCAAAGAGAATATTGTACTCAAGATCTCATAGATAGATAGATAGATAGATAGATACTTTATTCATCCCCATGGGGAAATTCAACATTTTTTCCAATGTCCCATACACTTGTTGTAGCAAAACTAATTACATACAATACTTAACTCAGTAAAATATGATATGCATCTAAATCACTCTCTCAAAAAGCATTAATAATAGCTTTTAAAAAGTTCTTAAGTAGTTTACTTAAATACATTAAATACAATCAACCCCGGCACTTTAACATATCTTACTCCTGGCGGTTGAATTGTAAAGCCTAATGGCATTGGGGAGTATTGACCTCTTCATCCTGTCTGAGGAGCATTGCATCGATAGCAACCTGTCGCTGAAACTGCTTCTCTGTCTCTGGATGGTGCTATGTAGAGGATGTTCAGGGTTTTCCATAATTGACCGTAGCCTACTCAGCGCCCTTCGCTCAGCTACCGATGTTATACTCTCCAGTACTTTGCCCACGACAGAGCCTTCCTTCCTTACCAGCTTATTAAGACGTGAGGCGTCCCTCTTCTTAATGCTGCCTCCCCAACACGCCACCACAAAGAAGAGGGCGCTCTCCACAACTGACCTATAGAACATTTTCAGCATCTCACTACAGACATTATACCCTTCTCAACTTTCACTGGAGCGTGACATTCATGAAGTCCAACTGGCAGTGTGGAAAATTGCAACATTCCCCTTTAATTCAAAGAGGGTCGGCAACTATTCTGACAGGGTGTCTGGACTCCAATGCAACACTGAACCAGCTGACATTTCTTTGTCTATTTCATCTTCACCGGTCAGTTGGGACGGCTTTGTACAACTCATCATGAAATGAACTTCTGTGCAGCAGAGGGAGAGTGTGCAAGCTCCTTCAGCCCTGATCGAAAAGCCACAGAACCTGGGCCTCTGTACCATCCTCTGCAACTGGATCCTTGACTTCACAAATGGAAGATCAATCTTTGTGGATTGGTGATAACATCTCCTGCTCACTGATGATCAACACTGATACACCTCAGGAATGTGTGCTTAGCCCACTGCTCCACTCTATACCCATGACTGTGTGGCCAAGCATAGCTCAAATGCCACCTATAAATTTGTTGATGATACAATCATTGTTGGCAGAATCTCAGATGGAGATGACAGGGTGAACAAGAGTGAGATACACCAGCTAGTTGAGTGGTGTTGCAGCAACAACCTTGCACTCAACTTCAGCAAAACCAATTGTGGACTACAGAAAGGATAGGTCGAGGAAACACGAATCAATCCTCAAACAGGGATCAGAAGTGGAGAGAGTGAGCAATTTCAATTCCTGGGGGTCAATATCTCTGAGGATCTAACCTGGTCCCAACATAGCAGTGCAGCTACAAAGAAAGCCAGACAGTGACTATATTTCATTAGGAGTTTGAGGAGATTTGGTTTGTCACTTAAACCACTTAAAAACTTCTATAGATGTACCATGGACAGCATTCTGACAGGCCGCATCACCGTCTGATATGCGGGGGTAGGGGGCTACTGCAAGGTTCGAAAGAAGCTACAGAAAGCTGCAAATTTAATCAGCTCCATCATGCGTACTAGCCTCCGTAATATTTAAGACATCTTCAAGGAGCGGTGCCTCAGAAAGCTGGTGACCATTGTTAAGGACCCCTATCACTCAGGACATGCCCTCTTCACATTGCTGCCATCAGTAAGGGGTACAGAAGCCTGAAGGACACACTCAGTGATTTAGGAACAGCTTCTTCCCTTCTATCATCTGATTTCTAAGTGGACATTGAACCCATGAACACTACCTCACTTTTTTATTATTTCTGTTTTTGCACCACTATTTTTAATGTAACTATTTATATACAATACATCATTTTTTCCTATATTTATCATGTATTGCATTATACTGCTGCTGCTAACAGATTTTACAACGTATGCTGGTGATATTAAACCTGATTCTGATTCTCTGCACATACAGTACAAGAGCTCAACATTGAAGTAGGCTGCTGGAAGATTAGGAAGCAGCTTGATTCAATGTGCCGCATTAATGCTACAGTGCTCACTTAGCAGATCGTGAATTTTTGGAATGCTTTACCCAAACAGCTGTGGACACCGAGTTATTAAACATTGAAGGTGAGGAAGGTAGATTTGTTGAACCTTTGCACAGTTATGGTGATTGGGCATGTTAGTGAGTCCAAAGGTCAGATCGGGCACGGACATGTTGAATGGCAGAGGAGGCATGAGGGCCCAGATGACCCATTCCTCCCCTATTTAGAGTCATGGAGTCACAGAGTCATAGAAAAGTGCAGCACAGAAATAGTCCCTTTGGCCCATCTAGTCCATGCCAAACCATTTAAACTACCTGCTCCCATTGACCTGCATCCTGACCATAGTCTTATATACCCCTACCATCCATGTACCTAACCAAACTTCTCTTAAACATTGAAATCAAGCTCACATGCACACTTGCTGCTGATTTCACACTCTCAAGACCCTCTGAGTGAATAAGTTTCCCTTCATGTTCCCCTTAAACTTTACTCCTTTCATCCTTAACCCTCCAGTTGGATTCACACTCAATCTCAGTGGAAAAAGCCTGCTTATATTTACCCTATCTACACCTCTCATAATTTTTTATACCTCTAACAAAGCTCCCCTCAATCTTATATGTTCTAAAGAATAAAGTCCTAACCTATTTGATCTTTCCTTATAGCTTAGGTCCTCTAGTCCCAAGTTATTCTCGCGTTCTTACCTAGCAGTAAACTGAAAGTTGCATCACTTTCCAAATCTGTAGAAGTGCTGTAACAGATTTAACAGAGCTGAGCTAAAATGAATGCTAAAGACCCAAGGAATATTGGATGCCTGAAAGATTACTGATGCATTAGGGCTAGGGTTAGGTTTAGACCATCAGATTGCAAGACATGGGGACAGAATTAGGCCATTCAGCCTATTGGCTCTGCTCCACCATTTCGACATGGCTGATTTCTCCTGACCTCTCCTCATTCTCCTGATGTGTGTACGTAGTGAGAAAGCACAACCTTTCTAGACATTTGAGGTAGTTAATTCCTTAAGACTGGAAGCAGTGCTGTGGCTGTGTGAGCTCTCCCTCAAATACTGCTATGAAATGAATGATAAGGAAACAGAGAGTGAACTTAATGACCTTTTACAAGTGAAAACGTGCTTGCAGCATACCAGCAGCATATATAATGAAGACATGGTTTGCAGCGTACAGGTGATAAACATCTAAATCCCCATTATGCATTCCCAGCTTTTTCAGCAACAGCAGTACTGAGGATGAAAATTTCTCAAATTGCACATTTTATTAGAAAGAAAATATTTAATCTCTCAACTGCCCTCAACCCCGTTTAAATTAAGGAACGTCTCTTGTGCAAATATTTATTTATAAAATAAGATTTTGCAACTATCAAGAAACCATCTCAGTGGCTAACTTAAGGCTATTTGACATTTGCAGTCAAAACTGCTGATTGTTTTGTAAAGTAGATCCTCTGGTGCAATGGGAAAACATGGCTGCTAGATCTATGATGCCCTGCTCCCATAATTATGAAACCAAAGAGTGAACGTACAGTTTAAAATAAGGCAGGTCACCAACCCATTGACCTTTGTCAATTATTACAGTCACCATGAAGAAGTGTGACATGCTGCCCCGCACTGAAACAAAGATGAGCTGTTTACCTTTAACTAGTTCAGTATATCAGCCAATGAGGCAAGATTTTTCCATTGCAGAAACTTTAAAGCAGTTTTGAAGAGCTTGAATAACCGATGCACTTAACTCTTAAATTGGTGATATAACATGAAACAAAAATAGTCTTTATTCAGTGATGCCGCATTCTCAAGATAGGGAGAGGAAATGGGGATCATAGGTCAAGAGGCTGGATGTCTGAAGTGCACTTCCTCTTCCTCTAATACTTGTGTAGGATTACAGATGGAACAACACATCATCAGTAGGATACAATTAACCTAACTCATGACCTAATTTCAGCACATTACCTAGAGCACTCGTAGAAGGCCTTAGGGGACATCGCTATCTTTGCACTCACGATACACCATAATGGGACATGCAATGTCCTTCCTACAGTACATGCTCTTTTTAACTTTTGCTAATTCTTCTTTATTAGCTAAATGTCACTTATTATATAACACAGCTCATTCATTTGGATTCTTTTCAGACCTGGCTTGTGCTTGGAGGTAGCCTGTGTTTCACAATGGAAAAGTAACTGTAAATTTGATTCTGGCCTAGGCGTTGCATTAAGACCATAAGACATAGAAGCAGAATAAAACCTTTCAGCTCTGCCGTTCCATCATGGCTGATTTATATTCCCTCTTAATCCTGTCCTCCTGCTTTCTCCTGGTAACCATTGACACCCTTACTAATCAATGAATTCCACAGATTCACTGGCCTCTGGCTAAAGAAATTCCTCTTTTTCTCTGAGGTTGTGCCCTCTGATCCTAGACTGCCCTACTATAGGAAACATCCTCTCCACATCCACTCAATATTCAATAGTTTTGAAAGAGATCCCCCTTATTCTTCTACTCTCCAGCACATACAGGTCCAGATCCATTAAATGCTCTTCATATGTTAACCTTTTCATTCCTGGGATCTTTCTCATGAACCTCATCTGGAGCCTCTCCAATACCAGCCTGTCCTTTCTTAGATAATGGGTCCAAAACTGCTCTCAATACTCCCAAGTGTGGTCTGACCAATGCTTTATAAAGCCTCAGCATGGCACCTTTGCTTTTATATTCTAGTCCTCTCAAAATGAATGCTAACATTGCATTTGCCTTCCTCACCACCGACTCAACCTGCAAGCTAACCTTTAGGGAATCCTGCCTCTTTTACCTTCTTTTGATATTTCTGTGTAAGACTTTCTGAAAAGCACAACAATCAGCAAATCTACATTCAAACAGAACTGCAGATTTTTCCTCCTATCGCCACATTTTTCATTGTCTTCCAAATGCAGGCAAAGAGATAGCTCCTGTGTTTGCCATTTCTATGACCTTGGCATTTACCGAGCTGTTATGAAAGTTCCTCCCTTCCTCTTCATCTGTTACTAAACTTAACTAACAATTCTTCATATATATTATAATTCAGCACCCAGCTCTAATGAAATTGATTTAATAATCATTGACAGGGTTGTGAGTAGTGGAGGACATACCAAGTGTCCCTTTGCTTGTAGGACGTGGCACTTCTTATTCAAGTAATTAAAAAAAGCTCGATTCACCTCTCTAGGGGTGATAAATATAAATGCCATTCAGACAGAGGGATATGCCCAGTAATTTGTTCCAATCTTTAACACACACTCTCTTCCCTTCCCTCTTTGCTTAATATAAATGAGACTAAACAATGAAGGCGTGATTTAATTTGCTGGTCATATAAAAGTCTGTATTATATATGTTTATTAATCAGCTTGCTGGAATGATTATTTTCATCTGTCAGAAGTAAAGACCGCCCAACCAAGCAAAAGACCTGATTTACTTTTTCTCTGGTGTGTAACTAGAAAGCATAATGGAACACATGGAAATGAAGTGGGGGGAATCCACTTTCTTAACTTTCAGTTGAGAATTGAACTTGAAATTATGTTATTTTGTTCTGGGTTAGGAAATAGCCATGGGCTGAACTGTGATGGCTATTGATCACAGTTCCAAAGGTGTAGGCAGCATTCAACCACGCTAAAATAATTCCACTATGTTAGGTACACCTGTGCACCTGCTCGGTAATGCAAATATCTAATCAATAATACAGCAGCAACTCAATGCATAAGCAAGGGCAGACATGATCAAGAGGTTCAGTTATCATAGAGACCAAACATCAGAATGGGGAAGAAATGTGATCTAAGTGACTTTGATCGTGGAATGATTGTTGGTGCTAGATGGAATGGTTTGTGTCTCTCAGAAATCTCTGAACTCCCAAGTCCTTCTCTCACAACAGTCTCTAGAGTTTACAGAGAATGGTGTGGAAAGCAAAAAACATCAAGTGGGCAACAGTCCTGTGGGCAAAAATGTCCTGTTAATGAGAGAGGTCTGAGCCACACTGGTTCAAGCTGACAGGAAGGCAACGGTAACTTAAATAACCACACGTTACAACAGGGGTGTGCGAAAGAGAATCCCTGAACACACAACATATCAAACCTTGAACTAGATGGGCTACTGCAGCAGAAGATCATGAACTTACACTCATTGGCCACTTCATTCAGTACAAGAGGGTACAGTGGTCACTGAGTATACAAAATGTGTGCTGTGAGTCAGCATGCCACTGTAGTTAGATAGGAACTGATGGCTTATAAAATACTAAAATAATAAACTTTTTGAAGTTCCTCAACTTAAATCATTCATGCACTTACCTGGACTTAGGAATCTTTTCTCACAAGGTCAGTAATCCTATTCCAATGAATGAGGTTACCCTCTGTTCATCAGCCAGCCTTGGCATTAAACAGAGGAATGGCACATATTGTGTGTTGGTGTTCTACAGATGGACTCACTAGTAAGTCTAGGAGCAGAGCAGGACGTGGGTACATTGCCCTTTAACCTGCAGGTCATTTTGGACTTACATATTTGACCAAACATGCTTAGCAGTGGGAAACATTCTGAGCCATGAGAGACTGGTAACTACTCATAGCCACGTTGAACCATCGTCTGTGACTCAGCTCCTTTTGGCCCAGTAATTCAGTAAAGGGAGGGAATTTGTTGAAAGGAACAAGGACAACATATTTTGGATGAAAATCACAAGCAAAAGTGGGACCTATAATAGGCCCACTAAGGAGATAAGACCTCTCAGGTGAGCTGGCATAACAATATTACAAAAAAACTTCCTTTAGTGTTCTGCAGATATTAGAGCTCTCTATCAAGGTGCACTTTAAAGATTTTGGTGGATTAGCCCTAGGAAATCACTTTTATTACTCAGTCAGATCTTACTACTGTTGCTTGGTGCTCAGATTTACTACACAGGATTTGGCCAGATGCAGAGGACAAAACCCGCTGGCCTCTAATCCCTCACATTTGTCAAACACAGAGTGTTTAAAATGTCAAAATAAACACTTTAAAATATTTTTAATGAAAATAAATTCAAGGGAAAACAAATAAAAGCATGATGAAATAATTAGGAGTATGGACAATTTTTTTGTTCATTATCTTCTTATCTGTGGGTATAAAGTTATCATTCTTCCCCCAAGCTACCACAGGATAAATACGAAGCTTGGACTTCACGTTTGTCTTTTCCTCTTGTAGCTCACAGACATAGTGTCTTCATCACTCACAGAAGTGGCAGTCTCAGAGTTTGGATCACACTATATATTCATACCAAAATCAACTGGACTGTTACCTATTTGTAAACTGACCAATGTTCCCTCTAATTTGTAATGACCAGCAATCGCAAAAATCTAGTGCTGTGCAACTTTGTGCCCAGTGACAACGTGTGCGCACTGAATAACTTCTTCAATAAAAACAGTATAAATAAGCCAATTGTAAAATCTGCAGACAAAATATCGCGAACTCCATGCTGTCACACCATCTGCATCAGAAACAGGAAAAGGAAATGTGATTCTGCATGATCGTGAAATAACATGTTAACAAGGTAGAGGGTGACAACCTTTTGTGCGCAGTTTAAATTCCTTTGTGTGCTAGTAGCAAAAGATATGTGCACATGCACACGCCCACACTTTAGAGAGAATATTGAAACTGACTATAGTTTGATATGTGCACATGTTAAGTGATATTAATTATAATATTTAGATAGTTCAACATTTGCAGCAATTTCACAATAATAAAATCACTGAGCTTAGCACCTGGAAAGAGAGGCAAGCTACTATGGTAACTTGAAGGCACAGTGAGGATGCCACAAAAGTGTTCAAATAACAGGTGAAATTTGCTGGCTAACTGTACCAATCAAAACCATCTGAACCGAAGGTTATGGGTTTGTGTTCTACCTGAGAAGGTGAACGGTATATTAAGAATTGTGCATTCGGGGATTGACCCCCTTTCTTGTCACTTCCTTATCACATCACTTCCTCTACTCATTTAATTGGATGTAAATTATCCCTCAGTAATACCTAAAGAGGAGAGGGTTTTCCGTACAACTATCACCTAATCAAAACAACACCATCAAAAAGAAAGATCATTTGCTCGATAGTGAAATTTTCCTTTTGTTGATTATATTACAACACCTTTAAGATAATTATTTGGGAGTGAAACATAGATTGATGGCTTGAAGTTGAAAAACAATGATACATATTTGAGCATTTTCTTTTTTTTTAAATCTCAAAACATGAAGGAATAAAAAAAAAGAAATAAATACAGGAGATATGCGTCCCGCACAAATTTCCTTTCTGTAGAAACTAATAGATGGGAAAATTGGATAAGGAGCAGTTAATAGATCTGCTATCATACAGCTCAGTCTCCACCTTTAGAGTTACCTGTGTATAGATCCCAATTCCTCCCAATGGCATTCCAACTTCCTCTAACGAGCCAAAGCTATGTTGGTTACTGCAAATTGCCCCTGGAGTGGGTAGTCTGCTGGAGAATGGGTTTGATAAGAACTTGGTAGGAATGTGAAAGAATTGCTGTTGAAATAGATGGTCTGCCGTTGAATTGGTTGGATAAGAACTTGATGTGAATGTGAAAGAGAATAGGTTAAATGGGAAAATAAGTAGAAAATAGGATAAATGAGATTGCTCTGGGAGACAGTGTAGACTTGATGTGCTGAAGAGCCCCTTCTATTTCACCAATTTCCCTCACAATCTGCATGAGAAATGGCATGATCACGCATTATTCTGATATGAAAATTGTATCAGATTTTCAAAGGTACAACAATGTTTAATGCCATTGCTCACTGCTGCTTTGACATCCATTGAAAGTGTATTAATGTCCATCACCAGTGAAAATGAATGGATGTGAAAACAGTAGTCCCATTACTAAACGGTGGCGGGGCTAAAAGATGAAACATTTCATGTATATTTGAACCTAATGATGTCAGGGAAAGAGATAGGTACAGGAGCCCCATATTACAGGTTTTTAATTTGACATTCCCATCTTTTATGATTGTCCATTTTTTTTGCATTTTCCACTTTACCAAGATTTTTAAAGATAATGCTATAGATGAATAGATATCTAAATGCTCAAAGTTCAAAGTAAATTCATTATTAACGTATATATATATGCCACCATATACAACCCTGAGATTTATTTTCTTGCATGCATACTTAATAAATCTATAGAATAATAACCATAGCAGAATCAATGAAAGACCACCCAACTGGGGCATTCAATGATGTGAGGCATTTTCATTTTGTTCCGTCTATCTAAGTCTTGACTTATTCTATATCCTTCTCCTGCACAAGTCAGAGGGTTGCCACTTACTCAGTATTACATACATGTCTGTAAATTAGAGTAATCTACTAATCATCCAGTTGTCCACAATGTGCAGAACTTCATTCATTCACAATCTGCAGAGAAATCAGTCCACAAAAGAAGCTACTTAATTTTTGTGGTGTGACTACCAGTGTCTCCCAAAGAGAGTAAGGGCAACTTAATATGTGCTGATGATACAACCATTGTTTGCAGAATTTTAGAGGTGATGAGATGGCGTACGGGAGCAAAATATATCAGCTAGTTGAATGGTGTCATAGCAACAACCTTGTACTCAATGTCAGTAAGACCAAGGAACTGAATGTGGACTTCAGAAAGGGTAAGATCAGGGAGAACACACTAGTCCTCATAGAGGGATCAGAAGTGGAGGGAGAGTGAGCAATTTCAAGTTCATGGGTGCCAATATCTCTGAACATATTGACACAGCTACAAAGAAGGCACAACAGTGGCTAGATTTCATTAGAATTTGAGGAGATTTGGTATGTCACCAAAAACACTTGCAAATTTCTACTGATGTACCGTGGAAAGCATCCTAACTGGCTGCATCACCATCTGGTATGGTGGGGGGGGGGGGGGGGGCACAGGATCAAAATAAGCTGCAGAGAGTTGTAAACTTAGTCAGCTCCATCATGGGCACTAGCCTTCTTAGTATTCAGGACATCTTAAAGGAGCAATGCCATAAAATGATGTCCATCATTAAGAATCCCCATCACCCAGGTAAAGCTTTGTTCTCATAGTTCCCATCAGGAAGGAGATACAAAAGCCTGAAGGCACACACTCAACAAATCAGGAACAGCTTCCTCTCCTCTGCCATCTAATTTCACTACTTTTTTTATTTCTATTTTTGTGCTACTTATTAAACCTGATTCTGATTCTGATATTTTGCATTGTAGTCAATAGCAAACCCAGAAATGCTATTAAAAAAGTAACATTCTAATGGCAGCCTTGGTAAAATAGCAAAGTTCAAAGTTCAAAGCAAATGTATTATCAAAGAACATATATGTCACCATATACAACCCTGAGATTTCATTTTCTTGCATGATAGGTATCTACAGCACAATCGCATTCTTGTTAGGAATTAACGAGGTAGAAGTGTGTTCATGTGCCTCGAACTGTAAACCCAACATAATGAAAATAAGAGGGACACAGGAGATTGCAGATGCTGCAGTCTGGAAAAACACATAAAACGCTGGAGGAACTTAGTGAGCCCAGATGAAGGGTCTTGACCTGAAACATAAACAGTCCATTTCCCTCCAAAGATGTTGCCTGACCTGTTGAGTTGCTCCAACATTTTGTATGGTGTTAATAATAAAAGTTAACTTTTACTAACTTCAAAAACCATTGTGATTTAAATAATATAGAATTTATAGTATGAGGCAGGACATTCACTCCAATTGGTTTCTTCTGGGAAATATGCTAATCATCAGTCATCTCCCATCTTCCTGCCTTCCTATTGACTAAGAATGTGCAAATTTGTCACCTTTATTCTCTATAAAATACAAAGCTGTGAAAATAGGCAACTCTGGCTACTGGGGAAGAAATACAGAAATATTACAGATGAAGTCTTCATCAGAAATGATCAGCACTAGAGGCCATCCACTGGGATAAATGAAACCCAGGCTGTTATATACAGAAATGTTGGTGTATGTATAAGAAGCAAGTGTACCTTGGGATATGATTTTAGATACATTGTTGTCAAAGCCACTTAGGAATTGACTGTTTTTGGTAAAGGATAGTTTGTTGGTAAGTCTCTCTCTGTTATTTCCTACATAAAGCTGTAGCAAGTTAAAGCCAATAGGTAGTAATTGAAGGTTTTTTTTTACATCTTCACAATACTATAGTAATCTCATTTATTCTCTTGCCTTTAACCTGTTCTTTCTTTTTATGTGCTACACCATTAAGCAGTTGGACTTTTGATAAAAATCTAAGACATTGTGCATAGAAACTAGGGGTGCAAAACAGAGCATTTAAGGCTAAATATTAGAGTAAGGTTGAGTGACAAACATTGGTTACAACAGTCCCCTTACTCTGAGAAATAGAGCTCTGGATCTTCTAAATCCATCTGTGGACAGTCCTTGGTTTATAACTTAACTCTAACTGTGGTTGGCAATCCACATTCTTGTGTTTAAGTGACTGAAGAAGAATTTGTACCCTCTACTTCCTGGTTCAGAAGCAAGGCTTCTGAGCACTCTGTGATTGCCTAGTACACATTAGTTATGACAACACCAGTCACATTATATTTTTGTATATTTAACTATACGTTGTATATCCACTTTATGTAAACATGTATATCTATGGAATATTTTTGCCATTATCTGCTAATATTATTTTATGTGCTATATGTAACATATATCGTGTGTTATGCAATTTGGTTCCAGAGGAACCTTGTTTGATTTAGCTCCATACGTGTGCACTGTTGAAGAACAGTAAACTTGAACTTGAACTTAATAATGAGCAACAACTGATACCTTCAAAAACTTTACGTCATTTAAGGAGGAAGTTCTACAAGTACATTTCATTTCTGGAATAAGTATTATTACTGCTAGGCGAGCAATTGACATTTCATTCTACTGGCAGGAAATTAGTGGTAGATACATCCTTTAAATGAATCATCAAAAGTTAATGCACACGGTGATGTGGCATTGTCACTTGTTTGTACTATGGTAATTGCCTGCATTGTGTTTGCAAATATGGTGAGTATATTTATAAAGAATTGCCTTGATGTAATCTGAAATGGAATATTCATGTACTTTTGTCACTGGCAAATCTGTTGTGCATTAGCAAAATATTCTATTTTTGTTACAGGCATCTGCAGTGCTTTACTTTTATCTTCTGGTTCCTTAGAGTAACTGTGATGCTCTGAGCTATTCTGACCATTTAGCAGCAAGATACAAGGGTCCTGAATTGCTATAGCCAGGGGTGGGAATGGGGGCAAGCTCCCACTACCTATTAAATGTTCCCAATGGCGTGCGCCTCAAATAGCCTCTGATAACCAAGTCCAGCTCCTGGCCCTTCACGTGTGGCTTAGCTACTAAGACCAGCATAAGTGTTTCTACTGACAGGAGAAGGGGCAAAGGTGGGTTACTGGTGCCTTAAAACCAGTCGGTTTGGGCAGATGGGGCTTGTCAGCCATGGTTGGCAGCTCATCTAGGACAAGGAAGACTTTGATCTTAAGCTTCCACTGCCTTGCGGCTATACCCACTCACGGGGAAGGCTGTGGGAGTAAACCCTGAGGGGAAAAGTCCAAAGCTAGAGTCCCTAAGGCAGTCCGACTTGGAGTCCAATGCTGATTGGCAACCCTGACACACTTCTGGTACCAAACTGTATCGGTCTCTGCCGTTCCTTTGAATTCACTAAATGCATGGAAAGGGGAAGCTTGCTGTACATATTGTACTGCCCAGACTTGCAAATCTAGGTAGCTTGGACACAATATCCATGGTCAACTCTGACTGAGGGAGCCTCAAACAAGGCTTTCTCATATGTCCTAATGAGAATACCACCCTGAAGGGTGCACTGAAACGGAGACCATTTTGGTCCAGGTACCTGCCCATCAAAACTGCAAGAACTCAGACATTAAGTGCAGGGTGCTGGGTATTTTTGAGCTTGGAAACATGCCACCTAGTGCCTCTCTCCTGAACTGGGGCTTGGGGCGAACTGGTGGGACAGCCCTTGGAGCCTTGCACTTCGGAGAGTTGCCAGCTACGGAGACTGTGCGGGTGAACATGCCGGCCACGGAGATTGTTTGGTCTGGGGAAGCTGGCCATGAACTGCTGCTGGGATACTGGCTCTACTGAAGCAACAGGAAAATACCACAGCTCAGAGTATAATTCAATTTAATGTTTAATTTAACGTAACGATACAGCATGGTAACGGGCCCTTCCAGCCCAACAAGCCCACAATGCTCAATTGCCCCCATGGGACCAATTAACTCATATGTTTTTGTGGGAGGAAACCAGAGCACCTGGAGGAAACACACATGGTCAAGGAGAGAAGGTACAAATGTGGTTCAAATTCTCTCACCACACTCTGTGGGGAAATGATGTCATTGCATGCATCTGCGATAATGGGATTTGCATCAGAAGATGATATGAAGCACTCAATTGAGTATCCTGATCAACACACTCAAAGTCCAGAGATGCTGCCTGACCTGCTGACTTCCTCCAGCACTTTGTGTGTGTTTGCTCAAGATTTCCAGCATTTGCAGAACCTTTTGTGTTTCTGAATATCCTGATTATCATGATTGATTAAGAATTAGTCCACTATGATATTTATGCCAATTTAAATTTAACTTTTAATTATATGACTCTGAAGGAGTCAACACATTGCTGCTGCACCACTGACAAGATGGTGATAGAAATTTCTTTGCAAACCCTAAATGTTTATATCAGGGTTTATGTGATAACACAGTGAATTACACTATAGAGAAATAAATATTATAACATAGAACATAGAAAAGCTGAAGCACAATGCAGGCCCTTCGGCCCACAATGCTGTGCCCAACATGTACTTACTTAAGAAATTACCTAATGTTACCCATAGCCCTCTATTTTTCTAAGCTCCATGTACCTATCCAGGAGTCTCTTAAAAGACCCTATCATATCCGCCTCCACCACCATCGCCGGCAGCCCATTCCACGCACTCACCACTCTCTGTGTAAAAAAACTTAGCCCTGACATCTCTTCTGTACCTACTTCCAAGCACCTTAAAACTGTGCCCTTTCGTGTTAGCCATTTCGGTCCTGGGAAAAGCCTCTGACTATTCACACAATCAATGCCTCTCATCATCTTATACACCTCTATCAGGTCATCTCATCCTCCATTGCTCCAAGGAGAAAAGGCCGAGTTCTCTCAACCTATTCTCATAAGGCATGCTCCCCAATCTAGGAAACATCCTTGTAAATCTCCTTTGCACCCTTTCTAAGGTTTCCACATCCTTCCTATAGTGAGGTGACCAGAACTGAGCACAGTACTCCAAGTGGGGTCTAACCAGGGTCCTGTACAGCTGCAACATTATCTCTCGGCTCCTAAACTCAGTCCCACGGTTGATGAAAGCCAATGAACCGTATGCCTTCTTAACCACAGAGTCAATGAATCACAGAGTCATATTCATGAAGGATCCCAAGCACCCTGCTCATAGACTGTTTGTCCCACTCTCATCAGGGAGGAGGCTATGTAGCATCCATTGCAGGACTACCAGACTCAATAATTAAAGCTGATCAACACCTTAATGCACTAACCCACCCTACCGCACCTGCATCACCATTACTTATCATTTCCTGTCAGTCACCTTATGTACAGACACTACTGTACCTAGCGTCACTTTATGTGCATACAATCTATGCATATAAGCTACCTTATGTGTTTATATTTATTGTGCCTTTTAAATTATTGTGTTCTTTAATTTACTGTGTTTTTTTGGTGCTGCATCGGATCTGGAATAACAATTATTTCAGTTGCCTTTACACTTAGTGTACTGGAAATTAGATTAAACAATCGTGAATCCTGTAATGGAGAGTGAAATGTTAGTTCTGTTTATGTTTCAGTTTATAGCTCTCAATTTTTTTAATTTATAAATGAAATCTAAGAGAGGCAGAACAAATCTAAGAGGTTATTACGAAGCTTTAGAAAATATGCAACAAAATTCTTCATGTGAGAGTGGAGATTAAACAGCCCTCCCCCTTGTTAACTGGCCTTATGTGCTGACATAATTGATAACTTTCCCTCAATTGCCACACACGTTACCTCTTTATAAACTTAATTATCAAAATCCTTTTCTGAAATGTCCACACTTTCCTTCAGGTTCAAATTAAAAACGAGAGAGAGAGATCTAATGAATGCCGGCATGTCTCCCACCTTCTCATCACCACTCTGACATGGCATCTGCCCAGTAAACAGCTGAGATTAACGTGCTTATATTAGTAACTGTCAATGATAAAATTAGCACCACAAATAATAAGATGAAATGGATCCTCATATGAAATGCCTACTTAGCAATCACATTTATGATAGAAAGCAATATTTTATCATATTTAAATGTAGATTCTTGTCTCCTGTGTTTAATCAGAACAGCACATAAAAGACTAAGGGCCATAAATTTCATTGCACAATACTTAAAGTAATTCCTTAATATGCATTATCATCCCTGTTTCCTTAGCAGGAAAATTAAACAACGTAAAAGACATGTTATTACATTGATACCTCTTGCAATGTTTTAAAAGCCCAAGTCATTGTCCCTAATTACCGTAGTTAGGTTAATGTTGAAGGAGCCAGTAAAACTTCCAGTTGTTTGGTTTTAACTGTTGTTTATTAGTTGCCTGAAGCTGGGTTTTAGGCAGTTTACCATTGTGTGTATCTGGGAGCTGTTGGATTCCCTGAGCACGTGAGGGCCACCGATCTTCCAGCAAAGATCTCCTGTGAAAAGTTTTGTTGAAAAAGCAGCAAAAAAGTGTTTATTAATTATACAATTCTGTAAGATGATGCTGATGGATAATTCAGTAAGTGCAGAAATACATACACAAATTTGTAGTGTAGCCCCACAAATTGCAGGTGCTTCATTAAATGGTTTAATTATTTTTGCAGCATTGAAAGGAATTAATGGAAAAATCTATTAACAGCTAAAACAACACAGAGGTAATAAATAAATGAGGCTGCATTATATGAATCTAATTGCTAATCATCTCATTCAGGGAAGACTTAAATCAAAAATATTGCTGCTACTGGAAATAGGAAAAACTGAAAAAGCTGAAAATACAGTTCAGGCAGAACCTGTGGATAGAGAAACAGAATTAATATTTTTCACAGAAAGTACATTTCTGTACTTTCTTCTTTTTACAGAAGATGCTCAGTCTTTACAGCATTTTCTGTTTATGTTCCAGTTTAAGATTGGTACGCTTTCGTAACCATGCTAGCAAATGTCATCTACCAGTGTTCAATTATGCTCTTACCAAAGCAGGTAGCAATAAAGCTAAACTTTGTTCATTAGACAATCAACTATGGAAAGAGGAAAACTGAACATATCCTGCTGGAGGAACTCAGCAGGTCAGGCAGCATCAATGGAAAGGAATGAAGAGTCGATGTTTCAGATTGAGACACTTCATCAGGCCTGACTGACCTGCTGAGTTCCTTTCGGATTTTGTGTATGCTACTCTGGATTTCCAGCAGTTGCATCAAACCTTGTGTTTATGAACTGACAGTTCCATTTTCCAGGATTTTTCTCTAATGATGCAGATTACCTTCTCATGAGTGGTTCAGCTGCACAGTTGGTAAAGTGGCAACCTCACAGATATAGTGACCCAAGTTCAATTCTCACCTTCGGTGCTGTCTGTGAGGTGTTTGCAAGTTCTCCTTGTGACTGTGTTGGCTTCTATCTTCCAGCCACATCCTAAAGAGATCCAGTTGGTTGACTTACCTACGCTAATCTCACAGCAATGAAAGCTCAATAACACCCTGGTTAGACCATGCTTGTGTTCAGTTCTGGTCACCTGATTATTGGAGGGATGTGGAAGCTTTAGAAAGACTGCAGAGGAGATATACCAGGATGCTGCCTGGACTGGAGTGTATGTCTTAAGAAGTTGAGTGAGCTAGGGCTTTTCTGTTTGGAGTAAAGGAGGATGAGAGGTGACTTGATAGAGGTGTACAACATGATAAGAGGGATAGATAGAGTGAAGAGCCAGAGATTGTTTCCCAGGGCAGAAATCCTAATACAAGGGGGCATAATTTTAAGATGATTGGAAGAAAGCATAAGAGCCATGTATTCATCTTCATTATGTGTATACTATGGTAACTGGGCACATGAGTAAAAGTGAAAAGAATAAATTTTGTATTTTTGTTTGTTTTGGGGCAGTTTGTACCTTGGCACCACAAAGGTCATACCTTTGCCGAACACGTAATATTATTTATATCACTTCAAAATTGTATGTTTGTTAATAGCTAATAAAGGATCAAAATAAGGAATTTGACTCTATGCAACAATCATTTCATTGGAGCTGAAGCTGAGTTACACAAGTATAGAATCTCCCTCTAAGCTTGTAGGCTAGCAGCAGTGGCTTTGTTTTGATATTTTAGTCCTTATTGTTTGCTACTACAGAAAGTATAGTGGGATGTCAGAGGTAAGTTCTTTACACAGTGAGTGCTGGGTGCATGGAACACCCTGCCAAGGGTGGTGATAGAGGCAGATACATAGGGGGTATTTACAAAACTTTTAGATAGGCACACGGATGATGAAAAATGCAGGGTTATGTAGAACCGAAGGGTTAGATTGACCTTACAATAGGTTAAAATGTTGGCACAACATTGTGGCTAAAGGGCCTGTGCTGTACTGCATAATGTTCTATGTTCTACAGTATATTCTATGTTTGATTCTAGGTGATTATGCCTGCGTTCCCAGCAACTCTGCCAGATTCTATCACTCTATGTACCAGGGCCAATTTATATTGTTCCATTCACCTCTCAAGCTGTGCTTCATTGGAATGTGGGAGGAAACCAGAGTAGGTGGAATAAAGATGGGTCTGTCAGGGTCTGTGGTGATTTTAAGGTCACCATCAACCCTGTACTGAAAGTAGATTGAAACTGTCTACTCAGGATAAAGGATACAGTTGCAAGCCTTTTTGTAGGAAAACACTTCATCAAAGTGGACTTAGCTGAGGCCTATCTACAGATGGAGATGGAAGAAGAGTCCAAAGTGTTTCTGTCTATAACCACTCATAAATGGCTTTAACACCAATCACTATTTTTGGAGCAGCATCTGTGTCTACACTCTGGCAGAAAGCTATGGACCAGGTGCTGCAAGGCTGCCCAAGTGCTCAGTGTTACCAGGATGACATCATTGCCACCAGCAAAGGAAGACGAGGAACATCTCCAAAATCTCAAGACAGTATTAAAAAGATTTGAAGATTATGGGCTCAGAGCACAACACAACACGTGTGAATTCTTTAAACCAACACTTACTGTGGTCACACCATTGACACACAAGTTTACACATGTGTGCTGAGAAAATGGTGGATGCCCCAAGGCCAAAGACCATGTCACAGTTGTTGTCCAACCAAACCTGGCTACTGTGCTCCACCCCTTGAACTCATTTCCACAAATTGGGAAGAAATGGCAATGTACGAAGCAGTGTGAGGTGGCTTTCCAGAAGACAAAGAAAATGATGATGTCAGACAATATACTCACACGTTATGATTCACACTGTCCAGTGAAGTTTGCCTGTGATGCCTGGCCTTAAGGTATAGGGACAATCACCATAAGCTGTTTAAGATGGCACAGGTGAACCTCAGCTACTTTTGGCTGGTGGCTAATGAAACAAGGTAAACAACTAAAAACTTTGTTAATCACTCGTTTTCTGGTAAACGATCATTGTAAAGAATAGTTGTAACTTCCCTTTTTGGACTTGGAGGAAATTCGATGTGGCGGAACCAAGGCAAGGTGAAGAAGTTGAAAGCAAGTGAGACCCAAGGTTCGATTGATTCAAGCGCTGGGCCTTATCGTAAAGGTCGGGTACAGGCCAAATTGAGGTGTTGGGGTCGGGCCCCAGAGCATATTAAATCAGCTGAACCCAATGCTTGTGACAATGATTTAAACGCCGGGCCAGATTGAAAAGATCAGGGTGTCAGGGCCCATGATGAGAGACAGGCCAGTCCAGCTTGCTGCTCTGCTCTACGTTGAACTACAAGTTTGTGGATGGACTCTGTAGACTTCACCTCAGAATGCTATTTGCTTGTGTTTATGTCTTGTGATTTGTGTCTTTTTCTCTGCATGTTGGGTGTTCAATGGTCTTTTTTGTGGGTTCTTTTGAGTTCCTTTGTTTCATGGCTGCCTGTTAGGGGACAAATCTCAACGCTGTATAACGTGTACATACTTTGATAGTAAATGTACTTTGTACTTTGAATGTTTTGAGTGATGGAAGTGATGGATAGCCCTTCCCGCTGCAGAGAAAAAATTATGCACTGATTGATAGAGAGGCCTTGAATCTGGTCTGGGGTGCAAAATGTTTCAAACAGCACCTGTATGGGAGAGAGTTTACCCTCATTACTGATCGTCAACCACTGGTGTTCATTTTAAATCCTTAGAAGGGTGTTTCATTAACAGCAGCATGAATGCAGAGATGGCCTCTGTTTCTAGGAGAACAGTTTCTAGATCGAATTCAAGATGTTAACTAATGATGGGAATGCTGATTAATTGTACTGTTTACCCTTGGAAAAGGAAGTATCTGAAAACTTTACAAAAGAGGACATTCCTCTTGACATATTCTCCCTAATGCAAATCAAAAGTCTCCCTATTAAGGGAGAGTTAATCCAAAGGGAAATCAGAAAGGACTCCACACTGTCTCAGGTTTACATGACCACCTAAAATCGCTGGAATGTGCAGCAGAAATCTGAGTTTCCCCCAGCACTGGGATGAATTTGCTCATGATGGGGTTGCATAATGTGGGGATTGAGAGTTGTAGCATCCAAGCTGAGAGCTGAAGTGTTTGAAGAGCTACCTGTACGTGCTGTTCATCTAGGCAAGGTCAAAATGAAAGCATTGACTCAAAGCATTGTCTAGTGGCCTGAGACAACAGAGCAGATTGAGTAGCTTGCCATGTACTGTTCAGGGTGTCATTATGTCCAGAAGATACCAAGAGCAATCCCTCTCCAACCCTGGGAATGGCCTGCATTGCCCTGGCAGAGGATTCATGTGGATTTTGCTGCATCACTCATGGGTACAAATTTCTTGGTAGTAGTGGATGCATCTACAATGTGGCCAGAAGTGTTCCCGATAGCCTTGACTATAGCCTTGCACAGTGTTAATATATTGGAAAGCCTCATCTCAAGGACTGGAGTTCCAGAACACTTAATCAGTGACAATGGACCACAATGGGCACCAGTTTCAGTCATTCCTGAAAATGTATGCAATAAGACATATTATATCTGCACCCTATCAGCCAGCTACAAATGGCAATGGTAGAAAGGCTTGTTCAGAGTCTAGAGTCCAGACTGTGAGCAATTTCAGAAGAATGCACTACACTGCACTGAACCAGAAGCTCGGCAATTACCTCCTTGCAAATCACAATGCAGCAAGCACATTCCACAACCAACAACCCACCAGCTATGCAGTTCCTGGGTCATCCCTTGTGCTCATGCTTGGAACTCCTCAAATCCAGTCTCAGAGTTGCAGGACAAACAGCTGAGACAAACTGAGGACTCCTCAAACAAGGAGGTCCAATGTCTCACTCTTGGATAAACAGTTCTGTTAAGAGACTGCAGAGGTGATCAAAAGCGGATAGTTTAAGGGCAGAACTAGATCACTGTCCTACACAATGGAAATCTGATGTCATCTGGAGATGGCACATCAGTTAGTTGAGGAGAGCAGAATTGTTATAGAAGGAATGAGTGCTGAGCTGTCAGAAAAACTTCCTGCAGTCCCAGAGACAACTCCTAACACCATCACAAAGTTGGCCCCAGAACCTGAGATTGCTTCACAGCCATATGCCTCCCTGCCAAACAGAGTGACCCCCACCCCCCCATCAGGAAAGACGTTATCCCACAAGAGTAAGAAATCCTCCAGTGTTTAAACCTTTAGGCCTGAATGGGATAATTTTAAATTTACTAAACTGTGGATGTGTATATAGTAATTGTATAGTATATTGTAGGTGTCATTAGTCTTTTCTTTGCATGAATAGAGGTGTGAACTGTTATGGAGACACTGGATGTTAGGACTACACTGTCCTAACCCACCTCCCTCTGTTCAGGGATTGGTTTTCCAGTTTGACAAAGCTGGCTTCTTTAACCCCTCTTTCAAACCACCTGTCCTTCTTGTACAAAAGGAGTCTCCACAACAGTTCACACCTCCATTCATGAAAAGGTAAGGCTAATGACCCTCTCGTTACCTCTACAACTCTTTAACAACCCTCATGCGATTCCTTTAAACAACTCACATAATTTATAAACCGGAAAAAGACCAACCATGGATTAGAATTGAAGAAACCTCTTAGATGAGTGGTGAAATGTCTTCTAGACAACACAGCAAGTCCAGTTGCCTTGATTTGCTACCGTTTGATGTCCCTACCCTCAGCTCTGTCTCTTTCAGCTCCTCCCACTTTCTTTTTCAAAGTGTAGCCATAAGCACCCACATGGGTCCCAGCTATGGCTGCCTATTCATTGGCTAGGTGGAACAGTCCATGTTCCAAGCCTTCCATGGTAAAGCTCCCCAACTCTTTCTGTGCTACATTGATGACTGCATTGGTGCTGCTTCATGCACTCCTGCTGAGCTCATCAAATTCATCAACTGTCACCCTGCCCTTAAATTCACTTGGTCCATTTCTGATACCACTCTCCCCTTTCTCGATCACTGTCTCCATCACTGGAGACAAACTGTCTACCATTATCTTTTATGAAACTACCCATTCCCACAGCTACCTTGACTATACATCTTCCCACCCCGTCTCCTGTAAAAATGCTCTTCCCTTTTCTCAGTTTCTTTATCTCCATCTGTTCCCAGGGTCTGGCTTTCCTTTCCAAAACATCAGAGATGCTCTCTGTCTCCCAAGCACGAGGTGTCCCTTCCTCCATCATTAATACTGCCCTCACATGCATCTCTCCATTTCCCTGACTTTAGTGCTCAGCCCATTTTCCTGCTGCCTTAATAGAGGTAGAGTTCCTCTTGTCATCACCTGCTACCCCATGAGCCTCTGCATCCAACAAATCATTGTCCGTAACTTGCACCATTCTCAACGGGATCCTAGCACCAAACACATCTTTACCTTCCCTCACTCTCTGCTTCCCGCAATGATTCCTCCCTCCCCAATAATCTCTCTCCCAACACCTATTCCTGCAAGCAGCAGAAGTGCTACACCTGCCCATTCATCTCCTCCCTCACCTCTATGCAGGGCCCCAAACAGACCTTCCAGGTGAGGTAATACTTCACCTGCAAATCTGTTGGGATTGTCTACTATATATGGTGCTCCCTACGGAGCATCCTCTACGTTGGTCAGATCTGAGCAAGTTTGGGGGACCACTTTGCCAAGTGCCTCCGCTGCATCCGCAAAAAGTGGAATTTCACAGTGCCAACTACCTTAAGTTCTGCCGAAGGGTCTCGGCCTGAAACTGTACTTTTTTCCCATAAATGCTGCCTTGCCTGCTGAATTCCTCCAGAGTTTTGTGTGTGTTGCTTGGATTTCCAGCATCTGCAGATTCTCTCTTACTTGTACTTTCTCATCCCCATTGCAGTTCCAAAATGTTTGTCCAGGGCCTACTCTTCCACCATGATGAGTTCACTCTCAGGTTGCAGAAGCACCACCTCATGTTTGGTCTGTGTAGACCCCAATCTGCTGGCATGAACATCATTATCTCCAACTTCTGGTAATTTTTCCCCTCCCCCACCCTCATCTTTAATTCCCCACTCTGGCCTCTTATCTCTTCCCCTATCATCTCCCCCTAATATCTCTCCTCCTTACCTTTCTCCCATGGTCCACTCTCCCCTCCTCTCCTAATAGATTCCTTATTCTCCAGCCATTTGTATTTTCCACTTATCACATCCCAGTTTCTTACTTCATCCTCCCTCCTCCATCCAACTGGCTTCACCTATCACCTTCTCCTCTCCCCACTTTCTTATCCCGCCATCTTTCCACTTCCTTTCCAGCCCTGATGAAGGGTCACAGCCTGAAATGTAGACTGTTTATTTATTTCTATAGATGCTGCCTGACTTGCTGAGTTTCTCCAGTGTTTTGCATGTGTTGCTCAGGCAAGTTAAGGCCAGGATGCTGGTTTAAATCTTGCCTATTTTGTGTTAGTGCTAAATAGAAAATAATGCTTGGCATATTCACTGTTTGCTGAAGGATTGAAGCCAGAAAGCCAAAAGATAAACTAGAAAATCAGATGGGGTACAATTACCTCACTTTACTTGCCTGCACCTTATCAAGGTTGAAAGTAAATTTATTCTCAAAGCATGTATATGTCACCATATACTATTGATAGTCCTTTTCTTGCAGGGAATTACAGAAAACTAAAGAAATACAATGGAATTTATGAGCAACTATAAATAACAAAGCTTGATAAACAAGCTAAGTGGAAAAGATAAAATTGTGCAATTAATAAAAATGAAAAAAAAACTAAGAACATGAACAACACACACAAAATGCTGGTGGAACACAGCAGGCCAGGCAGCATCTATAGGAAGAAGCACTGTCAACATTTCGGGCAGAGACCCTTCGTCAGGACTAACTGAAAGGAGAGATACTAAGAGATTTGAAAGTAGTGGGGGGGAAGGGGAAATGCGAAATGATAGGAGAAGACCGGAGGGGGTGGGATGAAGCTAAGAGCTGGAAAGGTGATTGGTGAAAGTGATACAGAGCTGGAGAAGGGAAAGGATCATGGGACGGGAGGCCTCGGGAGAAAGAAAGGAGGAGGGGGGAGCACCAGAGGGAGATGGAGAACAGGCAGAGTGATGGGCAGAGAGAGAGAGAAAAAAACCAAAAAAAAAACAAACAACTAAATATGTCAGGGATGGGGTAAGAAAGGGAGGAGGGGCATTAACGGAAGTTAGAGAAGTCAATGTTCATGCCGTCAGGTTGGAGGCTACCCAGCCGGTATATAAGGTGTTGTTCCTCCAACCTGAGTGTGGATTCATCTTGACAGGAAATGATAAAGTAGTGGTAATTGGGGCTGTGGAGGGGTGGGTTAGGGGGTGGAGGTATTGATCAGCCTTACTGCTTGGGGAAAGTAACTGTTTTCGAGTCTGATGTTCCTGGCACGGATGGATGCTACGTAGACTCTTCCCTAATAGGAGTGGGACAATTAGTCAATGAGAAGGGTGCGTGAACCTTGAGATTTAAATATTTTGAATTAATGTCAGCAACTGTATTCTAAATATTATAATATTACTGTTGTGAAAAGAAACCCATGTTAGCAGAAGATTAAGTATGTTTAGGACATTGTTTGCTTAAAACCTCAGCAACAGCCAGAATCTCAGACTCTCAATTTACACTTTTCTTAAACTAAACTTGTAAACTTGTAGTACTGAGGCACGACACAACCAGTTTGCAAAGCAACCTGAACTATCTTTTCTTAGGATCAGAACACATATCAAGAAAATCAATACACGAAACATGGTATCCACACACTGTTTATTAGCAGATTACTGATGAGTAATTATTGGCCAGAAACAAAACATTTTACAATCATAAATCATTCTTTACCATCATGCATTGCCCACCAGGATTATTTTAACAAAACCAATTTAAATCTTGACAATCCCTGAGGCACTTATCTCACAAAATAGGCATCAAAGTTGTGGTATTGTACTTATTATTGAAATAGTTTCGTAACTGGTGAATATTGGATAAACAGAGTGAAGTTTCCCATTCACTAAAAGTTAAGAGACTGGGTGCACATATTTAAGTTTTTCAGTAGGGTTTTGACAAAGCCGAATCAATCACTGGTCTCAAAGGCGAACTTGAAAATACTTGAAAGGGTGTACTTTGCAAAGCTGTGAAAGAACAAGACTACCAGTAACCAGTAGAGATGCGGTGATCTGAATGCAACACTTCTTTGTCACATTTAGAATCAGAATCAGGTACAATATCACTGAAATATGTTGTGAAATTTGTTGTTTTCTGGCAGCATTACAGTGGAATAATAAAGAACATTACAGCATTACATTTAAAATACAGGTGTCCCCCCCCCCCCCCTTTACAAAGATAGAGCGTTCCTATGAAACCTTTCTTTTGAGAGTTAGGGGGCAAAAGTTTAAGGATAACATGAGGAGGAATTTCTTTACTCAGGGAGTGGTAGCTGTGTGGAACGAGCTTCCAGTAGAAGTGGTAGAAGCAGGTTCGATATTGTCATTTAAAGTAAAATTAGACAGGTATATGGACAGGAAAGGAATGGAGGGTTATGGGCTGAGTGCAGGTCGGTGGGGCTAGGTGAGAGTAAGCGTTCAGCATAGACTAGAAGGGCCAAGATGGCCTGCTTCTGTGCTGTAATTGTTATATGGTTAAGCCAAAATGGCGTAAAGTGAAGAACCATTAATTTATATGGGAAAAATTTTTGTAAAATCGAAAATCCTCTTTGTAATGTGAAAATAGGTTCCTAATGTAGGTCTTTTGTAAAAGCAAAGTGGCGTAAAGTGAACATTTGTAAAGCCAGGGACATCTGTACTATGAATAATAATAAGAAATACATATAAAATAAATAAATTAAGCAAGTACTTCAAAAAGAGAGCAAAGATAGTGAGGTAGATTCTTGGGTTAGTTCATTGTCTTTTCAAAAATCTGATGGCAGAGGGTAGAAGCTGTTCCTAAAATGTTGAGTGCGTGTCCTCAGGCTTCTGTACCTCCCCTCTGATGAGCACATTCTGGGTGATAGGGGTCCTTAATGATGAACGCCACCTTTTCAAGGCCTCATTTCTAACAATTCTATAACTCTATGAAATATTTGCTATAGAATATTTTAGCAAAATGGATTTTAATTTTAATTTGGTTAAATTAAGGCACTTTTTCTCAGATATCTAACTTTTACATTAATGTATATATTACTCATTTTGAATATATCTTTGTTTTGTGCTCAAAATTTAATACAGGGATCTGCTGCAAAATGCAATCCTAGCCCTAGATTAGCAAGGATTTCCCCACCCCTTACAGTTTTACTAATGAAGAGGCGGGTCACGAGCATCCACTCGGCAAATCCACTGAATGAGAGAAAATCAGTGACACAGATAGGCAAGTGCAGTAGTTTTTGAAATACACGGGTATTTCTCCAACACCACCAGCAAAGTCACCTCCTTGGAAAAGCAGAAATCCAGCTTCCATGACAACTGCAGATTCCAGAGAGGGCGAGAGGCTTGATTTCATCATGGGGAATCTGGGAAAATCTTCCAGAAGTAAGTTTTCTTCTGTTTTTAAAACTGCCATTACTTAATACCAAGCTGATTTTGAGACCAGGAATCTAATCGAGTTCTGCTGTTTTTCTCCATATACTCTACATAGATGAAAGCTAGTATTCTAGCTGTGTTCCTTCACAGGAACATGTTATTTATTAATGTTAAGTTATTTATAACTGTTCTTGATATTGCTGAAATGTGACAAGGATAAAGATGTTATGTAAGTTTTTTTCGGAACCTCAAAATTCACATTTCATGATCCTGATGATTGTTAGATCTGCAGTTTTCTCATTTTTGTGCACTTGGAATCAAAATGAAAGTAATCAGGTCAATAGAGATATAATAATTAAGGTGGTGTTGCATTGTAAGTGACATTTCTTTGCAAAATATATATTGTACTAATCTGCTAGTGTTGGAAAGTTATCAGCTGGTATTGCATAAAATTGGACAATAGTTATCAATGGACAAGATTTCAATTTTTTTTCTTTGTATTTGTTTGCACTAAGGTCTTGTTTTTGTAGGTTTTTGTTCCATTGTCGGGTATAATTTTATGTATATTTATACATAATTTATGTTCTGTGTGCTGTCTGTTCTCACGTGCCTGTGAAGCTGCTGAAAGCAAGCTTTTCATTGCACCTGTACCTCATCGTACTTCCGCGCATGACAATAAACTCAATTTAAGTCATGCTCATCAGGCTAGATGAAATATTTATGCTTTGCATCATAACAGTACCCTGCAGCATTTAGTATTTATCCTGTTAAGTATTACGATTAATATATTTTACATTTATAGTGGCTTTTCAACAATCGTTTTTTTCCGAAGAATTCACCAAAAATATTATCAAGTATGTATGTATTTAAAGATGGTATCTATTAGATTACCCTAATGATACTTACTGTTTATAAAATACTACAGAGTCGATTGATTATATTTTTATTTATGAGGCAGAAAGGTTGCAGTCTGACTTCAGGACATTTTTCAAAGTTGACATTTGAAATGCCCTAAAAAACCCCTGATGAACCTGCTCATGGTATGAACAGCCAATTTAAATTCTTTGAAATCTGGTTCAAGTTATGCTGGTTAGAAATTACCTAAAGGTTGGGATTTATCCCACACATACAAGTATTACAAGTAAAGCAAGAATTAAAATTCAAAATCCAGGCTGTTAATCTGGCAAACAGACTTCACAAATTAGCCAAATCCAAATTTAGAAGAGATGTTATTTTTATGAAAACTATTAAAACAAAAGTATTGCCATTGGATCAATTAAATTCCTCTTTTAATTCCCTAAATGATTAATAATTCCATTATTTTTGCTGTATGATTTTACTGAATAAGAGGAATAACATACAGTATCTTTTTTAATGTAAAGGTGAGGGGGGTATGTAGCAATTTAGGAGAAATGAAAAGCACAGATAATTGGTGCACAAGGCAACGAAAATTTATGTAATTCAGCATTCAGCTCATCATGCTCATTCTGACCAAAAAAAATTCCATTCAAGTTGATTCCACTCCCTAGTCCTAAATCCATGTACTTTTTAGGTCAAAATACTCATCCAGTTACCATTTAATGATGAGGTTTCTTTCAGGCTGTTTAGTTCCCTCATTTGAATGAGGGAAAGCCCCTCAATTCCCCTTCAGTCCAAAAGATCAAGCTATATCTGTGTCTTCCGGTATTGCTTTCTCTTGCCAAATGAAGTAAACCATGCCTTTTCAACTTCTCCATTTCATCCCCTTTGTTCTATAGCGGACAATAGTCAGTCTCTTCTCATAACTAGAGTTTTCCTGCTCTCCAATCTTACTGTCAGTCTTTTCTGCACCATTGCTAGTGCTACCAAAATTCTTCCTGTAGTGACCTAAATCACGAGTACTATTCTAGCTGTGCTGTAGGTTGTATCACACAGTTTTAGCATGATTTACTTACCTGGTCTTGTATTTGCGGCCTCAAACAGTAAAGTCAAATGTGGAACAGGTTAGTAAAGAGGGCAAATGTCCCACACCCCTTCTTTACTAACCTGTTCCATTATCTTCACGGATCATGAACATCCACCGGAGACCACTCTGTCCATCTACAATTCATAGTATTAGAGCACTTATTGTTTATTCTCTTTTCCATCTGCCTTCCCCAAATGTATGACTTCACAATTCTTCGGATGGAATTCCTCTTACAATTAGATGTAATTTAGTTTTTTTGAATAAAAATATTAAAACAGAAATCAATAATAATACATGCTTTGATGGTAGTTTGCACAATTTTGCTTTCAATAATAAAAGAATTGGAAGGTTATACGAGGCACCCTGAAAAAGTAGCGTACATAATTACACTTAATGATTAGTAACAATCCTGAAGACATACTATTCTATATTGAAATATATGTATTCCACTAAATTCACAAAGTTTCTGTTGACAGAATTACATTCCTCAAGGCCACACAATATGCTTCCATTTGCATAGGAGGAGCTCAGTCTTTTATTGGAGTTATTTTTAGGCTCTGTAGATAAAGACTGCCCCACAATCTGCTCAAAAACAGCTACACCACTGCGAAAATGGACAGATGCATTATAAACACAAGAGGTTCTGCGTTTGCTGGAAATCCAGAGGAACACACACAGAATGCTGGAGGTCAGCAGGTCAGGCAGCATCTATGGAGAGCAATGAACAGCCAGCGTTTCGGTCCGAAACCCTTCATCAGTACATCAGATCTTCATAGATGTTTCCTGACTTGCCAATTTCCTCCAATATTTTGTATGTGTTATTCTAGATACACTTACAATTTACTCAGAGCCGGTTTGCTCTTGTCTAATCTTTACTGAAGAATGTTCATTACATGGACATTCTACACAAGTACAGATATTAACTATGAAATGCAAACCTACCAGTGATCGCCTTAATGGTTTTGAACCATTTATTTTCATCTTTATCTTTTAGAAGAAAACCACATCAAACAATTTGTGTATTGGCTCATGAGATTATGATTTGCTTTAGATCATTGTATAAGTTTTATCCAGAAAACAGAAAGATGCAAATAGTGTATTGGGAATCCAAAATATCTTTTTTAAACTGATCTGCAGGACAGGTGGCATCTGGAGAGACAGAGTTAACTTTAATATTGATGAAATGTTCTGATGAAAGCCTGGAATGGTAACTCCGTTTCTCTTAAAGATTCCATCTAGAATGTCCAGCATTTTCTGTTTTATTTTGTCCTGCTTTAAGTTGTTTGCTGAAACCCACTTCTACTGGAAGCTTGTTCCACACAGCTACCACTCTCTGAGCAAAGAAGTTCCCCCTCATGTTACCCCTAAACTTTTGCCCCTTAACTCTCAACTCATGTCCTCTTGTTTGAATCTCCCCTACTCTCAATGGAAAAAGCCTATCCACGTCAACTCTATCTATCCCCTTCATAATTTTAAATACCTCTATCAAGTCCCCCCTCAACCTTCTACGCTCCAAAGAATAAAGACTTAACCTGTTCAACCTTTCTTTATAACTTAGGTGCTGAAACCCAGGTAACATTCTAGTAAATCTCTTCTGTACTCTAATTTGTTGACATCTTTCCTATAATTCGGTGACCAGAACTGTACACAATACTCCAAATTTGGCCTCACTAATGCCTTGTACAATTTTAACATTACATTACATCCCAACTCCTATACTCAATGCTCTGATTTATAAAGGCCAACATACCAAAAGCTTTCATCACCACCCCATCCACATGAGATTCCACCTTCAGGGAACTATGCACCATTATTCCCAGATCATTCTGTTCTACTGCATTCCTCAATGCCCTACCATTTACCATGTATGTCCTATTTTGATTATTCCTACCAAAATGTAGCACCTCACACTTATCAGCATTAAACTCCATCTGCTATCTTTCAGCCCACTCTTCTAACTGGCCTAAATCTCTCTGCAAGCTTTGAAAACCTACTTCATTATCCACAACGCCAACTATCCTAGTATCATCTGCATCTGTATGTTCATGTTCTTCTGCTGTTGTAGCCCATCCACTTCAAAGTTCAACATGTTGAGGGCTCAGAGATTCTCTTCTACACACCACTCCAGTAGCACATGATTATTTGAGTTACTGTTGCCTTTGCATTAACTTGAGCCAGTCTGGCTATTCTCCTCTGACCTCTCCCATTAACAAGATGGTTTGCCCACAGAAATACCAGTCACTGGATGTTTACTGTTTTATTTTTGCACCATTCTCTGTAAACTTTAGAGGCTGTTATGCATAAAAATTCCAGGAGATCAGCAGTTTCTGAGATACTTAAACAAACCTGTCTAGCACCAGCAATCACGCCACGGTCAGTCTCTTAGATGGTATTTCTTCCCTATTCTGAAGCTTCGTCTGAACGATCACTGAACCTGTTGACCATGTCTGCGTGCTTTTGTGCATTGAGTTGCTGCCACGATTGGCTAATTAGATATTTGCATTAGCAAGTAGGCATAGAGGTGTACCTAATAATGTAGCCACTGAGTGCATAACAGAATTATTAGATTGGTTTAACAAACTGGTTAAAAGTTGAACAGTAAAAGGCAACAGTGAACAGGTCTCATTATTATCTCTGAAAGCTTTGTTGCAAGTTATTATCGAAACTGAACTTTCATGTGTTTAACTTTTTGAAAAACTGACTATGGCTCATTTTGAAAGATCCTGAACTGAACTAAAAATGATAGCTAGAAATAATGTAAACCCTGTGAATAACTTAAACCATGATAGCAGATGCAAAACACATTGCTCAAAATGACTTGGAAGTTATAGTTTTGCAGAGTCTGTGGCAGTGCTATTAAGACAGAAACTTGGTAATGAAAAGACTATGGTGTTAGATTTCACAATTGCTGCAGGAACCTCTACATGGAGAACATTTTACCATGATTATGCTAAGGTATAGCAAATATTCCTCATAATATCTAATACTCCTTCAGCATTTTCAACACATACAATATACAAAATATTTTAAAATATAGATAATAGAAAAAAAGCTGGGATTATTAGAATGGAATTTTATGCAGTAGTCCCACTTCAAGGTTCCACTGACTTTCATAAATCATTTGCTTGAAATATAGTCTTCTAATTTACTGTCACCCAACCATCTGTCTTCTTTGAGACAGAAATATGAGGGATGGGTTATGGACAACGACGTGATATAATAAATATCTCTACAAGGAGAAAAAATGTCACAGAGTATCATGGCCAGCGTTATGAGTGGGGAGATATGTCATATTTGTCAGGTGGCCAGGATTTATTTTAAGTGGGCAAGCTCTGGTGGTAGTAAAAATCATGCTTCCAAAGGTAAGATATCAGAATCACAAACATTTTCCTGCTGACGACGAAAATATTGATTTTTACAAGTTCACATCATAAAAAGAGATTATCAAGTCCGCTCTACTCAACCTATCCATCCAAAAGGACTTTAGATGACCAATCCAACTCAAATGATAGCTTGTGCCACGATTCTAGAGGTCCATTCTCTATGTTGACAACTTTCCTTGAAAAGATTTGTTAATTTAAATCCCATTTTCCAGTGGTTTAACCCAACAACCTTCATATCAGCATCGTGATTTGTTTTGAAGCAATCATTCCATGTGCCATTTTCCATTATGTTTACTAAACCTCAACATTGTCAGCTTTTGGCTATATAGTTAACTATTTTGTCTGCTTATAGAGTACACAGAAATAAAACCTTCAATCTACCATGCCTGCCGCCTTTGCACCTCTCTGCACTAATCCCGTTTATCTGCATCGATTTATGCTTCGCCCTGCGTAGGCACCCTTTTCACATTGACCAGTACACTTCCAACTACCCTGCAGCCGATGAGTGTCTCGCCTTCCCTGCTTAGTCGCTGTGCCCATCCCTGTTCCTGATTCAATCTGCACATGGTCTGTTCGGCCACCGCCCTCAAACGTCCGCTCGAGTTCCGCGCTGCCGTCCTCCTTTCACCGCCTTTAAGCGTCGATTTGCCGTCTTCCCCCCACCCCCACCCCCCCAGGTCTGCTTCATCCACACCCTGACTTCCGCTTCTACTTTAACATTCCCACTTTGGATCATCTTGCTTTTTTCCTTTGCCGCCCGCTACCTCTGAGCCCTCGAAGTCCACTCTCGCTTCTCAGGCTGCTTCCTACACCGGTTCGTCACCCCGACTTCTTCCCCCGTTCGCGGTCTACTTCCAGTCTCCCCGCGTCCGATCGCAAACCCGCTTAAAATCCACAAAGACGGGTCCGCACCCGCGTTAAATTTACACTCCCGATCACCCCGCTGCCTCTACGCCCTAACGCTTCTTTCTATCTTCTCAGACCATTTCTTCCCAATTGGCGGTTTACTTCCTGCCTCCCTGAAATACACTGCGGCTCATTTCCGAGGTCCACCCTGCAAGTTCAGCTATGAGGACCGTTTGAAAATCCGACTTGACGTTTTCCTCCCAGTTCCGCTTGACCAACATCTTGACTTTTTCCTTTCACTTCCGCTTGAGCTCCACTCACCCGGGTCCACGCCTGCTTTCATATTTTTCAGAGGATCACCTGCTGCCTTTGCGCTTTGCCTTTTCTCCCGTGAAGTTCACTCTCGGCTTCTCCCTATTTTCTTGTTGTCGTACTTGGTGCGCCGGCTCATTGCCCGCATTTCTTCACCATGCACGGCTTATTCCACCCTTTCTGCTCCAACCTGCGGCCCAATACTTGGCTCCTTTGCTCTGGCTGTCCTAGATTCACCCTGCATGGTCCTCTGGACCACCAGTTTTCCAGGTCCCCCTTATTGACTTGATGAATACATTAAGCAGCAATCACCGATGTACAGTATGTTTAAACCTTTTCAAATCTTCTGTATAGCACTTATAACTGTTTTCTTAGTAATCTTCACTTCATAGTCCATATTTTGTCCAAATTCCATTGTAGTTCATGAGCTTTCTCCTGTAAGGGAAAACCTCTCTCCCTTCAGCTTTGGAAAATGTCCCCTGCCCACCATCTCTTTCTCCTTCTGTCCCTCTCTCACAGCTTGGCTTGCTGTATATTTCCAGCAATTTCCTTTTTATTATTTAAGGTTCCTAGCACCTGCGGTTATTGTTTTAGTGCAGCTATACTGATTGTCCACAATACCACTCATACCAGTAGCCATTCAAAACATTGGTGCTCATTCTCTACTGCACCAGCTAACTCAACAGTTTCCCATTTCACCTGCACCATAGTGTTTCAACGTCAGCTGCACAAATGTCTTTCATCCATACTCACTCAGGGTTAAGACCGGTTCTCACCCCACATAATCCTGCCCATTCTATGGGTATTAAAGGTCTTTTGGGCAAGGTATCAAAACAAGCCACTACCTCCAGTAAAAATACTTACATTCATCTTAAGGAAGCGTAGCAGATTTCTCCCGATGCCTGAGCAATATTTATTACTCAAAGTATAAGATAAAAATGAATACATTGTTGCCTTTGGACTGCAACACAACAGATAATAAATGAAGTATTCTAACTTTCTTTCTTTCTTATGTCGCTCTTAGCATTCCTCTGTAGCAGGAGCTGCTTAACATACCCAGACTGACTATGTATCCTATGCTTGGATCATGTCACCAATGTGTGAAAATGTCAAAATTAACCTCCAGACTGAATTCATTGTTTTTTTTCCCCCCTGAATTGCTGGGTTGCAGGGGAAGAACTGGCGTCCACTTGTGCAGGCTGCAGCAAACATATCACTGACCCGTACATTCTGCGAGTCTACCCCGATCTGGAGTGGCACGCAGCCTGTCTCAGGTGTGCTGAGTGCAACCAGAAACTGGATGAGAGTTCTACTTGTTTCGTCAAGGAGGGCAAGATCTACTGCAAGACTGACTACTTCAGGTGTGAAATAACATCGTTGTATCCTTGCTGCGATCAAAATCTTTTACTTAATTTAATCTTTTCTCAGTAGCTTTGCCACCTGCTGCACATGAGAAGTTAAAACCAAATATAATTTAAATGGGGATACATGATAAAGTGAGATTGCTTCAAATAAATATAATCTATCCAAATTTTCTACTTTAAAGCAATAATACATATATTTTTGATTTTACTCTAACTTAATTCCTCCCCCCCCCCAGCTTTTCAATAACCCTATTTAATTCCCGAAGAAGGCAAGATTTGGAGATTTTTTTCCGAGATAAGGTACAGTAACAAGTGTACCGTTACCGAGGCCATGCCACCCAATTACACCCGTGTGACCAATTAACTTACTAAACTGTAACATCTTTGGAACATGGGAGGAAACTAGAGCACGCGGAGGAAACCTACATGGTCACGGGAAGAACGTACAAGCTCCTTACAGACAGTGGCAGAACTAAACCCGGGTTGCTGTCTCTGTAATAGCGACTTGTTCCCTGGCTGCAGATTGTGGGAAGAGTACTCTGTGCAGTACAATGTATTTGAATCATTGAGCTCTGATTATCTGTGAGGGAGCACTTGGCACTTCACAATTATGACAAAGTAAGACTGAAAGCCTACATACATGGGATCTTGTGGCTCCACCTTGCAAGGTGATCCATTATTTTTCACAGCTCTGTGCTCTTCCTGTTGGCTGCAAAATGGACCACCACAACATCGGGTAGATATATATATAGTCATCTGTAATTATCATTGGAGAAAGTGAAATTTAAAAATTTACGAATATAGACATTATTGTCATTATATCATTGCCATATATCTTACACAGAAGAAACATCTCAACTGCTTTTAATTAATTTTTGCTATAGAAAGCCTAGCTTGAGCATCCTGTCAGCTGTCAGCTTGTATTCCAACACTGCCCCACCCTCTTATTCTGGCTTCTTCCCCACCTATTCCTTTCTAGTCAGCTGCAGCTGAATGAATCACAATCTATATATACTTTTATGATTAATGAAGTTGGTGGGGTAGTAATTATGTCTTTATACACCAATTAAGCAGAACAGTTTGCAGAGGGGAAGGTCTGTCAATAGCCAAACCTCTCATCGGATCAGTGATTTCCCTTGGGGAAGCCTGCAGTACCACACAGCCTCTGGTGTAACACTGAGCTGGAATGTCAGCTTTGGGAGTTTGGTGTTAAACTATGAGTGTGCAATGATCCTCAATCTGCTGTGGTTTTCACCGTGCAGTAATGGTTTAAGTCAACAGTTTCACTTTTTGTTATGAGCACTAAATGTGGCTGATGGACAGTGAGCCTGATGAACAATTCTGAGAACAGCAGATCAGCCTCTTAGGCTGCAACGTTATAGGAATGTAACAGGCTGTAGGCTCAGTGCAGTTAGCATATTCTATTCATTATAGCCCTTCATTCTTTCCTAATCTTCATTCACCTCCTTAAGACATAGGCCCTTATTGTTACATAAACAGTCACCATTGTCATCATTATGTGCCGTGTCAGATGATGTAGGCAATCATGGTCTCATGACTATTGATTACTCTTGGCAATTTTTTGTACAGAAGTGGTTTGCCATTGCTATCTTCTGGGCAGTGTTTTTACAAGATGGATGACTCCAGCCATTGTCAATACTCTTCAGAATTGTCTGCCTGGCATCAGTGGTCACATAACTAGGAATTGTGATGTGCACCAGCTGCTCATACAAACATGCTCCCATGGTTTCACAAAGACAGTAGCGTTCCAATATTAGTTTCAATTGTTTGAGCTGACACATTGTTAAATATAATTTTTAAATTTTAATTCTCATTAACGAAGTATATGTTAATTAATGTTTGCCATAATCTTGCACGGTATTGCTGACACAAAGAGTTCATTTTCATGGCATTTATACCCAGTGTATGTATTGTGGGATCTGACGATATTGATCAAGAGGTTTTTTAGAAGTAAAAAACAAGGCACAAACCTTGGTGATTATGGCTGCTTGATTAAGTGTAACAAGAACAAAGAGAGAATAAAGAAAAGACAAAGAAGTCTCATACTCAGATTAGGGATAACATTCCAGTGATAAAAATTAACTATTAAATACCCAGATTCAAGTGGTGTGACACGTGCTGCAGGAAAACTGAGAAACTTCCAGAAAATACGGAATCAACTATGCTACTAAAAAATTTACTGAACAATGACACATATATAGGTGATTATATAAAAATTATAAGCAACCACAGGAAAGTTAAATCACAAGAAAAATACTAGAGAAATATCAATTCTACACCCTAATCCAACAGTATGCATATAATAACAATAAACTTGATCTGGAATTTGAACATGACTGTTAGTCAGCTATCCAACAGTGACAGACTTTGTAACTTTGTGCATTTCTGGACATCCAGCTTCCAACCTTGGTTCACTAAGTCTAATTGTAAAGCTTGGACATAATTTAGAGCTTTATTCGTTAGTCTGAGAGGAGACACTTGAACGATTTTCAAAATGTGCAGTATGGTGCTCTCAAATAAAAAAAAATTCCACAGCAAAATGACTCCTATGCTGTTCTTTAGAAAATTCCCCGTGAGGTGTGCTCAGTGTCAGGGTGGACTGTTATCCTCGGACTTGGTCCTGAGAGCTCGAGGCCTCACCTATCACCAACGATGTTTCTGCTGTGTGGCTTGCAATCGGCAGCTCGTGCCCGGAGATGTGTTCAGATTGCGGGTAGACGGACCACACTGCATCAAGGATGGTGGCCTTCTAGATACCAGCTTACGTCAAGAGGGTCCTTTGAACTCTGAAGCGAACACTGGTAACTTATGTCAATCAGGTCAGTTGATGCTTGTTCTCAAATGCTGTCATACAAGTACGAGGGGTGATTGATAAGTTTGTGGCCTAAGGTAGAAGGGGTCAATTTTAGAAAACCTAGCACATTTGTTTTTCAACATAGTCCCCTCCTACATTTACACACTTAGTCCAGCGGTCGTGGAGAATACGGATCCTGGACCTCCAGAAACTGTCCACAGATGGGGTGATTGATAAGTTTGTGGCCTAAGGTAGGAGATGAGTTATACAGTTCTCGTTACATGCACGTGCAGTTCAACTCTTTGAGTGATTATGCAGAGAGTTTGAAGTTAATAACATCTTCAAACTCTCTGCATAATCACTCAAAGAGTTGATTATGCTTTTAGAAGAAGTTAATAACATCTTCTACCTTAGGCCACGAACTTATCAATCACCCCGATGAGTTATTCTGATGAGTTATTAACTTTCTGCATAACCATTTAAAGAGTAGAACTGCATGTGCATGTAACGAGAGCTGTATAACTCATGTCCTTCTACCTTAGGCCATGAACTTATCAATCACTCCGTCTGTGGACACTTTCTGGAGGTCCAAGATCCATATGCTCCACGACCGCTGGACTAAGTGTGTAAATGTAGGAGGGGACTATGTTGAAAAATGAATGTGCTAAGTTTTCTAAAATTGTCTCCTTCTACCTCAGACTTATCAATCACCCCTCGTATACAGTAACCTAGTGGTTAAGTTACTGCATAACTATCCAAAGATTTGTGCTGTTGATCTAGTAACATGAGATATAATCCCACTTTGATAGTGGAAGACTTAAAATTTAGTTCCTATATAGTACAGGGGCTTCCTGACTTACAGAAATTTGATTTAACACAAATTCTCCCATATATTTTTTAAGTATTTTATCAAGTTAGCAATAATACTAATAAAATGATTTGTGGTTTGTAAAATGATTTGTATTAATGACTGGATACAGTATACATTCCATTCATCACCATTAAGTGCTGTGTTGTATGATGTGGGCAATCATGGTCTTTGACCGTGATTGTTCTTGGCAATTTTTTCTGCAGAAGTGGTTTGCCATTGCCTTCTTCTGGGCAGTGACTTTACAAGACAGGTGACACCAGCGATTATCAATACTCTTCAGAGATTGTCTGCCTGGTGTTAGTGGACACATAACCAAGACTTGTGATATGCACCCGCTGCTCATGTGACCATCCACCACCTGCTCTCATGGCTTCACGTGACACTGATCTGGGGCTACACAGGTACTACAACTAGCCCAAGGGTGACCTGCAGGCTAGTGAAGCGAAGGAGCACCTTACACCTCCTTTGGTAGAGACATCACTCCACCACACCAAATATATTCCATTAGTCTAATTATAGGTGGTGTTAGAATGCATATTAGATGAATTAAAAGAATTTTAGCAAGTAGATGTATGGTGACAAAGGAAAATTGATGTTTCTGATTTACAAAGAAAACACTTGTGCATAGTTCTCAGGAATAGAAGCCTCACATAATCAGGGGACTGCCCGTGACACTTAACATGAAACTACCAGATTGTCACTAATCACTTTATAAACTTTTGCAAAGGAAATCTTGTATTGTTACTCATTCTGAATGATATGCAAGGTAGATTATCAGCTATAATTCTCCTGAATGGCAGAGCAAACATGAGGGCCAAATGTCCTGTTCTGTTGTCTATTTCTCATTTTTCTGTAACTCCAGTCTCACCATCATAGTGATTCATCCTTCTAAACAGTGAAAGAGGCAATAAATGCTCTCCATGCCAGAGATTATCACATTTCATGTAAAAAAATGTTAACAGTTTCCAGGGTAGAAAGATAATGTAATTCTAAACTAATATAGAAAACCTACAGCACAATACAGGCCCTTTGGCCCACAATGCTGTGCCGAACATGTACATGCTTACTTTAGAAATTACCTCGGGTTACCCATAGCCCTCTATTTTTCTAAGCTCCATGTACCTGTCCAGGAGTCTCTTAAAAGACCTTATTGTATCTGCCTCCACCACCGTTGCCGGCAGCCCATTCCACACACTCACCACTCCCTGTGTAAAAAACTTACCACTGACATATCTTCTGTACCTACTTCCAAGTACCTTAAAGCTGTGGCCTTTCGTGTTAGCCATTTCAGCCCTGGGAAAAAGCCTCTGGCTATCCACAATATCAATGCCTCTCATCATCTTATACACTTCTATCAGGTCCCCTCTCATTCTCTGCCACTCCAAGGAAAAAAGGCCGAGTTCACTCAACCTATTTTCATAAGGCATCCTCCCCAATCCAGGCAACATCTTTGTAAATCTCTTCTGCACCCTTTCTATAGTTTCCACATCCTTCCTGCAGTGAAGTGACCAGAACTGATTACAGTACTCCAAGTGGGGACTGACCAGGGACCTATATAGCTGCAATATTACCTCTCGGCTCCTAAACTCAATCCCACGAGTGACGAAGACCAATGCACCGTATCTCATCCAGTCCCAGAGACTTACCAACTTGACACTTTCCAAAAGCAACAGCACATCCTCTTTCTTAATGTCCATATGCTCAAGCTTTCCAATCCACTGTAAGTCATCCCTACAATTGCCAAGATCCAATTCCGTGGTGAATACTCAAGCAAAGTATTCATTAAGTATCTCTGCTATCTCCTCCGGTTCCATACACAGTTTCCCACTGTCACACTTGATAGGCCCTATTCTCTCCCGTCTTATCCTCTTGCTCTTCACATGCTTGTAGAATGTCATGGGGTTTTCCTTAATCCTGTTCGCCAAGGCCTTCTCATGGCCCCTTCTGGCTCCCCTAATTTGATTCTTAAGCTCCTTCCTGCTAGCCTTATAATCTTCTGGATCCCTATGTAGTTTTTTTGAACCTTTTGTAAGCTTTTCTTTTCTTCTTGACTAAATTTTTAATAGCCTTTGTACACCACAGTTCCTGTACCCTACCATTCTTTCCCTGTCTCATTGGAAGGAACCTATGCAGAATGCCACACAAATATCCCCTGAACATTTGCCACATTTCTGTAATACACTTCCCTGAGAACATCTGTTCCCGACTTATACTTCCAAGATCCTGCCTGAATATTTCCCCTTACTCCAATTAAATGCTTTCCTAACTTGTCTGTTCCTATCCCTCTCCAAAGCTAGGTAAAGGAGATAGAATTGTGATCACTATCTTCAAAATGTTCTCCCACTGAGAGACCTGACACCCAATCAGGTTAATTTCCCAATATCCGATGAAGTACAGCCTCTCCTCTTGTAGGCTTATCTACATATTGTGTCAGGAAACCTTCCTGAACACACCTAACAAACTCCACCCCATCTAAATCCCTTGCTCTAGGGAGCTGCCAATCAGTAGTTGGGAAATTAAAATCTCCCACCAGAACAACCCTGTTTTTTCTACACTTTTCCAGAATCTGTCTCCCTATCTGCTCCTCAATGTCCCTGTTACTATTGGGTGGTGGTCTATAAAAAACACCCAGTAGAGTTATTGACCCTTTCCTGTTCCTGACTTCCACCTACGGAGACTCAGTAGACAATCCCTCCATTACTTCCTCTTTTTCTGCAGCTGTGACACTATCTCTGGTTAGCAGTGCTACACCCCCACCTCTTTTGCCTCCTTCCCTGTCCTTTCCAAAACATCTAAAGCCTGACATTCTGAGTAACCATTCCTGCCCCTGAGCCATCCAAGTCTCTGTAATGGCCACAACATCATAGCTCCAAGTTCTGATCCACACTCTAAGCTCATCCGCTTTATGTGCACTTATTTGGCATCTTCTCAGTACAAAATTGTCAAACTTAGTTCTACCAAGTTAAAATGGTGGCAGGGGCCAGGATGGCTTAGTAGTGTAGTGGTTAGCAAAACACTATTACAGAGCCAGTGACCCAGGTTCAATTCCACCACTCTCTATAAGGAATTTGTACATTCTTCCCATGTCTGCACGAGTTTCCACCAGGTGCGCTGGTTTCCCTGCATATTCCAGAGGTATGAAGGTTAGTAGGTTAATTGGGTGGTGTGGCTTTGTTGGGCCTGTTACAGTCCTGGATAAATAAAATGCAGACAATAATTTAATTATGCAGTACTGTGCAGTAGCACCGATGTATTTCAAAGGAGGTAGGTGTGAGAGAGGTAAAGTGATGGTTAATATATCAAATTAAAACTTGATTTCAATGCAGCAGAATATGATCTTCAAAGACTGGTTCTAATTTAACAATATAAAAGAAATTTGTTCATTCCTCGCAGAATAGTGGTTTTAATGAATCTCAGAATCAAAATCAGGTTTAATATCACTGAAATTTGATGTTTTGTGGCAAGCAATGGCTTACAATTCTTTACTGTTGAATTCTTCTGTTTGCCAGTAGAGAAATTCAAGGCCTATCAGTCAGCAAAGCACCCTGATAAGATAACCCGTGTGCGGACAGTGCTGAACGAGCAGCAGCTGCTGACACTGCGGACCTGTTACGCTGCCAACCCCCGGCCGGATGCACATTTGAAGCAACAGCTCATAGAGATGACAGGTCTCAGCTCAAGGGTCATCAGGGTCTGGTTCCAGAATAAACGATGCAAGGACAAAAAGAGGAGCACTCTGCAGAAACAGTGTAAGGGAGACAGAATGGTAAGCATACCTTATCCTAAACTGTGTACAATTATAATGTTAGCATTCTATTTTACGTGATTTCCTCTATTTCTGTCCTTACTCGGGCACAGCTTCACAATCTTCCAGTAGCATAATACCCTAGATGCCGGAAATCTGAAATAAAATCAAAAAATTCTTGAGATCTTCAGCAAGACGAGCAGCATCCACGGAGGGAGCAACAGAGTGAAAGCTGGGAGAATGCTATCTTCCCTCTTAAGCATTTTATATAAGCATTTTCCATTTACAGATAATGTATGGAAAACAAATTTTATTGTTATGCCTTCCTGTAATTGTAGTAATTTAAGTGTCTATGGTGTCAGGTACAAAATGGTGAGAGTTTACCATAACAGTTCCATCTTCAGCTTCTTGTATTGTTATTATGAAGTCTTCATGATTATTTGAATGCAACCCTGTCCATCCTGCCTTGAAAAACCACATTTAAGTTGTGCTTACATTATTGTGCTAAAAAACCAAAATAATTACTGAAAATCTGAAATATTAAAAAATGTTGGATTTTCAGCAGGTCAGGCAGCATCTATGGGGAGTGAAATAGAATTAGAATTAGAGAATCATGTTTCTTATCACAGATTTAGATGTTTTGTGGCTGCAGCATAGTCCAAAGAGTTATAAATTACTATCCGTTACAAAGATTCAAAGATTAAAAGTACATTTATTATAAAAGTATGTATGCAGTATACAACCCTGAGATTCGTCTTCCTGCAGACAGTCACGAAACAAAAAACAACATGGAACACATTCAAAGCAAAACATCAACTCCTGCCTCCCCCCTGCGGTGTAAAAAAAACAAATCACACAAATGAAAAAAAAGAGCAAAAACACTTAATATAAAACACAAAATTGAAGTAAACCAGGCATATTCAGTTAAGCTCAGTTGTAGTTCAATCTAGTGCTGTGTAGTTGTTTATCTGCAGGCTGCCCCAATCAAAATTGCCCAAAATAGCAACAAAAAAAAGGAGCGAACTGAAACCAGAAACATTTAATAACGTGAACTACAGAGTCCATCCACAAACCACATCGATTAAACTTGCCCAAGACCCAGAACTCTGACACCATCCTCTGACAGCTTTGAGAGAGAGAGAGAGAGACCATGACTGTTTAAATGCAGGGCCCTCCCTCCTGGAGCAGTGAGCAAAAGGAAGCAAGTGTCCTCCAATTATCTTAACATTATGCCCCTTTGCTTTAGCCATTTCCAGCCTAGGAATGTTCACTGATTGTCCACTTAATCTATGCCTCTTATCATCTTGCACACCTCTATCAAGTCAACCTCTCATTCTCCTTCATTTCAGAGAGAAAAGCTTTTGTTCACTCAACCTATATCATAAAACTCCAATCCAGGCAGTAAGTAAATCTCCTCTGCACTCTCTCCAAAGCTTCCATATCCTCTTTATAATGAGGCAACCAGAAATGAACATGGAATTCCAAGTGCGGTCTAACCAGGGTTTTGTAGAACTGCAACATTACTTCACAGCTCTTGAACTCAATCCTCCAAGCAATGATCTACTCACCATAGGTCTCCTTAACAATGATAGCAATACATTTGGCAACTTTGTGGGATCAGTGGATCAATTGGCTAATTGGCCTAATTTTGATCCTGTTCTTATGGTCTTTGGTCTAACCATGCATTTCTGGTGCTGTATAGCATGTCTGCCATTCATAAAACTAAACTGGCCTGAGGTTTTCCATACAGACACTGATTACAAATGCTATGATATATTAAAAAAAAAACAGGATTTGCTTTCATCTGACCATGTTATCTATTCCATCATCTGATAGGCAATTGCCAAATTCGAGAAAAGTAGTGGCAACTGTAAAGAATTAGTTAAATCATGCACTATTTAGGTTTACAGAAGTCTTCCAAAGAAAATACTGAATTGACATGGCATACATGAATAAAGATTGTCTTATTGTGGCTTTCCATTCACTGAGGAATATACTTTTGAGTGGATCTCCCGTGATTTGGGGTCCTTGTTTTGCATTTTTTACCTCCCCAATCTTTATGTTCCCTTTAAGGGCATTTTCTCAACTGCTTGCAGTTAAATGTATTTGTCAAATATGTTTGGCACTTGGTCTGTGGTCCCCACATTGACCTCATCAGTCACCTAAGAACCCCTATAAACAAAAATCATTTTTTATTATTAATAATATAAAGATACAGTGTTGAATAAGTCTTTCCAGTCTTTCGAGCCATGTTGTCCAGCAATCCCCCAATTTTAGTCCACTCCTAATCATGGGACAATATATAATGACGAATTAAGCTACCAACTGGTACATCTTTGGACTGTGGGATGAAACTAGAACAGTCATGGGGAGAGCATACGAACTCCTTACTGGCAGAGGAGGGAACTGAACCTGGGTCACCAGTACTGTAGAGTGTTGTGCTAACCACTACATTACCATACCACCACTAATTTCTGATTATGAGTGATGGCCTGAGAAGACGATGTCTTGATACGCTAAACTGAGTGGAAGAATTAAATTCTGTAGACAGTAAGTACATTGCATCAATTATACTGTCCTTCCTTTTGCAGTTTCTTGATATAATGTTCTCATGCATAGAAAAAAGCAATTTTAGGCTGACAAATTCTCCCTTTTTGTCAGTACAGGCCTGACCTGCTATTGCACAAAGATCTGCAGTTATCTGGTCCTGGTCCCACCTTGCTTAAGAACATAAAACCACATGAATTAGGAGGAAGGGTGTGCTGGATAATGGCATTGTGGTGGAAAATATTCTGGTTTACGGAATCTGCCACATCATTCATCAAAATCATGGCTGTTCTTCTAGCTCAGCTCCACTTTCCTGCACTGTCCGCATTCTTCTGATTTTTTTTAATACGCAAAAACCTACTGCTCTCTGTTTAGAATGAACTCAATACCGAGTTTCCAGAGACTGTGGAGTATTGAATCCCAAAGATTCACTGTCCTTTGAGCGAGTAAACTTCTCTTCATGCCTACCTGTTATTTAGAGATTGGGACCACTGATTCAAGATTTACCAGCTGGGGAAGTATCCACTTAACCCTTTGCAAGTCTCAACAAGATTGTCTCTCTACATGGGAGAAAATACAAGCCTGGTCTACTCAATCATTAAATTACACCTTACATCCCAGGAAGTTGTTTGGTGTATCCTAATTGAACTCCCTCTGGTGGCAGCTCCAGGTACATCTTTTTTTAAAAGATAGATAGATAGATACTTTATTCATCGCCATGGGGAAATTCAACTTTTTTTTCCAATGTCCCATACACTTGTTGTAGCAAAACTAATTACATACAATACTTAACTCAGTAAAAAATATGATATGCATCTAAATCACTATCTCAAAAAGCATTAATAATAGCTTTTAAAAAGTTCTTAAGTCCTGGCGGTTGAATTGTAAAGCCTAATGGCATTAGGGAGTATTGACCTCTTCATCCTGTCTGAGGAGCATTGCATCGATAGTAACCTGTCGCTGAAACTGCTTCTCTGTCTCTGGATCGTGCTATGTAGAGGATGTTCAGAGTTTTCCATAATTGACCGTAGCCTACTCAGCGCCCTTCGCTCAGCTACCGATGTTAAACTCTCCAGTACTTTGCCCACGACAGAGCCCGCCTTCCTTACCAGCTTATTAAGATGTGAGGCGTCCCTCTTCTTAATGCTTCCTCCCCAACACGCCACCACAAAGAAGAGGGCGCTCTCCACAACTGACCTATAGAACATCTTCAGCATCTCACTACAGACATTGAATGACGCCAACCTTCTAAGGAAGTACAGAGACCAAAACTGTATACAAATAGCTGTTATGTCATCAAGACTCTGTGTAATTGCACTAAGAGATCTGTGGTCCTGTAGTTATTATAAAGGCCGACATATTATTTGACATCTTAATTTTCTGAGATAAATTTCCTGTTAATCCACAAGATCCTTCAGAAGACTCAAAATCCAGTCAGTAGTGATCAGTTGTGTGGGACTCTCATCTTAGCCCCAGGCTGTGATCACCATCTACCCCTGTATTTGGATTCCTACCTCTCCTTGGACCTGAATAGTTCTCCAGCTCCTGCTTTCCCTTCTCCAAGGCCATTGCCTCTTGTCCCGACTTCTGCATTTTCTCACTATGATCTTTTACCGCCAATTGTAGTGCTGAAGTATTTTGAGGTCAACATACTCAATAAATTAACAAGGACCATTTGATCCACCCACTCATACAGTTCAAAAATATAGTTTTTTTCACTATTTTACAAACTTAGAAAAACAAGGGTAATTAACAATATCCTGTCAGTCTTTTCGCTTTTGCAAGAATATAAATTGGCAGGATTTAGCCGTTCTGAATCAGAATCAGGTTTATTATCAGTGACGTATGTTGTGAAATTCATTGTTTTGTGGCAACAGGGCATGAAAAGATACTGTAAGTTACAATAAAAATTAGTGTGGAGGAATAGTGACATGGTGCTCATGGGCTCATAGACTGTTCAGAAATCTACTAGCAAAGGGGAGGAGGCTGTTCCTAAAATGCTGAGTGGAGGTCTTCAGGCTCCTGCACCTCTTCACTGATGGTAGTAATGAGAAGAGGAATTTACTGTAGTGGCAAAACTGAACACATGGCTCCTACAATTATAATTAAATATTAATAATTAATATTTCTTATAATTCACCTCATGCTCACCGATAATGTTTGGGTGCACTTCCGTGACATAACTAAATCTGTGCTTTTTACAGGATGGTGATGACATTAAAAAAACCCACACAGTACACTGCAGATGCTGGGGTCAAAGCAACACGTACAACACACTGGAGGAACTCAGCAGGTCGGGCAGCATCCGTGTGAAATGAGCAGTCAACGTTTAGTGCCGAGACCCTTCGTCCTCTGTCCTCTGTCAGGAGTCTGTCCTGACGAAGGGTCTCGGCCCAAAATGTTGACTGCTCGTTTCACATGGATGCTGCCCGACCTGCTGAGTTCCTCCAGCTTGTTGTACATGTTGTTAAAAAAAAACCAGCCTGATCATGTCTAATTTGATTGAATGCCAACCAGCAATTTCTACCAGCAAAAAGGACAAGGGCGTCAGGTACCTGGGAACATCATTGCCTCCAGTTTTCCCTCCGAGTCATACACCATCCTGACTTGGAAGTGTTATCATTATCCCTTCATTATCCCTATCCAACAATCTTCACCAGAAGGACTATGGGACAGCCATTTCATAAGGGAGCTTAAAGATGAGCAATAAATCCTGGCTCTTCCAGCGACACAATAAATAAATTAAAAACAAATTGAAGAAGACAAGAACGTGCAAGCTGCCCATTTATTGCTTATTTTCAGCAACACTCCAATCAGTGTGTAATAAACAGTATTTTCATAATGATAAAGTAAGACATATACTGTAGAGTCGAGGTTAGTGTAATGCCTTACAGAGCTAGGCTGTAAGGTGGTGACAATTCCCATTACTGTCTGTGTGGAGTTTGTAGGTTCTCCCCATGACTGGGTGGGTTTCATCTGGGTGCTCCGGTTTCCTCCCACGTTCCAAAGACATACAGGTTAGGGTTTTTGAGTAGTGTGTATGCTAGGTTGGCACTGGAGCTTGGTGACAATGCAGGCACATCCTTCGACTGTGTTGGTCGTTGACATAAATGGTGCATTTAATTGTTTGCTTCGATGTACACGTGACAAATGAAGCTAATAAAGTAAATCTTTATTTAAAAGAATTGGAAACATGGTCTTAATAATGGCATCGCCTAATTGCATCTCATTTTGGTTAGGTGTGATCCAGGTAGGGTTCCACCCTTATTGATTTAGTCAGGGTAGTCCTAACGTGCAGGATCCTCTCCTGATACCCCGCTGAATGCCTGAGGGACAGGCTTTGCCTTGTAATCCCTTAAATCCAAATAAGAAGTGTTCTTCTTGTTGCTCACCAGAGCAGCTGGCAGTGGTGGAAGGGAGGAAGTGTGGTGGCAGAGAAGCAACAGGGGGACATCAGAATCTCTAATGTGAGCAGCAGGGACTTAAGATGGCAGCTGGTGCAGAGTTTGGTCTTTGCTCAAGAGCACAATTGTGTTGTGTGCCAGAACCGTTAAGTTAAATGGGCCAGAAGATACAAAAGCTTGAGAGCATGAAGTAATTATCTACAGCGTAGTTTGGCTGGATTTTGTAAATGTGGCATCACTCAAATTTTCTCAAGAAACCTGAACATTTCTGATCTTTTGACAGGATATCCGAGGATTAGTTGGGACCCTGATGGTAGCTATGAGCCCACTACCACAGAAAGGTGATTTGCAATGCAGCCCTATTGAGGTTTACAAATGCCACCCACCATGGAAAGACCTAAAGGACTTCACACTGCAGGTACGCATAACCACAAAACATTTACATTCCACTACCCAATTGTCCCTGGAGTTGGCCTGGCTCTTCAGCACCTTTGGCTAAGTAGTCCATGATAAGCCACTATCAACAAAAGTAATCAAGTACACCTCCCTTTGCCATATGATAAGTGCTTTTCTCAATAGAAATCCTGGCTGAATCACAAATGGGAAATCTTAGCCGAGCATTCCCATTTCTAAGTCCACACCCAACAACACTTGCCTTCTTATATTGTACCCCTCTTCTTTTTCTCTAAAGATATTTCCTCTGCATTCTATAATATTTTCATTAGGAATGTTCTTCTTTATGGACATTTCAATTATTTATTTTGAAGAAGTTTTGACCTCTCTTTGCTAAGTACCTTTTTTTTCTCCACAGGCAGGCTTTTCCGGAGTCCAGTCCCATTCAAGCTGCAGTAGTAGTGAAGTGTCAACACTGAGCTCCCAACTCTCAGACGCACTAAACAGTGAAGAATCCTAACCAGCAGATCTCTCATTTTGTATCCTGCCATTAGCCGGCTCTTCATTGGGAAACCAACAAAGGAGATTTCATGTTTATCAGTGGCACTAGATGAATGGACGTTCATACTAATCTTGCTGGTTCAGGAGCCTGATGGTTGTAGGGCAATAACTGTTCATGAACCTGATGGCGTGGGACTTGTACCACCTTCCCAGTGGTAGCAGCGAGAAGAGAGCATAGCCTGAATGATGAGATCCTTGATGATGGAATCTGCTTTCTTGTGGAAAAGGAAAAATCTTTGAAACATGTAACATAATGCGTGCATCCAATCCAATCTCAGAATAACAAGTAGGCTACACAGAAGTTGGTGAACCTCACTGAGATTGGTGAATCTTTGGAATGATTTATCCCAGAGGGTTGTGGGGATCAGTCATTGTATTCATTCAAAGTGGATAAATTTCTGGATGTTAAGAAGTTAGGTTAGTGGGGACGGGTAGAAAAATAGTATGGAAGTAGAAAATCAGCCAAGATCCCAATGAATGGTAGAACAAAGAGCCAAATGACCTGCTCCTGGTACTATCTCTTATGTTTATTCAGGAACATTTAAGAAGGTTAGTAGTACATTCATAAACTAATCCTTCCCATTCAGAGAAGCAGCCAGTCCAATATCATATAACCTGATGTGGATTTTGACTCAAAACATCAACAATTTTGTTCCTCCCACAGTTGCTGCTCAACGCCCTGACTTCCTCCAGCAAAAAGTTTGGTGTACTAGATTCCAGCAGTTTCTTGTGTCATCGTACAATCAATTCTATTTGTGCATCTCTATTCATATACAAACTGCAGCATTTTGTGTGTGGATTTTCATTCCTTTCAACACCACTGCAGGTAGCATCTTATAAAAGAATGAAGAAAAAATTGGAGAAACTTTTTATTAGTGATACATTTCAAATAACAAATAAGTATCAACTCTATCATTTTGCAACAACATTGATGAATAATAACATATAGTGGATGATTCATAGAAGTAAACATCTACATAATATGCCTGCTAGCACTTTGTGCATTTCCATCAATTTTTTAGACCATTCCATAAAAAACGAATTTGATCACCAAGTTTAAAGAACAATTATTCTGATAGTTTTTGAAACAATTGGATCTGATAGATTGCTTTACGGTGTCATTAAATCTGACCAAAGCCAAATTCAATTATTTAAATTTGCATTGAAACAATTACAATTTAACGAATTTTATGAGTCACAGTAATGAACATGTCTCAAGTGTGTGGTTTGGAAGTAATATATTAGCCTAACTTACTGCTTTCTCTCACAGGCCCCAGGTCTCTGTTCAACTCTCTTACGTTGCTGAGATATTAATTCACTCATCTGAATGTCCTTATAGCTATTAGATTATAAACATCTTGGTTGTATGGCATACTGTATGCCATACAAGTGAGCTTTAGACCATATAACCATGAGACATAGGAGCATAAATAGACCATTCAGCCCATCGAGTCTGATTCATTATCCCATTCAACCCCATTCTTCTGCCTTCTCTCCATAACCTTTGACGTCCTTACTAATCAAGAACCTATCAACCTCTGCTTTAAATATACTCAATGACATGGTCTCCACAGCCATCTGTGGCAATGAATTCCACAGGCTGGCTAAAGAAATTCCTCTTCATTTCTGTTTTAAAGGGATGTCCTTGTACTCTGAGGCCATGCCTTCTGGTCTTAGACTCACCCACTATAGGAAACATCCTCTCTACATCCACTTTTTCTAGGCCTTTCAATATTCATTCGGTTTCAATGAAATCATCCTTCCCCCATTCTTCTAAACTTCAGCGAATACAGGCCCAGAGTCATCAAATGCTCCTCATATGTTAACCCCTTCATTCCTGCAATTATCCTTGTGAACATTCTTTGGACCCTCCCCAAAACTAGCACATCTTTTCGTAGATAAGGGGCCCAAAACTGCTCACTATACTCCAAGTGGAGTCTGATCAATGCCTTATAAAACATCATTACATCTTTGCTTTTTATATTCTCTAGTTTAGTAGTATGCTGCTCTCTTAGCCTGCAGTTTGATTTTATGCTTAACCACCTTGAAAGAGGGCTGAAGTTTGAAAAATTTGCATGAGACTTTGAGCTGCCAGTAGCATTAATGCATTGCAGAGAATCCATTCAATCTTTCAAGGTGTAAGTTTTAGGATGATAGGGGAATCAAAGGGTATTGGACTGGACAGGAAAGTAGAATTAAAAGTTCAAAGTAAATTTACTATCAAAGTACATATTTGTCACCATATACTACCCTGTTCTTACAGGCATTCATTCATAGTAGAACAAAAAAAAACTGCAATAGAGTCAATGAAAAAAACTACAGACAGACTGACAAGCAACCTATGTACAAAAGAAGACAAATTGTGAAAATTAAAAAAAAAACATAAATAGATAAATATTTCTGTTGTGAGTTTGGTAGGTAAATTACTCATTGTAAATTGTCCTGTGACTAAGCTAGGATTAAATCGGGGGATTGCTGGGCAGCACGGCTTGAAGTGCGGACGCGTCTATTCCCCGCTTTACCTCAATAAAATGAAATATAAAAAAAAAAATCAACTATGATGTGATTGTCAGCGGGCCTTAAGAGGCATGGAATCTATTTCTGGTTCCATTTCATATTATTATAATAAGGCACCAACGTTAAACATTAAGCATCAGTCAGATTGTCCTCAAAACTTAGAATACCTTTTCTTGTACAATTATCAATGATTATTAATTATTGGTTTTAATTCTCTTAGGATACATTTCTATTGTTACCTGTGCAAAATAGTGTTTTAATTTGAAGTCATATTGCACAGTAGGGACATTAAAGGTACTTGGGTTCCAATTATCCTTGTGTCAGTTTGATTCATGAGTTAACATCAAGTTCTACCCATCAAAGGAGTAATAATTCAGCCCCTGTGTTCTCTGCACTGGTCAAAAGGGTAAATCATGAAGTTGCATGCCTTATACTTGAAAAGAAGTGGTCAGAAAATCTTCTCTTGGCAATATATAATTTTGCAAGATACATTTCTAGTGTGTATCAAGTGTATGGATGTAAAACATCTGCCCTGTAGCTCTAAATAGAAAAAACAAATTTCTTGCATCCTCCACATCCCTCTTGTGCACAGTCAGTTCGCACACAGCAAGCCTCTATAATCACCAATATAATAATAGCCTGATTATTTATTTTGGAAATAGAGATTGAGGTATAAATTTTGACCGAGTTATTGGAAATAATTCCACTGCAATAATTCTGAAGGAATTAAGGGGAGTCTTAGCAAACGCAACCTTAGCCTAACAACTCATCTGAAAGACATCAACTTTGACAGTGCAAGCCTCCCAAAGCACTGAATCAGAATGTCACCCTAATTCTCTCCCCTAGACTCTGGAGCAGGATTTGAACCTGGAACGTTCTGACTCGGAGTTGATCTGTTGGCTATATAAAAAGAAGTCTCAACAACTGTTAATGGTAAAAGGGGATTTGAGAAATTAATTTAATCAGAATGCATCAGGTGAAATGAAATCCTGAAATATCTTTACTGCACTTGCTTCAAAGGAACTAGTGAATGACTACATTAAAACCTTTTGCAATTGTACTTTACATAAGTTTGGTACCACAGTGATACCAATCAAACTCCTTTTTGTAGAAAGTTTTTAGAGTGTGATTCTGCTTTTTTTTTTGCTTCATGCGTTTTCTTGGAAATTAAATAATTCTTAACTGTATAAACTTTGTTAAATAAAATAGGATCAAATACAAGCCGTACTATTTTGATATTTATTGATGTGACTTCTTATGTCACCTTTGCCCCATATCTCTTCACAGCTTTGATGAGCAAAAATATACCAATTTAAGCTTTAAAACTGATAATTAACTCAGCACAAATTTTCCAAACATTATAATTATTCACTTTTTTTCACTCCTCAAAGGCTTCCTCCTGATTGTCAAACTAGAACCCCTCACACCCACAAAACTCGAGTTAACCTGACCAGTATGGTATTTCTCTACCTTCTGCATTCCACTTAATCCCATGAAAATTTAAACCAAATCACCACCAATCCATAGAATATGTATTTATGTGTGTAACTTTTCCATGTATCAGTCCAGCAAATCTATTACACAGCCTCCGCAAGTTTGATCTTCCAAGTCTATTAAACAAACACAGGACATTAAAAAAAATAATGTTCTTCCTCAAAAGCTTGTTCCATGCATCAGTGATACGAGTCCTCCTACAGATGTCATGCTGACTGTGAACTGCACATCGCTTAAGGCTAGAATACCGGGGCTAAGATGCAGAACCTGCTTCTATATGTTACACCTGGTTAAGTTCCAAAAAGGAAAGAAACCAGCATAAGGTGTTTTTCCCTTTATTTTTAGATGCTACATTGTGAAACATAATAAAGTTACAAATATCTTGAAAGCTTGACAAAGATTACCTTCACTCTCTGAACAATCAATGATTGTGTAAGTCAATGATTGACTTACACAAATCTGTTGTGTAAGTCTAACAGGGGTCCATGGATCCCATGCTTAATGGTATTGGTTGATGGCATAAAAAAGGTTAGGTAGCCCTGGTCTAAGGTGATTACTTGATTAAATGGACATGATTAGATAGTAGGTTCTGTTCAAAGATCAAAAAACTAACAGGCTTAAATAATTGAGTTCTGCTTGTTTAAATTTGAAACTAAATTCCTAATAAATAATATTAATTGGAAATGGATAGCGTTATAATGGACAAAAAAAAGCACAGAAACAGGTGCTTCAGCCCATTTAATCTATGCTGAACTATTATTCTACCAAGTCCCATCAACCTGCACCCAGATCTTATCCCTCTATACCCCTCCCATCCATGTGTCTATCCAAATTTCTCTTAAGTGTTGCAATTGAATCCGCATCCACCACTCTGCTGGCAGCTCGTCCCACACTCTCACCACCCTCTGAGTGAAGAAGTGCACCCTCAGCTTTCACCCTTAACTCATGACCTCTAGTTGTAATCTCACCCTACCGCAGTGAAAAGAGCCTGCTGCATTTACCCTATCTGCAGTGCCTATCAAAAGAATTCACCTCCCCTTGGAAGTTTTTGTGTTCTATTGTTTTACAACATTTAATCACAGTGGATTTAATTTGGCTTTTTTGATACTGATCAACACAAAAAGACTCTTTTGTGTCAAAGTGAAAAATGATCTCTAAAAGTGATCTAAATTAATTACAGATATGAAACACAAAATAATTGATTGCATGAGTATTCCCCCCCCCCCCCCCCCCCCCGCTTCAAGTCAGTATTTAGTAGCTTTGACAGGAATTACAGCCTTGGGTCTGTGTGGACAGGTCTCCAATAGCTTTGGACAGCTGGACACTGCAATTTTTTTTTTGCTATTCTTCTTTACAAAACTGCTCAAGCTCTGTCAGATTGCATGGGGATTGTGAATGGACAGCCCTTTTAAAGTCCAGCTACAAATTCTCAATTGGATTGACATCTGGGCTCTGACTTGGCAACTCCAGGGCATTAACTTTGTTATTTTTAGCTATTCCTGTGTAGCTTTTGCTTTATATTTGGGGCCATTGTCTTGCTGGAAAACAACTCTTCTCCCAAATGGCAATTCTCTTGCAGATTGTATCAGATTTTCATCCAATATTTCCCTGAATTCTGCTGCATTCATTTTACACCCTACCTTCACAAGCCTTCCAGGGCCTGTTGCAGTGAAGCATCCCCACAGCATGATGCAGCCACCACCATGCTTCATGGTAGGGATGATGTGTTTTTGATGATGTGTGATGTTTGGCCTATGCCAAACATAGCATTTAGTCTGACGGCCAAAAAGCTCAATTTTTGGTTTCATCAGACCATAGAACCTTCTTCCAGCTGACTTCAGAGTCTCCCACATGCCTTCTGGCAAACTCTAGCTGAGATTGCATGTGAGTTTTTTTCAAGAGTGGCTTTCTCTGCCATTCTCCCATAAAGCTGTGACTGGTTGTTGTATGGGGCAGCCCTTCCCAGCTCAACCATGAAGTTTGTAATTCCTCCAGAGTTGTCATAGATCTTTTGGTGGCTTCCCTCCCTAGTCTCTTTCTTGCACAATCATTCAGTTTTTAAAGACAGTTTTCTCTAGGCAGATTTACAACTGTGCCATATTCTTTCCATTTCTTGATGATTGACCTAACTGTACTCAAAGAGATATTCAGTGTCTTGGAAATTTTCTTCTATCCATTCCTGACCTGCGCTTTTCAACAACTTTTTCACAGAGTTGCTTGGAATGTTCTTTTGACTTCGTTGCGTAGTTTTTGCCAGGATACTGACTCACCAGCAGCTGAACCTTCCAGATAGAGGTGTATTTTTACTACAATCAATAGAAACACCTTGACTACACACAGATTTCCAAAAACAGATCTCCATTTAATTAATTATGTGACTTTTAAAACCAATTGGCTGCACCAATGATGATCTGATGTGTCATATTAAAGGGGTTGAATACTTATGCAGCTAATTATTTTGTGTTTTATATTTTGTAATTAATTTAGATCACTTTGTAGAGATCTGATTTCAATGTTGATGTTAAGGATCCGGCCTGAACACTGGGTCAAAGGGGCTGTGCTGATAGCTCTGGACCACGACAGCCCTTAAATTCTACCTTCTTTCACCTGGCCATGTGGGCTTTGAACCAGCCCCTTCCCTAATTGGACTCTCGTCAATTAACCACTTATCTCCTCAATAGCACCCACCTGTTTCTGTTCTCGCTCATTACCCGGTCCACTTAAACCCTGCCTCGACTCACACTCTCTGCCTGTTTGTTCCAGTCCTGAACTGAGTTGTTCCAGCCTGCTATAGTGACTACTGCCAACAGAAATTGTTGAATTCTGTTTCCAGATTCTGCCTGTTTGGAACCTGATTCTTGCCTGAAGCACCCGTAATCGTCAGCCCTCGCCGGACAGCCTTTCCCGGGTAAGACCTCGGCCTGCCATTCCGGCTTTGTGCCTGCCTCCTGGTGTTGAAAGTCTGTTTCCCCTATGGCCGCTAATAAAATCCTGGTAAAAGAACATTCATTAGTCTGCACTTGAGTCCTACCGCAACACCAGCCCCTCCTGACAGTTGATCAGTGTAAAAAAAAAAAGCCAAATGAAATCCACTGTGATTCAATGTTGTAAAACAATAAAACATGAAAACTTCCAAAGGGTGGGTGGGTGAATACTTTTAATAGGCACTGTATACCACTCATAATTTTATATACCTTTTTCAAAATGTAAATGCAGACTTGTTTTTTTTTAATATGGACATTGCAATAGTTTTGTGTGTTTTATTTATTTCAATTACTTACAATTAATATGTAAACTTGTTTTAAAGAGCTAACTCATTAACAAGTGCAGCACAAATATCATCTAATACACATGAATATAAATATTTTATCAAAACATTAGGAAAAGGATAGAGCAGCAAACAAATGCTGTTGCCATCTTAGTAGATGCTGCTGCTGATACATCGGTGCCTGAGTCAGCTTCCACTGAACACACCATGGATAATTGTAGGTTTGATTCTCCTTAAAGGAATGAATTACAGCCCAGTGGTCTTGGCAGCATCACCTTTTTTTGAAAGTTCACGATGAATCACTCTAAATTATTTGTTATGCAATCAACTGCAAAGTCTAATTAAGTCTCTGACTCTCTAATGATTGCTCATTCACTGTGTGTTGTGACTTAGTAACCAAAATCATTAGGTCTCTTGTGACCAGTTGCTGAATGTGTCATCGGTGTCCTTGTAATTTTGTTAAGGTGATTAGGTCAATGATGCTGCTCACATTGAAAGTAGCTGTAAAAACATACGTGTTATTTGCTGCTCTATAGAATTTCTTTATTTATTCATTGCGATCAGTGCGGAATAGGCCCTTCTGGACCTTTGAGCTGTGCCACCCCGCAACTTCCAATCTAACCCTTGCCTAATCACGGGGCAATTTGCAATGACCAACTAACCTACCAACCGGTACGTCTTTGGACTGTGAGAGGAAACCGGAGCACCCAGAGGAAAGACAAGCAGTCACAGGGAGAACCTACAATCTCCTTACAGCCAGCAGCAAGTATTGAACATGGGTCGCTGGTACTGTAAAGCATCGTGCTAATCACCATGCTACCGTGAATTTTTTTAGAATCTACATTCGGGTTCACAGTTCAAAGAACATTCATTTTCAAAGTATGTGTACAACTGTGAGATTCATCTTCTTTCAGGTAGCTACAAAACAAAGAAACGTAATAGAATCCACAAAAATAAACCCCATACAACAGAGTCCAATAAGTAAAAGAAATTGTGCAAACAATAAAACAGGCAAACAAGTAATACATGGAACATGACCCGCAGAGTCTCCACAGCTCCAGAACCAGTACAGTGCTAAGGCACGTGCAACCAGTCCAGGAACCCGATGCCTATAGGCCACAGCTGCAGAGTTAGTTCAGCACTGAGATTCGTCCTTCGCCCATGGTCTTGTGCCTTAAACCCTGAACCTGGCTCGGTGATCAAATCAGATAAACATCAGCTTGTTCACACTTTAAGCGTCAGATTTGGAACTGGCATTCAGTTTTACAAGACAAGGTCCAGTCTATTGTCATGAACACAAGTACACAGGTGCAATGAAAAGCTTACTTGTCACAGCATCACGGGCACAGAGAATCACACAAGCAACATTCACAAGAAAAGCAACTTTTACAGGGAAAAAACCAATTAGAACAAAAACAAAACAAAGCCCATTGTAGCGCGCAGTCATCAAAGTCGTCATATTGTTGTTAAACTGTATGGATTAGCATTTTCCCTGTTGGTTCAGTACTGAGTGCTTCAAGGGACCACTTAAACTTGGTGGTGTGGGCCTTCAGGCTTCTGCACCTCCTGCTTGATATTAGCTGCAAAAAGATAGCATGGCCCAGATGGTGAAGACCTTTGATTATGGATGTTGCCTTCTTGGGGAGGGATGTGCCTGTGATTTATTAGGCAGAGTCCACTGCACTCTGTATCAGACTATAATGCATCCAATCAGAATACTTTCAACACTATGTCAACATTTTATTTCTTCTAAACGTTTGGACAACCCTGGCATTTAATATGACCACAATCAAACTACTAAATCTTTTACAGCCTTTTGCATTTAGGAATCTATCTACCACCTTCTTAATCACATTCAGTCACAGCCTCCATAGCTCTCTGTGGCGGGAAAAGGACATTCTGTATCAATTTACTTGGACATCAATATTCTGACTAAGATATCTCACTAAGATACCTTATTTCAATTTGACTCCATCATCATCATCATCATCATGTGCCGTGTGGTATGATGTAGGTAATCACGGAGACCATGATTATTCTGGCAAATTTTTCCACAGATGTGGTTTGCCTTTGCCATCTTCTGGGCAGTGTCTTTACAAGAAGGGTAACATAGAAACCCTACAGCGCAATACAGGCCCTTCGGCCCACAAAGTTGTGCCGAACATGTCCCTAACTTAGAAATTACTAGTGTTACCCATAGCCCTCTATTTTCCTAAGCTCCATGTACCTAACTAAAAGTCTCTTAAAAGATCTAGCATATCCGCAATACCTGCCATTGACAATACCCTTCAGAGATTGTCTGCCTGGCGTCAGTGGTCGCATAGCCAGGACTTGCGGTATCCACCACCTGTTCCCATGGCTTCACGTGACCTTGATCGGGGTCTAAGCAGTCGCTACATCTTGCCCAAGGGTGACCTGCGGGCTAGCGGTGGGAAGGAGTGCCTTACACCTCCTTTGGTAGAGATGTATCTTCACCCTGCCACCCAACAATTTGACTAACCTATTCAAATTATAGACAAATATTGAAACTTAATCACAGGAAATGATTAAGGGCACAAATGTAAATTTGATGAAAATGATTGTATTTCTACAAACATTTGTCCTAAATCCATGCACAAATAAAACATTATCAAATTCTGTACCAATGCAGTAAACTTGACTCATCATGTGCCTTTAGAAACATTATTTTATGTGTACAAGGAAGAAATGATTAATATTCTTGGAAGCAAAAGCTGAAGTTTTAATTCTTAATGAGGTGAGGGATATCACATTTGGGAAGTGAGTTACTCCCAGAATGAACATGTTAGTTACCTCCGGAACAAAGCTTTAAGCACACATTTTAATCACAACCTCATGAGCAGCAATTAGATATTCAATGCAAAACATTTAATTCTCCTCTGAGATTGTCAATTTACTTCAACTTAGTTTTGTATTGTGAATATCAATTAGTTCTATATACAGAATAGCAACCATTTGGATACAAAGCCAATTCCTATGAAGCTTGTTGCAATCCTAACAGATAAAAGGGATTAAGAAAACAATCTGTTATATTCTTTGAAAATGCCAACGTAGAGGTTATGATGTCTTCCCCTTTTCTTCAAATAGCTCCTTGGCATATTTTATATCCACCTGGGCCAGTGGACATTTAACATCATTTTCAAAGGTGTATAGATTAGAAAGATTAGAAAGTAAGCCACCATCAGGAAGGGGAGATACTGAAGTTTGAAGGCACGCACTCAACAATTCAGTAACAGCTTCTTCCCCACTGCCATCCCACTTTTGAGTAGGCATTGAACCCATGAACCATCACTACTTTTTGTTTTATTTCTACTTTTGCACTACTTATTTAACTATTTAATGCATATCCTTCCAGTAATTCAGTTTTTTTCTGTATTATTATGTATTGCACTGCATTGCTGCACAAAAAGTCAACAAATTTCATGACATTTGCCAGTGATATTAAACATGATTCTACTAAGTTGGAGGCATGCTATGTAGGCACCAGAAACATAGCAACACTTGTGGACTGCTCCCAGCACATATTCAGACTGTATTGATCATTGATGCCATGTGCACATTGGCATAGGGCCAAGAAGATTAGAGAGCTAAAAGCGTGGTTCAAGGATTGGTGTGAGAGAAGTGGGTTTGAATTCATGGGAAACTGGCACCAGTATTGAGGAAAGAGGGAGCTGTACTGATGGGACGGGTTCCACCTGAACCGTGATGGGACCTGGATCCCAATGAATTGCATAATTAGTGCTGCGTTTGAGGCTTTAAACTAAATAGTAGGGGGGTGGGTTCAACAGATTGGAGAAGTATGGATAAAGTAAAAGATAAAAGTATGGGGAAAAGAAAGAGCAAAAGATAAAAAAGAGTAAAGTAAGAGAGGAGTATAGAAAAGACAATTGCAAAAGCGAAATGTATTACAAAATTTTAAAAGCACAATGAGTGTAAGGGCACTTTATTTGAATGCCCGTAGTATTCAAAATAAGGTCAATACACTTGTGGCACAAACCAGTACAAAGGAGTATGATTTATTGGCCATTACAGAAACATGGTTGCAGGATGGAGAGGATTGGGGATTAACTATCCAAGGATTTCAGGTAATACGAAAGGATAGGCAGGGAGGTAAGGGAGGTGGGGTAGTGTTCTTAATTATGGATGAGATCAGGGCAATAGTGGGAGATGTTACGTACCCCGTAACTGGGTGTCTGACCAGCAGAGAAAGAAGAATCAGTTGGAGTCTGGTGGTACCAAACTAAAGGCGTTTATTAGTAAACTACACAATACAACATCAAAAATGCAAATATACATATAAAACAAGTTAGCAGTAATAAACCTAAAAGTGTAGGAATAATAATAATCAATAATAAACAAGCTCTATCGATGTCTAGGGGTAAATGAATTGTCATAGGAAAGTATAGAGTTCAGTTCATAAATGCTGAGGTGGTTATGGTTGTTGTATTGAAATCGTTGGAGAGAGAGAGAGAGAGAGAGAGAGCGAGATGTAACAGCAACAGCTGCGGCAGGCAAACCTTTTTGTGGCTTTCTTAATCCATCATATCGTTGTGGCCATTCAGTTATGACCCCTCTGTTCTTCAGCTAGACCGTTCTTCTGTGGTGGACTCGTCACTCTGGCATGAGTGGACACACACACAAGTCCCCACATTTCCTGCTGTAACACTGTGAGCTTTACTGACTGATCTCCTGGTTCGGTCTCCGAAGCCCCCACCTTTCTGTGGGTTCTCAACACTCAGTCAGTGTCCACTGGTGTGTCTGAAGGGTGTCTCTCCAGACCTGTCTTTTTATCCCCACTCACGGGGGTCTCAGCTATCCATCAACTCTGAATGACTGTGTCCACCAAATCAGGCCACTCCTGCTGTCTCCTGAGGAATGTTAATGAGCAAAGTAAAGTCCTTGTAGTGGAAGGTAAATAATCCAGGAAGAGTCATAATACAGTAAATCAACAGTCTCTCTCCCTCTCTTATCTGTAGCAAATGTTCTTGCCTGGGCTTTATCTCTCTCTCTCAAGAGCAGCATAGCAACAGCAGTATTTCATAGTTCTCAGGAGGGGGGTTGGGAATGGTTAACTCTGCACCCCATTGACCATCAGGTCTGCTCATCACTCATAACACCCCCATCCTTCTGGAAATTTTCACCAGAGTGAAAATTAACTAATAAAGCATATTACTGAATTACAGAGTTTAACAAAATATAGAAGTGGTCTTAACTACAAGAATAATACAGATACACTTTCAAATTAACATCTAGATAAACAATCAGCAATTACATTGTCACTCCCCTTTACATGTTGTATTTTAATATCGAATTCCTGTAACAACAGACTCCAACTTAATAACCTCCTATTTTTATTTTTCATGTTAGCCAAGAATACCAAAGGGTTGTGATCAGTATAAACAATTAATGGTCTCTGTGCTGCACAGATGTAGACCGCAAAATGCTGAATTGCCAAGATAAGTGCCAACAATTCTTTCTCCACAGTGGAGTAATTTCTCTGATGCACATTGAACTTTCGAGGGAAATACGCCACTGGGTGTTCCACTCCATCCCCTGCTTTCTGCAATAGGACTGCCCCTGCAGCCTCATCACTTGCATCATTCACCAGGGAGAAAGGTTTCAAGAGATCAGGTGCTTTTAACACAGGGTGGTGGCACAAAATGGTTTTCAACTTCTCAAAAGCTTCCTGACAAGGAATGCTCCACTCAAATTTTTCTTCCTTCTGTAGGAGCTTTGTAAGCGGGAGGGCAATGTCCGCAAAGTTCTTACAAAATTTTCGATAGTACCCCACCATGCCCAAAAACCTTCTCAATGCCCTCTTATTCGTTGGGACAGGAACCTCAGAAATAGCCTGTACTTTAGCCTGCACAGGAGCCAATTGCCCCTGTCCTACCACATACCCCAGGTACGTGATCATGGCATGGCCAAACTCACTCTTTGTGAGGTTCACTGTGAGGTGGGCTGCAGACATTCATTTAAACAGTTTCTCCCCAGCTTCAATGTGCTCATCCCAAGTGTCACTCCAAACTACTACATCGTCAGTATAAGCAATAGTTCGTAGTTCTCAGGAGGGGTTTGGGTATGGTTAACTCTGCACCCCATTGACCATCAGGTCTGCTCATCACTCATAACAGAGATGACATAAGATCTAAACAGCAGTATATTGAATCCATCTGTGTAAAGGTTAGGAATAACAAAAGGGAAAAAAAATTACTGGTGGGAGTTATCTATTGGCCACCAAATAGTAACATTACAGTGGCACAGGCAATAAACCGAGAAATATCCAAGGAATGTAAGAATGGAACAGCAGTAATTGTGGGGACTTTAACTCGCACATGGATTGGGTGAATCAAGTTGGTCAAGGCAGTCTTGAGGAGGACTTCAAGAATTCATCTGTGATAGATTTCTTGAACAGCATGTTACTGAACCTCAAGGGAACGTGCCATCTTAGATCTGGTCCTGCATAATGAACCAGGTCAAATTAGTGATCTTGTAGTTAGGGATCCTCTTGGAAAGAGTGATCACAGTATGACTGAGTTTCTCATACAAATGGAGGGCACAATAGTTTGATCGAAAACCAGCATATTATGCCTAAACAATAGAGACTACAATGGGATGAGGGAGGATTTGGGAACACAGGCTATATGGTGGGACAGTTGAGGAACAGTGAAAGACTTTCAAAGAGATTTTTCACAGTGCTCAACAAAAGTATATTCCAGTTAAGAGCAAGGACAGTAAGGATGGGGAGACCCCATCTAAGGCAATATAAGAAGGCATCAAACTAAAAGCTCCTGCATACAAAGTCACCAAGAGTAGTGGGAAACTGGAAGATTGGTAAGACTTTAAAAAGCAACAAAGAACCACCAAAGAGAGCAATAAAAAAGGGAAGATAGATTATGAAAATAAACTAGCTCAAAATATAAAAACAGATAGTAAAAGTTTTATAATTAAATAAAGCGGAAAAGGGTGGCTAAAGTGAATGCAGTTACTTTGGAGGACGAGAAGACGGAATTGATATTGGGTAATGAGGAAATGACAGAGGCTTTGAATGACTATTTGGTGTTGGTCTTCACGGTGGAGGACACATCTAACATGCCAAAGAGAAATGTTATGGATGCAATGGGAGGTGAGGACCTTGATACAATAGCTATCACTAAAGAGGTAGTGCTGAGCAAACTTGTGGGGCTGAAAATAGATAAGTCCTCTGGTCCTGATGGAATGCATCCCAGGGTACTGAAAGAAATGGCAGAAGTTATTGTAGAGGCTTTGATGATAATTTACCAAAATTCTCTGGACTCTGGTCAGGTCCTGGCAGATTGGAAGACGACAAATGTAACACCACTGTTCAAAAGAGGATGTAGACAAAAGGCAGGTAACTATAGGCCAGTAAGTTTAACATCTGTAGTTGGGAAAATGCTTGAAGCTATCATTAAGGAAGAAATAGTCTGGAAAGAAATGGATCCATCAGGCAGACGCAGCATGGGTTCAGCAAAAGCAGGTCCTGTTTGACAAACTTACTGGAGTTCGTTGAGGAGATAATGAGTGCAGTGGATAGAGGGATGTTATTTACTTGGATTTCCAGAAGGCATTTGATAATGTGCCACATAAAAGACTTATCCATAAGACAGGAATGTATAGAGTTGGGAGGGATGTAGTAGCATGGATTTTGGTTAACGAATAGAAAGTCCAGAGTTGGGATACATGGGTGTTACTCTGGTTGGTAATCAGTGGTGAGCGGTGTGCTGCAGGGGTCAGTGCTGGGCCTGCAACTGTTCATGATATAGATTAATGATCTGGAAGAGGGGACTGAGTGTAGTGTATCTAAGTTTGCAGATGATACTAAATTGAGTGGGAAAGCAAATTGTGCAGAAGGTATGGAGAGTTTTCAGGGAGAGATATATAGATTAAGTGACTGGGCAAAGGTCTGACAGCTGGAATACACTACTGGTAAATGTGAGGTCATCCACTTTGGAAAGAAAAATGGAAGATTAGATTATTATTGAAATGGTAAAAATTGCAGTATGCTGCTGTACAGAGGTTCTTGGGAGTGCTTGTACCTAAATCACAAAAGGTTGGTTTGCAGATGCAGCAGGCTATCAAGAAGGCAAATGGCAAAGACAGTTTTGATTAATTCACAAGAAAACCAACTCCAATGAAGTTCACCTCTGTTTAATACCCTGTTGTGTTAGAAAACCATGGAATATGGCTATCTTGTGGCATAGTTGCCCATTCAATGCCCCAGGATCAGGTCTGTTACTTCACAACAACCATCAGGTTCTTGAAGAATCTACATTAATTACAAAGCTGAGAATGATTTTCAATCTGCATTCTTGTAACAAAGCCATTTAACTGGCATTGAATTTCTGAATTCCTAGAAGGAATTGGTCAAATATGTACATACAATTCCACAAAGCATCTGGTGTTCAATGGTTTGTTGGAGAGGACAGTTAATATTCAATGGATGAAAAGGATGACAGAAGTTTAAAGGTTAAAATTTACCTTTATTTATCACGTGTACATTGAAACATACACTGAAATATGTCATTTGAGTCATCGTTTGGGGCAGCCTGCAAGTATAACCATAGCATGCCCACAAGACACTAACCTTAATCCGCATGTTTTGTTGTGGAATGTGGAAGTAAACTGGAGCACCCAGAAAAAACCCATGCAATCACAGGGAGAACGTACAAACTCCTTACAGACAGTGACAGGAATTAAATGCTGATTTTCCAATCGCTGGTGCTGTCAGGCATTATGCTAACCACTACATTACTGTGCTGCTTTGAGTTGGAATTGGGTCAGATGTTATGAGTTTCCTATTACATTGCCAATTACCACATAGAATTATGGGACAAACATCTGCTGACTTAGTAGTGGGTATGTATATCAGAATGCATATTAATTTGATAAAGGCGGAGCTTGGTGCTTGTGTGTGTGTGTGTTCTGAACAAGCAAACAGAAGAGCCAATATGATGCCAGATATTGGAACTGCCATTTTGAAGACACACACTCAATGTTTTAGGGACAGCATCTCCTCACTACCATCAGATTTCTGAATGGATAATCAACCCATATACACTACCTCAGTATTTATTTTTCTTTTTGCACCACCTATTTCATTTAATTTTATATAAACAACATTTTTCACAACATATGCCAGTGATTTTATACCTGATTCGGATTCTGATTCTGATCCTGTCAGATATCACAGGAAGCATCTGCTTATCAAGACACTTCATTGATGTAGAGGGCCAGTGTTATTTATGGTCATCATCAAGACTACGTAAAGCACTGCATGTCAGTCATCAAAAGAACCAGCTGAGTATCAGCTGGAGGCAAAAGTTTTCTCACCTGTAATGAAGGAGGACCAGAGATGTCACCACGTACTGCAGACGTCCCAGTGTAAACTCTGACATTCCTGATGGACAAGGTAGCTTGAATTTCTAATATGGAAATATCAGTTGCAGATTTGCTGTAGCATCTTACTCTTTTAATCAGATTTTATCTGCAGATGTGTTTTCATTCACATTAAACAGGGAGATACCCTTCATGCTTTCAGAGATGTTGTGAATCTGTTGGTATTAGCTCCCTCTAGTGGTTAGATGACAACAGGATTGAAAGATTTTATGGCAAAAACCACTAAAGTGTTAAACTATAAGTGCAGTTTCCACATTGTAATGCTCTGGAACTGAGGCAACTAAGCATGAATATGCAGTTTTATTTTTGCGTCTTTTGTCGTACTTGCCAGGGCCCTTTTTTCTTTTCAATTATCTCTTCTTTCTCTGCCATGTTGGCTTTTTCATATCCTGTTCCCCACCACCCCTTCTCTGCTTTCTCTTTTCTGGCTCTTACCATCTATTTTAGACCATGCAATAACTTCAGTGGTGAGCAGAAGCCAGGAAACTGAGGTTATGACATTGATATCTGCACTATTTCGTTTAGCATTAGCACAGACGGAAGTGGGATGCCACAAATTTCCCTCATCAACTTAATAATACATTTATTTTATTTATAGTTATCCTTTCATTAAAATAGAAATAGTAAGAGGAATGTATTATGAATGTGAAACAATCTGAGATATGTGTATTAAATGTACAGAAGTTCAAGGTTCTGCTTGAAGCTTTTAATTTACATTGGTTTATGTTTGATGTTACAGTAGCTATTTTATTCTTAATAACTTTACTACTGTTTCACTTACGAAACTTATTATCACAGAGAGGCAGCCATGCCCTTGAATCTGCTGTGAGACCAGCCATTCGTGGTTTGACTTACAGTTGCTGCCAATCACATTCACCGTGTCCAAGTTGGGAGAACTTTTTCAAAATGGAGCAGGTAACAAAGGTAACATCTAATGGAGGAAACTGTGGGTTACACATTAAAGATTAATTTTACAGGATAACCAACTGTCTGAATTCATCTAAATCTTCTTAACTTTGTGTATGTTTGCTCATGCCAGACGAGTACATTCACAGAGAATTGAAAGAACTTGAGAGTTTAAAAACTATGCTTTAATTTGACCCAGTTCTATTACTTTGACAAAAAGAATAATCTTTCTGTCCTAACACTTCAGACAAAGAATCACACTTCTTGGAAGCATATCCTAAAAAATCTGAGTACACACTGAATTTGAATTTTCACAGATAACTTGAATAGTCACCAATTACTCTTGTTATCTAGAATCCAGGAGTAATAATTGTTTTCCAATCACAGACAAGAGAAAATCTGCAGATGCTGGAAATCCAAGCAACACACACAAAATGCTGAAGGAACTCAGCAGGCCAGGCAGCATCTATGCCTGCAGCCGAAACTCTGCCGTAGATGCTGCCTGGCCTGCTGAGTTGCTCCAGCATTTTGTGTGTATTGTTTGATGTAATAATTGTTTTTCCCTGAATCTCCATAAAATATCTTTCAGAGACAGCTCATATGTCAAAACTGTGAGCTGTGAACACTGACAACTGTCTGGCTGGGCACAGATCAAGCACCATCTATAAATTTGCTATGACACAACTACTGTTGGCAGAATTTCAGATGGTGACGAGGAGGCAGACAGGAGTGAGATAGGTCAGCTGGCTGAGTGGTGTTGCAGACTTTGCTCTCAATGACTGCGGCCACGATACAGAAAATTGGATGGTATGTTGCCTCCCAGGTTCCAGGATCAGGGATGTCTCAGATCGGGTCCAAGACATTCTAAAGGGGGAGAACAAGCAGCCAGAAGTCTTGGTATGTATTAGCACCATGGATATAGCTAGGAAAGGGGAGGAGATCCTGAAGAGAGAATTTAGGGAGCTAGGTAGAAAAGTGAAAAGCAAAACCTCAAGGGTAGTAATCTCCAGATTGCTGCCCATGCCATGCACCAATGAGGGTAAGAATAGAATGATTTGGCAGATGAATGCATGGCTGAGGAATTGGTGCAGTGGGCAGGAGTTTTGACTTTTGGAAAATTGGGATCTCTTCTTGGGAAGGTATGAACTGTACAAAATGGATGGTTTACACCTGAACACAAGTGGGCGGTGGGGGGCGGGCATTATCCTTGTGGGAAGGTTTACTAGAACTGTTGTGGAGGGTTAAATGTTTGGCAGAGGGGTAGGAAACTGAATAATAGTGCTGAGGATTGGGCAGTTGGTATACAAGCAGACACAATGAGTAATAACATTGTAAGGAAGGACAGGCAGATGATAAGGCAAAATTGCAGTCAGTGGGGTGAGTTGCAGTGTAACAGGGTGACCAAATTGAAAAGTGATGAAAACAGGACTGAAGGTGTTATATTTGAACACACACAGTGCACGGAAAAAAGTAGACGATCTTGTAGTGCAGATGGAGATTGCCTGGTGTGATGATGTGGGCATCACTGAGTTGTGGCTGAAAGAATATTATAGTTGGAAGCTTAACATGCAAGGATACACATTGTATTAAAAGGATAGGCAGATAGGCTGAGGGGGTGGCATGGCTCTGATGGTTAAAAAAAATGAAATCAAATCTTTAGAAAGTGGTGACATAGAATCAGAAGATGTAGAATCTTTGTGGTTAGAGTTAAGAAACTGCAAGGGCAAAAAGACCCAGATGGTAGTTAAATACAGGCCTCAGAACAGTAGCCTGGATGTGGGCTACAAATTATAATGGGAGCTGGAAAAAGCAAATCAAAAGGATAATGCCACAATAGTCATCCAAGATTTCAATATGCAGGTAGATTAGGAAATCAGGTTGGTACTGTATCCCAAGAGAGAGAGTTTGTAGAATGATAATGAGGTAGATTTTTAGAGCAGTTTGTGGTTGAACCCAATAGGGGAAAGGCTATTCTGGATGGGGTGTAGAGCAATGAACCAGGTTTGATTAGCGAGCTTATGGCAAAGGAACTTTTAGGAGAGAGTGATCATAATATGATGGAATTCACCCTGCAGTTTGAGAGGGAGAAGCTAAAATCAGGTGTCCCAGTATTACAGTGGAGTAAAGAGAATTACAAAGGCATGAGAGAGGAGCTGGCCAAACTTAACTGGAAGGGGGCACTAGCAGGGATGACGACAGAGCAGCAATGGCTGTTGTTTCTGGGAGCAATTTGGAAGGCGTAGGATAGACATATCCAAAAGAAGAAGGCATATTCTAAAGGCAGGATGATACAACCATGGCCGTCAAGTCAAAACTAACATATCAGAGGACATATAATAGAGCAAAAATTAGTGGGAAATTAGAGAATTGAGAAACTTAAAAATCAAAAGGCAACTAAAAAACCCAGAAGGAAGGGAAAAATGAAATATGAATGTAAACTAGGCAATAATATCAAAGAGGATACCAAAAGATATTTCAGATGTATGAAGAGTAAAAGAGAGGAGAGAGTAGATACCAGACTGCTGTAAAATTACACTGGAGAGGTAGTAATGGGGAACAAGGAAATGGTGGAAGAACTGAATAAGTATTTTGTATTGTCTTCACTGTGGCAGTATGCTGAAAGTTCAAGAATGAGTGTAGTTCCTATATTATAGAGAAGGTGTTTAGAAAGCTGAAAGATTTGAAGGTAGATAAATCACCTGGACAAGTTGGATTACACCAAAGGGTTCTGAAAGAGGTAACTGAAGAGATTGCAGAGGCATTAGTAATGATCTTTAAAGAATCATTGGATTCTGCAGTGAATTCTGGAGGACTGGAAAATTCCAAATGTCACTCCACTCTTCAAGAAGGGAGGGAAGCAGAAGAAAGCAAATTTTAGGCTAATTAGCCCGACCTCAGAGGTTGGGAAAATGTTGGAATCAATTGATAAGGATGAGGTCTCGGGGTACTTGGAGGCACATGATGAAACAGGCTAAAATCAGTATGTTTTCCTTATAGGAAATTTTTGCCTGACAGATCTGTTGGAATCGGTGGATGTTGTGTACTTGGATTTTCAGAAGGTCTTGATAAGGTGCCACACGTGGGGCTGCATAGCAATGGTGTTACAGTAAAGATACGAGCATGGATTGAACATTGGCTGTCTGGCAGGAGACAAAGTGGGAATAATAGGAGCCTTTTCTAGTTGTCTGCCATTAACCTGTGGTGATCCACAGAGGTCAGTGTTGGGACCACTTTTTTTACGTTGTATGTCAATGATTTGGATGACATAATTGATGGCTTTGTGGCCAAGTTTGCAGACAATACGAATATAGCTGGAGGGGCAAGTAGTGTGAAGGAAACGGAGAAACTACAGAAGGAATTAAACTGATTAGGAGAATGGGCAAAGAAGTGGCAGAAAGAATACAGTCAGGAAGTGTATGGTCATGCACTTTGGTAGAACAAATAAAAGAGCAGACTATTTTCTAAATGGGAAAAAAAAATCAATACTCCAAGGTACAAAGGGACCTGGGAGTCCTTGTGCAGAATTCCCTAAATGTTAACTTGTGGGTTGAGTCGGTGGTGAGGAAGGCAAATGCATTGTTAGCATTCATTTCAAGATGACTAGAAAATGAAAACAAGAATGTAATGCTGAACCTTTATAAGGCACTGGTGAGTCCTCACTTGGAGTATTGTGAGCAGTTTTGGGCCCCTTAACTTAGAAAGAATGTGCTGACATGGAAGAGAGTTCAAAGGAGGTTCACGAAAATTATTTTGTGAATGAAAGGCTTTTCATATAAAAACATAGAAACATTGAAACAGAAAACCTACAACACATACAGGCCCTTTGGCCCACAATGCTGTGCTGAACATGTACTTACTTTAGAAATTACCTAGGGTTACCCATAGCCCTCTGTTTATCTCAGCTCCATGTACCTATCCAGGAGTGTCTTGGATATGAGGAGCATTTGATGGCTCTGGGTCAGTACTAGCTGGAATGAGGAGGGATCTCATTGAAACCCATTGAATATTGAAAGCCCGAGATAGAGTGAATGTGCAGAGGATGTTTCCTGTAGTGTGGGACTGTAGGACCTGAAGGCATAATCTCAGAAAAGGAGGACAACCAATTAGAATGGAGATAAGGAGGAGTATCTTTAGCCAGACAGTGGTGAATCTAGATAATTCATTACCACAGGCAGCTATGGAGGCCAAATCGTTGGGTGTACTTAAGGCAGAGGTTGATAGGTTCTTGATTAGTCAGGACATGAAAGGTTAGGGGGAGAAGGCATCAGATGGGGCTGAGAAGGAAATGGATCAGCCATGATGAAACCCAGATAAGAGTGAGGCGGTTCATTTTGGTAGGTCAAATATGATGGCAGAATATAGCATTCATGGTAAGGCTCTTGGCAGTGTGGAGGATCAGAGGGATCTTGGGGTCCAAGTCCATAGGACACTCAAAGCAGCTACGCAGGTTTACTCTGTGGTTAAGAAGGCATACAGTGCATTGGCCTTCATCAATCATGGGATTGCATTTAAGAGCCGAAAGGTAATGTTGCAGCTGTATAGGACCCTGGTCAGACCCCACTTGGAGTACTGTGCTCAGTTCTGGTCACCTCACTACAGGAAGGACGTGGAAACCATAGAAAGGGTGCAGAGGAGATTGACAAGGATGTTGCCTGGATTGGGGAGCATGCCTTATGAGAATAGGCTGAGTGAACACGGCCTTTTCTCCTTGGAGTGACGGAAGATAGAGGTGTGCAAGATAATGAGAGGCATTGATTGTGTGGATAGTCAGAGGCTTTTCCCTGCGCTGAAATGGCTAACATGAGAGGGCACAGTTTTAAGGTGCTTGGTAGTAGGTACAGAGGAGATGTCAGGAGTAAGTTGTTTACACAGAGAGTGGGGAGTGTGTGGAATGGGCTGCCAGTGGCGGTGGTGGAGGCGGAAACGATAGGGTCTTTTAAGACTCTCCTGGATGGCTATGTGGAGCTTAGAAAAATAGAGGGCTATGGGTAAAGTCTAGGTAGTTCTAAGGTAGGGACATGTTCGGCACAGCTTTGTGGGCCAAAGGGCCTGTACTGTGCTGTAGGTTTTTTATGTTTCTAAATGACAGAGCACACTTGATGTGTAGAATGGCCTAATTCTGCCCCTGTGTCTTTATGCTGTTATGGTTGGTAAGACTAAGGACTTGATTGGGGACTTCAGGAAGGGGAAGTCAAGGGAACACACACCAGTACTCATTGAGTGGAAAGGATGAACTGTTTCAAGTTCTTGGATATCAATCAACATCTCTGAAGATCTATCCTAGGCCCAACATATTGATGCAATCACCAAGAAGGCATGACAGCGGCTATATTTCATTAAGGTTTTGAGGAGACATGGTAGGTGACCAAAGACACTCACTAATTTCTACAGATGCATCACAGAGACTATTCTAACCAGTTGTTTCACTATCTACTATAGAGGGGCCACTGCACAGGATCAGAAAAAAGTTACAGAAAGTTGTAAACACAGCCATCTCCACCACAAGCAGTAGCCTCCCCAGCATCCAAGACAGCTTCGAAATGTGACAACTTATAAAGATAGCATCCATCATTACGGACCTCCATCATCCATGGTATGCCCTCTTCTCATTGTTACCATCAAGTAGATGGTACAGGAGCCTGAAAACACACACTCAATGTTTTAGGAACAGCTTCTTCTCCTCCACCATCAGATTTCTGAATGGGCAGTGAACCCATGAACATTACACTATTTTTCCCTCTCTTTTTGCAGTATTTATTCAATTAAGATTATAAGATATAGGAGCAGAATTAGGCCCTTTGGCCCATCAGATCTGTCCCACCATTTCATCATGGCAGATCAAATTCTCTCAGCCCCAATCCCCAGCCTCCCTCGCCCCACCCCATATCCCTTCATGCCCTGACCATTCAAGAATCTATCAACCTCTGCCTTAAATATACATAAAGACTTGGTCTCCACAGCTGCCTGTGGCAAAGAATTCCACAGATTCACCACTCTTTGACTAAAGAAATTCCTCCTCATCTCCATTCTAAAAGGACACTGCTCTATTCTTTGCTGTGTCCTCTGGTCTTAGACTCTCCCACCAAAGGAAATATCCTCTCTACATCTACTCTATCAAGGCCTATCACCATTTGATAGGTTTCAATTAGGTCACCACTCACTCTTCTAAATTCAAGTGAATAGAGGCCCAGAGCCATAAAATGCTCTTCATATGACAAGCCATTTAATCCTGGAATAATTTTTCAGAATTTCCTTTGAACACTCTCTAGTTTTAGCGCATCCTTTCTAAGATAAGGGGCCCAAACCTGCACACAATACTCCAAGTGAGGCCTCGCCAGTGTTTTATATCTTTGCTTTTTTATTCTAGTCCTCTTGAAATGAATGCTAACATCAATTCCTTTATCCCAGTCATTGACACGTAACATCGAAAGAATTGGTCCCAACACAGAACCCTGTGGAACACCACTAGTCACCAGCAGCCAACCAGAAAAGGCTCCATTTATTCCAACACTCTGTCTCCTGCCAATCGCCACTGCTTTATCCAATCTGGAATCTTTCCTGTAATATCATCGACTCATAGCCTCATGGTACCTTTTCGAAGGCCTTCTGAAAATCCAAGTACATAAAATCAACCAATTCTCCTTTGTCTATCCTGCTTGTTATTTCTTCAAAGAATTCCAACAGATGTGTCAGACAAGATTTTCCCTTGAGGAAACCATGCTGACTATGGCCTATTTTATAATGTGCCTCCAAATACCCCCAAACCACATCCTTATCAATTGACTCCAACATCTTCCCAGCAACTGAGGTTGGGCTAACTCGCCTATAATTTCCTTTCTTCTGCATCTCTCCTTTCTTGAAGACAGAAGTGACATTTGCAATTTTCCAGTTTTCAGGAACCATTCCAGAACCTAGTGATTCTTAAAAGATCATTACTAGTGCCTCCACAATCTCTTCAGCACCACTTTCAGAACCCTGGGGTGGTACACCATCTGGTCCAGGTGACTTATCTACCTTCAGACCTTTCAGTTTCCAAAAATCCTTCTCTAGTTATGGTAACTTCACATGCTTCATGACCTCTGACACCTGAAACTTCAACCATACTGCTAGTGTCTTCCACAATGAAGACTAACGCAAAATACTTATTTAGTCAGTCCGCTATTTCCTTATCCCCCATTACTACCTCTCAAGCATTGTTTTCCAGTGGTACGATATCCACCCTCGTCTCTGGTTGTGGATTACAGGAGGAATGGAGACAGGTTAACCCATATTGACATCAATGAATCTGGGGTTGAGAGCATAAACAGCTTCAAGTTCCTCGGCATCCACATCACCAAGGACCTCACGTGGTCTCTACACATCAGCTGTGTGGCGAAAAAGGCACAACAGCACTTCTTTCACCTCAGATGGTTGAGGAAGTTTGGTATGGGGCCCCAAATCCTAAGAACTTCCTACAGGACACAACTGAGAACATCCTGACTGGATGCATCACTGCCTGGTATGGGAACAGTACCTCCGTTAATTGCAGAACTCTGCAGAGAGTGGTGCAGACAGTCCAGCACATCTGTAGATGTGAACTTCCCATGATTCAGGACATTTACAAGGACAGGTGTGTAAGAAGGGCCTGTAGGATCATTGGGAACCCAAGCCATTCCAACCACAAACTGTTCCAGCTGCTACCATCCGGGAAGCGGTACCGCAGCATAAAAGCCAGAACCAACAGGCTCAGGGACAGCTTCTTCCACCAGTCCATCAGACTGATGAACTCACACTGATTTGAGTGTACTCTATATTACATTGACTGTTCTATTTATTGTAATTATTATAAACTACTATGATTGCACATTGCATATTTAGATGGAGACATAACATAAAGATTTTTACTCATGTATGTGAAGGATGTAAGAAATAAAGTCAATTCAATTCAATTTACTCTTTATGTATCTGAAGAAACTTTTGGTATACTCTTTAACATTATTGGCAAGCTTACATTTGTATTTCATCTTTACCTTCTTAATGACTTTTTTAGTTGGCTTTTGTTGGTATTTAAAAACTTCCCAATCCCTTAACTTCCCATTTATTTTTGCTCTATTATTTGCACTCTTTTTGGCTTTTATGTTGGCTTTGACTTCCTTGGTTAGCCATGGTTGTGTCACCATGCCTTTAGAATACTTCTTCCTCTTTGGGATGTATATATCCTGTGCCTTCTGAATTGCTTCCAGAAATTCCAGCCATTGCTGCCCTGCCGATGTTCTTTTCCAATCAATTTTGGCCAACTCTTCTCTCATGCCTCTATAGTTTCCTTTATCACACGGTACTACTAATACATCTGACTTTGGTTTCTCCTTTTTAAATTTCAGAGTGAATTCAATCATATTATGATCATTTTCCTCTAAGGGTTCTTTTTCCTTAAGCTCTCTAATCAATTCACAACACATTCAAATATAACTAGTCCTGTATTCTCCTTTTTCAATTTTGTCTGCCTTTTACATTGCAACTCATCCTGTTGACTGCAATTTTGCCCTATCATCTGTCTCTCCTTGCTAGGAGTCTCACTAGACATTTCCTCCGTTTGTAAACCAACTACCTCATCTTCTGCGCTATTACTCTGGTTCCCATCCTCCTGACAAATTAGTTTAAACACACCCAAACGACTCTAGCTGACCTGCCTGCAAGGATATTGGACCCCCTTAGGTTCAGGTGTAACCCGTCCCTTCTGTACAGGTTATATTTTCCCCAGTAGAGATCCTAATGATCCATAAATCTGAACCCCTGCCCCCTGCATCAGGACCTCAGCCACACATTCACCTGCCAAACCATCCTATTCTTTCACTCACTGGCATGTGGCACAGGCATTAATCTAGAGATCACTACCCTGGAGGTCCTGTTTCTCAGCTTTCTACCCAGCTCGCTAAAATCTCTCCCTCGAATGCCATGAACACGATCCGAGACATCCCTGATCCTGGCACCAGGGAAGCAACACATCATCCTGGTGTCCTTATTGCACCCACAAAACCTCGTTTCTGTTCCTCTGATTGAGGAAAACCTTCTACCAACACTGCAGTCCTCTTTGTCTCTGCTCATCCGAGCCACAGCACCAGACTCATTGCCAGAGACCCAGTCACTGTGGGTCTCCCCTGGTAGGTCGTCCCCCTCTAAAGTTATACACATATTATTGAGGGGAATGGCCACAGGTGTACTCTGCACTGGCTGTGTATTTCCCCTCCTTCTCCTGGCATTCACCTAGTTACTTGTCTTCTGCAAGCTAGGGGTAACTACCTCCCTGTAAAACCTGTCTATCCCCTCCACATTCCCCCATGTGAGCCAAAGGTCATCGAGCTGCAGCTCCAGGTCTTTAATACATTCTCTCAGCAGGAGTGCAGCTGGTGCAGATGTGTTTATCTGGAAGACTGGAGGTCTCCCCACATCCCACACACAGCACAAAATACTGCCCCCGGAGCCGTTCCCGCTGTACTATGCACTAGTAGATGATGAAGGGACAAATAAGAACAGAGAGAGTAACTTACAAGATAGTTTTCTCACCCAATCCTGATGAACCAAAGCCACGCTAAAGACTGGCACTCTCTAAATGAATGGCCGCTCCACTTGCACTCGAATTATTCTTATTGGTCCTCAAATTGACCTGATTGGTCGCTCCTCAAATCAGAAAATCTGCCACGAAACTTTGCCTTCAAATCCTCGATTGCCGCCTTGATTAAAAAGCAGCTCTTTTCATGCACCCAGGTGTGGATTGGCTGTGGCGAACTACATATACCTGTCTAGACACGACCCCCCCCCCCCCCGACTGCTCCTGTGGCTCCTCCCACAGACCCCGGTATAAAGGCGATTGGGGGCACAGCCCCTCCCTCAGTCTCCAGGATGTAGTGTGATGATCACTTGCTGCTTGTGCTTTCTTCCAGCCAATAAAAGCCTACCTTAACTCATGTCTCCGGGAGTTATTGATGGTGCATCATTGTCCAACTCCTATATCTTATGGTCTTACTTAATTTAATTTTTATATAAATATTTGTTGTAATTTATAGTTGTTTTTTTATTATTGTGTATTGCAATATGTTGCTGCCCCAAAACAACAAATTTCACCATACATGCCAGTGATATTAAACCTGATTTTGATTCTGGTTCTGAACAATATCAATAAATTTATATGTGAAATAGCATGTGTGACAAAGGTTACCAAAATATTAGTGCGAGATTAAAAGAGAAAGAAAAAAAAGACTGGAGGTAATCTGAAATGGAAACAGAAAATGCTGGAGACACTCAGTAGGAGTCAGCATCTGTGAAGAGAGAACATTGTAGTAGTCCATGACTTTTCATCCTGCTGAAGGCTCTCGGCCCAAAACATCTACTGTACTCTTTTTCCATATATGCTGCCTGACCTGCTGAGTTCCTCCAGCATTTTGTGTGTGTTGCTTGGATTTCCAGCATCTTCAGATTTTCTCCTGTTCACAATTAGTTAAGTTTAAGTTCAAGTTCAAGTATATTGTCATGGGCATAAATACCTATGGTATAAATCCCATGAAATGAGCTTTTACAGCAACAGCACAGTACATTACCACCATGACAGACGTACATTGCAAAACTTAAAATTTACAATTACCAAACATTTGGAACAAAAACTGAAGGAAATAGTTAATGCATAGGAAAGTGCATCAGCTGTGCTCTTCCATAATGAGGTCTTCAAAATGCACTGACCTGCATTCTACACCAAGAAAGGTTTGGGTTAATTGTAAAAATGTAGGCACAGTAGAAACATCACATGTTATTTAATGATTAGATAGATGATTTGTTAATAGTACAAATCTCGTTATGTTCACAGAGGAAACTTCCCAGAGTCTCCAGCCATTATGCTTGGATGAGCCTTTTAATGTGCTAACACCAATGACTGTACAATGGGCCAGACCATTAACTACACAGTTTGAAAAGAATTGGAATTTATGGCTGATTTACTGAAGCTAGACTGAACTGGTTTTTATTTAGTTGGTACAATAATAAAGATTACAATTTTTTTTTAGGGAGCAAGTTATGTGGAAATTTGTGTTGATCTAAACTCTACAAAGCAGCATCAAACATTAGAGCCTACAATATTAACAGTGCACATTAGGTACCTGACTTGAATTATTGGCACAGTTATGTATTTCTCACATTCCCATATTGCTATCTTTCCAAGCAGTTGACCTGGAAGAACACCTTTCTTCCTTCCACATGGATGCTAAAATGCCTCCTGAACTTTGTCGTAAGGATCAAGGAATTCAATATATTTTAACATAGGGCATAGAGCAGCACAGCACAGAGACAGGCTCTTTGGCCCACAGTGTTGTACCAAACCAGCTAAAAAGTAAATCAAAAACTCCCAAACACTAATCCCTCCTTTCTTTTTCAATCTTTTTATTGAATTTTTCAAAGACAAATACAAACACATAACGGTCATAATAGTAAAAGGGAGTGGGATTACATTGTTGGCAATTAACACATGTGAGTAAAAGCTATAGGTAACATCAATATTATTGACCTCCCAAACCCTTAATATAAACAGGATACAAGGAAATAAAAAGATGGGGAAAAAACCCAAATGGAAAAATCAAAAATAAACTAAACTAAACTAAAAACTAAACAAAGCCCTCCTACCCAAACAATAGTCATATCCCTCCATCTTCCTCACATTTACCAGTCTTCAGTTCCCAGTTTTGATCTTGTTTTTTTTCCACATTGTTATCTTGATCTTCATTTCTCACCCTGTCTTTCTGTCTGATTGTAATGGAAGGCCAACGAGTTTTGGGTAGACTGAAGTTGTTAATATTCCTGCAGCATGGGGTTTGTCTCAGCGTGCTTCCCTGGGAGCAGCTGTACCTCAGAGAGCCCTCTGTTAAGCATCTGTCGGGATGAACCCCGGGCATTTGCATCCCTTTCTTGCAAATGCATGGTCCACAGAGAAGTGGAGAAAATGTCTGATACCAGAGGACATAGCTTCAAGGTGAGATGTGGAAAGTTTGAAGCAGGTTTACAAAACAAGTTTTGTTTATACAGGGAGTGGTAGGTGCCTGGAACCGAAAGCCAGGGATTATGATGGAAGCAGATATGATAGCACATTTAAGGTGTGTTTAAACAGGAACATGAACATGAAGGGAATGGAGGAAAAGAGACCATGCAAATGCAGATGTGTAGTTTAAACTGGCATCATGATCTGGTCAGACATCGTGGACTAAAAGACTTTTCCTGTTTTAGATAGATAGATAGATAGATAGATACTTTATTCATCCCCATGGGGAAATTCAACTTTTTTCCAATGTCCCATACACTTGTTGTAGCAAAACTAATTACATACAATACTTAACTCAGTAAAAAAAAATATGATATGCATCTAAATCACCATCTCAAAAAGCATTAATAATAGCTTTAAAAAGTTCTTAAGTCCTGGCGGTAGAATTGTAAAGCCTAATGGCATTGGGGAGTATTGACCTCTTCATCCTGTCTGAGGAGCATTGCATCGATAGTAACCTGTCGCTGAAACTGCTTCTCTGTCTCTGGATGGTGCTATGTAGAGGATGTTCAGAGTTATCCATAATTGACCGTAGCCTACTCAGCGCCCTTCGCTCAGCTACCGATGTTAAACTCTCCAGTACTTTGCCCACGACAGAGCCCGCCTTCCTTACCAGCTTATTAAGACGTGAGGCGTCCCTCTTCTTAATGCTTCCTCCCCAACACGCCACCACAAAGAAGAGGGCGCTCTCCACAACTGACCTATAGAACATCTTCAGCATCTCACTACAGACATTGAATGACGCCAACCTTCTTAGGAAGTACATTCGACTCTGTGCCTTCCTGCACAAGGCATCTGTGTTGGCAGTCCAGTCTAGCTTCTCGTCTAACTGTACTCCCAGATACTTGTAGGTCTTAACCTGCTCCACACATTCTCCATTAATGATCACTGGCTCCATATGAGGCCTAGATCTCCTAAAGTCCACCACCATCTCCTTGGTCTTGGTGATATTGAGATGCAGGTAGTTTGAGTTGCACCATATCACAAAGTCCTGTATCAGTTTCCTATACTCCTCCTCCTGTCCATTCCTGACACACCCCACTATGGCCGTGTCATCAGCGAACTTCTGCACATGGCAGGACTCCGAGTTATATTGGAAGTCTGATGTGTACAGGGTGAACAGGACCGGAGAGAGTACGGTTCCCTGCAGCGCCCCTGTGCTGCTGACCACCGTGTCAGACCTACAGTCGGCGCTCCTGTGCTGCTGACCACCGTGTCAGACCTACAGTCGGCGCCCCTGTGCTGCTGACCACCGTGTCAGACCTACAGTCGGCGCCCCTGTGCTGCTGACCACCGTGTCAGACCTACAGTCGGCGCCCCTGTGCTGCTGAACACCGTGTCAGACCTACAGTCGGCGCCCCTGTGCTGCTGACCACCGTGTCAGACCTACAGTCGGCGCTCCTGTGCTGCTGACCACCGTGTCAGACCTACAGTCTCCCAACCGCACATATGTGCTGCTCAATGTTCTTGATTATGTCGTCCCACTGCAGCCACCTCAAGGGCAATGCCTATCGAGAGACAGACTGTGCAGGAAGGTTCCGATGGAACGGGTCCCTCATTGCCTGCCAATCAACACTCTTGATGCTTGTTGGTGAATTCTGATGCCGAGACATTTTACCAAATGGTCTTGACAGTCTGCTTGGGAAAACCATCCACGGGATCCATTGTGTTCTCCTGCAGCACCTTCAGAATTTTCCATGCTGACTACTGCCTGATGCAGTTGTGGTCAAAAGTGTTTCCCTGAAGCAACTCTTCTATAGAGGGGAAGGTCTTGAGGTTTTAACAATCAAATCTTCCCTTGCAGTAAACTGATTCACATTGCACTAGTTAGCTATAAAGGTAATCCTTTAATATGAAACCAATGTTAATTAGTGTCATGCATATAGCAGAGATTCTAGATGAAGTGAATTAAGAGAAGGACTGTACTCTACATTAGACATTGAACACACAAGACTAAAAATAGTGGTGTTGACCGTTCAATTTAATGTTAGAGAATGTATGCAGTGTACAACCTGAAATTCTTACTCTTCGCAAACATCCAAAAAACAGAAGAAAAACACAAAAGAATGAATGAGAAAAAATGCAAGAACCCCCAAAGCCCCCTCGCCATGCACAAGCAGCAAACCATCAAACCTCTCACTCCCCCACCCCTACTTGCTCCAGCAGAAAGCATCAGCACCCCCGCCATCCATCAAACAACAGCAAGCCCCAGAGACAATGATCAAAAACTACTGTCCATCCTAACATCTCAACAGGCCCTCTCTCTCATTAACGAGGGAGAGAGAGATATCACTCCTGACAACAAGAGGGAAGACTAACAGCAGCTGTTTCGATGTTACAGTCTGCAGCGTCACTTTATTTCGAGTTCTCCTGACTCAAGAAACAGCAGCAAACTCTCCCTCACCATTGAGAGAGTGAGGGAGAGTGTTTGCTCGAGTGCAGAGACCTCCGACAGCTGCGCCCGCTGTCCCAACGTTTTGATCTCCCACGGTGCTTCAGTTAGAGATTTCTGCCGCACAAGGCCGCATCCCTAAGGCACTCACCTTCCAAGCCATTCCTGGAGTCCGTCCTGTTCATTCATATGGAAATCTCTTCAAAAATGCCAAAAAATAGCAACCGCACACAGGAAGACAGTGGCTTTAAAAATTGATTTCCAACATGACCATCTCCACAAATGATACTGTTTTCTTTCTACATAGTACAGGGACCATGAGAATGGAAGGTCCTGTACCCATATTTTTCCACTTATTAAATGGTTAGTCTTGGCATTGGTTTAAGTGGATGTATACATAATACGTACAGCATGTATGAACATAGGCATAAATGATAACATTTATATCTTACAATTATACTAAAAACAAGTTGAACAATGACAATTCTGATGATCACTGAAAAAAACTGTAAATATAAGAATTTTAAATTAGTGAATTCTGATTAATTAATTTACTTCAAACATTAGAATGTTTGAACTACAAGGCCGGGAGTATTCTTATTTTCCATTTGGGTTCAAATAGTCAATGTCCAATATTATCATTATAATTGGATGCAATCATTCACGAGTTTTTAGCATTATTCCATAAACAGAAGCAGCTGGGTAAGTAATGATCTACATACTTGGCCATTTCTGCTTAGAGAGTGAATGATTACAACTGACTCCAGGGTTTATGATCACAAAATTTAAGGTCTTCAACACTTACATCCCCCAAAATGGAAAAAAAATACTAATTTGTAAATAATCTATCTAGTCAACATGACTGATTATTTGGTCTGTAAACAGGGCAGGAATAGGTCAATGCTGTAGGATCTTAAGCAGTTCTTCGATCCTCATGTCATGTAAACAAAAAATGCTGGAAATACTCAGCATGTCAGGCAACATCTCAGGTTGAAGACCCTTCAGTTCATGTCATCATTAACACTCTTGGCATTAAGATGATGCATCACAGATTGGGATTTGAATCTCTTACTGTAAGGTTAGTTGTTGCAATCTTGACAGTAAAGAATGACATTGGCATTAAGTGTTGTAACTTCTTGCTGCATCCTGAAGTATGCAATGCAAGAACGCACAAAGTCCGAACGTATTGTGTGCAGTTTTGGGCTCCTTATTTTAGAAAAGATATACTGACATTGTAGAGGGTTCAGAGGAGTTTCACGAGAATGATTCCAGGAATGAAAAGGTATGAGGGGCATCTGGCAGCTCTTGGGCTGTATTCCCTGGAGTTCAGGAGAATGAGAGGGAATCTCACAGAAACATACTGAATATTAAAAGGCCTGAACAGATTAGATATGGCAAAGTTATTTCCCATGATAGGGGATTCTAGGACAAGAGGGCACGACTTCAGGATTGAAGGACGTCCATTTAGAACTGAGATGCGGAGAAATTACTTTACTCAAAGGGTGGTAAATCTGTGGAATTTGCTGCCACAAGTGGCTGTGGAGGCCAAGTTACTGGGTGTACTTGAGGCAGAGATAGATAGGTTCTTGATTTGCCAGGGCATCAAAGGGTATGAGGTGAAAGCAAGGGAGTGGGGATGACTGGAAGAATTGGATCAGCACATGATTGAATGGCGGAGCAGACTCGATGGGCCGAATTGTCTACTTCTGCTCCTATATCTTATGGTCTTATATCAAGATAGCATTTAAAATACATTTATATAGATACATGAACAAGCAGGGAATAGAATATGGAATCATGGTCAGCTCAGACATGTTTGGCAGAAGGACCTGTTCCCATGTTGTCCTTTACTATGTTCTATAAGTAGCACAGCTATAATTGTCATTGAACAATTCCCAGAAGTGAAAGACCAATGCCCAACTCAACACTCTACTAAGATTCCTTTTAAAGTTATAAATGCAACTAAGAGAAAATGAATGCTCCATCACTTTTACTTAATGTTAAAATGTAAGCAAACACTGTGTATGCATCATGCAGATGTGTCAGCTGTGTGTTGTGCAAGTCAAACACAAGTAAGTTTACAATATGCAATGATGATCTCCAGTGTTGCAAAAATATTGGTGAATAAAATTCCAGAGACAGAGACAGTCTGTACGGAGAAAATCCAGGACAAGAACAGCAGTTAGCAGTTAGTTTGTGCTTTGTGAAGTACCTTCGATTTCAATTTAAATCACTGACAATTTTCATGTGTTCAAAGAGTGATGAACGGAGGTACACAGATGTGGTGTCATTTTAGGCAGTTGATGAAATAATGAAAGATGCTGTTTTTTCCATTAATAAAGAACTTTTGTTGGCAATTTAAACTATTATTTCCAGGATTTTAGAGAGTGAATAACAAAGTTACTGAGACATGAGGCAGCTTCTGAACTGAGTTGCTACGCCTGAGCATGATCCTTCCCAACTTTGATAACACACAAGGAGAACAACCCAAAATATTCGCTCTGTTTCATTCCACTTTGGCCTTTGACTTTCTGAGTTCAAAGAATACCAAGTGTACTTATAATCAAAGTATATATGCAATATACAACCCTGAGATTCATCTTCTCTACAGACAGCCACAAAACAAAGAAAACCATGGAACCTGTTCAAAGAAAAGCATTAGACACCTCATGCAAAAGAAAATCATGCAAACTGCATCAAGAGCAATAACCACCGCCCCCCACCCCACGCGCATAGAGCAATACAGCACAGATACAGGCCCTTCAGCCTAACAAATCCACATCAATTACAGTGCTGCTCAGCTAGTCCCAATTTCGCCCATCACCCTGTAACATATGTGTATGTTTCTCTGTATAGTTTTTGTAAATTCCATTGTATTTCAATTTTCCTGTAAATGCTTGCAAGAAAATGAATCTCAGCATAGTATATGTTAACATCGACATACAGTACTTTGATAATAAATTTACTTTGAACTGTAAACCCTGCCCTGCATATACCCATCCATGTGCTTCTTAAGTGATTCTATTGCACCTGCCTCAATTGTTAGAGATAAAATGGAAGATTTAAATGGTAAGTGATGAACAGAATCCTTTTCCTTATTATTCAACAAAAACTATAAAAGTTACTGTATAATACATCTTGTATCCTTTAGGAATCAGCTTGGCAGAATTTTTTTAACATGTACTTCCCCAGTTAAGATTTCCACTGTTACGCTGTGAAGTATTTTATTTAGCAGTTTTCTGTAAAAGAAGTGTGTTCTGCAGGCAAGAATGTTTTGGCTCTGTTTAAAGATAAGAAGCCATATTGTCCAAGTTAGGAACGTTGTGGTAATCAGTTGTAACTTTCTGCCCAGTGGAAGATCCAGGAGAGCTGGGTGGGATCAGATTTCTGAAGGACAGTAGTCTGATTTGGGGTCTTTTGGCAGGAGCTGCAGAGCAGGGCAGGATGCCATTGGAAGAAGAGTCCCTGTTGCAAGAAGTGCTTTGTGTAGATGAATGGCTCCAAGACAGAAGGGCCAATACTCCAGAGGGTGCCAATTTATTCGAGATAGTCTTTGAGGGAAGTCTGGAATGTGGTGGGTGCTTTCACACAGACAGTGGGTCCAGTGCGTGAGTAAAGCAATATAGCCCGACTACTCCAGAAATGAACTTCAACGTTTAATTGTAATGGGTGCTTTTAATTTTCTTTGCTTTTTCAGTAGTTGCATAGACACCTGAAGAATAGACTATCTGTTGGATGGAAGCAACCAAGCAGATGCCAAGTTTTTAAGCTCACCAGTGGGAGGTGGTGCTTTAGCACTGCTGGCCCACCACCTCGAGGGAGTCTTGATCATAGAGCGGGCTGAAACTCCCGAAGACAGGTGGCAGATCAACTGATGAGCCCACTGGTGATAGCACAGGACAGTTAACATCTTAGCCCAAGTGTATTTTCAGTTCAATCCTAAAGTTGAAAATTTGGTAAATATACTTTCTTTATAATTTCACGCTGGTGTACGATATGTCATTTCTGCACTACCGATAACTGTGTATAGGCAGTATTTACACAACCTTCATTACAACTATATTCCTTAATCTGAAAATCCTAACTTTCCTGTTGGTAGAACCCCAAATCATACTGACCCTAGGTGTATATTGTTTATGAAAAGTAACCTTTGCACCATTGAGTCACTTGGCTGTTAGCAGAGTTAGCTAAGTTTATACCTGAGCCCTGGTGAGAGGGTTACAAACAGGTGTAATGGTTCAAAGGCAAAGTTAATGCCTTGGAATAAAAATGTTCTTTTTTCAGTACTCCAGCACTTTCTGTTTGCTTGAGATAACACATGGTTTGTTCATCAAGAATCAATGAGCTTTGTCATTAAATTCACGTGATATTACTTAAGCCCATCACCCTTACGGGGGCATAGCCCACTGACTTTTTGGTGTAAAGAAAAGTTAAGAACAATGATGAATATATAGGGAATTAGAGATTAAATCGATCAGATCACCCAAGATGATATTGATTTATAGGGATTATAATGATTTACAGGGATGGAGACTAATAGAAATAGCATCCATGCTCATAATGTTCTATGTAATATCCACTCTACCATGGCAAAAGAATTCCCAGCGTTATCTACATACTTATTAGTATTATCGATGTGTGCAACATCTATTTTTTGCTCTGATGGTTTAAAGTGACAGTGTTGGGTGCAGCCTGCGGTTCTGTGACTTCAGATAGTCTTTAGTCATATCTTTTGGAATGGATTGGAACATAAGCATGATTCATAAAAGTAAGCCAGAGGTAAAAGTCCATCTTTATCTTTAAAATGCACAAAGTTAACTGGATGTGCATAGAACTGAATTGATAATATCTATTGGCTAGTAGACCAAGAAGTGAAATTGGGGCAGGTGACAAGGAGAAATGTCATGATCACGTTTTCCAGGAATGGAATTGTTTACAATGAATGAGAAAATCCAGTACAGGGAGTCCCCAGGTTACATAAGGGCTTCCCCCTAAGTCAGAAACAATTTTCTATGGTAACCTATACTGCATCATTATACATCAACTTGCTATAAACCTTTCACCTTATTGAATTATCACCCCAACATATTCATCAGCAATGTTGCAAACGTAAGTGGGCTCTTTAACTTCTTGCACATGCTTCCAGAAAACACCATAAATAACACACTCTTAGAAAGGGTGTCAGGATGGAGATATGTCTCTACCAAAGGAGGTGTGAGGTGCTCCTTCCCTCCCATAACCTGCAGGTCACCCTTGGCCAAGGTGTGCTGCTTAGCCCCCCCATCCCTGATCAGGGTCACGTGAAGCCATGGGAGCAGGTAGTGGATGGTCGGATGAGCAGCTGGAGCATATCACAAGTCCTGGTTATGTGACCACTGACTCCAGGCAAACAATCTCCGAAGAGTATTGGTAATGGCTGGGGTCACCCATCTTGTAAAACACTGCCCAGAAGAAGGCAAGGGCAAACCACTTCTGTAGAAGTATGCCAAGATCTATAATCATAGACCATAAACACTAATGTCTTATGACACTGCACATAATGATGATGATGGCTGTTAAAGCCCATTTGGTAGCAGTGCTGGGAGTCCAACCATCACTCAAATCATCAGTTGAACTTGAGAGTATGTTTATGCAGAGTCTTGTGACTTTCACTCTTTAATTTCCCTCTGAGGAAAAAATAATTCCAAAACCCAAGCCCACACTATTGTTTGTGTAGTTATTTGGAAGTTATCCTCTGGTTTTGTGGCCTTTTTTTAAATTCTGGTTTCACTCTGATCAGTAACCTGAAGAACAATAATAATAAAGTGAGACCAAAGCTATGGGAGTGCACAAAATGCGCTGAAACTGTGGACAATTGACAGAACATAAATGTAAATACTGCTACTTTATTTAGTGTGCACAAGTTATTGCAACTTGGCCGGTCACCTAGAAAGAATATCAGTAATAGCAGCAGAGATCACTACTTTGATTTACCTTTTCTGCCTAACACAGGCACAAGTTTTTACATGCATTAACTCTTGTAAACAAAATAATGGGAGAGATTTGTGGACCCACTGCTATGTTGAACTTATGCAAACACATTATGATGACAGGAATGTACTTCCGGAAATATGTGTCGAGCTACATGAGAGCTGAATCAAGCTGTACCGTGCAGCTCTCTATTCACAATATTTGGGAAAGTGACTCATTGAATCGTTTAGTACAGGAGAACACTTAGGTCATTATACTTCTGCCAGCTCTTTAAACAAGAAACCAATTAGAGCTCCTCCTCTGTCCTTTCCCTGTAACCTGCAATTATTTCCTCTTTTCAATTGTGCACCTTTTTGAAAAATGCTACTGAATTTACAGCCCATGCATATAAATAATCTCTACTCCCAAATCTAGTTTTCTATCACAAATCTGTGATCCATCATGTTGGAAAAGACATAAAGAGACACAACACAGAAACAAGCCATTCATCTTACTAAGTCTATGTTAACTACCAATCACCCATTTAACTAATATGACATTAATTCTATTTATTCTCCCCACATTTCCATCAACTCCCTCCAGATACAAACCATTAGCGACAATTGGCAGGAGGCCAGGACTGAACTTGATGTACTGGAGTGGTGAGGCAGCATCTCTACTAACACAGCTGTTTTCTGCCCCAAAGCTTTGTGCATTTGAATCACTTGTCCTTAATTCAAGGATGGAGGGGAATAGAGCAGCCAGAACCAAGGCTAGAAGCAACATTGACCAGTATGTGTTCAGAAGAGCCATGAGATACACTTAAAGTAATCAATGTGACTACAATTAGTTTACAAGCTTTGAGTTTATTTTATAAACTGCATAACTATTATGAAGATTACATATATTTTAAAACTTTTTGTAACAACTGACTTCTGAAAGATTTTGAAGAGCCTTCAACAACCCTCAAATAGTAATTTAAACAACTTTATATTTCTAACTGAAAACAATGAAGGGTATCCTTGCAAATTGAGCTTTTGAGAATAATACAATGGTCAATCTTTATTTAAAGAAACTTTATTTAGTAAGTTTCTCAGTAGAATTCTTCTTAACTTGTTGGTGGAAAATGCTGAGTTGATCCACACGCTTCCACACAGTTCAGCTAGCACATTACATTAAAAAAAACCTCTCGCTAACTGAACTTTGATAAATAGTCCAGTCAGTGTATTTGTAGGGCATAATTATCAGCATTGACTCTTCTATTTCAGTATACAACCTCGCTTATTTAATAAATAAAATAAATGCATAACAGGGACAAGCATTATGGACTAGTTAATCTTCCATGTGATGTCAACAGAGACGAGGCCAAGGACAATCAATATTCAGGTCAAGGCAAAATAACTGAAACCAAGCTGGCGAGTGGAATTGCAGAAAGCGGAGGCAATAATTTGGTACCAAAGAAAAGGGGCAGTTCGGCATGTGCTGGGTAAGAAAATGGAATGTGGAACATGGATTAAAAAAGTGACAATGGAAGAGCAGCAACTTGAAGGACATAAAGTAGAAGGATGGAATAAATAAAAGGAGATTGAGAGAAAGATTGATAAGAAAGATGGTGAGAAGTGAATGTCAGATTTAAAAAAATGTAGAAGGAGATGTAAACCTAAAATGTAATGCAATGCAGATATGGGAGTGCTAACATGTATATTTTACCCCGTAAGAGAACATAGAAGTTATTCTTGCTTTAGGAACAAATAGGAAAATTGAATATGCTTACTCCTGTCTCTAAGTCTTGCAAGCAAATTCTATCATGGGAGCCATGTGTTGCCAAGGGCTCTTCTTTAAAAAACTATATTTTCTTTCAGGATGTTGACTGCACTGGCAATCCCAACATTTAATTGCAACATCTGATGACTCCTGCACTGAACAATTACATTACTAGTAGTTAAGAGTCAACTATTGCTGGGTTTGAATAGTGACACAAATATTGTCAGACTGTGATAAACATTAGTGAATTAAATAGGTTTGTAAAATCAATCATCAGGTTTCAAGGTTACAATTTAATTGCAAATATTTATTTATTTGAATTTAAATTCCCTGTTTCCATGAGAGGATTCAAACTGTGTCCTGAGCTCTGCTGCCAGCCCAATAAATTAACTGCTGTATTATATGACACACTGTATCTGCTTTGACGTGAAGTAGCAGGGATTCCAATGTGACTCATTGTGAGGTTGTCTTTCTCAGTGCTCAGTTATGACTCATGAAGTATAGACTTGGTACCATCATTTCCTGTCTTAAACCTGATAGACATAGGTGGTACAGTGTGGAAATTTGCTCTAGTAGGAAGATTTCCATTGGTCCCTGTTTGATGTTGATGATGTTATCACAGCAGGAAGTGAGCTAATACATCATGTGTTTGAAGAGATTAGAAAACAAAGTGGATTGGAAAACACGCTTCAGTGTGCCAACAGCACGTGGTAGGGAACAGAAATGAGTGTCTAAGTGCTGCATGTGAAACCTGAGAAGGTAGTGACGTCAAAGCAGATTTTGCAATACTATTCCAAAGGTGGAGCATGCAGACATGACTGGCAACCACTTTGGGTAGAACCAAGGAAATAGACTTCCATAAGATCATAAGACATAAGAGCAGAATTAGGCCATTCAGTCCATCGAGTCTGCTCTGCCATTTCATCATGGCTGATCCCAAATCCTATTCAACCCCATGCACTTACCCTCTCACCATCCCTTGATGCCCCAACCAATCAGGAATCTATCAACTTCCACTTCGAATATACCCATGGATTTGGCCTCCACCACAGTCAGTGGCAGAGCGTTCCACAGATTCACTGTTTCTTGGCTAAAAGAATTACTCCTTACTTCTGTTCTAAAAGGTTGCCCCTCAGTTTTGGTATCCCATCCAGAGGAAACACCCTCTCCACGTCCACCTTTCTAATTCTTTCAACACTCGGTAGGTTTCAATGAGATACCCCCGCATTCTTCTAAATTCCAATTAAGTACAGGCCCAAAGCTGCCAAACACTCCTCATATGTTAACCCCTTCACTCCTGAAATGATCCTCGTGAACCTCCTCTGGTCTCTTTTCAATGGTAATACACCCTTTTTGCGATAAGGGGCCCAAAAACTATTGACAATACCCTAAGTGCAACCTGACCAGTGTTTTATAAAGCTTCAGCATTATCTCCTTGTTTTTATATTCTATTCCTCTTGAAATAAACGTCAACATTGTATTTGCTTTCTTTACCACAGACTCAACCTGTAAATTAACCTTCTGGAGGTCTTGCACGAGGACTCCTAAGTACCTTTGCATCTCTGATGTTTGAATTTCCTCCCCATTTAGATAATAGTCTGCACTATTGTTCCTTTTACCAAAATGCATTATGAGACATTTCCCAACACTGTATTTCATCCGCCATTTTTTTGCCCCTTCTTCTAATTTGTCTAAGCCCTCTGCAATCACATTGTTTCCTCAGCACTACCTACCCCTCCACCTATCTTCATATCATCCGCAAACTTTACCACAAAGCCATTAATTCCATTATCAAAATCATTGACAATGTGAAAAGTAGCTGTCCCAATACTGATCCCTGAGGAACACCACGTCACTAGCAGCCAACCAGAAACAACCCCCTTTATTCCCACTTGTTGCCTCCTGCCTGTCAACCATTCCTCTATCCATAGCAGTATGTTTCCAGTAACGCCATAGGATTTCATCTTGTTAAGCAGCCTCCTGTGAAGCACCTTATCAATTGCCTTCTGAAAATCTAAGTAAATGACATCCACTACTTCTCCTTTGTCCATCTTGTTTGTTACTTCCTCGAAGAACTCTAACAGATTTGTCAGGCAAGATTTCCCTTCATATAAACCATGCTGACTTTGACTAATTTTAACATTAGACTCCAAATACCCTGAAATCTCGTTCTTAATAAAGGACTTGAACACTTTCCCAACCACTGAGGTTAAGCTAACTGGCCTATAATTTCCTCCCTTCTTAAAGAGTGGAGTGATACTTGCAATTTTTCAGTCTTCCCAGACCATGCCAGAATCAAGTGATTCTTGAAAGATCATGATCAGTGCATCCGTTATCTCTTCAGCAACCTCTCTCAGGACTCTGGGATGTAGTCCATCTGGTCCAGGTGACATCCACCTTAAGACCTTTCAGTTCTCCTAGCACTGTTTCCTTTGTAATAGCAATGGCACTGACTCCTGCTCCCTGACACTCATGGAGCTCTGGTATACAGCTAGTGTCTTCCACAGTAAAGACTGAAGCAAAGTACCCATTAAGTTTATCTGTCATTTCTTTGTTCCTCTTTACTACCTCACCAGCATCATTTTCCAGTGGTCCAATATCAACTTCCATCTCTCTTTTATTCTTTATATAACTGAAAAAACATTAGTATCCTGCTTTATATTATCAGCTAGTTTGCCCTCATAGTTCATCTTTTCCCTTCTTATAGCTTTTTTAATTGCCTTTTGTTAGATTTTAAAAGCTTCCCAATCATCCAGCTTCCCACTCACTTTTGCTATTTTATATGTCCTTTCCTTGGCTTTTATGCAGTCCTTAACTTCCCATGTCAGCCACGGTTGCCCAGCTCTGCCATTTGAGAACAACTTCTGTGGGACATATCTATCTTGTGCCTTGTGAACTATTCCCAGAAACTTTTGTTCTGCCATCATTCACGCCGGTATCCTCCTCCAATCCACCTGGGTAAGATCCTCTCTCATGCCTCTGTAATTCCCTTTAACCATTGCGATATTGATAAATTTGACTTGTGCTTCTCTCTCTCAAACTGCAGTATGAATTCAATCACGTTATGATCACTGACCCCTAAGAGTTCCTTTACATTAAGCTGACTAATAAAATTGTGGTTATTACACAATACCCATTCTAAGATAGCCTTTCCCCTACTAGGCTCAAGCACAAGCTGCTCTAAAAAGCCATCTCGTAGGCATTCTACAAATTCCCTCTCTTGCAATCGGACACCAACCTGGTTTTCCCAATTCCTTTGCAGTTTGAAGTCCCCCATTATAATTGTGACAGTACCTTATTACATGCTCTTTCCAACTCCCTTTGCAATCTCAACCCACATCTTGGCTTCCATTTGGAGGTGTACATACAATTCCAATAATGGATTTTTTGTCCTTGCAGTTTCTTAACTCCACTCACAAAGATATGGCATTCACTGACCCTATGCCACCTCTTTCTAAAGATGTAATTCCACTCTTACCAATATAGCCACACCAACGCTTATGCCTTATCACTGAGTCGTGGCTGAAAGAAGGCCATAGTTGGGAGGTAAGCATCAAAGGACATACTGTCCCTTCGATACAAAGTATGTCCTTTGATGCTTACCTCCCAACTATGGCCTTCTTTCAGCCACGACTCAGTGATGCCCACAACATCACACTGACCAGTCTCTAATTGCACCATGAGTTCGTCCACCTTATTCCGAATGCTACGTGCATTTAAATTCAGCGCCTTCAGTCCTGCATTCTTCACCCTTATGAATTATGCCTCTGTGGTACAACTTAACTCTTTGTCCTATCTGCAGTTGTCCCCAATCATTGGCTTGACCTTCCTTATATTCATATTATCTACTTGTAAACCTGCTGGCTCTTCCTCAGCTCTATTAGATGACCTTGGCTGGTTCAAGGAGTGTTATTCCTCTATTGTCTCATTTCCCTCCATTATTTGTTTCTGGCTTCACTTGGCCAGCCATTTACAAGATTGCTGATTGTCTGTGGAATGCTGCTTCTGTCATTCAGAGCTGGGTGTGTCTACACCTGCGCCACCACCCCACCCCCCCCACCCCAGCACTCCTTCTCTGCCACCTAACTCAGACCCTTCCTTTGGCGCTCCATCTTCACCATTCCCAACATCCTTTGCTCCCACCAGATTTACAAACTCACTCTCCACTCCACATTGACAAATAGAGTACTGAGCTGAAGTCTTAGGCACCCTAGCTATATATATGTGCCTAAGACTTTTTCACAGTACTGTATGTGAGTTGTAGTTATATCCAGTCTGCCCGTGCCTTCTTGATGTCTGGTAAAATGAATGCTTAAGGACTAGTTTTTTTATGATTTATCCAGTCAACATTTGTTTTGAAGATGACAACATAGATTTATGAGTTAGCTTCTGTAATAATATGGTGGGGTTCTGTCGTCATGAAGATAGTGTTCAAGGAGTGTTATTCCTCTATTGTCGCATTTCCCTCCATTATTTGTATCTGGCTTCACTTGGCCAGCCATTTACAAGATTGCTGATTGTCTATGGAATGCTGCTTCTGTCATTTATAGCACTATGCCTGTTGTCTGGTATTCTCGCATCGCCAGATTGACAATTCCTTTTTGTGCACATGGTGTTTCTGCACGTTCTTCTGCACTCAAGATTGAAACTGGGATACCTCTAGTTTCACTTTGAATGAGGCAATAACATGGTACAATTTTACATTTGTGGGAAATGCAATTTGCTGCTGCAGATGCTAAAACAGAAAGTCAGTTTTGTGTCGTTTTTTTCTCTCCTGAATCTTTCTCATTTAACATGAATGTCATACCATTAAACATGATGTAGGGTATTCTCTCAGCGAAAACAAAGTCACAAATGGCTGCCCATCAATATTATATTTTCTGCAGAACAAATTTATGGACTTGGCCTCCGGGTTTGTCTAGGAATTATAATTCTTACAAAGGCAGAAGAGTATTGCTAAAGAATTTTGAATGAACAACAAGAGAGAAAATATGTAATGTCTGGAATGGAGATGAGCATTTTAAAATTCCAGCATCACCATTCCTCAATTGTTGACATATTACCAATGCTCTGGTATCCCTTACCCATGCTTGGTACCATGCAGTTAATTGGCCATGGATCCTAAGAGAGAACAGGCATAATTAACAGACTAATTTGAACCTATCAGTTTCTTGGCTGCTACTTAATTAGGATAGCTGCACTAAATCCTTCACCAGACATAAAGGTGCATCGGCTCTCCTCCTTCCGAATAATCCGATTCCACATCCTGTATTTACTGTATCAGTTCTGAATATCTCATGGCAGGGGACGTTTATATCACTAATCATTAACCTTTCCCCTTGATCACGGATTTGTTTGTCTGGCATTTTGTCAGACAAGTTTTGGCTCCACTTTGGCTGTAAGCTAGATTGCAAAAAAATGTTACTGATTTAAGTTTATCTCAAATAAGGATTACATAACACAAAATAACTTCAAAATTAATTTAAGTTTGATTAAGAGCGGTGCAGCAGCGTAGCAGCTAGAGCAATGCTTTACAGCGCCAGCAGTCACCAATCGGGATTCAATAACTGCTGATGTTTGTAAAGCGTTTGTATGGCTTCCTCCTGACTGTGTGGGTTTCCTCTGCTCTCCAGTTCCTCCTACATTCCAAAGATGTGCAGGTTAGGTTTAGATTTAGTAGGCTATGAGCCTGCCATGTTGGCACTGGAAGTGTGGTGACTCTTGTGGGCTGCCCGCAGCGCATCCTTGGACTGGGATGGTCAGGGATGCAAACGATGCATATCACTGCATGTTTCAATGTTTTGATGTACGTGTGACATATAAAGCTACTTTTTAAAACTATCTCTTTTCCCCCTCCTCCACTTACATTGGGCAGAAGATAAGAAAATGCTGAAGAAGAAGAACTTCTATCTCACTGTTCAATAATCTCTTGGATGGACCTCTTGTGTGATATTTATTTGGTGAAGAATAGATTGACAGGGGTAAATACTGCATGCCTGTTTGCCTCTGTTGTTTTGTTAGGAAGTTACTTGAGGATGGTTTGTTTTGACTTCAGCTCCACGGGTTTTGAGATGGCTGATGAAGCCAATCAGTGACCTGGAACCTCAGCTCTGGTGGGGCAGGAAAGGGTTGAAGGGATATGGTTAGTTTGGGAGGTGACACCCTCCACGTTCTATTTCAACGGAGTTTCTCTCTGCTCCTGATGAAGGGACTTGAAGATTTTTGTGACGTCCAAATGCTCCTCCATTTTGAGCAGTTATGGACAATACCCAGAGGAAATTGCCACAATGCAGTTCATTCATTATGTGCCATGTCGTATAACATGGGCATCATGGTCTGTCCATGGCTGTGATTATTCTTGGCAAATTTTTCTACAGAAGTGGTTTGGCATTCCCCTCTTCAGGGCAGTGTCTTTACAAGATGGGTGACCCTAGCCATTATCAATACTCTTCAGAGATTGTCTGCCTGGCGTCAGTAATTGCACAACCAGGACTTGTAATATGCACCGGCTGCTCATATGACCATCCACCACCTGCTCCCATGGCTTCACATGACCCTGATCTCCTGGTGCTAAGCAGGTACTACACCTTGCCCAAAGATGACCTGCAGGCTAGTGTAGGAAAGGAACACTTTACCTATGTTATAAGTTTTCCACGGAAGCTTTGAGAACTCATCTCCACAATCCAATCTCTTGTGAGAACCTTAGAAACTGATGTTGGGCTTGCAAACAAAGTGCCTGCCCACTGGGGACAACCAAGTGTAATTAGAGCTTTAATGTTGAATATGCTGCCATTAGTTTTCTTATCCTCTTAATGAGTTTGGATAATATTGCAGAAAGATCATGGATGGCATCTCTCCAGTGCTTTGAGAAGATGGCTGCGAATAGTTCTATGTTTCAGAAGTGTACAGAAGGTGAGGGATCACTGCTATGGTAAACTATAAACATGAGAAAGCCTGCAGATGCTGGAAATCCAAAACAACACCCAAAAAATACCGGGGTAGCTCACCAGGTCAGGCAGCATCTATGGAGATGAATATACAGTTGATAGTTTGGATCAAGACCCTTCTTCAGGTCTGAGAAGGAAGGGAGAAAATGCCAGAATAAAAAGGCGGAGCAAGGGGAAGGAGAAGGGCTAGAAGGAGATAGGTGAAGCCAGGTGGGTGGGGAAGGTAAAGGCCTGGAGAGGAAGGAATCTGATAGGAGAGGAGAGTGGACCACAGGAGAAAGGGAAGGAGGAGGGGACCCAGGGGGAAGTGATAAACAGGTGAGAAGAGGTAAAAGACCAGAGTGGGGAATAGAAGAAGAGGGGAGGGGGAGGTAAAAATATTTTTACTGGAAGTAGAAATCGATATTCATGCCATCAGGTTGGAGGCGACCCAGAAGGAATATAAGGTGTTGCTCCTCCACCTTGAAGGTGGCCTCATCTTTGCACAAGAGGAAGCCATGGTCTGACACAACAGAACAGGGATGGGAATTGGAATTAAAATGTTTGGCCACCAGGAAGTTCCACTTTTGGCGGATGGAGCCAAGATAAGCCGTTTGCCCAATCAGAGCTCTTCAGCCTCCAGTATTCTTTGTTTCAATCACGAACTGACAACATATTAACCAGGGCTAAAATTGAGTCTGGGTATGCACGTATGATTTTCAGATTTACATTTCCCTACAAAAATGTAGTCTTTGCTGTAAAATGGTCTTTTGTTTACATAATAGGATTGTGCTAATAAGCTCCAACATCAAATAGTTTTGAATTCAAGTGAGGTCCTGTCAAATACTAGCTGCTAACACAAAGACAAATGAGAGAAAATCTGCAGATGCTGGAAATCCAAGCAACACACACAAAATGCTGGAGGAACTCAGCAGGTCAGGCAGCATTAATGTCATCTATGTAGCAGGCCACGTTGGGAGGACTGTACACAGTATATAACCCCAATAGATTCGCAGGTGATGTGTCACCTCAACTGGAAGGACTGTTTGAGGCCCTGAATGGCCTCCTGTATATCGGTGAGACCTGACGTAGATTGGGAGACCGCTTTGTCGAACACCTGCACTCCATCCGCCAGAAGAAGCGGGATCCCATTTTAATTCTACTTCCCACTCCAATATGTCAATCTATGGCCTCCTCTACTGTCGTGATGAGGCCACATTCAGCTTGAAGGAACAACTCCTTATATTCCATCTGGGTGGCCTCCAACCTGATGGCATGAACATTGATTTCTCAAATAGCTGGTAATGCGCCCCCCTCACCATTCCCCATCCCCTTTTCCCTCTCTCTCCTGATCTCCTTGCCTACCCATCGCCTTCCTCTGGTGCTCCTGCCCCCCCTTTCTTTCTTCGTGGCCTTCTGTCCTCTTCTATTAGATTCTCCCTTCTCCAGCCCTGTATCTCATTCACCAGCTCTTTACTCCACCCCTCCCCCTCACCTATACCTTGTGTTTCTCCTTCCTCTCCCCAACCTTTTAAATCTACAGGGTACTTCTCATCTTCTTTTCTCCAGTCTTGCTGAAAGGTCTCGGACCGAAAAGTCGACTGTTCTCTTTTCCATAGATACAGCCTGGCCTGCTGAGTTCCTCCAGCATTTGGTATGTGTTCCTAACACAAAGAAACTGACAGCTGTGTTAAAAACAGGCCCGGTCTGTTTTGAAACTCCTTTAAAGGTTGTCTTCCTTATGTTTTTACTGCAGTGATTTGACTGAGCAAACCATTACACAGTGCAGATTGCATGAATGGAAATTTTCCACAAGGTCTTCTTGCCTGCAGCACTGACTATTAACCATTGCAGAACCAAGCAAGATAGAACATGGTCCCTTTGACCTTAGTTGCATTTTCAGCATTTTCCGTTTTTTTGTAAAAGGAACAATTGTTTGCATTAATGACACAAGGCATACAGTGGGTCACAGCAAAAGCTAGAGCTCTATATATTTATTTATTAATTGAGATACAGTGCAGAATAGGCCATTCTGGTCCTTCAAGCCACGTCACCCAGCAACCTCTGATTTAACTCTAACCTAATCACAGGGTAATTTACAATGACCAATTAACCTACTTAACGGCATGTCTTTGGGAAATGGAGCACCTTGCATTCCACAGGAGGCCGTACAGAATTCTTAAAGATGACATCAAAATTGAACCCAGAACTCTGAGGCCCCAAGCTGTAATGACATTGCGTTAACCACTACGCTACCGTAGCGTCCAAATAATTTGTGTAAACAAGATATTACAGATTTTAAAGTTCTGGTGAAAAGTTTTGACTTAAAATTTAACTCCCTCTACAGGCATGACTTGACTTATTGAATATTTCCATAATTTTTGGTTTTGGCTTTGAGAAATGTGTGAACAGAGAAACATGTACTTCATTATAAAGAAAGTATTATTGTACAGCAGGGGTTCCCAACCTCCTCAAGCCATGGAGCCCTACCATTAACCAAGGGGTACATAGACCCCAGATTTGGAACCAGTGTTGTAGAGAATCAGACACAAAAAACAGAAGACGTGAAAGAAGGAGCAACAGGTCCGAATAAACTAAAGTAAAATTAGAAAGTGTTGGAAACACTCAGAAAATCAGGCAGTGTCTGTGGAACGAGAAACACAACTAATATTTCAGGTCAAAGACCATTCATCGGAATTGCTGACGGATAATCAGCACATTTCCAATGAAGAATCTCTTACCTGGGTTGTAGGAGATCTAGACAGTGTCAGAGTCACCAGCAGGGAAGGGTACAAGAATTTAAACCTCATTGCGTGTGAGAGATCATACTGGTGGTGCCAGTAGGTTGAGTGTGGGGATGGAGACAGGTAGCACATATGCAAGCAAACATCACTTTCTTCAGTTATTATTGGACTAGTGTCAGAGGGACTGGCTTTGTATCTGCTTGCCCCTTTTTACCTGCAAATTAGTCCTGATTCCAACTTTCGACCCAAAACATTGACAATTCCTTTTCTTCCTTTGTGACCTGCTGAGTTTTTCCAGTAGATTATTTGTTACTGTGGATTCCCACATCTGTAGTTTCTTGTATCCCAATGAAATGTGATGCAAGATCATAGCTGGAGACAAGAAGTAAAGGTAGCTTTTACCCTTCGGTTCACAAACAAATTTGTCAGAACTACATTTGAAGCTAAGGTTACTGTGAGAACTATGAGCTCTAGGCAATATCCAGCTCCTGCCAATTCACAGTGCCCCTCATTAGCTTCAAAGTTGATACTAAAATAAGGCTTGTTAATTAAAAGCTCGGGCCTGATAATAACAGGCACCGAACCCATTATCTTATTATAATAAAAATGTTTAGATTTAAATGTTGGCTATATCTTCTGCTCGCTAAGCAGTTTAATCTATTTGTGTATTACAGTAGTTGTACAATCAGTACATCAGAAAACAAACTTCACAGGACAATAACATACAGTAACTGATGATTTCTGATCCATTGTTCATAGCTGCGAATGCTTTTCTGAACCTATTTTATAAGAGCTATTTGTTAATATGGAGATCCAAAATTTTCCTCTGTTCTGTTAATTTTTAACCAGTAGTAATGATTCAGTTACATTATCATTTTAAATATTAACCAGAGAAATTCATGACGAGGTTCAATAAATTATATGTCCAACATCAAAATCATTTGGTTTTGCATTCAGATAGCATTTTTAACAATCTCAATGCCTTTAAATAATGAATTTAATATTGAACCTGTTAAAGCAGAGTGTACCCAGCAAGATCCCAATCACACTGATAAAGCTGATGATCAGAAAATCTGCTTTTTAGATGTGTTAATTTTGGAAAAAATATTGGTTTGGATCATGGGGGGAGCTCCAGTGCTCTTCTTCAAACAGCAGTATGCGGATATTTTGCTTCCTACAAAGAAGACTAATGGGACTTCATAAACCCACAAGAGATTCTGAAGATGCTGGAAGTCCAAAGCAAGACACGGAAAATGTTGGAGGAACTCAGCAGGTCAGACAGCATCTATAGAAATGAATAAACAGTTGATGTTTTGTGCTGAGACCCTTCTTCAGGATTGGAAAAGAGAGGGAAAGATGCCAGAATTAAAAAGTTGGGGGAAGGGGAAGGGGAATAATTAGAAGGTGATAGATGAAGCCAGGTGGGTAGGGAAGGAATCTGACAGGAGAGGAGAGTGGACAATGGGAGAAAGGGATAAGGAGGGGGCTTCAGTTTAATGTCTCACCCAAATATAGCATTCCGCCTGCAATGAAATAATAATTTGCATTGTGCGCCCAAGAACTGACAATAATCACTGGAATGGAGGCAACAAAAACCAGAAAATAATAAGCAGAAGGGAGGAACAATGGAGGAGCTCAGTTTAGTATCAACTTCAGCCCCTCTCCAAGTATTTTTACAGACCAAGATTTCATTGATTAAGATTTTGGAGATTTGAAATAAAAGTTAAAATCGTGTATCAGCTCAGTCAATGCCTGAATGATAAGAAGAGAAGAAAATTTGGATGTGAGGCAATTAATGATCATTCTAGCAAAGTAATTTCAAGTTCTATGCTCTGGAATCAACAATGGTTTCAAAGAATTACAAGATGGTTAGTGTACAAGACTCCATTTGGCCCATTACAACCATGCTGGGTCTCTTCCAGAGCAATTGCTATTTCCATCCACAGGTTCTTTCCCTATAGTCTTGCGATTTTTTTCTTCCATCATGCTGAGTTCCTTTTTGAAGAACAGGATGCAGGTTTTAATCACATGCTATTTAAAAAAAGGTTTCAGTTTAATTTCACTCTTAATTTTCTAACCCTTTATTTTAAACCTGTGACCTCTGATCCAGTCAGAGCAAACAACCTACTAGTAACCACTCTGCCAAAGCATTATGGTAGTGTAGCAGTTAGCACAATGCTTTATGGTGCCAGAGATCCAGGTTTAATCCCCACGGTGTCAGTAAGGAGTTTGCATATTCTACCTGTGACCTCCTGGGATTCCTCCAGGTGCTCCAGTTTCCTCCCACATTCCAAAACCATACAGATTAGTGTTGTGGGTTTGTAATCTGTGGGGTGCCCCCAGCACGTCCTTGGCCAGTGTTGGTCATTGGTGGAAACTAACATTTCATTGTATGTTTCGATGTATATGTGACAAATAAAGCTAATCTTTTTAATCTCTTCTATATCAAATCCCCTCTTCTACAAAATCAAATGATCCAGTCTCTCTAAATCTATGTACAACTACATCATAAAAACAATTTTCAAAACTATTTTCTTTACTCTCTTCAATGTCTTTTTGATTTTTAATTCAACCACATATGCAAAGTTTCACTCCCCAAAACCAACCTACTCAAGTATTAATTTATGCTGAAAAGAACCAATGTGCTGACCTCTATAAAGGGCTAATAATTCCAGGAGAATCACATAATCATTTTGATAAGTGAGAAATAGCCAGATTTTAGAATAATGTACCAGAGCTAACACAAAAGGCTGTTAACAACACACCACCTGTAAATTTAAGTAAGTTGAAATTGCAATGGTGATAGGGTTTTAAAAACAACTGACACTACTGAATGTATTGACCATGAATGTAAAAAGACTTTTACTGTTTATTGTATATTATGAATGAAGTCCAGTTTTGAAAAACCAAAGATAAAAATAAATCTGACAATTGATGTTGAAATTATATACAACATAGAATTCTACCTGAGTGTTTGAGGAAAGTTAGTTGAAAGTGTGGATTCTAATTAAAACTTCAGTTAAGTTGAAAATGCATGCCTATAATGAGAGAGCTATAGATGGTGGAGAACCCAAACTGCAGAGTAAGCTCCAGAATTAACTCAGATACAGACTTGAAATAAACAAGATGGCACAAAACAAAATCCAAAGACAAAATAGAACTCCTACAATTAAACACTGAGTGCTCAGCATGAGCCCTTTAAGCACAGACATTCCATGAAGGAATTTGGCAAACAATAATGGGCAGTGTGAGTCTTAAAGGAACAGCAGTAGCTAGCCACACATCAGGGAGTTGGAGTGCCAAAACTTGGATGCCTGCATCTAGGCAGTCTGAGTCTTAAAGAGTCAGTGGCAACTAACCATACTCCAGGGAATTGAAGTGCCAAAACTTGGATGCCTGCCACCGTTCAGTCAGGACCTTGACAATGCTTTGTCAAGTACAGAACCTAGTTCCCTATTCTTAAGAAGTTCAAGTATGAGATTACAATCGCTAAGGTTTATAAAGATAACCAGAAGCAATACAAGGAATTTACCATCAGTTTCTTAATATTACCCTTTACAGAAGTAAATATACTCTCTCACATCTCAGGTAAAGTTTCACATAGACATAGATTCTTGCTTCACTCAGTAGTATTACAGCAGTACACATTGGTTACACTCGAAAAAAATCATGGCCTTTGTTGCAGAAGTGTGGAATATTAGCATTTAAAAGTGGGTTAATTTACTGCCGAAGTGGTATAGAATCCAAACTGAATATTTTGGTTATTGGTTATAGATGCATAACGATGCCATTTTAAAATCTTTCATTCTCAAATTGATTATTAAAAATTTACTAACAGGTGACAGGATGGAGATACGTCCCTACCAAAGGAGATGTAAGGTGCGCCTTCCCTCCGCTAGCCTGCAGGTCACCCTTGAGCAAAATGTAGTACCTGCTTTTAGCCCCCCCCCCCCCCCCCCCCCGATCTGGGTTACGTGAAGCCATGGGAGCCGGTGGTGGACAGTCAGATGAGCAGCTGGTGCATATCACAAGTCTTGGTTATGCAATCACTGATGCCAGGTAGACAATCTCTGAAGAGTATTGGTAATGGCTGAGGTCACCCATCTTGTAAAGACACTGCCCAGAAGAAGGAAAAGACAAACAACTGCAGAAAAAATTTGCCAGGAGCAATCATGGTTATAGTCTATGATCACCCACATCATACAATACTGCTCGTAATGATGATGATGATGAAGGATGCCATTTATAAATCTTTCATTCTCAAATTGATTATTACAAGTTTGTGACCTACCTGATTTCCAACTCATGATGTGCTGTAATACAGTTAGAGAACACTGCAGTGAAAGGGGCTGAAGACTGTGCTAGAGCAGGCTCCGGAAGAGAATGAAGGAAATCTTCAAAATAATTAGTACGCATGATACACGTGACTTATTCCTATGTATCTACTTCCAAGCCCCACAAACACAACCATCACGGTGCAGAAATTCATTCATGGCTGCAGTGTACTGCGCTTTCGATCCAAATTCTAAACTGAGCAATTAAAAACACAAGAGCTCAGTTATATGCAGATTGTCAGTGACACGTTACTAATTTTACCATTGCTATTTTAACAATTACAGGAGGATTGATGTAATCATCTCATCTAAATCTGCGATCATCAATCATCTATCGTATAGGGGTCAATGCAAAATAAATGCTATCCCAGAGCTCCCTCTCTGTGCTGCTGACCTGAATACGAATATGGAAAGAACCGTTCTTATTCAAACATTAAATATTATTCAAACAATTCATTTTATGAATTGTGACACAAGAAATTGCACAGCAACAAAAGTCTATTGTTGGAACTCAGTGGGTCGAATAGCATCTATGGGAGGAACACAATTGTTGACATTTCAGGTTGAACCCCTGAGACAGGTCAGGGAGTGGTGAGGTGAGCTGGCCAGTCTAAAGAGGGATTGGTGAGAAAGGAGATCGAGATGATTGGTGGATTGAGGAAGGGTGTTAAGATGAGAGACAATTTGTGCCACATAGGGGAGGGTGCAGGGGTGGAGTTGGGAGATGGTGGCAGGTGAATGATAGATGGAAGGAAGGGGGTAGACAGAAAAAGAGAGGGAGAGAGAGAAAGAAAATTTTGAGAGACAAATAGAGCAAGGTAGGGGTAAGGGAGCGTGGAGACTAGAGGCAACTGCTGGAGGGATGTATGGAGGAACACAAAGCACAACTGTTGCTGGACTCTGTTAAGTACAAGAGATAATAATGGGAACCATTAGGAGAGAGGAGAATGGCAGATGGAACTAGAATCATATAGGTGTGGGACAGAGGCTGAGGGTGAATGGACTGTGGGTGAACTGTAATCATAGTGGGTGGATGAAACCTGTGGGTGCAAGAGGGCAAAGATGGGTAATGGTTGAATGGGGACTAGAACATGGGGAATGGGGACTAGAACTAGTACTGTACTGAAACAGGCCATTCAGCACACAAGTTGTACCAAACAATACGCAAATCAAAAACACCCTAACATTAATTCCTCCTACCCACACCATGTCCATATCCCTCCATCTTCCTTATAGCTGTGTGATTATCTAAACATCTCTTATGCCCACTATTGAGAACATCTACCATAAACGCTGCCTGGGCAGGGCGAAAGGCATTATCAAGGATGCATCTCACCCTAACCATGGACTTTTTACTCTCCTCCCATCCGGTAGGCACAACAGGAACCTCTGCTCCCGCACCAGCAGGCACAGGAAGAGCTTCTTCCCTGAGGCTGTGACCCTGCTGAACCTCACATCACAGCACTAAGCAGTATTGCACCCATATTGTACTGTCTCAGTACTTTTATATTTGTGTGCTGTAGCACTTACTTTTTATTCGCAGTTATTTTGTAATTAACACTATTCTTTTCATTTCTGGTTAGATGCTAACTGCATTTCATTTGGCTTTGTATCTGTACTCAGCACAATGACAATAAAGTTGAATCTAATCTAGTCTAAAAAGCCTCTGATGTATTTGCCTGTACCACCATATTAGGCAGCACATACCAGGCCAAACGTCTCTTAAAAGCCTCTAACGTATTTGCCTCTACCACCATACCGGGCAGCACATTAGAGGCATCCATGACTCTCTGAGTAAAAAAAAACTTTCCCATTAACCCCCTTGAACTTAACCCCTCTCACCTTCGATGCATGCCCTCTGGTGTTTGACATTTCAACCCTGGGAAACAGACTCTCACCGTCCACGCTGTCTATGCCTCTCATAACTTTGTAAACATCTATCAGATCTCCCCTCAGCCTCCAGAGAACACAGCCCGAGTTTATCCAGCCTCTCGCGATAGCACATGCCCTCCTATTGAAGGAAAGGGAGCAAAATTGGGGACACTGAAGGAGGACTGCAAGGAGAGACAGAGGGTGGGAAAAGGATTAGTGGGAAAGTGGGGAAGGAATAGCTCGCTGTAGGATAAGGTTAGGTAAAATTGGAAAACTTAACTGTTCATGTTGTTGGGTTGTAGACTGCACATATAGAATATGAGGTGTTGTCCCCCATATTATGAAATAACTAGAAAGGGAAAGGAAATGCTAAAAAGCCATTTTATGATTGTTTAGAAGATAACATTAAATTAGGCACACAAACAAAACCTCAAGATCCAGCCGAATACAAAAATGTAGCTCACTACCACTGCAAGGTAGTGACGTCAAGTTGTGACGTCAAACCAGCATGGTATCTGCCCTTTAACATGGCTTTGAAAGATCATAAAACAAAACATTGAAGAAGTGTGAGGATTCCCCTCAATAGTTAAGCCACGATGAAAACCTGTGTGAAAATGGACCACCACATTTCCTGCAATGTGAGATAACTGTACTTCAAGAAAAAATTGGCTATGAAGCACTTTGGGAGGACCAGAGTCTGGAAAAGTGTTGGAAGGGTGTATATTTGTTTATCATGAATTGTCAAGTTGGAAAATCTAACACTGCAGTGACTAAAAACACCCAAACAAAAATATCACATGCAACTGAACTAAAGATATTTATATAATATATACTTTTAACAGCATCGGCATCATCCCTACTGTGCACTTCAATGATTCTCAATATACATAAATAGATCTTAAGGAAACATAGGCGTCAGTGGTGAGGATTGTTTCCTATGGCCTGTCAGCTGTAATAATATACCACCAAAAGCTATTCTAAACTGTTATAAGAAGCCTGTGTTTATATTGCCAAGCAAAATTGTAATTGTCATCCTCAGGTTCTTGTTGCCTTATGTAATTCTAAATTAAAATGTTTTAGACAAATTTACTAAGGCTAAATAAAAGTAGGCCAGGGAAAAAAAAACAAGAATTCTGAAATTGCAATGTGCAATTTGGTGCTATACTTTGAAACTTATCCTTTGTCCATGCTTTTTGTCACACAACTAATTACAATGTAACTTGATGTCAAGGTTTTGACCTTGAACACTATACGGCCGGCTAGTGGTGTAGTGGCATCAGCGCTGGGCTTCAGAGCAAAGGCTCCTGAGTTCAAATCCAGCCAGAGAGGGATGGGCTCTGCCAGGTTTCAGATGTCCAAGACACGCTGTATGATGAGCAATCACGAAAATGACGGCACCCCGACGACTCCACCAGGAGTTAAGGGCACGCACACACACACACACACACACACACACACACACACATGAGGGGAATGGGTTGGTAGGTGTTGGAAGATGTGAAGGGGATTATGGGCAGAAGGAAACCGATTTGAGGATGTAGAGTTGGTTGGGGAAAGTGAACAAAATGAAGTAAACTCGGTGGATAGGTGAGTGTGTATGCATTTTGAAAGAAATAAAATTGCACTGTACTGTCTCACATCAACAAATTTAACAACATGTAAATTAGTGATAAAAAAAACTGATTCTGATTCAATGACTGTAAGCTGGCATCTTTCCTTCCGAAATAAGAGAGTTTTTCTGAACAGCATCACATCCATTTTTTAACAGATAAGAGAAAAGGAACCAACTGCATACAATACATGCACACAAAGGAATGTGCTGTAAGAAGCAATGTCCCAGTTTGGCAGGGCTGGAACTCATCCCTTTCTGCCCTCTTCACTTATTCCCCAACTTACTCTGTGATCACCTTGCCAGTGGTGAACAAGAGGAAGTAAATTATCAATACAGATGCCCAGATCCATTTACACCCTAACAATGCTTTAAGGTACATATGGGAGTTATCCCTGCTGACAGTGTGTGTTGCTTCAGACAGACATACTTTATTGATCCCGAGGGAAATTGGGTTTCGTTACAGCCGCGCCAACCAAGAATAGTGTAGAAATATAGCAATATAAAACCATAAATAATTAAGTAATAATAATAATCTGCTTGTCAAATCTGGGAGCAGTCCTTACTGCTCATATGATTACATGGCAGAGAGAGTGAGGGTAGGTTTAGATTACTAGTCTTGGTAGGTGATCATTTTAGTTGCTGCCCTTGTTACCAGCCTGCCTCCAACTGTGATAACTGAGACCACAGCAGTCACGTATCATCAACTTTCATGTTCAGTAGCAGGTTGGCAGTCTCCTATTGGACATCCCAGTTGATGGCATACAAAGGAAATTCCCAGTGTTCTACCAAGAGTACATCTATTGTGGTCGCTTTGTGACCCCCTTCCATCCTATAATCATGGTCCATGCACCATCGCGAAGCTGGAGGCTTCCACTGCTAATCCCAAGTCCAAAATGGGTCAAATTCGCTGAACATTTTTAGGAAGGACTGGTCACCTACCTCAAGACAGGCACTCCACTTAAGTCAGATATCTACATTCCATATAATGCACAATTGACTTGTTCTTCTGAACCATGGGCATTATTACTATCACTGAGCCATAGTCTCTATTCCTCTTTAAAATTGCTATAATGATCCTTATCAATGGAATATGCATCATTATCCATGCATCATCCCACAAAGCCCAAGCCATACTATCCCATATCTTCTGGGCAACTGGCAATTATGATAGCACAAATGTCTTTGGTATGTATTTGGTAGATTTTAAATCATGTCAGAGCCCCACGATACAATGTTCAATTCCATTTGATGGCAGCTCAGGGAGGATGTTCCCCCTCCCACAGAGTGATGGGTTCATGCATGGAAACTACGGGCAAGTGGCTGACAAATGGATGTGTCCAACAGGTATGGCAAAAATATGTAGCGTTCTGTTATCCACATTGATATAGAGGAAATAGGGTGAAGACTATTGCTTGTTCCTCCTGACATTGTCCTCTCTCTCTCTCTCTTAGTATGAGATTCTGCAGAATCTGGAAATCCAGCTACACAAACAAAATGCTGGAGGAAATTTCTAATCCCTCCCTCCTTCTCTCTTTTTCCATTCCCTATTCTGGGTACCCTCTTACCCCTTCCCTTCTCCTCACCTGTCCATCACCTCTCTCTGGTTCCTCTCTTCCTTCCCTATGTCTTGGCCTACTGTCCTCTCCTATTAGATTCATTCTTCTTCAGCCCTTTACCTCTTCTACCTATCCTCTTCCAGCTTCTTACTTCATCAGCCCCCATCCACACACCTCCCTCACCTATCACCTGCCAGTTTCTACTCTTTCCGCTCCCCCACCTCCTTGTTCTTGGTTCTGGCCCATTTCTTTCCAAATCTAAAGAAGGGTCTCAGCCCCAAACGTTGACTGTTCATTCTCCTCCATAGATACTGCCTGACTTGTTAAATTCCTCCAGCATTAGATGTGTTTTTCTTTTCTCTCTCTCTGTCTCTCTCTCTCTCTCTCTCTCTCTCTCTCCCCTCCTCCTCCTCTCCCCCCTCCCCACATCAATCATCCAAAGAATATTGAGACAAGGCAGACTCAGTATTCAGATTCCTGGTAAAGTTGTGAGAAACTCTATTGATAATATTTATTCTATTGATTAGAGTCTTATCTAACACACAGATGGAAGTAGAATTTGCTGGAGTTGAAACAGAATTGCTTACACTCCATTTATAATTAGCATATTTTTTCAAAGTTCAAAACAATATATTAATTAGGATTCCCTGTACTGAAGTTAGTATAATAAGATAATGGTATACTTTATTAAGTGTTATTCCCATTAATATTTGATTGGAGTGAACAGCACAAACACACACAGAGCTACTACATTATTAGACTACGTGTGGTATCCTGGATTTCTACAATCACATGAATTACCTAATCACCCACAAAAGCAGAAGAACCATTTCAAAGCAAAAAATAAAGTGCAAGTCATCAGTATTTAAACTTGCATGTTATTTTCCAATCTTTTGTCATCATTATGAGGTATTTCAAAATGTTCAACCCTTCGGGAAGTCAGAACATTTAGTTACCAATTTATTGTTGTGAAGTACAGTATATGTAGCAACAAAAAGCTGTAATAATCAATGGTGCCTTCAGTGGTTACTATAAAACAAACCAAAACACACACAAAATGTTGGAAGAACTTAGCAAGTCAGGCAGCATCTATGGAGGGAAATGAATAGTTGATGTTTCAGGTCAAGCATTTTGTGTGTTCTATCCAATATCCCTTCATAGCTGAAATGTATTACACAAGGCAACTTTAATACTTTTTACCCAGTGAACCTGCTTTAACCTTTTCCTGGACAATCACATTGTTTTAGTTGTGACCAGAACACTAGAGTACTCCAGAAGTGACCTAACATATAGTTTATGTAGTTTGTACCATAATATTCATATTCTATGCATTAACAGTGTTAAAGATAGAGTTGCAGAGTACTGAAACAAATTATTCAATCCACCGTGCTAATGTTGATTTTCCCCCCCATTTACACTAATCACATTTGCTCACATTAAGTCTGTATTCTTCTGCATATAGGAGGGAGCTTGAAAATTGGGCTGAGTGGTACTACAACAACAACCTCTCACTTAATGTCTGCAAAATGCAAAATCAAAGAGCTGATTATTGACTTCAGGAGGAGGGAGCCAGGAGGAGGGGATCAGAGGTGGAAAGAGTCAGTAATTTTAAATTCCTTTCAGAAGATCTGTCCTGAGCCCAGCACGTAAGGGCCATTACGAAGAAAGCACAGCCTTGCCTCCACTTCCTTAGAAGTTAGTGAAGATTCAGCATGACATCTAAATCCTTCACAAACTTTTATAGTTGTGTGGTGGAGAGTTTGAAAGGTTTATGGTATAAGGAGTGTTAGATGGCTCTGGGTCTGTACTCACTGTAATTCAGAAGTTTGAGGTGGGATCGCATTGAAACATATCGAATATTGAAAGGCCTTGATACAGTGGATGTGGAGAGGAAGTTTCCTGTGGTGGCAGAGTCTAAGACCAGAGAACACAGACCCAGAATAGAGGGATGACCATTTAGAATGGAGATAAGGAGGAATTTCTTCAGCCAGAGGGTGGTGAATCTGTGGAATTCATTGCCACAGGTGGCTGTGGAGGCCAAGTCACTGGGTATATTTCAGGCAAAGGTAGATAGATTCTTGGTTATTCATGGCATGAAGAAATATGGGGAGAAGGCAGGAAATTGAAATGAGAGGAAAATAGATTAACCCATGATGAAAAGCAGACTTGATGGGCCAAACGGCCTAACTTGTTGCTACATCTTATGGTCTTGTGGTATCCCATTGACTTCTTAACCACTGACATTCTGCCTTCAGGGATATACGGACACTACGGTGCCACTGTGCTGTACTTCCTACAGCCCTACCATTTGAACATATCAGCTCTGATTCTTTGAGATAATGTTCTGTCTTCTAATTTTCTACCTATCTCACAAACTGATTGATAATTGTTCCATCGCAAAAAACTTCAATTTTCATTGTCTACAACATCACCAACCTTGGTGTCAATTTACTAATCATACCTCCTATGCAAAATGAACAGCCAGAATCCCAGCATCAATCCTTGCATGTATCAGGTTTCTAATCATAGGAACAGGCCCTTATCCTTTTCCTCAGCCACCTATGACCAGGCCAATTTCAAATTCAATTTGCCAAATTATTCTGGATCCCACAAACCAATATCTTTTCAAAGAGTGAAGGTGGGAAACAACTGGTTATAGACATGATTCCTCTCGCAAAACATGTTAACACAAGTATTATCACAGTACAGACAAGAACACTAATAAAGTGTTTCTGAATGCAGCTTCTTACAATGTCTCCACAGAAAAGCTGGAACATTCACATGAAGGTGAGACTTTCTAAGTCTAATAACGTCTGACTGAATATCAAAGTTTATGGTTTAGTTTATCTGAAAATCCGTCCTTTTATTTCATTAAAATATTACAAAAACAATACACAAAGGAAAAGGAAGTGTGCGCATTTAAATGATTCTTAAAATCCTACTTTTAAATATAAATGCTAGTTTTTTTCAAAATAGGGCACGTTCCATTCAGTTATTTTAATTCAATTTTCTGGCAAAATAAAGTGCAAAATTTTTGATCACTGGGAACATATTTTAAACGGAGATGCTGAAATAAAAGAACAACTGGAGAATAGATTAAGCGAGTTCATTAGTCTTACTAATTTGTTTCTCGTTAAAAGGAAGTTGAAACTGAAGGGTGGAGTAGGAGATTCTGGTACAACGGAGTCATAGGTGATGACGACAGAAATGATAACACTGCTTACGTACGATGCAATTGCATAAGATGTCGTACTCATATCTTTAATGGAAAATTTAACTGCAGCCATGACTAAATCGGTCAACATCGAGGAAATATTGGGTATGAGCTTTATAACCACGAAAAAGTACATATTATAAATTAACCAGTGAAATAGATCAAAATAAACATTATGCTTAACCAAACAGACAAGACTCAGTCAAACTGAGCCATTTTAGAACATTCAAGCACATTTATAATTTTTTTATAATTTCACACTCCTCCTCCACCCTCTCTGGAACAATCTCATGCTGTGTTGTACTCCCACGGGCTCCAGTAGTTCTCTGCAACGTTGCTTTGTCAAAGGAGTGTCATAAAGTATGTGACAAGAGCGAGACAGAATCCAAGTAAATCCTAATTCTTAGCAAAACAGACTGTCGTTCAGCCACTCATATGCTGCGCTACATAAACTTCGCCTGATATAAAGCTGCTGCAGTCAGCTCGACCAAAATGTGTGTGTGTATTTGTGAGTGATAGTGAGATTTGTCGATGGTTTATTTTACTGCTGCACTCCCCACCCCTCCTAGAAAGATGCATCAGTCATCAGCGATTGTGGCAGCCAGAGACCCCGCCTCCTTGGCTGTCAATCAATAGGCGGCCACGCGCACGCAGAGCACGTCGCCGGCGGGTCCGCGCGGAGGGTGCTGGTTGTGTGACCGCCGCCGACGGTCAGAGGACACGCACACTCACACACGTACATACACGGCGCTTTCTCTCCTTCCCCGGGCAACGGAGCGACCCCCTCCTCGCTCCCGGAGACACCGGCCGCACCGTGGCAATGGCGATCACCGCTCTCGGCGTCTTGCTGCTGCTCTTCCACAGCGCGACCGCTTTCACAGGTAAAACACGCCGGAGCCGTCTCCGTTCGGCTTGAAGCCCCACCTCGGGAAAACCGGTTCGGTTAATATTTAAACGCCGTTGGCGTCGTGTTCAAAGGACCGCGCGGACCTCCAAGCGCCTTTGTTTCCCCCCGCCCTCCCGCCCCCAACACCGTCGAAGAATTAAAAATCTCGCATTTTACCTCTCTTGTTTTTAGACCGAGGTGGATTTTCATTAAAGTGATTGGTGGGTCGGGGGTTGGCGGTCCAGTGGGGTTTTACCCCGCCGCTGTTGATCGGAGGCAGTAGTGGCCGACCGGTCTGATCCTGTTTCTAGGGACGGCGGTCGAGCGCCACCAAACGTCCCCGGAACCCGTTCACCTCTTTGTCGGGCTTGGTGGCCCTTCTGTGAGAGAGCGGGGTCTCCATCAAAGTGCAGCCCCCTCCCGTTATCTGTAATAGCTTCTATTTATTTAGTATGTCTAACTTAAACACAACCCGATGGATATTATCAAACACAATTTGTCGCGGAGAGCCGAACTTCTGCTCTTATAATCGTGTAATTTTACGGTCACTTAATGAGATTTATATATTATTTTGTGTTTCCAGTCAAGCCCCAACACGGAAGCCTGGTTTTAATGTGACTGCTGTTAAGTTAGTCCGAGTCTGTAGGAGCACTTGCTTGCTAGGAGCTGGTCTCAGAATCAGCATCAGAATTTTTTTTTGCCGGAACGTCTTCCTGGACGGCAGTGGGGGTGAAGCTAGCCATGGATTTAGAAATGAGTGTGTTTCACTTGATAAAGTGCTGCTTTTTTCTCAGAGGGGAACTGAGTAAAATTTATCGAAGTGTTCCAACAGATTCACAGGAAGTTCTCAAAGCATTTTCTTCAGGGTGTTTTGCTGACATTGGAATGGGCTGATGTAATTTGGTTTTCCATGGTGATTCTCCTTTAGTGTACCACAATTACAGTTCTGTGTGTCTGCAGTGTTTAGCACAGAATGTTCTGTCTTATAATCAAAACTAGGTTAATATTAGCTTCAGCATAGGCAGCTTTACTTAGTAATCCATGTGTGTCGAAGTCCACAGATAATAAACTAGCATTGGAATCTGTAAAGTAATTCTACTTGAGTAAGGGGTTTTCAGGAGAATCTACCTGTGGTTTTTAAAATTCTTTAAAATTTCCAGTTGATATAAGTTTGTGTAACCCTAAGAACTGCTAAATCTGCTTTTAAGTTATTTCTTGCCAGGCCTTGGACTCAATAAATACAACAATTTACTGGGTGACCATTATATTTTTTTCTAATTGTGTTATTGGAAGAGGTGCATTCTGACAAATCTACTACTGGGTGAGGTGAACTGCAGTTATCTGCTTCTGAAAAACTAAGATATATATGATTGAACATTTTATTAATAACCAAGAAAGAATGTTCAACTTTAATATTGCAGTAAGCTAAATTTGCAGTATCCACCTTGTCACTTATAGAGCTTTTTTTCAGTTAACTCCCGAAGAATAAATGTTGATCATTAGCGTAAAGAAAATTAGAACAGTGTGGGAGATTGTTAATGTTTATATTTGATGACCTTGTCAGTTGAGGGAATGCCGGAGCACAAACTACATTTGAAGTTGGTATGAATCTCATCGTTTATACTCAGGTTTTCCGATGTACAGTTTTATCTCAAAAAAACAAGATGGAGGCTAGCTTCTCCTACTTGCAGATTTCATTTAAATGATTAAAATAAATCAGGCATTTATCTTTGACCATATACATTATTCAATATCCATTTAGTGTGTGAACCAGGCTGGCTGTAAAGTAGCCTACTTTTTAAATGGCTTTCTGTTGTGATAGATTATATACTTAATAATCATTATTAAAGAATCACTGGCAAGCCCCGCATTTATTGCCCATCCCTAACTGTATTTGAGAGAATGTAGTGGTGAGTTCTCCTTGACCCTGTGGGGCAGTATTTCTGGTGAGGATTCTCCTCTGCTGTTAGACAGTAATATAGAACTGAAATAGGCATTTTGGCCCAGCTCTTCCATGCTCACAAAGTTCCCCCTCTAAACCATTTGCCTGTGTTTGGCCCTTCTAGACCTTTCTTATCTATTTACTAATCCAGGTGTCTTTTAGATGTTGTTTGGAAAAGGGCTTCAGAATAACTCCTAGTGAAGACGATAGACAACAATATATTTCTAAATCAGGATAGTGTGAGGCTTGGAATGGAATCTGGTGGTGTTGTTCACATGCATTTTCAAGTGTTGTTTCAGAGGTACTAGCAGAGTGGTGGAAGGAATTAATGTTAGGGGTGATTGCTGGAGGTCAGCTGAGCAGGTGTTTTTGGTGTGCAACTGTCTGACTTGGAGTTGCTTGGAGTTAAACTCATTCCTGATAAGTGGTGAGTGTTCAGTCAAACTTTCTTTTGACTTTTTGATGTGAAGTTCCAGGTGGTGAGTTATTTCCTGTAGGATATCCAAGCTTTGATCTGTTCTTTCTTGTAGTCACAGAATTTATTGGTTCATTCAGCTGAGTGTCAGGAGTATTTGGTTTGTACAAAATAGAGAACCATATCAGAATCAGTTTTACCATCACTCAAATATGTCATGAAATTTGTTTTTTTTTCCAGCAGTACAGTGCTTTTATGAGAGAGGGGGGAATAGAAATGCAGTTTCCCCTTAGATTTGTTGGGATTTTTTTCTTCCATGACTGCTCCAAGTGGAGGATGATTTAGGATGGTATTGAGAACATCATGTCCATGAATTAGAATCATACAGGATCCTAATATAAATAGTGGCAGGTACTCACAGCTTTAACTGTGTGCCTGGCTTCATCTTAAATAGTGGTGGAAATGGTGAGCAGTGATTCTGTTGAAGGTGGAGGTTAATGGGCCAATAGGTGCAGATGAGTGAATTTTTTAAAAGATTTTTCGGTGGAGTCTGGTGAATGCAGGAATGCAAGGAATCAAAGGAGCTTTGCTTTGGGTCTTGTTAACTGGTGGAGAATAATTTTCAGTTGAGAAGGGAAGACATTGGAAGTACTGTTACAGGCTAATAAGACTGAAAAAACTAATAATGGAATCAAACCTTTATAGTGTATAAAAGAGGTGTTTAGTTGGCAGGTTTTTCATGGCAATTGTTCATTGGTCTTTATCCAACTTGGGACAAGTTGCAGAAAGGGACAGTTGGAAAGGAATCATTTGAAAGCAAGTATAGGGTAGAAACTGACAGTGTAAATTTCCAGAGTAGTTCATAAAGATCACTTTATGATTTTTATTTTGCCAGTTATTAGAATTGACATATTGACCTTTCGGTTGAAACACAGTTATTAGAATTGAAAACTTGGAAGTGAAGATGGTTTAAGATTATAGTTGTATTCATACAATTAGTGAATTAAAAGTAAGTGTTCCTTGAAGATTCACAGTACTGAAAGTAAAATATTCCTACCTTAACTCCAGTTTCATCTGGATTGACAAATTTCACGACATATGCCAGTCTTAATAAACCTGATTCTCATGGGTAGTTGTTTGTCAAGTGACCAGAGACTTGTCCTTAAATGTTCCCTTTAGGTTTGATTCTATTGAATGACGATTATGAATATTTTGCCACTAGATGTGCACAAGGCAGGGATTATTAGAAAGACTACAAGAGGAAAGCCATCTATATCACATTTCTTGCATGCTTTTTGGTCAGTCTTTTAGTCCTGTTTAAGTTCCTTGTAACTATTTTCTAAGCTTCCTTCAGAAGTTGTAGGTTGTAAACTAATTGAGTAGTTTCTTTGCATAGGAGACATAACATAAAAATATACATTTGGTTCCACAAGTTCGTTCTTTCACATGTGGCTCACACAAGTCTTTTAATTTTTCTGACACTTTCAAATCGCATGTTCTTGTGCTTGAGTGTTGAACAAGGGGTGTTAATGAAATCTGAATTATGTTAATAGTTTGAGTGCGATGATGTTTATGATTTACAATTATTATTGAGGTCACAATTCCAATATTTCAGATGGGTCAAGTCCTTCAGGGGGTAATGGGTACAAGTCTAGGCCAATTCATGTCCAAGGTGACTTTCACAGCAGCAAAACAAAAGCTGGGTGGGCTGACAGCTGATTTGTGAGCAGCGACGAGAGGTCAAAGAAGGTGAACTCCATGTACTTATTTCAGATACTTTTACGTTCAAAAGGCCACCATTCGAAAGTTCAGGGAATGCTGAAATTAATAGCTATTTCTGATATTTAGGCAACAGTTTGCAAAAGTAAGAAATGCCCCTTTAGGTGACTTACAAAGTAGTTCCAATTTGAATCCTTTCTTTTTGTTTAAATAAGTCTGACCTGATTTTACTGATCTTTTCTCAAATTGTGACAGTGTTGAAAAAGTCTAATCTAGTTGCTAATTGTAATTGTTTTTTCATTGAGCAACATGTTCCATTTTCCTTAATTACACAGAACATGGCTGATGCTCTTGGCTCCTTCTGATTATTGATCATATGCTGTAGGAAGTTTTGTTTTATTACCTGCTATTCATTGATGTTTCTAGTGTAGCTTTGTGATTTAGTGAGGAAAAACAACTTTGCAGGAATTCTGCTTTTCCCATCATCCATTTATGGCTGTGTTTTAAAACAGAATTTGTTATTTAAACTCATTTGCATTTGATCCTCTGACCTGAAATCTAGTTCTCACTTCCCAATGTGATATGACATTGCAGTTAAAGGGAAATTTTCAGAGCTTGCCAATTCGTGGATTAATCAGAATTGAGTAATTTCCTAACCTTATAAACCCTATAAATTCTGTTACATATGTTTATTTTGGAGATTCATGTGCTTGTTCCTTATCAAATTTAATTCCTCTGCTGTTAAGTTTTTTTGTTTTATAATTTGTAACTGACCTCCGGTAAGTACAGGTTCTCCTTTACCATCAAATATAGGTAGTTATCTGGTAACTGAAGTCTTGCACTGATTATTGCAGCACGCCACCTGCAAATGACTCATGTGTACTCATTTTCTTTAGCCTTGACTAATTCATTTGGTTATATTAGCGCTAATACCTATTCCCTGATTTTGTTCAATAAGATAACAGTGTGGTGCTAACAGGATTCCTCAGCTGGTTTCTTCAGTTTTAGATTATATGCTGGATCTTTGCAAACTTCTAAGAAAGTAGAGGTGCTGCTGTGCCTTCTTTGTAGAGGCACATACTTGCTGGACCCTCTGGTAACACTGAGGAATTTAAAGTTACCCTTTCCACCTCTAATCCCTGGTTGAGAGCTGGCTCATGGACTTCTGGTTTCCTCCTGTAGTCAATAAGTAGCTCTTTGGTTTTACTGCTGTTGAGTGAGGTTGTTGTACAACTATTCAGCCAGATTTTCAATCTCCCTCCTATATGCTAATTTGCCTTTGATTTGACCCACAACAGTGGTGCTGACAATAAACTTAAATATGGCATTGGAGCTATACTTGGACTCAGTCATAAAATGATTTTAGCAGGGGCTAAGCGCATTGCCTTGTGCCCCTGCACTGATAGTGATTGTAGGGGAGATGTTGTTGCTAATTCAAAGTGACTGGGGTCTAAAGGTAAGGAAGTTGAGGATCCACTTGCACAAGGAGGTACAGAGGATTGGAGCTTGTCAATTAGTTTTGAGGAGATGATAGTGTTGAATGTAGAGCTGTAGTCAATGAAAAGTATCCTGATTTGTGCATCTTCACTGTCCAGATGCTGCAGGTTTGAGTGAAGAACCAATGAAATGGCATCTGCTGTTGACTTGTTGTGATGGTAGGCATGGGTCCAAGTCCCTCCTCAGACAGGGGTTGATATGTTTTATCGCCAACCTCTCAGAACTTCATCACAATGGATGTTAGTGTTCATGGACAATAAGTCATTGATACAGGTTACCATGTTCTTGGGCAGTGGTATGATTAAAGCCTTCTTGAAGCAGGTGGGAACCTCAGACTGCTAAAGCAAGAGGTTAAAGATGTCAGTGAGCACTCCAGCCAGTTGATTAGCACAAGTCTTCAGTGTTAGGCAAGATGCCCTGTCTGGGCTGGATGCTGTTTCACTCTCCTGAAGGATAATCTCACATCAACCTCAGGGACTTAAATCACATGGTTGTCTCAATTGCACACATATGTGATCGAGAGGTTCATTTGTTGTTCAGACCAAACATCAGAATGGGGAATAAATGTTAATCAAATGACTGACTGTGGAATGATTGTTGGTGCCAGATGGAATGGTTTGAGTATTTCAGAAATTGCTGATCTGGGATTTTTGTGTACAAAAGTCTCACATTTGTAGAGAATGGTGCAAAAAACAATAGAACATCCAGTGAGCGGCAGTTCTGTGGGCAAAAGTGCCTTGAAAATGAGATGGGTCAGAGGAGGGTGCCCAGATTGTTTGAAGCTGATGGGAAGTTGATAGTTACAAGAGCAATGTGCAGAAGAGCATCTCTACACAGCACTTCAAAACTAAGTGGATGGGCTACTGCAACTGAAAACCACATCAGCTTCCACTCCTGTACCTAATAAAGTGACAACTGTCTATACTTGTCACTGTTTTTTGGTCTTTGATCATCATCCATAGAGACAGATGATCATTTATTCCACTGCATAATTTCTCTTACCTTTCTGTAAGTGTTTTCTTGACATTTGTTAATCTTTTTGGTTATATCAATCAAAGCTTTGTTGTTTTCACTTTCTTTTTGTTAGAACTCATTGCATTAAGACCATTTTACCGTCAGATTACTAATTAAGATATTTATCATAGGATTCATGTTACTTTAATTTATAAATTATTCAAATCAAACAAGTTTAATATCACTGGAATATGTTATGAAATTAATTGTTATGCTGCAGCAGCACATAGTGGTCTGATGGTTGAGGAGCAATAACTGTTCTGAACTTGGCATTAAGGCTCCTGTGCAGTCCTAATGGCAGTAGCACAAAGAGAGCGTGAGCTTTGTGGTGGGGTCCTTGATGGTGGATGCTGTTTTCCCCAACCCTACAACTGTGAAGTTTGATTTGTTGTACTGATGCCCATTTTGGTTATAATATTGTTTAGGTTGTTATTTGAAACTTGAAAGGCAAAGTGATCTTTCTGATCTACTTTATTGATTGCAAAGGAAATTACATTGTCATAGTAGGATTACAAGTGCACATATACACAAATATTAAGAGTAGGAGAAAAAGTAAGTGGCCTTATAAATACAAGATGTACAAGATTTTCAAGTTCACATTGATAAGATGGTAGTGCAAGAATTACTGTGATATGTAGTAATGGGTGCACATTCACATATGTTACAAATGAAACATTGTTGAATATGTTTTACGATATTGTTCCTAATATATTCGCAACACTAGAGTTATGGTGTGCTGTAACTTAAAGTAAGACTTTAGAGCACTTTTTAGAGCTTTATAGAGGGATGCTAAATCTACCTTCCCTTTAATGAGTAGAGATTTATGGTCGCACTCGCATATTAATAAATCTGAGCTATGGGATTGGATTTGTTCACGTCAGACTATAAGAATTTATTTTCAATGCTTTCTCTGTTTATAAGCTTATATTTAAGTTTTCTCTTTTGTTGCAAATGACTTTTTATTGCAGCTGGCTTTATAAAGTCACCGCTATCTGACGTGAAGCTAATTGAAGACAGTATAGAATTGCACTGTGAGGTAATTGGAAAACCCACCCCTGAAATTCAGTGGTGGACTGTAGAGGGCAATGACACTGAAGTCATGTCACAGCTGTATGATGGTGCACGACAACACCGGGTCAACATCAACTTCACCTATAACCTTGATGCCAAGAGCACAATCAGCATCATGAATCTAACTGTCGAAGACACAGGCACATATGAATGCAGAGCCAGTAATGATCCCTACCGCAATGATTTAAAAAAGATCCCAAAGATCAAGTGGATACGGTCTCAGGCAACAGTAATTGTCATTGAACGTGAGTTGTTGCCACCAAACACAGTTGGAGATATTTACCAGTAGCTTAGTGCAAGTGCCTGGTATATATTTTGCTGCCCTCTGTGTCATCCCTCCAGGAAAAGCCCCTGGTACGACCAACGTTACTTTAGCCTTTTTCATCCCTGGTAGCTATCCTGTCTTTTTCCTGTGGCTTGTTGCAAAGTTGTGAGATTGCTTTCCTAAATTTTGTTGTATTTTGAATAATCGAGCTTAATACATTATTTGTTCTAGAGAATTCTGAATTTTGAAAATTAGTGGGCAAACGAATCTGATGTAGCATTGAAATCTAGAAAGCCACTGGAGAATTAGTAAATGCAGCAGTTTTGATGGTGTGAATGCAAACAGAAAATGTTAGGCAAAATCTTTAATCATTAAGGCAATACAACATAAAAGATGTGGATTATCTTTTTGTAATGTTGCAATCTCACACTCTGTTACAGGTCTTTAGTTTTACCTTTATAACCAGAAGATGGCACCTGAAATCTTTCTAGCATTATAGACTGGAATTGGATACCCAGCAATTTCTGATAGAGCAATGCATTTGATTCTAAGATTGACTCCTGCATTGATTTATGTAATGGCTGCCATTTTCTACATGATCAACTTTGAATGTTGAAGCCTCCTTTTTTTCCCCTTGTTTTAAACAATGCCATGCTGTGCTTGATTTTGCTGGATGTTACAGTGGCTAAATGTTATAATGGAAAATCTTTCAGTGGTGGATTAGTGTGAGGGTGGGTGCAGAAAAAGTAAATGGCACTGAGCCTTTTGGTAATTCAGCATCTATGCTGTAATGTTTCTTCATGATTGCTTGATAGATGAGTTGAGTGTTTAATGACTTCTTTCATTTAAAAGTATAACCTGCTTTGTTGCATTGTTTTTCATTTTGTTCCTTTTTGCTTTTAGATCCTATAATTGTCAGAGATCCTGAAGTCTTAGAATCCAGAGACAAAGTAAAGGGATCCGTTCTCAGCTGCAACCTGACAAACCCATCCTCTGTTATAGAGGGCCGTGTATGGAAAAAGGATGATGTGGAAATCCCAACAACTAAGGATTCAGTTGACTCACCATTGATGGAATACAAGTATGTTTCGTATAACTGCTGGAATTGATTTCATGATTTAGAGCAAAAAATTTTTGTTGTCTTGTCCTTCCAGAGGTGGGTGTAGTAGTTCCTTAAACATGTTCATGATACTATAATGCTTTGTTCCTCTTACAATACCATTTATTTATGCTCCTACCTGCTATGTGTACAGGCAGTCCCCGGGTTATGAACAAGTTGCATTCCTGAGTCAGTCTTTAAGTCAGAACAAGTACATCCGGTATTATTTAGTGTCAGTTAGTCAAACGTTTGTCTTAGTATATAGTATATATTTTACCTTTCTATGTATATAAAACACTTAAGAAACTTATGTATTCCAATAATTAAACCACTGCGTTGCTTAGTAATAATTGTAGCTTTCATCGGGGCAGGGCTTTTCACATGCTCCCATTATTCTCACTTTATCCTTTAATATTGTTCTGATCGTTGACTGACTGTAGTCTAACGCTTTTCCAGTGACCTTTCACTTCTTTCCAAACGCTTTATTGTTTCTACTTTATTTTCAATCGTGATGGCTTCCCATCAACAGAACAGAAACACTGCAGGCGGCGGGTCCCGAGGTCTGCTGGCTCCCGAGCTCTGCCGGGTCCTAAGGACCACCGCACTGAATTCCTCGGATCCGAAAGTCCACTGTACTGAGACAGGTTAACTGGGACAAGTGGGAGGGAGCTGTGCTGGGTTTGGGTATTTGATCTTCCTCAGTATTCTGCGTGGAAATTTAAACAGGAGGTGGCAGTGGTTTTTTTATGAGGTCGAGCTACGAGCTCGACATCAACCCGGTGTGCTCAGGAGCGGTCTGTCACTGGATTGAACTCAGGAACCTCCGTTCTCAAGCCCGGCTCTGATCTCACTGCGCCACCAGCCGACTGGAAGGGGGGGTGGGCGCGGGATCAGGGTGAATCTTGCTAAGAAAAATTTAAGCCAAATACCAAGTTACACACTCAACACAGTGTCAACGGCAACAACTTAAAATGGTGAACAGCGTCACGATCTGACTTAAAATGGTGGACGGTGTTCTTCCTCGGTTCGTAAGTACGAGTTGTTCATAAGTCGGATGCTCGTAACTCGGGGACTACCTGTACAAAGTTAGTCAACCTTCCAAATAATCCTAAGGGAGAATAGAACGGGAAGTATATATATTACTGATAAGAATTAACTGGGTAACATCTCTCCAAGTGTTTTGACTTATCTGTATGTTCATTTCTTGATTTAATGCTTTCAACCAAAGATTACAAACTATTTTGGGCTAATTGGGGAAATGATTTTTTGCAAGAAGAGAGCATGTATCCAAATTAACCTGTAGTATCTCAGTGATATAATGAGATCAGTAGACTGAGTGCAAGAGTATTATTAATATAGATGATGTTTACTACTGAAATCCATAATCTAGTCTCTAAAAAGCCAAATGTTTGTAGAACTATTTCCAGAATGCAAATGTATATCATGAGTTAAAATTCAGCTTATTGAGAACACTTTCATAAAGACTGCAGTGAGAAATTAGCATATACCATGGAGTTTTAGCAGTTAGACTGCAAAACATTGAGGAAGTTAATAACTAATGAACACAAACAGCTGTGCACACAATTCCCATGTGGGTTACATGTGCACATTAAGTCTGTTCACTGACAGGTCCTTCTCAAACACCTGACTTGAATGCAACTGTACAAGCATTTGGGAGATTGGTGTGATGGATTTGATGGCTTTTGCAGCCTACAGGAATCTTCTAGAAATCAGTTCACCACAGTATCATTGCATATTGCAGAGAAACAACTAAATTTCTTAGTTTACCTAGGTGCTCCTTGGATGGTCGATAGTTTTTACTTAAAGATACTGCCAGATCTTTGCATTTCCAACTTGCAAACGGGATTATAAACCATTATTGGGAGCAGGATCCTATTGTAGCTTGGGGCGAATCTGTGTCTATTTTTTTCCTCAGTAATTTATGAAGTATGTTTATTAATTTTCTTTAAAAAAAATTCTACCAGTGTTGCTTTCTGATGCCCATAAATTATGTACTGTTAGCTGAAGGGCAAAACCTGTTCCATGTGTAGATTTTCTCTCTTGCTCTGTTCCAACTTGAACATTTTTCTGATCTTCATATATTGTGGATTCAGCAGTGTCCTCTCTTCCCTCTGAATTCCATCACCTTCCTGCTTTGTTGTTTCCAGAGGCAATAATGGAACTATTGTTTTTTTTTTCATTGAGAATTGAGCTAATCATTTGTAAGACCAATTCCATGTTAGTTTTGCTGTGGGATTATCTTTCTGGAGGATTTGAAATGTGGAGCTGGTGGTGGACGTGCTTTTGCTAACATAAATATTGTTGGATTAGCTGGGCAGAGGAAGGTATTACTAGCTATGATATAGCTGCTAATTTTGTGATACTGGAAAACAAATTCTGCCGAAATAGCAAAAAGCTACAAATGTGCTTAAATCATGGTGTTTATATTGCAAGACCTGTTAAGCGGATAAATCATTTAAACACCTTACTCTATGCATAATAGAGATTCAAAGTTGATTCAGCTGTTAAGTCATGGTGTCTGTTAACATAACTAAAAACACTCTCAACTTTTTCCTACATCTGGGGTCAAGCAGAAAGCTGTATCTGTTGCAGTGCCAAATGCAAAACACTGTAGTTTTCAAATATTGAAATGAACATTCTTAGCCAAGGATTCTGTGTGATCCTGAACTTCACCATTCCCCCCCCCCCCTGTATTAAAGAACTATTTATATTTGTTGCAGTGGAAATAGAACTCTTTTTATTATGTGACCACCCTCCCATCACCACCGATTATAGTTGCATTCCTCAATCCCAGGCAAGTGGTTCTATTGTTAGTAAAGTGAGCCCTAGAAATGGAATTAAGATGAAGCTGTTGAGCTGTTGCCAATAGAACATGTTTTCTCCCCCCCGCTTTTGGCATTAAACTACTTCAAGGAGATAGTCACGTGTTTTTTAGGCTTGTTGCTATGCAGCCAGAATTTGGCAACTTTTTAGTGTTCACAACTAGTGTTAAGAATGTACCAACAAATTATGAAAATGCTTTTTTTTAAAAAAAAAAGCATCCTTCACTACTTTTCATGTATGCTGGTTTGGATTGTTCAGTTGCAATAAATTCATTTGTTCTGCTTATTCCTTCAGACTAGAGGGTGATGATGCAAAACATTCAGGGGCGTACTCTTGCCATTATTTCACGACTCCTGCTGTCAGCAGTACCATTCTTGTGAAAGGTATGGCATATTAAGTTTTTTTTGTGCAAGCTGACCAGGCTAAAAGCGTTTCCGTTTGTTGAAGCATATTGTGTAAATGGAAATGGTAGTACAAGGAAATATCTTTGGAAAACAAGCAGTGTTGATGATTTTATTTTTTGCCTATTGAATGTGACAATTTGTCTGAAAGGGTAAATGTGAGTAATATGAGGAAGGGAACACTGACTGCAGTGAAGTAAGTTAATTGCTTGCCTGTGGCTTAATTATAAACACTCTAAGCTTGATTTTAATCATTTGGTTTGATGGGTGGAATGTACAAAATTGCTGAGCAGTGTGCTCTCTCCGACAGTTGGAAATATACCATTGTACTGTATTAGGGTATTCTGGTGAAGATTATCTCCACCTTCCTGGCCAGAGTTTGTTCCTCATTCAACTTCCATGAAACTGATTATTTGGTCATAATTACACTGCTGCCCATAAGGAAAAGGCAGAAGGGGTAGGATTTGTCCAGACTGTCAGGTAGAGTGTGATTATGCTTCAAATCAATGTGCACAAATGTCCCACATAACATGGCTGATCCATTTCTCCTCTCAGCTCCAGTGTCCTGTCTTTTCCCCATACCCCTCATGCCCTGACTAATCAAGAGTCTATCAATCTCTGCCTTAAAGACTTGTATTTATAAAGTATGTTTGAAGTGGAGTTACTGTTGCTGAGTTCTTTTCAGTATCTGAGTTAATATTTATTCCACAATCATCACCATGAATGTACATTAGCTGGATTTCTGTTTTTTTGTGGGAGATTGATTGCTGTGTGCACCTTGGCTGTACATTTCCTACATTCATTTCTGAATTGCCTTGTTAATTCTAAACCACTTAGAAATGTCTCTTGTATTGTACACTATAAATGCAAGCCTTTTGAAAACACTTGGATTTATCCTATACTGATGGCAGATGCATTTACTGTAAAAATAGAAAACGATGCAAGTTATTTTCAGGAGATATGAAAATATGAAGCTGGTACAAGTATTTAATGAACTGGAAGTGGTTTATATTTTACATTAGGGCGTTGCCTTTCGGCAAGTGTCCATCACAGTTATCTGCTTAGGTTGCTAACTGCCTTAATAGCCCCAATGATCGCAAATGTTTGGCCTTAGTAATACTGAGGTAGATTAAAGAGTTATCTTTACAGTTGGAGCCAGATCAGCTGCTAGAGAAAAGTTAGTATAAATGTGAGTCTCACTAATCAAAGACTATTTGCAGCAACAGCCTAGATATTTTTTATAGAATCTGAAGCTATTGGTTTATCAGGAATACCTCATTTATTTATCTTATGAGACAGAATCATATTCACAATTATGATTGAGACCATGAACAAATATGCAAAGCTACTTGGTAAAGATAGCTATGAGATGACATGAAGATGTGTGCTTTGTGTAGAGCCTAGACTAAATTCAGAAGTAAAAGAGCAGGCAATTTGACTTGCAGTATTTTATAAATAGTACTGGAATCCAACACTATCATTTTTGGACTTTGAGTATTGTGTAGTTATTTATTTTGGAGATACTGTGCGAAACAGGCCCTTCCAGCCTGACGAGCTGCACCACCCAGCAGCCCACCTAATTAACCCTAGCCTGATCACCGGAGAATTTGCTAACTGGTACATCTTTGGACTGTGGGAAGAAATTAGATCATCCAGAGGAAACACACACATTCATAGGGAGGACGTATTGCAGTGCTTGCAGTGAATGGAATTGAACTCTGAACTCCACCCCAAGGTGTAATAGCATCACACTAACTATTGTACTATTGTGGCATTCATCTGATCTAGAAAGTACAGAACAGATTTACCAAGCTGTTACCTGACTTAGTCTCTGAGTTACAAAGAGGAATTGTGTAGAATGGGACCACACTCCCTGGAATGTGGAATTATGCAGGGTGGTTTGATAAAGACATACAAGTTCTTGAGTGGAGACAGGGTAAAAGCACGTAGACTTTTCCCATGGAAGGGTGCTTAAAAAGAAGAGGGCACGAACTTAAGATTAGAGGCAAGAGATTTAAGAGGGACATTTGGGCCAGCTTCTTCACACAAACGACGGTAAGTATTTGTGATGAGTTACCAGAAATAGTGATTGAGGCAGGCACTTTAGCAACATTTAAAAACAATTTAGATAAGTACGTGAATAGGAGATGTTTAGGGGACTGTGGTCCAAATATGGGCAGATGGTACTAGCTTGTTGGGCGACATAGTTGGCATGAATGATTTAGGTCAAAACATCTGTTTCCATGTTGTGTGACTCTTAATCTTTTTTGTGATCTATGAACATGCATGTTGAGGAAAAGTTAAGGAGTGATTAAAAATCTGTGACTTATTTATTTTTTAACCAGCTTCCCCTGGTGTAACTGCAGAGAAGAAATCTGAACATAGAACTGAAGGGGAGAGTGGAGTGTTAATATGTAAGAGTAGCGGGTTTCCACCCGTTGAGAACTGGTCATGGTCCCGGAAGACCAAAGCTGGTACTGAGGTAAATAGCAACATAAAATAACCAACTAATTATTATAAATGACAAACCACTTAGTTAATTTGATTTTACTTGTGATTTTTTTTAAAGAAAGGTTAAAATATTTTTTCCTCTTACTGCTATGGGGCAAATTAAGCTTCTGATTAGTTCTTCAATTTTTAAAGTTATTGTGTTGAGTGCAACTGTTGCAGAGATTTTAAGGGTAGCGGTCGCATTACTGGTTTGGTTTTTTTTTTGTTATATTTTATAAACCAAGTCTAATGTTACAGTTAGTTTTGTGAGTATACCACGCCACTTTATTACATACGGTGAATCTTGAAATGGTCAAAAGCAACATTTTTGTTTAAGCATCCGACCCAAGAGTAGTCTGATACACTTGAAGTCCCTTCGTTAAAGTTCAAAGTAATTTTTATTATCGAAGTACATGTATGTCACCATACACAAACTTGAGGTTCATTTTTCTGGTGTCTCAGCAAATCTGTAAATAGTAACTATAACTATCAGTGAAAGATCAACTACAGTGCAGAAGACAACAATCTATAAATGAAAATAAAAAATAAATAGCAATAAATAACAAGAACATGAAATAACAAGATGGAGTCCTTGCAGTGAGATCATTGGTTTTGGGAACATCTCAATGGATGGCAAGTGAGTGTAGCTAACCCTTTGTTTAAGAGCCTGATGGCTGTGGGGTAGTAATTGTTCTTGAACCTGGTGATGCGAGTCCTGAGGCTTTTGTATCTTCCGCCTGATGGCAGCAGCAAGTATAGAGCATAGCCTGGGTAGTGAGGATCTTTGATAATGAATGCTGCTTTCTTATGATAGTTTCTTGTAGATATGTTCAGTGGTTGGGAGGGCTTTACCTGTGATGTACTGGGTAAATTCAGTACTTTTTGTAGGATCTTTAGTTTAAAGGCTTAGTGTTTCCACACCTGGCCATGAGGCAGCCAGTCAATACACTCTCTACTACACACTCCTAGAATTGCAGAAACCTAGAAAGTTGTATTGTTATTTACTTAAACATTTTAATATTTCAAATTTAGCAAATTGTCAATGGAACCAAGAAGTTTCACATCAAGAGCACGGGAAATAAGACTGAGTTGCACATCTCTTCTCTGGATATTGAGTTAGACCAGGGAGACTATTTCTGCAATGCAACTAATGAAGTTGGTGGAGAAGTTGAAACGATTCACCTTCGAGTTCGTAGCCGTTATGCTGCTGTCTGGCCCTTCTTGGGTATTGTTGCCGAGGTGATTGTGCTTGTTGCAATTATCTTCATTTATGAGAAAAGGAGAAAGCCTGATGAAATTTCAGATGGTAAGTTATAACTTTAATCTTTAATATGTATTTATGCATTATAATGCAGGCTTATAGCTGATTCAAGAATGTTTCATAATGAGCCATTTCAGGGAATCATGACTAAATTCATTCTTGGAAACTGGTCTTTCTAGATATTTTCTTGACTTATTCTTTCATAATGATACATCTGATTGAATGTTATTGTGGAGTATCCAATGCAAGGTGAATATGTTGAATGCATCAATGATACCACAACCAACAAAACTGCAAAATCTATTTTAAAGCTTCATTTCTGAGTTTATGCATTTGAATAACTTGATTAATTTTGTGTTTAAGATGAATGTATCTTAAGATGAAAGATTATATGTATAATTGTTGTGTTAAGAATAAATCAGATAGATCCATCATTATGGGAACCATATTGATAGGTGGTTTAATTCTCATGCATACAATTTTGTATTATTATTTTCATTCATTTCAGCTTTTGTGTCAATTTTTTTTCTCATCTACCTCTATCAAATTATGTTTCCCTCAGTTTCTCTGTGTCAATTGTCATGGATTATTTTGTGATGGTGTAAGGGGGAAAGATTAAAATAGGTCTAGTTGAGGTAGTTTTAGTGGTCAAATTTAAAACAAAGCAAAATCCACTTCAAATAAAAGTCAGTCAAACTTAGAGATTCTGCAGCAGAATTTTCCATGGGGTTGGGGAGCATGGATTAATTAATTAGCAAATGATTGGTTGTAATTCCTCTCCCCCCCCCCCCCCCCCCACACCAGAAAATCAGAGATTTCCTGAGATCAGCTCCCAGGGAATTCTGGAGGTTGATTGGGAGAATTTGTCAAAATATTTTTATATTAAATAAATAGTGAAACAGCACAAGTCTTTCAAAAGAAAAATTAGAATAGTGATCTTGCACCAGGAAACAATTTAGATGTTAAAAATTCAAAGTACATTTATATTCAATGTATGTAGTGTACAACCTTGAGATTTGTTTTCCCACAGACAGCCGCAAAACAAAGAAACACCATGGAGCCCATTCAAAGCAAACCCCTGGTGTACAAAAAAAGAATGAAACGAGCAAATAACACAATATTAAACATCAAGCTGTAGAATCCTTGAAACAATCAAGGAATGTTCAGTTCAATTTAACACTGTGTCATTTGTAGACTGCAGGCCGCAGAGCCAGTCTGCACCGATCAAAATCGCGCAAAAATTACAATAGGAAATCGGGGGGAAAAAATAACATGAACTGCAGTGTCCTCTAAATATGAGTCCAATCCACGAGATGTGCTAATCAAGCCTTGCCCAATACTCAAGACAATGGTGCCTTTCTCTGGCAGCAAGTGAAAAGGAGATTCGCCAGACACAAGCAGACAACGTTGAACACCTGGCCCTCCACTCTAGTAGTCATTAATTTCAATCTTGCTTGAGGCTTTAATCAATTATTTAGTGGAGAATTGGAGCTGATCATGGGTTCATGCTCTGCCATTAGACCGCACACACCGTTCTCAGTCTCACTCTCAAGCATGATGAATTCCCTATGTGACAGCAAAAGCACCAAATTGCTCAGTACACCCAAAAACATGATCAAAATGTAAATCATGGTCTCCAATTTCATATAGATTAGTAGTAAAAGTATATTTTTAAAAAGTAGTAGTAGTTTAGTGAACTCTGCAGGAAGTTGTCATTGGTCACTGATACAATCAAAAACAAATGCTGAAAGCACACATCAGGTTTGTGCTGCTTATGCATTTGGCAATTTCCTGAGTGTTTCGCGTATAGTTTTTATTTTGAGTGTTGGAATAGCAGTTGAAGAGGCTTGTTTTAAGAAAGGTCTTAAATGTTGAAGGGGAAAATTTTAAGGGACTTGTGTTTTGGAGATTGAAGTGTTATTGGAGCTGTAAAATGACCATCTTGCATAATCCGTAAATCTTATCAGTATTTTGAGCTTTTGGGTGTAATCAGTACAAGCTTGGAACAGTTTACAGTTAAGTATTGAAATAATTACAATGTTTTCCCGGATCTATTTTAACCCTTTATGTTTTTATTGGTGTGTTTGAGCAGTGTCTGTGACTTGGGTTTTAAAAAAAAATCTGGCAATTTTACATGGTTTTGTTTGAGCAAAGTGATTTGAGATTCTGTCAACCAGTACATCTAAAAACCAGGAAATAATCTGAAAGAGAAGCTGATTTGAGTATTAACTTTTTATATTGTAATATTTGCAAATTATCCATTTTAACAAATTGTGCTAGATAAGTTGTGCTTTTATTTGAGACTTCAATTTGTGAATTTGCTCCTGAGATCTAATTCACAAAGCAAAAACACTAACATTCACCAACACTATTCTTCAACCTCTGTATTTATCATGGAATTTAGGTTAAGATGGACTTGTACTGTTTTTTATGAAAGCAAATAGTGTCATGTTGATAATGCAATGTTATCTGCTTTCTTGTCACCTTCTAAGAATTATTTTCCTTGTCTTAGCTTTATCTTGCCTTTAGATCATCTGATGACATAGTTTTGCCAATTTACAATTTTTTTGGTTTCATCTTCTGCCAGATTTTGACAGATAGTTTTAGTGAAGGGGAGAGAAATGTAGTCTTGTGCTGCTGTCAAACTTGGAATCAGCTATGTTTTTCATTAAACAATTGCATTGGCTGGCAATTGTGACAAAGGAGTATTTTCTGTTCCTTCTACTAGATGTAGTAATTCCAGTGTTTGAAATGATTTGGTATCTAGGAAAGGTCAAAATCCTGTTGTTGGCCAGATGGAGAGGCTATAATGTAAATAATAATATCTGCTCTGACATGTGAAGTCAGAGCCAAAGTAAAAGCAAAAGAGGGCATACAAGGAAGCCAGAATTACTGGTAAAATAGAGGATTGGGAAACTTTTAAAAGCTTGAAGAAGGAAACTAAAAAACTCATTAGGTAGGAAAAGATGAATTATGAAAGGAAGCTGGCAGCTAATATCAAAGACGATACCAAAAGATTTTTTAAGTAAATAAAGGGTAAAAGAGTCGAGGGTATATATAGGACCAAACAAAATGACACTGAAGATATTGTAATGAGAGATGCAGAGGAACTGAATGTGTAATTTGTATCAGTCTTCACAGTGGAAGAAATTAGCTCGTACAACACGCTGGATGAACTCAGCAGGTTGGGCAGCATCTGTGAAAACGAACAGTCAACGTTTCAGGCCGAGACCCTTCATCAGGACTGAAGAAGGAGGGGGCAGGGGCCCTATACAGAAGGTGGGGGAGGGTGGGAAGGAGAAGGCTGGTAGGTGCCAGGTGAAAAACCAATCAGAGGAAAGACCAAAGGGTGGGGGAGGGGATAGGCAGGAGAGGTGAAGAAGGAATGTAAGGGGAAAGTAGTATGGGTAGTAGAAGCAGGCAGAATCATGAAAGAGGTGATGGGCAGCTGGAAGAGGAGGCAGAGTGAAAGTGGGATGGTGGAAGGGAGAGGGAGGGAACTACTGGAAGATGGAGAATTTGATGTTCATACCAAGGGGCTGGAGACTACCCAGATGGTATATGAGGTGTTGCTCCTCCATCCTGAGTTTAGCCTCATCATGGCAGTAGAGGAGAGTAGTAGCAGCCTTCTTCCCACCCTCCTCCCACCTTCTTTATAGGGCCCTTGCCCCTTCCTTCCTCAGTCCTGATGAAGGGTCTCGGCCTGAAACGTTGACTGTTCGTTTCCACGGATGCTGCCCGACCTGCTGAGTTCCTCCAGTGTGTTGTACGTGTTGATTTGACCACAGCATCTGCAGTGTACTTGGTGTTCACAGTGGAAGATGTCTGTAGTATACCGGACATTCAAGAATGTCAGGGAAACGAAGTTTGTGCACTGAAAATTCTGACTAAGCAGGTGCTCAGGACGCTTAATGGTCTGATTGTGGTTTAAATCTCCTGGACCTGATGGAATGCACCCTCGGGTTCTGAAGGGAGTAGCTAGAGAGCTTGTGGAGGCATTAAAGATAATCTTTCAAGAATTGATAGACTTTGGCATTTAACCGGATGACTAGAAAATTGCAAATGTTACTCTGCTATTTAAGAAGGGTGGGAGGCAGCAGAAAGGAAACTATAGACCTGTTAGTCTGACATCAGTGGTTGGGAAGTTGTTGGAATCGATTGTTAGGGATGAGATTAGGAGTAGCTGGAGGCACATGACAAAATGGACCAAAGCCAGCATGGTTTCCTGAAAGGAGAATCCTCCCTGACAAACCTACTGCAATTCTTTGAGGAAATTACAAGCAGGATAGGCAAAGGAGATGCAGTAGATGTGGTGTACTTGGATTTTCAGAAAGCCTTTGACAAGGTGTCGCACATGAGGCTGCTTGGCAAGATAAAAGCCCATGGAATTACAAGGAAGTTAGTGTGGGTGGAGCATTGGCTGGTCGGCAGAAAACAGAATGGGAATAAAGGGATCCTATTCAGTCTGGCTGGCGGTTACTAGTGGAGTTTCATGGGTTGGCGTGGGGACGCTGCTTTTTACAATGTATGTCAATGATTTGCACTACGGTATTAATGGATTTGTGGCTAAATTTTTTGATGATGCAATGATAGGTGGAGGAGCAGGTAGTGTTGAGGAAACAGAGCCTGCAGAGAGACTTGGATAGTTCAAGGGAATGGGCAAAGAAGTGGCAAATGAAATACAATGTTGGAAAGTATGGTCATGCACTTTGGAAGAAATAAACAGGCAGACTATTATTTAGATGGGGAAAGAATTCAAAATGCAGAGATGCAGAGGGACTTGGGAGTCCTTGTGCAAGATGCCCTAAAAGTTAACCTCCAGGTTGAGTTGGTTGTGAAGAAAGCAAATGCAATGTTGGCATTCATTTCTAGAGGTATAGAATATAAGAGCAGGGATGTGATGCTGAGGCTCTATAAGGTACTCGTGAGACCACATTTGGAGTACTGTATGCAGTTTTGGGCTCATTTTAGAAAGGACATTGGAGGAGGTTCAGAGAAGATTCACAAAAATGATTCCAGAAAAGAAAGGGTTACCATATGAGGAACGCCTGGCAACTCTTGGGCTGAATTCCCTGGAGTTGAGGAGAATGAGGGAGGATCTCATAGAAACATTGCAAATGTTAAAAGACCTGAACAGATTAAATATGGCAAAGTTATTAACCATGGTAGAGGACTCTAGGACAAGTGGGCACAACTTCAGGATTGAAGGGCGTCCATTTAGAACTGAGATGTTCATAAATTACTTTAGTCAGAAGGTGGTAAATTTGTTGCCAAGAACAGCTCTGGAGGCCAAGTCATTGGGTGTATTTAAAGCAGAGATAGATAGGTTCTTGATTAGCCCAGGGTATCAAAGGGTATGAGGTGAAGGCAGGAGAGTGGGGATGACTGGAAAAATTGGATCAACTCATGATTGAATGGTGGTGTAGACTCAATGGGCCGAATGGCCTACGTCTCCTATATCTTATGGTCTTAATAAGCTGTTGGTTAAGACTACCGCTAGAAGAGGGTAGAGTTTGAGGGTGCGACAAGGTCCTTATCCTGAGAGTATCTTGAATGACAAAGCCAGGGGTAGGGGAGAGCTCTGATTATGGAGAATGGGATAGATAATAGTGGGAGTACTTCGAAACATAGAAAACCTATGTCAGAATACAGGCCTTTCGGCCCATCGTGCTGTGCTGAACATGTACTTCTTTTTGAAATTACCTTGGGTTACCCATAGCCCTCTATTTTTCTAATCTCAATGTACCTATTCAGGAGTCTCTTAAAAGACCCTGTTGTATCCACCTCCACCACCGACGCTGGCAGCCCATTCCATGCAATCACCACTCTCTGCATTTTTTAAAAAAAACAACTTACTCCTGACATCTCCTTTGTACCTACTTCAAGCACCTTAAAACTCTGCCCTCTCATGCTAGCCATTTCGGCCCTGGGAAGAAGCTTCTGACTATCCACACGATCAATGCCCCAGGTCACCTCTCATCATCTGTCGCAGTAAGGAGAAAAGGCCAAGTTCACTCAACGTGTTCTCATTAGGCATGCTCCCCAATCCAGGCAACATCCTTGTAAATCTCCTCTGCACCCTTTCTTTTGTTGCTACATCCTTCCTGCAGTGAAGTGACCAGAACTGAGCACAGTACTCCAAGAGGGGTCTGACCAGGGTCCTGTTTAGCTGCAACATTATCTCTCAACTCAATTCCACAGTTGATGAAGGCCAAAGCACCATATGTCTTAACCACACAGCATCTATGAGTGTCTTATGGACTCGGATCCCAAGATCTCTCTTATCCTCCACACTGCCAAGAGTCTTACCATTAATACTATATTCTGCCATTATATTTGACCTACCAAAATAAACCACCTCACACATATCTAGGTTGAACTCCATCTGCCACTCATCAGCCCAGTTTTGCATCCTATCAATGTCCCACTGTAACCTCTGACAGCCCTCCATACTATTCATAAGACCCCCAATCTTTGTGTCATCAGCAATTTTACTAACCCATCCTTCACTTCCTCATCCAGGTCATTTATAAAAATCACAAAGAGAAGTTGCCCCAGAACAGATCCCTGAGGCACTAGGTGAAGTTCCAGTTGTGGCACCATTTTTTTTTTTTAAAAAAAGAAGTCATTTAGCTATTGTATTTGGGAATTCTTGCAACTTCAGTTCCCAGATCCTTTGGCCCCTGGGAAACCAAGCACAGTTGAAGCAAAGAGATGGCTTTGTTCTGGAGCTTGGTGCTAACCTTTCAAGCAGATACCTTTATGAAGTCTTAGCCCACCCATACCAATTTATCCCTCTACTGTCTTGTTCAGGAAATGTAAAAAGTGGCAGCTAAGGTAAAGCACAATGCTTGTGGTATCTAGTAAAAGTTCCATTCTTGCCATACTTTAAAATGGAGTAGAACTGAGTGTGACTCTTTTCTGTAACCTGCCTGTGTGATAACACCACCAGAAAGGGAATTCAATTCACCAGTGAGGGCTTGATTAAATTTTGTGCTGTGAAATAGTCAACAAATGAATTCCATTGTGCTATTATGACATTTATAAGATTACAAATAAGTTTCTTTCAAATTTGAGCAGCTTGTGCTAGAGTTACAGAAATATGCTGATCAACTTTTTTTTTCCTTGGGCTCATTGACAGCTTAGCTTATGTAGGTTGGTAGATACTGTTGAGCTTCATGCTACTAGAAAGACCAAATTCATTACCTGGTTGTTTGATTATAGAACGTGATTAGTTTAATTGTCATTTAGGTGTTAGTGAATTTTGTAGAGAATTGAAACTTTAAGGTTTCTGGTTAGTGTCCAGCATGCAGTTCAAGGTTGTCTTTACTTAATTCAAGCAAAATGTTTTCTTTCCCATTTGCTGCTGGTTCATATCCTGCGGTAAGTGGATTAACATGCATGTTGGTCTTAAAAGGATATATTCCATTGGATGAGCCGCCTAAAGTTCAGGTTCCTGCCTTCTTCACACAGTTGTGCTATTCATGTGTTTAGCATTAAGTTACTGTAAATCAAATAACTTGCTAGTTCAGCTGATTCTTTTCTATTATTTCAGTGTGATGTTGTAAAGCCAACATGTGAATACCATCTCTTGGCTTTGAACAATAATTTTACAACATAAGGTGCACAATAAGGAAGTTAAAATTAGACCTGTCCTTGTAATGTTAGACACAAGGCTATGTTTAAATTCCACAACATACAAAACTAAAATCATCAGTGTATGATTACAGAATTTCCCATCTTTTAGCAAGTCACTATGCAATAAACATGGTAAATCTTTACACAAGCCTAAACAGAATTTCATGGTAATTGCAGATCTAAATTCATTTTTAGAATTTGTCATTTTTAGTGCCATTTAGTGTATTTTTCTGCAGTGAATTAACAGTGGTACTACTGATTTCATGTGATATAAATAACTCCATTGGAACATAATTATACAAAGAATGTTGCTCAAAGATTTTTTAAAAATTGCAGGTGGGAAGTTTGACAATTGTAATTTTATCAGTTTCCACTGTGGGCAGGAAATCTTAATGATTCTATCATGGAATGATGTAACATGGAAGTTTTTGTACTTGCTGATGCTATAGTAGAACTATCCATTTAATTTCTCTCCCTGGTTATCTCTAAATAGTATTTAAATAGCCAGCTTACTTCCCATTTCCATCTGATTTACCTTTAAGTACCTGGTCAAGATTGACCAATAAGATAAGTTTCCCTAAATTAACATATCCATTGTCCAAACAGAATTTCTTTCAATTAAATTGTTAGTAGAATATTGTTTGATGAACATCCCAGACAGCATGTAAGAATCAGGTTTGGGCAGTTGTGCTTGTTTTTGATTTACAGTATTGAGAAGGAGAAGACAAATGAGATTAGCCTCAAGGCTCATCTGTGTGTACAAAGTCTGTTTAAAACAGATTTTGATATATACAGAATTTCTTAGCAATATCTAATCTGGAATTTTCTTTTAAATTATTGTATTTAATTTGTTGTACTTTGAGCAAAAAAAGAGTAAACGAATATTGTAAAACCTTGAGCCTAAGTATATCTCATTTAAGGCAAACAATGCTAAACAGCTTGCCTTGTGTACAAAACAGCTGCTAAATCTGCAGCTTCTAGTATTGATTTGAGAAACAAGAAGTTGCTGCTTTTCTGCTTTCAGGCTTAACGTAAGTTTGAGAATTGCAGTGAAAGAGTAGTATGAATTCATGATTTTAGGGAATGAATCTCAACCAAGTAAGTGTTTTAAGGTCTGAAGAAAACTTCATGAACTGTATTTTGAGATAAAGATGATGCAGTCTTGGTGTCAGAAGTCTGGTGTGGATCATTCACTGCAATTGGACAATGTGTTCTGCAAAATGTGGGGAGTCTTGGCAAAACAAGAGTTGCACATTGTATGACCGGATTGCAAAAATAGTTTAAGTGAGACTTTGATTGAATACTATTGGCACTTTTACGCCAATGTGTTCCATCTTTCAATATTAATAATTAATTTCTGTACTTCAACACCAGAAAATTGCTGTGAAAAGCTCCCACTTAATTATCAAGGGGTTTCTTCTTTGCTCAAAGGATTCTAACTGCTTATGGAGCAACCTTTATTAGAGTTGACCTACATAAATGGTTTTTAAGAAGTTGAATCCCAGAATATGCAAATAGCAATAAATTCATTAAATATCTTAACATACTATTACTAAACCCTCTCCTTTTGTTGTGTTTGCATGTGAATTGGATGTTAAACAGATGATGAACAAGGATCTGCACCTTTGTAAGTTTACCCAACTTTCATATTTAAGATACTACTTTAAATTTAGTCGTTGCAGACAGATGTTAACTAATTCCTAATTTCTTTGGCAGGAAAAGCAATTCAGCTACAAATCACAAGGATAAAAATATCAGGCAGCGAAATTCTAACTGATTTGATACCACCTCGATGACAGGTTGGTGTTTTTTTTATTTGAACAACTAAGTCCATACCTTATTTGAAATTTTCTTTTTTAAAAGTTCCAGTCTCATATCCTGATTTGCTAAACTTGCATGTTGATCGATCTCTCTTAAATGACACAGCAATATCAGTGTATTTTGGGAGGATATAATATTTCTTTCTAAGATCAAATGTCCAAAAAAGGTTTTAGTTCTGATTAAAATAAAGTTTGCAGTCAATGAGCTACTTTCCAAGTATGGGCACTAGCGTAATGTAAACAAGATAGCAACTCATTTGTGCACAGTAACATCCCAAAGAAAGCAAAGTGATAATCAAATAATAAGTTGTTGTGATTTTGCTTCAGTTAAATGTTGAGTAAAAGAGTCCTTACTCTATGTTCTAAGCCATCTGATCTGTTACATCCACAAATAGGCACCTGATAGTACAGAATTTCAGAGTCAGTCATTTTCAATAATATTTTTAACTACCAGTTTCAGATTCAAGTTTAATGTCATTCAGCCATACACATTTTTTACCACCAAGCAAAACAACGTTCCTCCAGCCCAAGTTACTGTCACAGAACATACAAGGTAGTAATACCACAAATGAATTAACAAATAATAAGGTACATTTATGACACAGGTTTTAGAAAGTAAACAATATGATGCTATTCATGCTTCATAGATGATAAGACCTAAGTGGTGGCAGGGAGTTCAGTAGCTTTGTGGGCTGGTGGAAGATGCTATTTCCCATCCTAATATTCCTTGTCCGATGCTGTGTTACCTCCTGCCTAATGGTAGAGGGTCAAAGAGATTGTTGGAAAGATGGGAGGGATCATCGACAATTGAGGCAAATCTGGCTTTCTCTAATGTAAGGAATACTATGAATTCAATCATTCCATTATTCTGAACTGAAAAGGCTTCAAATCAAGCCTTGATATGTGAATGAATAATGGCACAAAGGGGCACCTTTTCCCCTGTGACTTCTCTTCCTTTACTTTCTCCTATTGTCTACTCTCCTCTCCTATTGGATTCCTCTTTTTCCAACCTTTGACCTTTCCCACCCTCCTGGCTTCATCTATCACCTTCCAGCTAGCCTCCTTCGCTTCTCCCCACCTTTCTTAATCTGGCATCTTCTCCCCACCCCAATCCTCAGTCCTGAAGAAGGGTCTCAGCCCAAAATGTCAACTTGAAAGTCATTTCCATAGATGATGCCTGACCTGTTGAGTTCCAGCATTTTGTGTGTGTTAGCCCTTATGTTAAGTTTCAGGTAGTCTAGGTGCATTTCATGAGGCATTGAAGTGGGAGGTCTTTGGATGTTCAAAAAGAAAGTAAAAATAAATGAGTATATGATTGACACATGCTAAAGCAAACTGATTACGGCAAGTTCGAAGGGAAGTTGATGAAGGAAATGAGCAACAGACACTGGAAAGAAAACAAATGGAAAATGGAAATCAGAAATACACTATAGACACTTGAATAAAAAGGGATTGTAGGCAGTGAAGTTGGGTATGATGTGAAAGGAATAATTGTCTTTGTGTTTTCTTAAAGAGTGACCATGATATGGTAATGAAGATTTCAATGGCATTTGATGGATTTGGAAGGGGAGTGAGCAGTTTTGCTAAATGGATTGACTATAATTAGGCAATGGATAATACTTAAAGAATGCACACAGGAATTCCTATCAAAATTAGGAAAATTGGTTCATTTGTGGGCTATAAGTGATATTAGACATAGTGTTGGTGCGAAGAGGAGATGTATAACTGCCTGAAGCATCATCAGTCCCAAAATTTGGGAGCAGTTTGGAATTTAGCATAGACAAAATGATTGAATGAGCAAGAATAAAAATGAGAAAGAATTTGCAGCAAACAATAAAGCTAACTGTAAATCTTTATACAATGAAAGGAGATTAGTGACGAAAAACGTAGATTGCCCAGTATCAGAATATTGGGAACAAAGAAATGGTGCATGATTTGAAAAGTGATGGTGGCTAATAGGAAGGTCATTATTAATTCTGCTCGTTGGTGTACCATATTTTCAGAATAGTGGCTCATTGAAAGATTTTGATATTATTGGATCACTTTGGGTGCAAATTTAGGTGCTGTACACCAAATTCAAACTTCTGTGTTGGGAATTATTTGTAAATTGCATGACTTAATTTAAGTGACAGTCCATTGAGTTAAAATATGCAGAACACGTTTAATGGAAACTTGATTTCTTTGACATATTGTGTCATACTTCCCATTTACTCATTTATTTTTTTCGTTCTGATTGATGATCAAAATTAGTCAAAGTCACTTTTCTTCCCCATAGGAAGAGACCGACACAACTTTAAGCAAGACTGCAAAATGGACAGGTTTTCAAGTTGGTATAAAGAATGTCACCTTCAACACGATTCAAATATTTGATCGATGCGTGGATCATTTGGATCTTCAGGAAAAACTGTTTAACAATTTAACTGCTGGTGCCTTTTAACTACAGTGTAATGTCGCTGGCACCAGCAGTCAATTAGAGGAACAATGTAAAGTTCTAGGCCTATCTCACCTGTATAAACTGGACTAAAATGTTCTTGATAAAGATGTTCTTTTTCTTAACAATTGGATTGGAAACTATGTTCTGTTAAACAGTAATATTTATCGTCCTACTTTATATAAATTATAGATTACCATAATTATTTTGGCTGGAATTTGTAAATACCCTTGTCACATATAGGTCAACAGTAAGGATGCTGTCTTGCTATTCTCATGTTTTTAATCCTGCATGTTAAAATTTTCAAATTGGCTTCTGATGTATGTAGTGTGATGCTAGTGAATTTCTCTGATGTTGTCATGTTATTCCCTCTAATTGATGCGTACCCAAAGAAGTGATAGTTACTAAATTCACTGGTTGTGACAAATGGGCAAGGGGGTCTGTCTTCCTTTAGTTATTTGGATAATACTCCAGTCTATCCCATTTATATTTCAATGGTTATCATGGAAACAGGCTAGGATTGCCCGCAGACTGATGGTTAGGCAGTACAATAGTTAAATCAAAGCAGTGATCTTTGTTCTGATTTATACTATGTAGGTGATGGGAATCTACCCAGAAGCAGCAACTAATATGCTTCCATACCAATTTTATAGTTAGCCATATACGTCAGTTCCATCAAACCAGTCGGGCAGTATTTTCAGGCCCTTGAAGGTAATTTGAGGGAAAAACAATTGTGCAATTTCCATCAGAAAAATCTAGATTGCTGCCATCATAGGCTTAAGGAATCCGATTCCACCACGAGCTGGTCTGAATCCAGTAATTTTTGTTGGAGCCATCTATTTAGGATGAATGGCTCATTAGTTCTCTTTAAATGGGACTGAGACTCCAGACCTCCCCACACCTGTAAACCTTCACCAACCCACTCTGGATTTCATTTGAGAAATCATTCCAAATTCAATATTTGAAAATGTTGAGTGTACTTCAGTGATTTCCTAAAGCTCAATTATTGACCTCAAAAATATTTTTCAACTTTCCCTCTTTAGTTTACTGGTAAGATTGTGCATGATCTCTAGTCTTCAACAGACATTATTTTCTTGCTTTGTAGGCTGCAATTCCTAGTTTTCTGTGTGAATATATTTATAGCACAGTGTGTTACTATTGTACTTTTAGTGCCATTGTTCATGGAACTTAGATTGCCAATATTTTTGCTGCCTATTTGTCCAGGAAAGAAAAGACCCAAATAACATGGTTACTTTTGTTGCTTGCAGTTTCTGCCTTTTTAATCTTTAAAATGAACAATCCTTGCTCACCAGAGTTTGAAATGTTGGCCCTAGTGACACTGCATGTTAATTTTACGCTCAGTGATTGATATGGGAAAGCAGTACAATTATTGTCAGTTTTGCTTTTGGTGAAATCCTCATGGCAATGTATCTGATTTGGAAATATGTAATTTTTGTATAGACTGAGGATAGTTTGCAGTATTTGGCCATCACTGTTAATTGTTATGCATTAATTCCTGCTGAATCTTAATTGCTAAATGATTATTCAAGATGAAATTAGATAATATTTTTAAATTCATGTTGCTACACTGCCTCAACAGTATGCAATACCTGTGTCTGAATTCACATTAAAATTTTTGATTTTATCAATTCCACCTGTAAATTTTGCATTTTTCCTCAAGTTCAGTTACAGCTATTTCTCAATTAGTAGTACTACTTTCTGATGAAATATTTCTGAAGTAATACTTGAGAATGCTTGTGTACACAGTGCCTTGTAAAAGTATTCAGCCCTCAATCCTTCACATAAATGAATGTTACAACCAGGGATTTTGATCAATTTAACTGAGAAATTTTACTTGTGAATCACATGCTCCTATTTTATCCCCAGTAGAGCCCCAAAAAAATGGAAAAACAAAAAATTCGAAAACTGAAATGTTAGCAGTTCAAAAGTATTGATCCCCTTTGCTCACTACTTAGTTAAGCCATCTCTCACAGCTGTTACAGCCAGTGGTCTTTTTGGACAAGTCTCTTGGCTTTGCACACTGTGATGGAATAAGATTTGCCCAATCCTCCTTGCAAAATTGCTCAAGCTGTGCCAGGTTAGTTGGGCAGCAGCAGACATAAATTTTCTTATTTTGAAGCCACTCCATGTTTGCTCTGGCAGAATGCTTCGGGTTGTTGTCCTAAAAGATGAAATTCTGCCTCAGTTTAAGCTTTCTGGCAGAGGCTGGCAGGTTTTTATCCAGGATCTCTCTGTATTTAGCAGCATTCATCTTCCCATCAATCCTGACCAGATTTCCAGTCCCTGCTGCCGAAATGCATCTCCATAGCATGATTTTTTTTCTCTCCACCATGCTTTGCAGTATGGATTGTGTTACTTGGCTGATGCACAGTATTAGATTTGTGCCACACGTACTGCTTAGTATTGTGGCCAAAAAGTACCACTTTATTCTTGTCTGACCACAAGACTTTCTTCAGCATCTTAACAGTATCTTCTAAGTGACACTTTGCAGAGTCTTTACGACCAAGGATTTTTTTTTAAGCCAAGGTTTCTTCCTTGCAATTCTTCCATAAATACCCTTTTTGTACAAGGCCTTGGAGACTGTAGAGCCATGAACTTCATCTCCAGTTGCAGCCACTGACTTCTGCAGTTCACTCAGAGTGACTGTTAGCATCACTGTAGCCTTTCTTATAAGTGCAATTCTTGTCTGGTGACTGGGTTTAGAGGGGTGGCCTGACCTTAAGTCGTGTGGCTGTGGTTCCATGTGTGGTTCCATATTTCCCACTTTGTGGTTCCATGTGTGGTTCCATATTTCCCACTTTTTCATGATTAACTACACAGAGCTCCTTGATATGTTCAGTGCCTTTGAGATGATCTTGTACCCTTCCCCAGATTTGTGCTTCTCTATTATCATGTCCCTGACTTGTCTTGAATGCTCTTTTGCCTTCCCTTTGATTTGGTGTGTAGAAAATCTACCATGCTGTTGCTCGTTACAGAGCGAGGAGGATTCAGGTGATCCTTAAATTTTCTATGCCAACAAATTGGGTGAGTTGGTATGGTAATACTGTATATTGCTCCTGAGGAAAGTTGGTATAGTAATTACAAAGGAGATGAATATGTTTTCAGCCTCAATTTTGGTTTTTAATCTTTAGTAAATTGTTGACAGGATTTGGAATTTTTCTTTTGATTTGATACATATTTTGTAGATTAGCTCAAATTTTACTTCAATATATTTTAAATTTAGAAAATAAGACAATAAAATGTGAAAATCTTTGTGGGGACTGAATACTGTATCAAGTTACTGTAAATCTCTGGACTTTCCTCTTTCTGCCATTTGAGTGAACCTCCCACTGGAGATGAAGGTGTAAATTTCCTTATCCATATGAGCAATGGAACATAATATGGTAACTGAGGTTGTTAATATTGATAGCTGAATTCGACATTTAATTGATGTGTGAAACCTGTTGAAAGGTTGAGAATGTGAAGGTTTGCCAAGGATTTGTGGGTTTGCTTACTGAATAAAAATTTGATTCTTGGTGACTGGAATAAATGTTTATCAGAAGCTAGCAACCTTGGATGATGGTATGCAACTATTGTGTATGGCTTTGTTTTCTCAGATTGTTAAAGGTTGATATAAAAGTACTGACGTCCAGAAATTGTAACCTGTATTAGCTAACTCGCAACATGTGCAAGTAACTTTCATACTCATGTGGCAGATTAACCCCTTTTCACCTTGACTTTCATTACGTTCCTGTGATTGATTAGAATTGCTATAACATACTTTACTATTGCATAGGATGAAATAAATGTGGAAAAGTTAACATCACTTAGATATTTTTTCATATTATTTCCTGCTTGTGTTATTGGACTAGAGTAGTTTGGATGGAAGTAAACTTCTGTGTGCAGTTTAATATTTGGCATTTCCTTTATTCATATTCTGTCAATAACCAGTTCACCCATTTAATAAACTTACTAAATATAGTACTAAATTCAGTCATAATCTGTGCTCATCATTGTATCATGTCCACTCAAGATTGATACTTAAATATGTGATTCATAGTTTTGTGTTAACATTCAGAATGTAATTTCAATTTTATATAAAATACTAATTCAACTGTTCTGGAAAAAATATTGATGGACATCAACATTTTCTTTCCCCTACAATTTTTAAATGATTTTATACTGTCTTTTGCTGTTTTATTTATTCTATTGTGTCCTTTTTCAAAGTTTCTCTTTATGCTTTAATCTGTTCTTCACCACCTTGCCCATTGCCCAATTTTAGGAGAGAGATGCAGGAGAGATTGAGTATAGATATTTTTTACACACACAATTCAGCAAGTCAGGCAGCATCTATGGAAAGGAATAAATAGTTGATGTTTCAGGCTGAGGCCCTTCATCAGAATTGGGTCTCTGTTCGAAACTTTGGCTGTGCATTCCTTTCCATAGACACTGTATGACCTGCTGATTTCCTCCAGCATCTGCAGAATCTCTTGTTTGATTTTTGAATTAGTGGGTATGCTGAGAATTCTGGAGTCCATCAAGAGTACTTGATTCAATGAAGTAGAAGATACAACTTACTTCATGGCTGAAGAGTAGATGAAAACATTATTAGATGTTGTACTACATGTGTTCAGTGCTGTTTTGGTAATAGATACGGTGCAGAGATCAAATAACGCAGAGTTTAAATACCTTCTGAACCTTCTAGCTGAGGGAGTGACCAAGGCATCATATAATTAGGGCTATGCTAAAGTTGCATTTTAAAGCTTCAAATTTATTATCGTCTACATTGCATATATATGCAAATTTAAGTGTAGGTAGTGTCTCATTAATAGACTCATTTGTGTTGTGATGGACCACTTTCTACAAGCTCAAAAAATTAACAGCACTTAGAGTGATGCCAAAAGCATTTCACATTAACTTTAGTCAGTGTATTCACACAATGAGATTTAAAAATTGCGTCAGGCATCACTTCAAATATTTGGTGCCAGGCCTCCTATTTGTGTCGATGGAGACCAAGCAGGGTAAAACTAGTGAAATGTCATTAGTCACTTCGAGGGGAAATTTTTTGCAAAAGTTGCAAATCATTTGAATTTGATCTTTGGACTTCAGCACAGGCCGCTTATGTGATCATTCCACGTGCATCCACTAAAGCTGTAGTTCCAACCTGGTGTTGGGAAGACTGGGAACCTCCACTCAATGTTCACAGAATACAAATTCAATGTGGTAGTAGTACTTTTGTGTGGAATGTAAAAGATGTGAATTTCTTCAGTTTGGTAATTTGGTGAGGTGTTTTATGGAGCCTCTAACCCTTGTGATGTTTCATTTAGCTTCATGTAGGAAGTCAAGGTTGACTGGAGATGGACAGCAGACAGATTATATTTGAGTTGCAATGTGGAGCTGATGTCAGTCAGAAATCCTCAACATTCTACACTTTGAGGAAGTTTAAATTGGAGACCTGAGTTGCAAATATTTGAATCTATTGTGTGCAGATTAACCCAAGAGACCATAAAACATTGGTCAGACTGGCCTAATTCTGCTCTGTCTAATCACCTCTGCCATTTCATCATGGCTGATCCTGGATCCCACTCAACCCTGTACACCTGCTTTCTCACCATATACTTTGATGTCCTAACCAATCAGGAATCTACCAACTTACACCTTAAATATGTCCACAGTCGCTGGCAGAGCATTCCACAGATTCACTGCTGTCTGGCTAAAAAAAAAAATCCCTCACCTCTGTTCTAAAAGGTCGCCCCTCAATTTCCTTTCAACATTTGGTAGGTTTCAATGAGATACCCCAACATTCTTCTAAATTCCATTGTGTACAGGCCAAAGCTGCCAAATGTTCCTTAAATGTTAACCTCTTGATTCCCGGAATCATCCTTGTGCACCACTGGACTCTCTCCAATGACAACATATCCTTTCTGAGATATAGGGCCCAAAAATGTTGACAATACTCCAAGTGCGGCCTGACCAGTGGCTTATAATGCTGAGCCTTTATCTCCTTTTATATTCTATTCCCCTTGAAATAAATGCCAATGTTTCTTTTGCCTTCTTTACCACAGACTCAAACTGTAAATTAACCTTCTGGGAGTCTTGCATGAGGATTCCTTAGTTCCTCTGCACCTCTGATGTTTGAACCTTCTCATTTTGATAATAGTCTGTACTATTTTTCCCTTTCATCAAAATGCATTATATCATACATTTCCCAACACTATTCCATCTGCCACTTTTTTTGCCCATTCTTCCAATTTATCCAAGTCCTTCTGCAATTGTATTGCTTCCTCAGTACTACCTACCTCTCCACTTATCTTTGTATCATCTGCAAACTTTGCACAAAGCCATCAGTACCATTATCCAAATCATTGACAAACAATGTGAATAGTGGTCTCAATACTGATCCATGAGGAACACCACTAGCCAACCAGAAAAGGCCCCTTTTATTCCTACTCACTGCTTCCTGCCTGCCAGCCATTCCTCTATCTATGCCAATATCTTTCCTGTAACACCATAGGATTTTATCTTGTTAAGCTGCCTCATGTAAGGCACTTTATCAAATGCCATCTAAAAATCTAAGTAAATGACATCCACTGTATTCCTTTGTCCACCCTGCTTTTACTCCCTCAAAGAACTTGAACAGATTTGTAAGATTTCCCTTTACAGAAACCATGTTGACTTTGACTGACTTTATCGTTAGTCTCCAAGCACCTCAACATCATCCTTAATAATAGACTCCCAACATTTTCCCAACCATTGAGGTTGGGCTAACTGGTTTATAATTTCCTCTTTTGCCTTCCTCTGTTTTTAAAGAGTGGAGTGACATTTGCAATCTTCCAGTCCTCCAGGGCCATGCCAGAATCAAGTGATTCTTGAAAGATCATGACCAATGCACTCTTTAGTAATTTCTCTCGGACTCTGGGATGTAGTTCATCTGGTCCAGGTGAGTTATCCACCTTAAGACCTTTGATTTTACCACCACTTTTTCCTTTGTAATAGCAATGGTAGTCACTCCTGCTTCCTGACACTCTGGCACATGATTAGTAGCTTCCACAGTGAAGACTGATGCAAAGTACCCAAAAAATTTGTCTGCCATTTCTTTGCCCCCCACTACTGCCTCACCAGCATCATCCAGTGGTCCAATATCAACTCTCACCTCCCTTTTACTCTTTATAACTGAAAAAAACTTAGTATCCTGCTTTATACTATTGGCTAGTTTGCCCTCATATTTCATTTTTTGCCATCTTACAGCTTTTTTAGTTGCTTTTTATTGGATTTTAAAAGCTTCCCAATCTTCCAACTTCCTTCTTGTATTCCTTGGCTTTTATGCAGTCTTTCACTTCCCTTGTCAACCAAGGTTGATTACCCTGCTATTTGAGAGCTACTTCTGTGAGACTTGCATGCACTAATGTAAAAATATGTACAGTATATGTGTAATAATTTGATAGGTGCACAGTTAGCTTGGGAGTTGGAATGGTTGAGCTATTCCACAGAACTGTCAAGTCTTAATATAGGCCTCCTTGAATCATACTTTTTTATAGATGAGTACAATCAGTCTATGAATGTATGATGATCTTATGTATATACAGCCATATTCAACCGTGACTTGCATGTTGTGTTTATAGGATTGCTGTTATGTTTATATTTGTTTTATATGCTTCTTGTGTTTTTTTATGCTGCATTGATCTGGAGTAACAATCATTTCATTCTCCTTTACACTTTTTCTGATGAATGACAATCTTGAACCTAGAATCTTGAATAACATGCTAAACTCGTTGATTGTATTACTGACCATCCTTGCTCTGCTGCTCAAAATGGAGCATTGTTTGGAAGTAGTAATATATTGAGCAACAGAATGTGCTGTAGGTGGTGGTCAAGAGTAACTTGATGGTAATATCACTGCACATGCAGAAGTACACATTGATAGGTTGAGTCTGCATCAGGTAATGAATGAGCCAATGCAGACTGAATTGCCTCTAATCACCTTGTGCTGTAAATGTACGTGTCCATGTGGATGCAAATGTGATCACAGTGCAGTCCTTGGAAGAAAGTCCTGTCATCACTTCAATAACACACCATCATTTTGGTTGGTACTACCATCCTTGTAATTCACCCTGGATCTCATTTTTGAAATAACCTACCATGAGGGATCTTATTAAATGCCTTGAAGATGACTTCTACTGCCTTACAAGCTCCTTTGTCACCTCAAAAAAACTTGATCAAGTTTCAAAGAATATTTAAACACATCATGATTTTCGTCTTTCCTTTGTCAGTAAAGTCCAAGAATACAACATGACTGAGACTTTAGTAGCAGGGTTTCTGGAATATTGGATGATGTCTCTTTTTTTAGATGAGACACAATTTTATAACTTTTATTGTTCGGGGGAATAATAAATCATACTGTTCAACTTAAAGGGAGGCAAGAATTGAATTGTCTGGGAGGACATGAACTACACTTAAAGTGAGTTGGAGGGGAGCATGGGATCTGGGGCCCTAGCAATTTGGAAGAGAGCAGGTGAACAGGGTCCCGGTAAATAGGAAGGCAATGCAATTAACAATGTGAGCCAGCTACCAAATTATCCAAGTTTTACTGCAAGTCTTCCTAATAACTCAGAATGTAGTGTCTTGTTTTAGGAGTCAATGTTGTTGGGCATGAAGCAACATGTTGCTGCATAACTAGAGCTCAATACTGAGGATGGTGGCCTGGGAGAGATACCTGTTCTGGTAAATTTGGAAATATTTGCAGAGGTATTAACATAGCTGTGCCTGGAGATGCCTGCCTGAGACACATTCCGGTCTCAGTAGCAAAGAGTAGGGAAGGATCTCAGCTGTCTTGTAAGCCAAATGCTCTGTGTTGGATCTGGTGTCTTGATCTTCAAGTCGTCCCAGGGCGTTGCTAGTCTGATACATTGAAAGCAGTATGGAATTTTATTGATGTCTGTCTTTGGATATGGAAGTTTGTCCCATGGCCTCACTCTGAATCTATATTGTTTGGAGGACAACGTGATGTCATGGGGACAAGGTGGTACATTACATTGAAGATTTTGAATGTAGGTCTAACCACATGCTTCAGTGAAGGCATCATTGGTGGGTTGGAGGTTGGCATCTGAGTATCTTCTGCATCTGAAGTACTGGCATTTGGACCATAATAAGGAGCAGGAGCTTTCTATATCCTGACTGATTACATTGTGGCTTGGTATGGCAATTTCAATCCACTGGGACACGTGCTACAGAGAGTGGTTGACACAAATTGGTACATCATGGGGGCAGTCCTCTCCACCATTGATACCATCTACAGGAGGATCTGTCTCAAAAAAGCAGCATCTGTCATAAAGGATTCCCATCATCTGGGTCATGGCCTCTTCTCACTGAAGATGTCAGGTAGGAAATGCAAAAGGCAGAAGTCCTACTTCACCTGGTTTGTAAACAGTTATTTTTCTGCAGCAATCAGGTTGTCATTAATTCTGCAGCAGTAACAGACACTACAGAACACATCTTGCATGATCATGGTATTATCTCTGATTCATTTTTTGTTTTGAAGTCATTTTTCACTGTTGCGGCTAATTTATATTTTGTGTTGACTGTACCTATTGTACCAGTCTTTCACTCTACTTGCACACATGACAATAAATTGAGCAATATACAGAAGAAAGTTATAACCAGTGAATCAGATTGAAGCTCTCTTGTTCTTCCACAACTTGTCATGAATAATGGTGGGCAATTAACTAACAGGATTCAAGTACATTTATTATCAAGGTATGTATACAATATACAGCACTGAAATTTGTTTTCCCCACAGTCACGAAACAGAACCATAAGACCAACCAGTTCAAAGGAAAATATCAACCCCTCCCCATGTGTAAAAAAAAATGCAAATGGCAACAAAAAAGCATAAAATCAAAAGGCATATTTCAGTATTGTTTAGCTTAGTATTCATTATCTGCAAGCTGCCCCAATTCAAAAATTTGCCCAAAAGTAGTAACAAAAAAGAGGGACCAGAACTAGAACATATCATAAACCTGGGAGTCCAAATCTGCATTGATTAAACCTTGGTACGGAACCATCTGCTGATGGCATCAGGGGTTGGGGGAGAGATCTCTCCGAAGACCTTACCTCCAGAGCAGCGAGTAGGAGACCGCCACAAAGACACTTCCAGCAGCAGCGAGTAAGAGGCTGATATACAGTGCTGAACACTTGTTTGCCCTCCGCACCTTGCCTTGATGATTTCAGCGCTTTGATCGGCGAGAGATGATGAGGATAATCCCAACAACCGTTCCATCTTCAGCAAGGGTGAGTCCTGGCATTTGTTTTTTGATAGGTTAAGGTGAGCCATGTTAAAAGGTGCCAAATTAACAATCCAATTAAGTGTCCTCTAAAATTCAGTTTTCTCCTGACAGAAGCCAGAATTAAGTCAATACTTACACTTCATGTGATATTGTGAAATACCTCTGACAGCATCAAATGCTGCAAAGGCTGTGAGATGAGACGATATTTTGCCTGCAGTATAGAAATTGTGCACTCTAGAAAATGGCTCTGCCTCTACCCAAGCTTTTCCACTACAGTTACTGCATTGGCATCTACCCAATAATATAAAATTGCCTAGGTATGCCATATTCATCAAAAACTTGGTAATTCAATCTGGTCAATTTCTGTCAAATCAGCATACTCTAAATCATCCGCAAATGCAATGGAATATGTCATTCAAAAGTACTGTCTAGCGGCAATTACCAAATTCATTCACCTGCTCACTGATGCCTCATTTGGATTTCATGAAGAACTCACTGTTCCAGGTCTTGTCCAAACTTGGATCAAAAAAACAAATTCAAAGGGACCACCAGGTTCCAAAACATTTTAAGAGGAATTGTGATAGATAACTTGCTGCTTTTGTGGTGAAGACTGGTGCTGTTTTAATGCAGCTATCTTTTAATTTCAAAACTGATTACTGCTTGTGTGTTACATGTAGAGCTTTTTAAAGCCTGTTTCTTTCTGTATATTTATACTACTTATTTTACTAAAACACTGTATACCCCTTAATTATTGGATAATACAGTATACTAGTTTCTAACAGGCTGATAAATGATCTTCATGCCACAGAAGTACAGAACATTAGCCATGACCAACAAGGTACAATGTAATTGCTTAAGTAATTGACATTCAGTTGCTGTTTACAAGTTTCCCATCACTTAACATCTTAGGAGTCAATGTTAACCAATATCTCAAATGGACCAGCGCTGAATAAATACCATGGATACAAGAACAGTCTGAAGACTGGTGTATTCTGTTGTGAGTGACTGACCTGCTGATGGTATGCCCTCTCCATTACTTACAAAGCACAAGTCAGGACTGTGATGGAATATTTTATATTATTATTATATTTTATATGCAAGCCAACATCACTCAAAAAGCGCAACACCATCTAGGTCAAAGCTGCCCATTCAAATGGCACCGTCCGTCTTCCTAAGATTCATACTCCCCACCAATTCATTCCAAATACATTGCAATTACCTGCCTAGACTACCCTGAGATCACATCCTAAATCCATGACCTCTACTATCCAGATGGACTTGGTCTTCAGGCTCTTCCCTAAATCGCACAACTTGTTAATTTGAAAATACTACTTTTTCTGCAGTGATGCTGAGTCTAAATCCTGGAAGTCCTTCCTCAGCAGCACTGTAAAAAGAAGTGCCTTCATCTGAAGAAATACAGTACCTCAAGAAAATTGATTGGGGATGAGCCATAAATGCTAGCCTTCATTCATTTGTAAAATTATTGAAAAAATGATATCACCATAAAAACAAAATATAAGCTTTCATTTAAATACCCTCCTGCTTCAGAAATAAATGAAATAAAAAAAACAACTGCATTTAAAAACATGCCTAGGCCCTCTCATATCTTAATGTTATAGATGGGTTGGGAAGTTAATAGGGTGGGCCAAACGTTTCTATAGGGATCCTGGTTGTCCAAATTCTGGCTTTGCCTATAGAGGATCAAACTCAGAATATTCAAAGGGAGTTTCTGCATGCAACCTTTGAAGCTCCTCAGTTCTTTTGAAAAGAGCTATTGAGGATAAAAGGCTAGTGTTCACTCTTTGTGTGAAAGGAACCTTCCTGTAGTAGGGTAAAAGAGGTCATTTGTAAAGCCATTGCGCAATTGGATTTAGATCTGACTACTTCCTATTTACACTGATCCAACATTTCATTACATTCTTAGCTTTTAATTATAATAAATTCAATTGCCAGAGTTTTTGGTTAAATAATCTGGCAGTAATTAGGGTTTAGAAGCCTATTCACACGCGCATACATGAAAGATGTCTTGAATGATACTGCCCTCTTGTGGCTTTTTACTGTAAGAAATCAGTCCTATAAGGATAATTAGTAGACACAGTTAAGCTACTTATTCCTCTTTTTCACTAATTTTATATTGCTTCTGTTTAAAATTACTATTTTTAAAACTCTAGACCATGATGTGTTCTACAACACAGCACAAAACAAATAAGCATTGATTATTTCATGAATGCTGAGGATCCCCATCAATTTCACTGGAGTTCACAATCATCTCATCATTTATTGTACAAATGATTGCTATTTAGCAATTCAGCACGGTAACATGCCCTTCTGACCCAATGAACACACAATGTTCCAATTAACATTTAACTCCCTATATCTTTGAATGTGGAAGGAAACTTGTGCCAAAATGGGGAAAACATACAAACTCCTTATAGACAGTGGTGGAACTGACAATCACTGCACCACCAGACTGATGGTGCTGTACTAGCATTGCGCTAACTGCCATACTACTGTGTCACCCTCTTTTTTTCATCATCCTTTACAAATGTGGCTACCTTTTACAAAGACATTGTAGACTCTCTACAAATAAAATCGGGTGCTAATTGCATAAAATGGAAAAACAAGTTTTTCTGTCTCTGCTCATGTATAGAAAAAGGAATGCTTGAAACTCTATTCTAGACAAAATGATCACTCAAAGCAACCCAAAATGCTAGAGGAACTCAGCAGGTCAGGAAGCAGCCATAGGAATGAACAGGCAGTCAACATTTTGGGGTGAGACCTCGCTTCAGAATTGAGAAGGGGAAGATGCCAAATAAAAAGGTGGGTTGGGGGGAGATGGAAGGAAGCTAGCTGGAGGATGATGGGTAATAGACAATAATAGAAGATCAGTCATTCTAGTGGAAGAGATAAGGAAAGGTTATATGTTTATTTTTCTAAAGCTTGTCAGTTACAGATAGCTGGTGGTATTACTCAGGTGTTGAGATTTCATTAATGTTAGAGGACAAGAGAACTGTAGTCTGAAAACAAGAAAGTAGTTAGGGTAGATTTATTTCAAAATTAAGGAGTTTCAGAGTCCATCCTCTCTTGGCTAGTGAATGAAATAGAATTCAGGGAGAATCCAACATGGGAGAAAAGCACATTGCAATAAGTAAAACAGTTATTTAGAGGGCAGCACTATAGTGTAGTGGTTCACAGTGCCCGACTGTAACATTGGGTTTTGATTCCTGCTGCTGTCTGTAAGGAGCTTGTACATCCCGCTGGTGCTGTGGTCTCCTTCCACATTCCATGGTGTGGGAATGTGACGACACTGATGGGCATAATCCTCGCTGATTTGATTTAATGCAAACCATACAATTCACTTGCGTTTTGATGTACATGTGATAAAGCTTATCTTTAAAATCTTTAATTTTCATTAGTGATTACTAAGCATACCCCTTGCTCACAATACCTGGCAATGATTTCTAGATATTCGAGGAATCAAGGTAGAGATGGGCCAGGAAAGTAGTTTTGAGGTAAAAGATCAGGTTTAATGTTGAATGGCAGAGCAGGCTTTAGAGGCCTAATGGCAGTTAAGCTGTTAAATAGCATTTCTACAGTTAATGATTTTATTTGGGTGAATATTGAATAATATTTAAAAATAAGTGTCTAATCACCTATCTTGATGTTTAATGATATTATAGCCCAGACATCACCATATACTACCCAGAGATTCATATTCTTGTGGGCATTCATGTAGACATAAAGACAGTAGAATCAATGAAAGATGACACACAAATATGGATAAATAACTATTCAAAAGATTGCTAATTGTGCAAATACAAAAAGAAAAATGTATTAATAACTAACATTTAATATTGAGAACATGAGTTGCAGGGACCTTGAAAGTGAGTCCATAGGTTGTAGAATCACTTCAGAGTTAAGGTGAGCGACGTAATTCTCTCTGATTCAAGAGCTGATGGTTGAATGATAATAACTATTTCAAAACCTGATGGTGTGGGACATAAGGCTCCTCTACCTTCTTCCCAGTGGCAGCAGCAAGAAGAGAGCATGGACTGAATGCTACAACATCTTTGCCAAATTGAATTTGTGATGTAATCACTAAAATGTGCAGTTTATGCTGTGGAAAATTATCAGGAAATGGCATTGTTCTCAATAAAATGATTGCTTTTCAATTTTCTTTCACAGAGGTTAGTGAAACAGCCTTCTGCTGAATCCTAATGAAGCACAGTGCTGCTTTTCTTCCTATCCATGCATACTGTATTTGAACAAGGGCTCATGTCTTCATATCTAAAATCTAAATGAGAAATTGAAAACTTATGCAACTTAAAACCTATGTACTTTGACGAGATCTTTCATGTATTGTTGTGTAAACCCTTTGAGAATCACAGTTTGTCCCTCAACTTGTCTTGTATTTACTATGTTTAGCTGACAATGAGTACAAAGATGTGCATAACAGATTTTAGTAGCGGATTTCCTGCTATCAGATGACTCCAATTTGTGTTGCTGGAAAAATACTCGCAAGCCACTCCAGCTTCTATTTCTGGACACATTTTTCCTCAACGATTACAGCTAAAAAATGTTGCCTAAAAAGCCAATCCTGATTCGTAATTCTAAACATACTCTGTGGTCATATCGAGTAATTAATCCTGGAGGCAGATTACAATGTGCTGTATAATATGTTCATAACCGCTGCCTGCAGGTAAATTTCTATAAGCAGTGATGGTGATTTACAAGAGCTGTATAGGAAACTGGAATGGGTGTAGCCATGAGATTTCTCCACCATTCTATGTCAGAACAACAGAATTGGGAGCTGGAGTAGGCTTTCTGGACATTTGACTTGCGTTGTCCCTTATTATTTTCCACGGCTGATGTTCCAACTCAATGCAACTAACTGCATATCTCTTGATTCCCCTAATGTGCAGAAATCTTATTGACATAAAATGCTGGGCAAATTCAGCAGGTCAGGCAGCATCTACAGAGGGGAATAAACAGTCAACATTTTAAGCCGAGACCCTTCATCAGTACTGCTTGGTGTAATCTTGGTTTACACTGAATGTGGGTCCCAAGGGAATTCCAAAGGTTCACTACCTTTTGAGTGAAGAAATTTCTCCTCGCCTCAGCCCCTAGTCCTTGACTCCTCAGCTAGACGAAACATTCACCCTGCACCCAGCCTGTGTAGCCCTTTTTGTTTTTGTAATATCTTATTTTTAATACTAAAGAATACAGTCCCATTCTCCTCAATTTCTTCTCATACAACAAGTCTACCATCCCTTGAACCATTTGAATGGCTTGAAGTATTTCCTTGATAGCTAATACATCCTTTCTTGGTTAAGAGAACCTAAACTGTGGATTATTAACAGGTGCAGTATTAAGAAGGCCACATGCAACTGCAAGAAGAGGTTTCTTACTCTTGCAGTCAAGCCTTATAATTTTTTTAAAAAGGCTGATGCCCCTAATTCCTTTTTTTTCCCAATTGTGTATGTTGGTCTTCAGTGATTTTTGTATAAACACATCTAGCTCCCTTTGAACATCAATACTACAAACATGAGAAGATGCTGGACATCCAAAGCAGCGCGCACAAAATGCTGGAGGAATTATGGTCAGGCTATAGAAAAGAGTAAACGGTCAATATTTTAGGCTAGGACCCTTCTTCAGGGCTAAGAAGGGGGGCATGAGATGCCTGAATTAGAAGGTGGGAGAGGGGAAAGTGAGAGGTGAAGCCAGGGGGGTGGGAATCAATACAAGTTCTTAAGTACACAAGGTGGATGACGTTACACTTTTTTCTGCATTACATTCCATCTGCTAAATACTCACCCACTCGCTCAGGTTATCTGTAATACCTTGAAATATTTTCACATCCTCCATCTACTTTTTTTTAAATCAGCAGCAAACTTGGAAACATGTAATCTGGTCTGCTCAGCCAAATAGTTGATATAGTTTATGACTAAGAAACTGTGTTATACCTCTTGTCCCAGCCTGCCAATCTGAGAGTGTTTATTTTCACTCCTCCTGTCTGACAACTTTGTCAGTGTCCAAGCACATCAACCACTCTAGTACTGTTTTTTAATCATTCTTAGTCTTTCCATTCCTTGTTCCTGCTAGACATTTGCTAATATAATTAATATTTATTGTATCTTCTAAGAAGGCAGGCATGGTATATATTTTTTAAATTCTTCTGCCATAAGTTCTCCCAGTTTATCTGTGAGGCCCATGTTTTTCACCTGCTTCAGAATCCTGACTGTTTTCTCCACCAGCTTGTCCCATCTCTGGTTGTCCTCAGTGGTAGGAGTAGAAGGGGGAAGAACACAAAAAACTACAACTCGGTGGTGCAGACCTGATAGTGAAGGAAGATGATGGGATTGAGGTAGACAGGAGAGACTTAAGGTTTGAGAGTTATCTGCACTGCCAATAACAAGATCTGGAATATTCATGTCCCACTAAAAGAAACTACCAGATAATTTCTGTGTATGAGTGAAAGAAGCAACTAATCTATTACACACTTCATTTTGTCCATCCACATTCACATCCTGGGTGCCGACTGTTATTGTTTCCAACTCACTGCCAGGTTTGTCAAATCCATGAATCAATTTCAAAAACATCAGTCATGACATTAATTAAAAATATTTGCATACATAATAGACAATAGACCATAGGTGCAGGAGTAGGCCATTCGGCCCTTTGAGCAAGCACCGCCATTCAATGTGATCATGGCTGATCATCCACAATCAGTATCCTGTTCCTGCCTTCTCCCCATATCCCTTGACTCCGCTATCTTTAAGAGCTCTATCTAACTCTTTCTTAAAAGCATCCAGAGAATTGGCCTCCACTGCCTTCTGAGGCAGAGCATTCTATAGATCCACGACTCTCTGGGTGAAAAAGTAATGCCCTGGTTCACATGGTTCTTATTTGTTTTTCTCTCTGTTAGCCTTTTCTGTTCTCTGTGTAAGCTGCTTGTTTGGTTACTGTTGGAGATGAGAAATGGAAGAAATGTGTGCCATCCAATGGGGAGGGACACTAAGATTGGGTGGGGTTTTTGAGGGGTGGGAAGAGAGAAGACACCAGAAAGAAGAGGTTGGAGGAGTTAACCAGGAGTGGGGCCATGATTCGATGAAGCCTGGGGAGATCGAAGGAGAATTGGCAAAGGGGAAACTGAGCTCCAACTTGTGCACATTAGACTGTTACATTTAAAATGGGCACTTTTCTTTTTTTTGCCTTTTCTTTACTATTTAGTCAAATTAAGAATTATAAAGCTAAATCTTTTAATTATATGTGGTTTACTGTGTGTTATTTCATGGTACTGATTTGTAACGGTAACAAATCACACAGCATCCACACAAATGGGGATTTGGGGGGGGCTTGCACTTCAATTTCTCATGTTTGGCGGGGCTGGAGGGTGTCTTCCCTAGACTTACACAGCCGATGGAACCAGAGCGTTACACATATACACTATGAAGTTTTTACGTGAATGATGTCTGCCTTCCTGGTCATTCCTTCTCTCTCTCTTCCTTCTGGATGAGGAAATGGAGGAATGGGTTAGTAAATTTGTTGATGACACAAAGTTTGGGGGTGTTTTGGATACTGTGGAGGTATCAGTGGGATGTTGATGGGATGCAAAACTGGGCTGAGAAGTGGCAGATGAAGTTCAACCCAAATAACTGTGAGGTGGTTAATTTTGGTAGGTCAAATATGATGGCAGAATATAGTATTAATGGTAACATTCTTGGTAGTGTGGAGGATCAGAGGGATCTTGGGGTCCAAGTCCATAAGACACTCAAAGCTGTTGCATAGGTTGACTGTGTGGGAAGAAGGCGTACAATGCATTGACCTTCATCAACTATGGGATTGAGTTCAAGAACCAAGAAGTAATGTTACAGCTATATAGGACCCTGGTCAGACCCCACTTGGAGTACTGTGCTCAGTTCTGGTTACCTCTCTACACGAAGGATGTGGAAACTAGGAAGGGTGCAAAGGAGATTTATAAGGATGTTACCTAGATTGGGGAGCATGCCTTGCGAGAATAGGTTGAGTGTATAAGACGATTAGAGGCATTGATCGTGTGGATAGTCAGAGGCTTTTTCCCAGGGCTGAAATGGCTATCACAAGAGGGCACAGTTTTAAGGTGCTTGGAAGTAGGTACAAAGGGGATGTCAGGGGCAAGTATTTTACGCAGAAAATGGTGAGTGTGTGGAATGGGCTGCTGGCGACTGTGGTGGAGGCGGATACAATAGGGTCTTTTAAGAGACTGGATGGGTACAAGGAGTTTAGAAAAATAGGCTATGGGTATCCCTAGGTACTTTCTAAAGTAAGTACATGTTTGGCACAGCATCGTGGGCCGAAGGGCCTGTATTGTGCTGTAGGGTTTCTATGTAAGAAGTTGCGGGAATTTGAAAGCTCAGATGACCAGTGTTCTTTGCTATTAGACTCTGAACATCCACCTTTTTCAAATTCCGCTCGCTTTACTCTTAAGTTTATCTTTCAGTTATTCTGTCATTGTCAGTTTAACATTTTTTGCACTCCAATCTTTGTGTCATTCTGTTTTGCACTTTTGTAGTTATTTGTGAGAAAAGGATTCTGTTGCAGCTTGGTATACAGGACAAACAAATCTGAAATATAACGAGCTAATTTTGGGGATAGGATTCAGAGAATGTTAACATCCTTAACCTTCATTAGCTGTTGTCCATAGGCAGACCTGAACAAATACCAATCCTTAAGCTGTTTTTAACCATTCAGTTGGACTGTGATCAATCTACACCTTCACTAGCCCATAAACCTTACAACTGTTAACACTTTGACCTGACAAAAACAAACATCAATCTGAGTTCTGAAATGTTAAACGATGGGAGAAAGTGCTGGATGTGCAATGCACCTTCTGTCAAGGAATGCAAAAGGTCATGCTGTTGTGCTAGAAAGTTGAGGTTGACAATAAGCCTCTCAAGCTCTGGAAAGTGAATATCTATCACAATAATGGCCATGAAACCACCTGGTTATTATAAAGACCAAAGTGGATCACTACTGTTGTCTTTTAAAGGAGGAAATCTGTCTTTAATCTCAATATGTGGCTTAGCATTTAAGTGGCTTAGCAAACAATCCTGTTCAGAGGCAATTGTGGATAAACATTGTAAGTTAAAAAAAACACTCATCTTAAACACTTAATACTTGTCCTTGAAACAGGGGTTCCCAACCTGGGATCCATGGACCTTTAGTTTAATGGTAGGGGTCCATGGCATAAAAAATGGCTGGGAAGTCCTGCCTTATAATATAGCAATGAATTAGCCTCTGTTCTGCTACTGTTTACTCATAGACTGCACATGAGTTAGGAGCTGTGCCCCTTTCTTAGGAGTTACAGTTTCATCATGATTCCTCGGCCATAATCCAGAGACCAGACTTAATAATGTAAAACTATTCATTCAAATCCCACCATGGAAGCTAAGCAAAATGAATATTAAATTTATCTGAACGAAATAGTGAACTGAAATTATCAAATTACAAAATCCTACTTTGACCAGTAATGTCATTTAGAAATGGAAATATGGCATCCTTGTCCAGTTTGGCCTATATGTGATTACCTCAGGGCTGGGAAACCCCTTTGGTAGATCTTGAAAAGACCCATCTATCACTTCCAGTTCTTGCTCCGCCTCTTCAGTTCACCTTTCTATACTGTGAAATCTCCCTCGCATCTTTCTGTCTCGATGAAGGGTCTTGACCTGAAATGTTGACTGTCTACTTACTCCCATAGCTCAACATTCAAAGTCTATTTATTATCAAAATATATATACATTATACAACTTTGAGATTCATCTCCTTACAGACAGTCAGAAAACCAATATAAAAATATATCAAACATCCATTGTGAGAGAGGGGAAAAAAAACAAATCAAACAATCAATTAAAGTAAGCAAAATGGAATTCAGAACTGAAGTTTTGTGGAAGTTAGTCCACAGCCACAAAGCCAGGCGTCACTGCTGCTGGGGCAGGCCATAGCCTCAGTTCAAAGCAGAGCTGAGTAAACATCACAGAGCAGCGAGCAGAATCGGCTCGTCCCCCGCCTCCGATCCTGACACGCTGACCTTTGTAAGACCCAGTAATATCCTCCAACATCTGCAGTATCTTGTGCCTCCAGTGAACATTTGTCTTAGGGTTTTGACGTGGAAAATTCTCCAGTGGCATGATTTATGGCTTTTGAAATTCCAATGCAAAATTGTATTAAGAACCAGTTAAAGTCTGACTGAAAAATTCATAGACTTACACAAGGTGACAGGTAATTGAAGGAAAAGAATAATTTAACTTGCGTATACAGCAGAACTTAACAAGTATATTACACTGGAGGTTCTTCTGCAGTGCTAGCGGTAACAGATGTGAGTATTTCTAAACTTTCTGCCCTAGGCTACCGTTTTAATGGAAGAAATGTCAAAACTCCACATAAATTAGAGTATAGAAGAGGTTCACAATTAAGTAAAACCTCAATACATAAATTTTCAGCAACACACACAAAATGCTGGCAGAATTCAGCAGACCAAGCAGCACCTATGGAAATGAATAAACAGTTGACGTTTCAGGCCAAGACCCTACTTCAGGATTGAAAAGGAAGTGGGAAGATGCCAGAATTATAAGGTTGGGGTAAGGAAAGTGGGGTGGTGGTAAAGATGGCTAGCTAGAAGGTGATAGGTGAATTCTGGTGGGTGGGAAAGGTAAAGGGCTCTCATTATCTCTATGACTCCTTAATGACTCAGAGTTTATAAGCTGAAAAACTGCCCACCATCAATCAGAACTGAATAAGCCTCTCAGATGAGTTTTACTTTCTATCTTAAGTCTCAAAAGTTATTACCGGCAGTCACACACGACGCTGCCAGTTTAGTCCAATCGGAGAGTGAAGATTTACCGAAGTACGGAAAACCCGAAGGATCGAGTAAAGTTGGTGTCATCGGCGGTAATACGGGATCAACCTTATTTAATCTTCGTTCTAGGAATTAGCAACCTGCATCCGAGATAGCTCCTGCATTGTGAAAGCAGAAAGTGCTGGATGCAGTGTTTCGCCAAGGAAAGGTCAGTGCCTTTAAGCCGTTTTATTTCCTTCGTCGTAAGTCCTTCGGGCAAGGCATTTCAGCAGGGATCAGCAGTAACGTCACTTTGTCGAGGAATTCGTTTCTTCGGGAAAGTCTCTCCTAATTGACCGTGTAAATCATTTGGACTTCTGCATTTACCACTTTTAAGAACTGTGTTCGCATTTATTGCTTTAAGAACTGTTCAAGTTGCCGTATAGCAGTTAACTTCTGGTTAAGTTAGTCATTTATTTACTTTTCATTTTTATTGAGCAGTGTTTAATAAATGTTTTATTTGTTTATAAAAAAAACCTGTCTCAATTCTGTATTCATTGTTGCCGTATCGTAACAGGACCCAGCTGAGAATTGATAGGCAGGTGAAAAGAGGTAAAAAGCCATGGCGGGGAATAGAAGAAGGAGAGAGAGGGGGGAAAAAATAGCGTAAGGAGAAATTGATGCTCATGCCAACAGGTCAGAGGCTACCCAGACAGAATATAAGGAGTTGTTCTTCCACTCTGAGTGGACTGACAGGTTGGAATGGGAAACTGAATTGAAATGTTTGGCCATGAGGAAGATCTGCTTTTGGTGGATGGAGCAGTGATGCTCCATGAAACAGTCGCCCAATTCACGATGGGTGTCACTGATGTGGTGGAGGCCTCATCGAGAGCACCAGACACAATAGAAGACCCCAGCAGATTCACAGGTGAAGTGTTGCCTCACCCGGAAGGATTGTTTGGAGACCAGAATGGAGGTGGGAGAGGAGGTGAACGGGCAGGTGTAGCATTTGGGCTGCTTGCAGGGATAAGTGCCAGGAGGGAGACGAGTGGGGAGGGATGAGTGGACAAGGGAATTGCTGAGGGAGGAGGTAAAGATATGTTTAGTGGTAGGACCCCTTTGGAGATGGTGGAAGTTGTGGATGATGATATGTTGGATGCGGAGGCTCATGGATTGGTAGGTAAGCACATGAGGAACTCTATCACTGTTAAGGGGTTGGTAAAATGCAGTAAGTGTGGGTGTTTGGGAAATGGAGGAGATGCAGGTGAGGGCAGCATCAACTGTGGAGGAAGCAGAACATCTCTGATGTCCTGGAAAGAAAAGCCATGTCCTGGGAACAGATGCGGCAGAGGTGATGGAACAGAGAAAAGGGAGTCTCATTTTTACAGGAGGTAGGCCGGCTGGTGGCAGTGACATCAGTGCCAGACTCCAAAGCGAAGGTTCCCGAGTTCGAATCCAGTCGGGCCGCTCCCAAACATGCTTTCCATCCTTGCCGGGTTGAGTGCCGAGCTCACAACTCGGCCTCGTTAAAAAAAAAAACACTGCGCTGTGAGAAGGACGTGGGGGACCACTCACAGAATCTTTCCTCCAAGACAACCACTTTGAAAAAAGTGGTCACCAAGGCTCTGGCAGAGTATGGCACACAAAAAAAAAGGGTAGAAAGAGATATTGTAAGATAACCATGGGAATTGGCTGGTTTATGAAGGATGTTGATTGACAGTTTGTGTCCAGATATGGAGAAAGAGAAAGTGGAGAGTGGTGTCAGAAATGGATCAAGTAAATTTGACGACAGGGTGGAAGTTAAAGTCAAAGTTGATGAAATTGATGGGTTCAGCATAGGTGCATGAAGCAGCACCAATTCAGTCATCAATGTAGCAGAGGAGAGGTTGGGGAGTATTACCAGGGAAGGCTTGGAACATGGACTGTTCTACATAGCCAATGAAGAGACCGGCATAGCTTGGGCCCGTTAGGGTGCCCTTGGCTACCCCTTGAGTCTGGAGAAAGTGGGAGGAGCCAGAAGAAAAATTATTGAGGCTGAGGACTGGTTCAGCCAGATGGAGGGAAATTGGTGATTCTGGTAAGAAAGAAGTAGAGATCTTTGAGGCCTTCTTGATGGGGGGATTGAAGTGTATAGGAACTGAACATCCATGGTGAAAGTGGCCAGGGAATTGAAAGTTACAGAGAAAATCTAGAGCTTTTCTTACATTCTTGTGTGCTAATTGTGGTGAACTACATATACCTGTCTGGACACGCCCCCCCCTGCTGACTGCTCCTGTGGCTCCTCCCACAGACCCCGGTATAAAGGCGATTGGAGGCACTGCTCCTCCCTCAGTATCCAGGATATTGTGTGCTGGTCACTTGCTGCTTGTGCTTTCTTCCAGCCAATAAAAGCCTACCTTAACCCACGTCTCAGAGTTATTGGTGGTGCATCACTAATCAGTTAACACATTTAGCTGAATGTCAATTGTTGATAAGTGGCACAGTATGAGGAAGGTACTTTTAACCATGAGAGCAGCTAAATCATGACTTATCATCACTGTGTGACTTTAAAACACTGAAAAACATTTCCATGTAATTCAACAGAACAATAAAAGTATTGTTCTTTTCCTGGAAGGAAACAGTTTGTATTCTCCTCCAAATATATCCTTTGTCTTTAAACATACTTGACAGCTCTGCATTAAACATTTAAAACTTCTGCTGGGTAATTCACATCAATGAATAAGGAGAAAGATGTTTGAATATGAATATTTTTAGTATTTTAGCAAAATTGGGTAACTATTGCACTCGGAATGCAATTTGTGAGTACTTGCCCACTTTTGATCTGTCTTTAATTAGAGCAGCCACATAAATACTTGTATACACTTTGTAATTGTAATTATGACAACGTTCAAAGTAACTTCTTAATAAAGTACACACAAAATGCTGGTGGAACACAGCAGGCTAGGCAGCATCTATAGGGAGAAGCGATGTCGACGTTTCGGGCCGAGACCCTTCGTCAGGACTAACCGAACTGTAGTGGAAGGAGAATAACTAGAGGTGACAGGTGAAGCCAGGTGGGTGGGAAAGGTAAGGAGCTGGAGAAGAAAGAATCTGGTAGGAGAGGAAAGTGGACCATAGGAGAAAGAGAAACAAGAAGAAGTAATATGTAGATGAGAAGAGATAATAGTTAGAATTGCTTTCAGAGATTTCCTACTCCTTCTCAAGGTTGCTGTTTGTAGTCATCAAAATAATTTTAAGTATTCAAACGAAGACACTAAAATACCCTGAAAATATTCATCTTTTCTGAGTGCATTTTGCTGCAGCAGTTAGTGCTGCTGTCTCACAGGACAGGGGTTCCCTCCATAACCCAGGTACTCTCTCTGAGGTCTCTATGCAATTGCTTGAATTTACTCTGAACTGCTCCAATGTCATTCTCATTCCAAAGACATGACGGTGGGGTCTCCGGTGACTGGCAGCTAAATGTAGACAAGTGGCTAAATAATCAACAGAGGAATTGATGTGTATATGAGGGGGCAAGTTGCAGAGCAGGAGGGATATAAGCAAAGAGGATGGAGTTGCTGTGCGGGGAGCCAGCACGGACCAGAATGTCCATGTGTATTAAGCAAGTGAAATCAAAGTGACCATGTTATATGAAAGCATATTTAAATTGGTAAATTACTTTAATATTGTCATGTGTATCGAGGTAGAGTGAAAAACCTGCATGCTGTTAATACAGATCATTTCAAAACAACAGTGCATTCAGTGCATCTGTCCTCATTGATGGTACTCGTCTCAATGCTGTCGACATGTTTTGCTACCTGGGCAGCATAATAACATCCTCAGCTTCTCTGGATGGAGAGATTGAGTCAAGAACCAGAAAAGCCTGCTTTGCCTTTGGTCAGCTGAAAGATCGAGTTTGGTCACAGAACATCAGGTTGGCCACCAAGTGCAAGGTATACAGGGCCGTTATCATGTCAGCCTTGCTATACGGATGGGATGTGGTGCCCATATCAGAGTCACTTACGCCAGCTTGACCAACTGCAGCAGCGTCACCTACGTCTTCTGATGAAGATCACCTGGTGAGACAAGATCTCCAATACCGAGGTCCTCTCTCGAGCCAGAATGCCAGCAGTTTCAACCTTGGTGATGTCAGCCCAACTGCACCGGGCAGGACATGTTGTCAGAATGCCTGACGGAAGACTGCCCAAGGACATCTTGTACGGTCAACTGTCCAGTGGTACCCGAAAACGAGGAGACCAGTGACTACAGTACAAGGATGTTCTGCCTCAAGAAAGCTGACGCTGCCCCATCAGCATGGGAGGATCTGACTCAAGATCGCTCACAGTGGAGGGACGCCAACAGAAAAGGTGTGGACGTTGCTGAGAACAAGCTCATAGAGGCAACAGAGGAAAGGCACAGAGAGCGCCACAACAGAGCTTCTGCCCCTGCTGTCCCATCCTGGCCTCACCTACCAAATGTAGCAAGCAGTGCCTGCCAAGGATTGGCCTGTACAGCCACTCCAGGACGCACATACTGAACCCCACTAACTGACTGAAAGCAACCATCATCATCCTAGGGGATGAATAGCCAGAGAGAGAGAGTGAGAGAGAGAGCATTGAGATTGAAGAAGGAAAAACAATAATAGAGTGCAGAATAAAACACTACAGTTACAGAGAAAGTGCAGAATCATAACAAGGTAGATTGCGAGGACAAGAATCTATTTTATCACACCAGAGAGCCATTCAATAGTCTTATAACAGCAGGATATGGACTGTCCTTGAGTCTGGTGATACATGCTTTCAGGCTTTCTACCTTCTGTTTACTGGAAGGGCGCAGAAGAGAGAAAGTCCTCGATGGGTGAGATCTTTGATTATGCTCGTTACTTTACAGAGGCAGCGAGAAGTACAGACAAAGCCTATGAAGGAGAGGTTATTTCTTCGAACATGCTGGGCTGAATCCACAACTCTCTGCAATTTCTTGCGTTCACGGGATGAGAAGTTGCCATACCAAGCTGAGATGCACCCAGATAAAATACTTTCTGTAGAGCATCAATAAAAATTGGCGAGGGTCAATTTTTTTTTAGCCTCCTGAGGGAGCAGAGGAGCTGGTGTATTTTCTTGCCTGTGGCAGTAGTGTGGTTGGACCAGGACAGGCTATGGATCATGTTCATTCCTAGGAATATGAAGCCCCTCAAACTTCTCAACCTCAACACCATTGATGCATGTGCACCGTCCCCCTTCCCAAAGTTAATGACCAGCCCCCTTGTTTTGCCGACATTGGTTGCCATGACACAATGTCACTAGGCTTTCTATCTCTTTCCTATACTCTGACTCATCATTTCTTGAGATATGGCCCACTACCGTGGTATCATCTGCAGAGTTGTAGATGGATTTAGAATGGAATCTGGCCACTCAATCAGGAGTGTATAAGGAACAGAGAAGAAGGCTGTGGACCCAGTCTTGTCGGGCACCAGTGTTTAGAATAATCATGGTGAAGATGTTGCTGCCTATTCTCAGAGATTGTAGCTGTTGGTCACAAAGTCAGCGATCAAGTTGCAAAGAGAGGCATTGAGTCCCAGGTCTAGGAGTTTGGAGATCTGCTTGCTTGAGTACTGAAGGTGAAGTTGTAGTCAACAAGCAATAATCTCTCATAGGTGTCTTTGCTGTCCAGATGCTCCGGAGATGAGTGTAGGGCTAGGGAGATGACATTTACCATAGATCTCTTTCGGCAGGGGGCAAATTGCATTGAGTTGAGGTTGTCTAGAAGACTGGAGTTAACATGTGCCATGACCAGCCTCTCAAAATATTTCATTTGGCTTGGAGTTGGGTAGTGGGAGGGTGGGGTAGTAACTAACTTTATACGATTCTACTATGGGTACTTCACTTAATTGTTATGAATTGTATTTTGATATGTTTGTTTTGCACTGTATAAACCTATTTTTATTGTTTTTTTTGTTTTGTTGCATTGTATAAACTCAAAAAAAATTAATAAAAATATTTCATGATGGAGGATAGTTATTTATTATTCAGCAATAATCCCAATAATGTTCTGACACATAGTCCAATTTTATGTGTGAATTGCATTGCTCTCTGATAAGTATTTTAAAATACAATAGCTTTTCAAATACGAAGCTGTTTTATTTTTGTAAAGCTTGGTTCTGATATTTCACTTTCATCCACAATCTTGCATGCATTGATATTAATGTTATATGATGTAAAATGCTTTAAAAGTTTGCTAGAACAATATTAGTTTTTTACTCTCTGATCTGCTGTCTACGAGAATTCTCAGTGTGACTGGCTGTTCAGAAAGTTTGCTGGGATTGCAGTTGCTTGGCAGGAAGCAAGAAGGTATTTGGAGTGGGGAAGCAGTGGAAGCAGTTACAATAGCAAAGTTAAATGGATATCTGAACAGGGAATGGAGCAATATAGACCATGCGCAGATGTGCAGTTTAAGTAGGCATCGCGGTTAGCACCGACGTTGTGGGCTGAAGCGTCTTTCCCTGTGCTGTACTGTTCATGTTTTGTATTCTAACTCCCAAGCCAGCAGTGGGAGCACCGTCACTTTGAGGACTATAGCAGTTCAGTAAGTAGGTTAACAGCAGGACAATTGAGGTTTGGTAATGAATGCTGGACCTGTCAAAAATGCCCATAACCTGTGTATGAATGTGAAAAAAGAATACAGATGTAGGAAACCTTTTCTAAAAATACCCCGATTTAAAGGCAGCAATGTACTGTAAGATTATGAAGAAATCTGAACTAATATTGCATTTTGTTTATTTCTCTATCTATCCTGAAGCACTTTGCAAATAATGAATTATTTTTTGAAGCGCAGTCATTTTAGCTAAATTATGCTAGAAATGTGCTAACAGAAAATGTATGAATATATGACCTACTGGTAGTGTTAGTTGATGAAAAGTTGTTTACCAGCTTATTGAGTAAAATACTCGATCTGGCTTCTTTGGCTCAAGGGGTCTCTTTATTTCCACCAGGTAGGGCCTCTGTAAGGTCATCCTTGTAACAAAGTGACATTCTTTGAATGTTGCCTGAGCTTTCAACCAAGAGACGCCCTCACATACATGGTAGGGTTCTAAAGCCATAAATATTTGTAAATTAGTCAAAAGCATACATTGTTGATCTGTCCAGCTGCTGAAGAACACTATTTCTGTGAGTGATATACTTCTCGTCTGTTGTACCATGCTTACTTTGCTATGAAAGGTGTCGTTTGATGATTAACTCTTGTTCAAACATGTTTGAAAGATTCTCAGCTAATCTAAGACAAATTACACCGCCCGATGCTGTCTTTGTGAAGCCTGCTTGATTCATTGCTTAGAACACCAACACTTACTTGAAGTTGGTAAGTTGCACTTTTCAACACAAAATCTATTCAACTTAGAGCATAGAATAGATACCATATCTCCACTCAGCCTCTGCTGCTCCAAAGAAAACAACCTAAGTTTTTCCAACCTCTTACCATCTGATCCAGACAGCATCCTGGTAAATCTCATCTTCACCCTCTCCAGAGTCTCAATCTCCTTCCTTTAATAGTGCAACCAGAGCTGAATGCAGAACTCCAGTTGAAGCCAAACTAGAGTTTTATAAAGCTGCAACATAACTTTCTGATTCTTGAACTCAATGTCTTGATTAATAAAGGCAAGCACCCTATTTTCTTCATCATCCTATCAACCTGAGTAGCCAGTTGCAGGAAGAAATGGACCCGGGCCCCAAGATGCCTCGTACATCAACACTCTCATGGATCTTGCCATTAACACTGTACAGGCGCAGCACTTCATATTTGCACAGATTAGACTCCATCTGCCATTTTCCCACCCATATCTGCAACTGCCCTGTGTCCCATTATATACTTTGCCTGTCTTCTACACTACCCACAACACCATCAATCTTCGTATCATCTGTAAACTTCCTAACCCGCCTGTCTGCATTCTCATCCAGATCTTTTATATACATCACAAACAGTAGAGGTCCCAGTACAGACCTCTGTTGAACACCACTAGTCACAGAGCTCTGATTAGCATAAGTCCCATTGGTCACTATCCTCTGTCTTCAATAGGCAAGTCAATTTAAGTCAAGACAAGTTTATTGTTATTTAACTACCGTATATACATATATATAATATATATAACCATATAACATATATAGAAACGAGACAATGTTTCTCTGAACCAGGGTGTAAAGCACAGGAGTACACATACCACACAATAACTTTTGAAGGTAAGGGTAAAATCTACAGATGAATCACGCATAAATAACAACCTAAAGTGCATTAATATTAAATATTATACTGGAACAGATTAACCAGTGGAGGTGTATATTGTCAGGATTCCCTCAATGGTGCTGAATCCAAGTGGCCAACTCACTGTGAATCTCATGCATTTTAGAAGATGTCAAATTGTACCATGGATAATTTAAATTCTATACATAAAATCATGGAAGAAATTTCTTAACCATGGTTTCCTCTCTACCATAGTCAACAGAGTTTCAACCCTATTTCCTCTATTTCCTGCAGTTATGTTTTCAGGCCTCCTGAAACAAAACAAACCAGCAAAAGGGTTCCCTCATCGTCAGTTTCCACCCACCAGCCTCTACACTGAACAGTTAATCCTCTGTCGTTGATACTGCCCTCAACAGCATTCCACCACAAAACATATCTTCCTCTCCCCTCTCCTTTCTGAAGGGACTAATTTTGTATTCCGTAAATTGTGTCAAAATTGTAGCTTTTAATTCCTGCTTTGCTGTCTATTGGAATTTTGAATGTGATTGGATTTTAGAAGGCTTGTTGGGATTACAGTTGCTAGAGTCGAGAGATCCCCAGGAACTGATGTCTGACAGCAATTGACACTGGGAGATGTGAAATTCATGCCATAGTGGTAGCTAGCTTTGTCTTCACAGTCAGCTATGCCACTTCTTTACTGATCACAAAATCCACATCATAGTTGCTACAAGACCAAACCACTGATGGGTATTTGAAAGCAAAACACTTTCTGACACAAAAGCCTCTCCAATAGGCATGTGTAAGCTGGTAAGGAAGGCGGGCTCTGTCGTGGGCAAAGTACTGGAGAGTTTAACATCGGTAGCTGAGCGAAGGGCGCTGAGTAGGCTACAGTCAATTATGGATAACTCTGAACATCCTCTACATAGCACCATCCAGAGACAGAGAAGCAGTTTCAGCGACAGGTTACTATCGATGCAATGCTCCTCAGACAGGATGAAGAGGTCAATACTCCCCAATGCCATTAGGCTTTACAATTCTACCGCCAGGACTTAAGAACTTTTTAAAAGCTATTATTAATGCTTTTTGAGATAGTGATTTAGATGCATATCATATTCTTTACTGAGTTAAGTATTGTATGTAATTAGTTTTGCTACAACAAGTGTATGGGACATTGGAAAAAAGTTGAATTTCCCCATGGGGATGAATAAAGTATCTATCTATCTATCTATCTATCTAAATACTACAATTTCAAAATTCACCTCCAATTTGTGCACCACATTTGTGACATGGAATTGTTGCGTTCTTCATTTTCTTGCAGGTTTAGCATATCACCATGAGGAGTGCACTGGTTCAAGAATTATGTTCACAGATACCTGACAAGGGCAATTGAGGATGGGTAACCCTTAGAAATAACTAAATTCTACATCTGAATTTTAAAGGTATAGAAATGGGTGTAATCTTTTAGTCAGTAAAATGAATTCATAGTGCATTTTATTCATTCCTCTAGAAACACTAAAGCAATGTAATGAATATTTTTGAAGAGCATTCATTTAACTATTATGGCAAAATTATGTATAGTAAGTTTATGCCCACTGTGAATGAATGAATGAATGAATGAGCAGATTTTAGAGGTACTGGTAGATGATTATAGTGGTTAGCACAATGCTTTACAGTATGAGCGAACCATGTTCAATTTCCGCCACTGCCTGTAAGGAGCTTTTGATCTTGTGTGTTTTCTCCAGGTGCTGCAGTTTCCTCCCACAGTCCACAGACGTACCGGTTGGTAGATTAATTGGTCATTGTAAATTGTCCCATGATTAGGCTAGGATTAAATTGGAGGCTTATTGGGCAGTTCAAAAGGCCAGAAGCCATATTCTGAGCAGTATCTCAATAATAAATAAATAAATAGACAGATGGGGGATAGATAGATAAATAAATATATAACATTGAGAAAAATATCTGTTCCGATTTGCTTAGTTCAAAGATTCTCTTTATGTCCACTAGATGGGGCTTCTGAAAAGTCACATCTGTAGAAATGCCACATACCTTCAATGAACAAGGTGTGCTTATGTGCATGATGGTTTTAAACCCGTAAATGTTCCCAGGGTGTCAATCACCCTGCGACTGTGTCCTGACGAAGGGTCTCGGCCCGAAACATCGACAGCGCTTCTCCCTATCGATGCTGCCTAGCCTGCCGTGTTCTACCAGCATTTTGTGTGTGTTGTTGTGTCAATCACCGACAGTGTTAGTATTTCCAGTGCATGATAGATTACTTATTTCCAGCTTGGTTTTGAAGCTTCCCCTTGTTGAAGCAAGTTCATTTTTGTTATATAGTTTGACATTAAAAACACTATTTCAGACTCGCAGCTCGACTGATCTCCTGTTGAAACACGTTTGATTTGCCATTTATGGATAGTTGGATGCTTAGCTCTTGTTTGGACATGTTGAAAAGATTATCAAGCAACCTAAGGCAAATGAATGATAACAGAGCAAGGTGTTGTCTTAGCAGATTGTTAACCACATTGATTCATTGGCCACCAATGCTTATTTGACTTTGATAGGTTGCTCATTTCAACATGCATTTAGTGGCCACATTATGACGTACCTCTGTCCCTCGTAAAGTGGCCGCTGAGTGTATGTTCATGGTCTTCTGCTGCTAGAGCTCATCTACTACAAAGTTCAACGTGTATTTTTAGAGAAGCTCTTCTTTACACCACTGCTGTAAAGCATGGTTATTTGAGTTGCTAGTCACCTTCCTGTCAGCTTGAACCAGTCTGACCATTCTCCTCTGACCTTTCACCCACAGAACTGGATTTTTTTTTGTTATTTGCTCCATTCTCTGTAAACACTAAAGAGACCGTTGTGTGTGTAAATCTCAGGAGATCAGCTGTTTCTACGATACTCAACCCACCCTGTCTCGCACCAATAATCATTCCATGGTCAAAGGTACTTAGATCACATTTTTTCCCCAATCTGATGTTTGGTCTGAACAACAGCTGAACCTCTTGACCATGTCTGCATGCTTTTATGCATTGAGTTGCTGCCACAAGATTAGCTGATTAAATATTTGCATTAAAGAGCAAATATCTCTTTGGTATAGGTACATTGTACAGGTATACCCGATAAAGTGGCCACTGTGTGTAAAACATATGGGACATGTCAAGTTGTATCTTGTATGATTTAATTTTAATTATAAATAAAGTCCCACTAGATTTGCCCCAAACAACCTGGCTCCTGCACCTCGCACCAGTTCAATTCCTGGCCTGTAAGTTGTCCTGCGAGGCCAGTCCTTAAGTTTCATTCCTGAAAGATAAGTTGGGATGTCTATGGTACACTGATGTGCCACAGGACTGCTTCAGTGAGAGTTCTATGTAAGACAACAAACTAAATCTGTGTAACTTCAAAATCAGCATGTCTTAAAAGTGCCTTTGTGACAGGTGTGTATATTGTGACAACATCATAGCCAACCAGAGTGGAGATGTTTAAGTCATAGAGTCATTGGAAAGTACAGCACAGAAACAGGCCCTTTGGCCTACCTAGTCCATGCTAGCCCAGTTAAACTGCCTACTATCAACCTGCACTGGGATCATAGCCCTCCATACCCACGTACCTTTCCAAACTGCTCTTAAGCAATGAAATCGAGTGTGCATGCACCGCTAGAGCTGGCAGCTCAATCCACACTCTCACAGCCCTCTGAGTGAAGAAGATTCCTCTTAGATTCCCTTTAAACTTCTCATCTTTCACCTTTAACCCACGACCTCTGGTTGTAGACCCACCCAGCATCAATGGAAAAAGCCTACTTGCATTTATGCTATCCATACCCCCCATAATTTTTTATACCTCTATCAAATCTCCTCTCAATTTTCTACGTTCCAAGGTTAAAAATCCTAACCTATTCAATCTTTCCACATAACTCAGGTCCTCCAGATCTGGCAACATCCTTGTAAATTTTCTCTGTACTCTTTCAACCTTATTTATATCTTTCCTGTAGGTAGGTGACCAAAACTGCAGACAATACTCCAAATAAGGCCTCACCAATGCCTCATATAACTTCAATTTTGGGTGACTCTTTTGTCAATTAAGCTTGATAATCACCTAAGTGTCTTTTTCTTTTGTATGTATTTTCCCCCCCGAGTGATTTTCCATGTTTGCAGAAGTCTGAGATGTTTACTTTCAGTTACAATGACAGCTGATGGGTGTAGGACATGATGTCTCATCAGCTATCAGAGCCATTCTTGGGGTGGAGCTAATCACGTCTGGTCAGAGAGGCCCTTCCTGGGCCCTGATGCTCCTCAACAGATAACCATATCTGGGTCCATGTTGGAGATTGGAATGGCATTTAGTAAGGGCATGTTTTAGGATCGTATTTACCAACACTTCTCCTATACAACTTAATTTCCCCCTATATATGATGGGTTTTAAAATCTAGAATTGGTGTCTTTACAGTACGAATTGCACATTCAGAGGTTTCTCTTCGGGAGCTGTTTTTGGCATTTGAGCTACAGTGTTTAATGTATGCTCCTAGATCAGCGGTTCAGAAGCCTGCCTAAACTGACTGCAGTTCTGTGTTCAAATCCAATGCTAAACCCAAGAGATTCTACTGCTGCAGAAAATCCGGAGTATCACATATAAAATGCTGCAGGAACTCAGCAGATCAGGCAATATCTACGGAGAGGAATAAAGAGCTGAAATTTTGCCCTGATGCCATTGGGAAATTTAAATTCAGCTAATTAAATAAAAATCTGGAACAAAATCAATTACAGTAATTGCAACAACAAACATTTTGATCGTGATGAAAGCAAATCTGGTTAACTAATGCACTTTAGGACAAAAAGCCAACTCCATTGTGGGCACTAGCCTCCCCAGAACGGAAGACATCTACAAAAGGCAATGCCTCAAAAGGGCCGCATCCATCATTAAGGACCCCCACCATCTGGGACATAACCTCTTCTCATTGCTACCATCAACGAGGAGGTACAGGAGCCTAAAGGCACACGCTCAATGCTGTAGGAACAGCCTGTTCCCCATCATATACTTGAATGGACAGCGGGTTGGGGTGGCACGGTAGCAAAATGGTTAGCACAACGCTTTACGGTACTAGTGACCCGGGTTCAATTCCCACCGTTGCCTCTAAAAGGTCTGTACATTCTCCCCATGACCAGGTGGATTTCGTCTGGGTGCCCTGGTTTCCTCCCACAGTCCAAAGATGTACCAGTTGGTAGGTTAATTGGTCATTGTAAATTGTCCCGTGATTAGGCTAGGGTTAAATCAGGGGGTTTGCTGAATCAAGGGGCGTGTTCTGCGCTGTATACCAATAAGAAAAAAGAAAACATACACACTACTTCAATTTTCTTCTTGCTCTCTGTTTGCATTAATCTAATTTATTTAATTATATTTCTTATTGTAATTTACAGTTTTAATTATATATTATTGTACTGCAGCTGCAAAACAACAAATTCCATGACATACATATTGCAGTGATATTAAACCTGATTCTGATTCTGTTTTACCCAAACTATGACCCCATATGCGACTCCAATCTTACATCAATGAGGCTGATTGAAATTGCCCGGCAAGTCTCTCAGTTTAAAGCATTGTGGGAGGTGTCCTAGGGATGCCAGTTGTGGATAGAAAATAGACCTTAGCTCAAAGCCCATGCCTTGTGAATGAACAACAGGTAAGAATTACAAAAGTATGCCATTTATTGTGCTAGGGAGGGAGAAAACGCAAGGGAGGAAATTTTGAACATAAAACTTCTCTGGGGTAGAGAGTTAAAGTTAATTTATGCTGCAGCTCATCAATATATTAGCAGATTGAATTCCAGTTCACAGATGCAATTCTAGGGAAATCGGAATTGAAACAAATTGACATCTCAACAGAATTATCCATCCTGAGAATTATTAGTTTTCCCATTATTGCAGCCAAAGTACTCTAAGTCCCATGTACTGCAGAACATTAGTCAGACTTTTTGATTTTTAAATCGAGTACAGTCTCGCAGTTTCAATCTAGAAACAGATTTGAATTACAAAGCAAGAGATTTGCATCAGGTGGATATAAATCACATTTTATCAATACTTGCCTTGGGCCACACTAGAAATGAGAACTGGGCAATATTTAATAGCTATTGCTCAATTGCATTCGTGCCAAAAGTCAAATGACTCTTTGAGAATGATTTGCTTGTTCATTTCCATCCTATGACTACACAGTGGCCACTTTATTAGGTACACCGGTATACCTCCCCTTTAATGCAAATTTTCTTTATTAAGCTACAGTGCAGAGAAGGCCCTTCCAGCTCTATGAACCATGCTGTCCAGCAATCCCCAAATTTAATGCTAGCCTAATCATGGGACAATTTACAATGATCAATTAATCTACCAAATGGTGCATCTTTGGACAGTGGCAGGAAACTGAAGCAGCCGGAGGAAACCCACATGGTCACGGGGAGAACGTACAAACTCCTTACAGACAGTGGCGGGAACTGAACCCGTGTCGCTGGTGCTGTAAAGTGTTGTGCTAACCACCACACTACCATGCCGCCGTATGTAATCAGCCAATCATGTGGCAGCCACTTAATGCATAAAAAGAGGCAGACATCTGCAGTTGTTGCTCAGACCAAACATCGGTATCAGGAAAAAATGTGATCTAAGTGACTTTGACAGTGAAATGGTTGTTGGTGGCAGGCAGAGTGGTTTGAGTATCTCAGAAACTGCCAGTCTCCTGAGATTTTCATGCATGACTGTCTCTAGGGTTTAAAGACCATGGGCTGAAAGAACAAAAAACATACAGTGAGCGGCAGTTCAGTGGTGAAAATGCCTTGTTAGTGAGAAAGGTCAGAGGTGAATGGCTTGACTGGTTCAAGCTGACAGGAAGACAACAGCAACACAAATAACCATGCTTTCCAACAGTGGTGTACAGAAAAATCAAAAAGCACAGGATAAGATGTTAATATCCCTCATGCCAATGGTTCTTGAGAACTTGCTTGAGACGGCCTTGATGTTGGGAGTGGCATAGGGTTTGGCACGCAGGGGTTTTCAAGTGGGCACCCTTCTTCCTCGATGCTTCAACAATTAGCCCACTGCATCTCCGGAGGGCTTGGTGATGACTTCTGGCATCCCAGAGTCACCCTCCCCCCCCATTATGTCTTCCCACTCTCTCGATGCTATCTTGGAGCCCAGGAGACGTCTTCTCACTTGATCCAAAGCCAGTGACTGCTTCTTTCTGCCACCTCCGATGTAGCCATGGTGGTTTGCTGTAGGGTCTGACCATGGATCCCCAGCTCCTTCAGCAATCTGATGGTGGATGTGGCTATAAATCCCTGACAACCCACTTCCACGGGACAAACTTTGATTTTCCTGCCCTGTTGCTGAGCTTCAGCTGCTAGATCTGCGTAGCAAAGCCTCTTGTGCTCATAAGCTTCAGCCGCTGAATTCTCCCACAGGACTGTGAGTTCTACGATGTAGACAATCTGTAGTAAATTGGACCACAGAACCAAGCCTGGCCTAAGGTTGGTGGTAGCAATTTCCGGTGGAAAGGTGAGTTGTTTATTGACATCCACCAGCATTTTCCAGTCACGGGCCATGTTCATCTGTCCTGTTTCTGGCTTAGAAGGGAAATAAATTGGTCTTGTCCCTCCCTCCCGGACAAGTGTTGCTAGTCTGAGAGTGTTAGTCGTTCTGGGGGGTGTGGGGGAGGAGTTGGTTTCTATCCTCTTGGTCTTGATTGCTGCTGCCAGAACCTTCAAGACTGGTTGTGACGCCGCATGTATCTGCCTTGTGTGAGGATTGTTTTGCAGCCTGCCAGGATATACTTGAGGGTTGCCAGAATCAGGCACAGGGCACAAGCTGGGTCTTCATCAAACCACAGGCGGAGGTTTTTTTTTTGTGAGAGGAGCATCTCTGAACACACATCACATTGAACCTTGAAGTGAATGGACTACAGCAGCAGAAAAACGTGAACATACATTTAATGGCCTCTTTAACCGGTATGCAAGGCATAGTGACCACTGATTGTAGGTGTCTGCACATTAACAAGTTCCCAATAGCCTCTCAAATTTAAATTACTATAGGGGATAATTTCTTCACATTCATTGAAATCATGATCATCTTCAAAAAAAATTTCATGGCTCCAATAAGAAATTAACATTTACAGTAAAAATGTGAGGGATAGGAATTATCCTGAATTATATGCAGTATGATAGTGGCTGTGCATTACAGTCTATGTCCAAGATTTTGTTGGATCCCAGTAGTTTTTGCAATCCAAAGGTTCTTCAGAAGTCAAAAGTGAGGCATAAATAATGTTGATAATGGCAGGTTTATTACAAGAACAAAGAATGAACAAAGAGAAAGGAAAAAGAAGTCCTGGTCGGCTAGTATTTGGACTAGAGATAATAAAATTTTAGTGACAACAATTAATCTATAAAATAGCCTGATTCAAGTGATGTGACATCTGCTAGAGAAAACTAAGAAGCTTCTATAAAGATACAGCGGCAACTGCAGCTATGACAAGTGGCCTTGGTGAGGATTGTAAGGACACAAGTGCTGGAGTATCCAGGACTGGAATCGAGACCATCATGATGACAGCGTTCTTGACTAGATGCTAGACATGAACCTGACGAGACTAGACAAGAATCCAAACCTGACAGAAATCCTAAATGCAATCACAGTCCGAACAAAAGTTAAGTTGACGATCGAGCACCAAACCTGAGTTCAGATGTTCTTTAAATACCCAAACCTTGGCGCAAAAAACGCGGCTGCCAATTAGCAGAGTGGGCCAGAATCTTTAAAGGGACCATGCCAGCTTACCACACACTGTAGAATTGGAGCATCTATACCCAAGAGGCTGGTGAGGTCAGGTGCATACTCTAACAGTAACATAATTATTTTAAAAAATCATGAAACAATTACATGTATATAGATGATCACATAAAATATAAACAAGCAGAGGATAGTTAAATTGCAAGGAAAATATGAGAAAAATAATAATTTTACAAACTCAATCCAACTATTTCTTGACACTGATATTACCTATCAATGGCCTTGGTTATCTCATGTGTAGGTTGGCATCTCCTATTGTGCAACACCCCCGCACTGGAGAGTGCCACACATTTTAATTCCACGTCCCAATCCCATTCTGATATGTCTATCCATGGCCTCCTCTGCTGTCAAGATGAAGCCACACTCAGGTTGGAGGAACAACACCTTATGTACCGGCTGGGTAGCCTCCAACCTGATGGCATGAACATTGACTTCTCTAACTTCCGTTAATGCCCCTCCTCTCCTTCTTACCCCATCCCTGATATATTTTGTTTTTTTTGTTTTTTTTCCCCTCCCTTTTATTTCTTTCTCTCTCTGCCCATCACTCTGCCTGTTCTCCATCTCCCTCTGGTGCTCCCTCCCCCTTCCTTTCTCCCGAGGCCTCCAATCCCATGATTCTTTCCCTTCTCCAGCTCTGTATCCTTTTTGCCAATCACCTTTCTGGCTCTCAGCTTCACCCCACCCCCTCCTGTCTTCTCCTATCATTTCGCATTTTCCCCTCCCCCTCTTACTTTCAAATCTCTTACTATCTTTCCTTTCAGTTAGCCCTGACGAAGGATCTCGGCCCGAAACGTCGACAGCGCTTCTCCTTTTAAATGCTGCCTGGCCTGCTGCGTTCCGCCAACATTTTGTGTGTGTTACTGGAGAGTCAATGTGACTTTTGAAATTCACAATTTACTCAAAGACTAATGCTATCAATTGAACGTAAATCTTCCCTGGGCTCATAGAATTGTACATTTACAAATCTGCTGAATAAAAACCTATTTACATTTATCTAACTATGAGAGTCATGGGGAGATACAGCATGAATAGAGGCCCTTAAACCCAATGTGTCTGTGCCAAACCATTTATACAATATTGCTTGAACTTAATCTGGTTGTCTGTCATTGTTACTTGCTGTGTTTTGCAGATATTGGATATTAAAACTGCATAACACCACAATCTGTTCTCTTCAAGGTGATAGTGCTGAAGAAATTACTATTGCTTTTCTTCTTTAAAAGACATTTTTAAGAGATCCATTTTGTTGATGAAATATAAATCTGGGAAGGCAACTGATTTTTGAACTGTAATGTACAGTACTAGTCAGTGACTGAAATGAAAATCTGGGACTATTGGAATTCAACAGGTTTTCCACTTTTTAATATTTTGACTGAAGCAGATGTCTTTTAAATTTGAATGTCTGCAGGACCAGTGTTTTTTGTTGCTTTCTTTATCAAATATCTTGAAAGATGGCACCTATATATCAAAATGCATTAAAATGTAAACTTTGTCAGGATATTATGTGTAAAAATTGATTCAAAAATTATTTCAATTTAATTTACTCAGTGCTTCAAAAGATGTCATTCTGCTCATTCACATTAACAGAATTTATTAGTTGAGTGACAGATGTTTCTGGAAAATGTGCATCTTCTGTTTCCGTACATTGTCACAGATTTTAAAATGTATCAGGCTGTTTGCACGTTTTAAAAATATATCTTTATTCATTCTTCAGGAAGCTGGCATGGCTGACAAAGCAAGCATTTATCTATCGCCCAGCAGTAACTGCTCTTGAGAATATGGCCGTGAACGATCTCGAACCACTTGAGGCTGTCCCGGTGAATGTAAGTCTAGAGTGCTGCAGAATAGGGGGCTAGATTTAGATTCGGCAACAACGAAGGATCAGTGATATACATCTTCATCAGGACAGCGTGCACCCTGAAGGGGAACATGCAAGGTTCTTTATATGACTAACAGCCACCTTTTAGCATTTTAGTCAGGTTGTGAATCCACAACAGCATTATTAATGATGACCTAATGTTATGCATTCCTGCAGGAGAGATGAAGAAATGTAGACAGCTTAGAATAGTGATTAATAAAATACATTGCATTGTTTGGTGTTGTTTACAATTAATCAGGTGTAACCTTATAGTCCCAGAGACCCAGCTTTAATCCTGACTGCTTTTGCATTCTTCCTGTGCCCACATAAGTTTCCTTAGGGTACATCCCAAAGATGTGTGAGTTGGCAGGTTAATTGGTTACTGTAAATTGTCTCTGGTTGTTAAAAATGAGGGAAGAATGAAATAAGATTAGACTGTCAGAAAGAATTTGCTCTTATTCATCACATTTCATGAATTTCAAATAGCTTCAATGTTGATGTATTTACACTTGCAGTGAGGAATATATGGACACCCGGATAATATTGACATCCTATTAAGAACTTGCGTCAATATCTCATCTGGAAAACAGTGCAGCAGTTCCTTAGTCCTTACCATAGTTCAATGGTAAGTTATAGTAATTTATCATATATTTTAAATTGTCTAGGCTGTATTTTTTTATATTAGCTCTGTAAGTTGAGGTAGTCTAAGTCTTTGGTGATGGCATGATAACATAATGGTTAGAGTATTGCTTTACAGTGCTAGTGTTCAATGACAGGGGTTCAATTCTCACCATTTTCTATTAAGAGTTCGTATGTTTTCCCCATAACTGCGTCAGTTTCCTCTGGGTGCTCTGATTTCCTCCCATCTTCCGATGATGTACTGATTATTAGGTTAATTGGTCACATGGGTGTAATTGGGCGGGGTGTGCTTGTTAGGCCAAAAGGGCCCCTTATTGTGCAGTATCTCTAAATAAAAATAAAATCAAATAAATCCCCCAGATATAAAGTGTCAAAATAGTGACAGAATAGTGAAAGTATGAAAAGGTTGAGATTGTGGTTTTAATTTTATTTGATATTATTTTGGATCATAGACTGAACATCAAAAAAAAACTGGGCAAATGAAAATATCCTTGATCTTACATAGAATATACCCAATTATTCATCTACAGTACATAAAATGCAAAAGTCACAAGTCATTTGTTCACTTATGCAACATTTGTTGCCTGTTGAAGAACCCTAGATTGGTTCTCAGTTTCAATTATGCCAGAGTCGAGAAAACAGAAGCATAACTTTGGCACAACTTCCCATTTAACACAGATACAAGTTTCACTGGACCAATAGAAGTGGGATGGGGATGTGTTTTATGTGACCTCCTGGGTGGAGTGAAGTGTCTCACTTATGGGCAGGTAACTGAACATTCTGTGGATGAAAATAAAACAAAATCTAAAGATGCTAGTCATCTGAAATAAAAGCAGGAAATGTTAGAAAATTCGACAGACCAGAACAGAGTTAACATCTCTGACAAAAGTTCTCTAATTCTTGTTCCACAGTTGTTGTCTGACCTCTGAAGTATTCCCAACATTTCAAGACTATAGGCCAAAGAAGAATTAAATCATTTTCCCATTGAATCTGCTCCACCATTCGATTATAAGACCATAAGATACAGGCACAGAATTAGGCCCCATTAAGTCTGCTCCGCCATTTCATCATGGCTGATCCAATTTTCCTCTCAGCCCCAATCTCCTGCCTTCTCTCCATAAACATTCATGCCCCAATTCCCTTTATGCCCTGTCCAATCAAAAATCTATCAACCTCTGCTTCTAATATACCCAATGACCTGGCCTCCACAGTCCTCTGTGGCAATAAATTCCACAGATTTACCACCATCTGGCTAAAGCAATTCCTCCTCATCTCTGTTCTAAAGAGACATCCCTTAATTCTGAGGCTGTGTCCTCTGGTCTTAGACTCTCCCACCATAGGAAACATCCTCTCCACATCCACTCTATCAAGGCCTTTCACCATTCGATAGGTTTCAATGAGGTCACCCATCATTCTCTAAATTCCAGTGCGCACCGGCCCAGAGTCGTCAAAAGCTCTTCGTATGACAAGCCATTCAACCCTGGCATCATTTTCGTGGACCTCCTTTGAACCCTCTCCAGTTTCAGCCCATCTTTTCCAAGATAAGGGGCACAAAACTGCTCACAATACTCCAAGTGAGGCCTCGTCAGTGTTTTATGAAGTCTCAATATTACGTCCCTGCTTCTATATTCTAGCATTTGCCTTCCTTATCACAGACTCAACTTGAAAATTAATCTATAGGGACTCCTGCACAAGGACTCCTCAGATTTGCACCTCAAATTTTTGAATTTTTTCTCCATTTAGAAAATATTCTACACTTTGATTTCCTCTACTAAAGTGCATGACCATACATTTCCTGACACTGTATTCCGTTTGGCTCTTCATTGCCCATTCTCCTAATCTGTTGATGTCCTTCTTCCTATCTACGACCTCAAAACTACCTGCCCCTCCACCTATCTTCATATCATCTGCAAACTTTGCAGCAAAGTAATCAATTCCATCATCCAAATCACTGACATAGAATGTAAAAAGAATCAGTCACAACACAGATCCCTGTGGAACACCACTAGGCACCAGAAGCCAACCAGAAAAGGCTCCCTTTGTTCCAGAAAGAGTCCTGGTGAAGGGTCTCAGCCCGAAACGTCAACTCTACTCTTTTCCATAGATGCTGCCTGACCTGCTGAGTTCCTCCAGCATTTTGTGTGTGTGTTGCTTTGCCTTCTTTATGGGCTTTGACTTCTCTTGTTAGCCACGGTGGTGTCAGTTTTCCTTTAGAATACTCCTTCATCATTGGGATATATATATTCTGTGCCTTCTGAACTGCTTCCAGAAATTCCAGCCATTACTGTTCTGCCGTTATTCTTGCCAGTGTTCTTTTCCAATCAATTTTGGCCAGTTCCTCTCTCATGACTCTGTAATCCCCTTTACTTCACTGTAATACTGATACATCTGACTTTAGCTTCTCCTTCTTAAATTTCAGGGCGAATTCTATCGTATTATGATCACTGGCCCCTAAGGGTTCTTTTACCTTAAAGTCCCAAATCAGTTTCGGTTCATTGCATAACACCCAATCTGGAATATCTGATTCCCTAGTGGGCTCAACCATGAGCTGCTCTAAAAAGCCATCTCGTAGGCACTCTAGAAACTCCCCCTCCTGAAATCCAGTACAACCCGATTTTCCAAATCTACCTGGAGATTAAATCCCCCATGACTGTTGTAATATTGCCTTTTGGGCACACATTTTCTATCTGCCATTGTAATTTGCACGAACATAGAATAGTACAGCACATTACAGACCCTTCGGCCCACAATGTTGTGCTGACCCTCAAATCCTGCCTCCCATGTAACCCCCCACCTTAAATTCCTCCATATACCTTTACTATTTTTTGTTATCTTTGACATCTTTACTACTGTTTGGGAGTCTGTACACAATTCCCATCAGGTTGTTTTTAGCCTTGCAGTTCCTTAGCTCTATTCAACACCTTCTGACCCTATGTGACTTCTTTCTAATGATTTGATTTCATTTTTTAACCAACAGTGCTATGCCGCCCCCTTTGCCTTCCTACCTATCCTTTTGATACAATGTATATCCTTGGACATTAATCTCCCAGCTATAATCTTCTTTCAGCCATGATTCAGTGATGCCTACAACATCATAGCTGCCAATCTGCAACTGTGCTACAAGTTCACCTACCTTATTCCTTATACTGCGCGCACTCAAATGTAACACCTTCAGTCCTGTATTCACACTTTTTGATTTTGTCTGCCTTTTACATTGCAACTCATCCTGTTTGCAGTTTTGCCCTATCAACAGTCTCTCTTCACTATGCATTGCCTCTGTTTGTAAAACAACTACCTCATCTTAAGCATTATCATCTGCCTTTCCTTCTTGCATTGAAATTTTCGCAGGTCATGACACTGGTCGCACCATACTCAACCTTTCGTGGCTGATTTCTTTCTTTCTCAATCCCATACTTCTGCTTTCTCCTTGTAACCTTTGACAACCTTACTAATCAAGGAACTATCAACCTCTTCCTTAAATATGCCCAGTGATTGGTCTTCACATCCATCTGTGGTAACGAATTCCACAAATTCACCACCTTCTGGCTAATTAAATTCATCCTAATCTGTTCTAAAGGAATGTGTTTTTATTCTGAGGCTGTGCCCTCTTATTCTATTGGGAACATCCTCTCCATGTCCACTCCCTCCAGACCTCTCTATATTTGGTAGTTTGTCAATGACATCTCCCACCGTTCTACCATGCTCTGATGACTACAGGCCAAGAACAATCAAATGTTCCTCATATGTTCACCTTTTTATTCCTGGGATCATTCTCGTGAACCTCCTCTGGACCCTCTCCAATACAAGCACATCCTTGCTTAGATATAAGGCTCAAAGCTGCCCACAAAGCACTAACAGAGTGCCTTATAAAGCCTCAGCATTACATGCTCGCATTTATATTCTGGTCCTCTCAAATTGAAAGCTAACATTGCATTTGCTTTCCTTACCACTGCCCAGCTACCATGTAACCTTTAGGGAATCCTACACAAAAACCATTTGTACTTCCGATTTGTAGATTGTCTCCCTGTTTAGAAAAGTCTATGCCTTTATTCCTTCTATTAAAATGCATGACCGTACACTTCCCTACACCATACTCCTTCTAACACTCCCTTGCCCATTCCTCTAACCTGCCCAAGTCCTTCTTCAAACTCCCTGTTTCTTCAACACTATCTGCTCCTCCACCTAACATTGTATCATCTGCAAACTTGGCTGTAAAGCCATCAGCTCTGTAATCCAGATCATTAACATAAAACATTAAAAGTGGCAGGATCACCACCAAACCCTGGGGAGCACTTCATGTCATCGGCAGTCAAACAGGAAAAGCTCCCTTTATTTCCACTCTTTCTCTTTTTGCCAATCAGCCAATCTTCCATCCAGGTTCAGACCTTTTCCATATTAACATGAGCTCATTTCTAATGTAGCAGCCTCATCTACAGTACTTTGTCATTGGCCTTCAGAAAATCCAAGTAAGTAACATCCACTGATCCCCTTTGTCTACCTTGCTTGTTAAGTCCTCAAACTTCCAACAGATTTAGAAACCATAGAAACCATACAGCACAACACAGGCCCTTCGGCTAACAAAGTTGAGTCCCTACCTTAGAAATTACTAGGCTTACCTATAGCCCTCTATTTTTCTAAGCTCTTAAAAGACCCTATCGTCAGGCAAGGTATCCCCTTAATGAAACTATACTGATTTTGGCCTATTTTATCATGTACTTCCAAGTACCCTGAAACCTCAGCCTTAATGATGGACTCCCATCACTGGTCAAGATAATTGGCCTATAACTTCCTGTCCTATGTCTCCCTCTCTTCTTATTTTTCTTAATCAGCATTTGCTATCTTCCAATCCTCTGGAACAATTATCCACCTTTAGACTTCTCAGCTACTGAAGCACCTTCTCCTTAGTAATATATCTACATCCACTTCTACCCCCAACTCGAATTTCTGGCACATTGTTGCTGTCTTCCACTGCTTAGACTGATGTAAAATACTTATTCAGTTTGTCCACCATTTCTTTCTTTTCCATTACTATTTCTTCAGCACCATTTTTCAGCAGTCCAGTGTCCATTCTTGCTTCTCTTTTACTCTTTATATTTCTGGAAAAAAAGCTTTTGGTAGCTTTTTTATATGATTAGCTAACTTACTTTCATAATTAATCTTTTCTCTCCTAATGCTTTTTAGTTGCCTTCTATTGTTTTTTAAAAGCTTCTCAATCCTCTACCTTCCTATGAATTTTTGTTATATTATATGCCCTCTCTTTTGCCTTTTGGTGCCTTTGACTTCCCTTGTTGGCCATGGTTGCCTCATCCTCCTGTAAGAATACTTCTTTATCTTTGTGATGTATCTTTCCTGCGCCCTTTGAATTGCTCCCAGAAACCCCAGTGTTGCTGTTCAATTGTCATTCCTGCTAGTGTCCTCTTCTAACCAACTTTGGTCAGCTCCTCTATCATACCTCTGTAATTCCTTTTACTCCACTGTTTTAGCTTCTCCTTCTCAAACTGCAGGGTGAATATTATTATATTGTGGTCACTGCCTCCTAAGGGTTCCTTAATTATTTATTTTCAACTCAGTGTTCTTAATGGGTTTTGTATTGACAGCCCTTTGAGTGTATGTTCGAAAGATATGTGGAGGGAGATCAGGAAGACCAAACTTTTTACTCTCCCCTTTTGACTCCCACACCCAGAGAATGAGATGAAATGCCCTTATCATAACAGTTGTATAATGAGGGGCAAATATTAAGTTCCAATGCAGAAACATTGAAACACTCAGTATTTCTGCTTAGTGATACAACAGTATTATTCCCCCAACCCTCCTCCGGTCTTCCCATTTTGTCTGCTTTCCTTTCCCATACACATCCCAGTTCCCTTTCACCAAAGTTCCCTCCTGGTTCCATCCACCCACCTCACACCTCCATCTGGTTCCAATTGCTGTTCACCTCTCCATGAAAGATTCCTGCTTCCACCTCCTTTATGTATCAGAAGCATTTATGTTTATGTTTCATGGCTATCTGGAGAAGATAAATATCAGAGTTGTATTGTACATGCATACTTTGACAATAAAATGAACCTTTGAGAATCTATTACTGGTCACACTTTGTGTTCCTGCTTATCTCTCTCCAGCAGCTGTCTCCTATTTTCACAGACTCCTCCCCCTTGTCCTTCTGTCTCTCCATAAAAACTATTTTTGTTCTCTCTTTTTCTTTGTCTCCCTCCATCTATCATTTACCTGTCACTGTCTTTCAGCACCATCCTCACTCAGCTCCTCTAATTGGCACAACATGCCTATCATCTTTCACCCTTCCTCAGTACATAAGATTATAAAAGATAGGAGCAGAATTAAGCCATTTGGCCCATCAAGCCTGCTCCACCATTTCCTCATGGATGATCCATTTTCCCTCCTAATCCCCTTCGCCTGCCTTTTCCCCATTACTTTTCACTCCCTGTCTGATCAAGAGCCTATCAACCTCTGTCTTAAATATATGCAGTGAGTGGACCTCCACAGTCATCTGTGGCAATAAATTCCACAGATTTATCACCCTCTGACTAAAGAAATTCCTCCTCATCTCTGTTCTGCAGAGACATCCCTCTATTCTGAACCTGTGCCCTTTTGTCATTCTAGACTACCCCCCATCCCCATAGGAAACATTCTGTCCACATCCAATCTATCTAGGCCTTTCAACATTCAATAGGGTTCAATGAGATTCACCCCCCCACTCCATTCTTCTAAATTCTAGCAAGTACAGGCCCAGAGCCATCGAATGCTCCTCATATGATAAGCCCTTCATTCTTCCAAGAATTATTCTTGTGTTCCTCCTCTGAACCCTCTCCAATGTCAGTACATCTATTCTTTGATGCGGGATTTCCTGATGGCCACTCATTTTGATACTATTTCCTATTCCTGTTCTGACATGTCAGTCCATGGACTCCTCTATGGTCATGGTGAGGCCACTCTCAGGTTGGAGGAGCAACACTTCATATTCCATCTGGGTAGCCTCCAACCTGTAGGCATGAATATTGATTTCTCCAACTTCTAGTCATCTTTTGCCATTCTGGCTCCCCTCTTACCCCTTGTCTTCTTCTCACCTGTCCATCACCTCCCTCTGGTGTCCCTCTTCCTTCCCTTTCTCCCACAGTACACTCTTATTCTGGCTTCTTCCCCCTTCCTTCCAGTCCTGATGCAGAGTCCTGACCCAAAACAAGTATCCCAAAACTGTTTATTTCTCTTCATAAATGCTGCCCGACCCGCTGTGTTCCTCCAGCATTTTGGTCTGTTGCTCATATCCACCTTTCTGGGTGTCAGCACCAATAAAATGTTGATAAACTGAAAATAGCTTAAAAATACCTTACTTCCTGTTGCATCATCACATGAGCTGTGATATCAGACAGTAAATTATAACTCCCTCATGCTTATCACAAGCTGCGTCAATAGAAGCACACAGAATGTGCACAAACACATGACAATTTTCTTTAAAATAACATCATACAATACCTAGAATAAATGGAAGATCAATTTGATTTCCCCAAACCCTTCCCTTTTTCCATTCCCCACTTTGACACCCTTCATCCCTTCTCTTATCCTCACCTGCCTATCACCTCCCCCTGGTGCCCTCCTCCTTTCCTTTCTCCCATGGTTCACTCTCTTCTCCTATCAGATTCCTTCTTCTTCAGACCGTTACTTTTCCCACCTATCACCTCCCAGCTTCTTCATCCTCCCACCCCTTTGCCCTCCTGGCTAGTTCAGTCTGTGTTCTGAATATACAATTGCTTTTTATTACCTTTCCTCTTGGGAAATTTACAAGTGGAAAGCAGGAAGGGTCTCAGCATGAAATAGCAACTGTTGATTTCTTTCCAGGCTGTCTGACCTGCTGAGTTCCTTCAGCATTTGGCATGTGTTACTTTGGATTTCCAGCATCTGCAGAATCTCATGTTTTTTTTCTATTTGCTTTTATTGATCATTTGCTATTTACCCCCAGTCAAAACTGATTCTCTTTCAATTTAGATTGTAATCTAAGACTGTTAATTCATTTACAGTATTGCAATTTATTGCCTGGTATATATCTACAGGTACAGAGTGGAGGAATCAACCTGCGCTCTGAGCATACAATAGCTTTTCATTCACCCTCCTATTGGAAAACATACTGGTAGAAAGTGTGAATGAGAAAAGAATCAGGCACGGCTGTGACAAAACTGCCCAGGCTCATCAATGGCCATGAATCAAGGGACCTTTTGGGCTTCCTGAATCTTTGGAACTGTGTTCCAGTTGGTGATCTATCCACAACCAGGATTCAACTGACCACAGGAATGGGATGAAGTCTGACAACACTTTCAAGCCAACGTGGTTTAATATCACAACATCTCTGAGGAAATATCCTGGACCCAACATAGCGATGCAGTTACAACGAAGGCTCGACGCAGCTATATCTCATTAGGAATTTGAGGAGATAAAGACACTTGCAAATTTATACAGATGCACCGTGGAGAGCATTCTAACTGGCTGCATCACCTTCTGGTACGTGTGTGGGCGTCACTGCAGAGGATCAAAATAAGCTGTAACAAGTTGTCATCTCCATCATGGACACTAGCCTCCATACTATCCAGGACATCTTCAAGGAGCCTCAAAAAGGTGGCATCCAGCAGTAAGGATCTCAACACCCAGGACATGCCCCCTTCTCATTGTTACCATCAGGAAAGAGGCACAGGAACCTGAAGGCACACACTCAGTGATTCAGGAACAGCTTCTTCCCCTCTGTCATCAGATTTCTGAATGGATATTGAACCCATGGACACTACCTCACTATTTTTTCCCCCTTTTTGCGATTTATTTTCCTTTTTAATATACATATATAATAAATACTTGCTATAATTTACAGTTTTTTATTATTATATATTGCAACAAACTGCTGCCACTTATCAACAAATTTCACAATGTATGCCAATGATATTAAATCTGGTTCTGAGATATGCAGATAAAGAACAGAAGAACACAAGAAGCATTAAGAAGACTAGGCCAATTGGCTCCTCAAATCTGCCCCAATATTCAATAAGATCACGGCCAATGCTTTACCTCAGCACTATTTATCTGCATTAGCCCCGTATCCTTTTAAACCTTTAATGTCTCAGAACCGATTAGGGAATTTAAAAACTCCCAGCAACATTGAAACATTTACATACGTTATATTTAGTCAAGTGCCTTCAGAAAAGAAAGAGAAAACGATCAAAAGGAGACTTTAAGGTATATTAGAGCAACACACACAAAATGCTGGAGGAGTTCAACAGGTCTATAAACAGTCAACATTTTGGGCTGAGGCACTTCATCAGGACTGGACAGGAAGGAGGGGATGAAGCCAGAAAAAGAGGGTGGTGGGGGGGGGGGGGGTGGGGAAGGAGAATGTATGTATATTGTTAGCTTTTATTGTTCACTCTAATTGAGGTTTCAGAACAAAGAATAGTTATATCATCACGTGCAATATTTCTTAGGATTTTCGTCACTTCTTTTTAGCAAGCTATTCATCATACTTCCCAATATCAATGCATTTGATCCAGTATCAGTTTCTGTCTGATTACACTGAAGTGGCTCGGGATCTTTTCTTATGATAAAGGTGCTATATAACTGTAACCGTATTGAGTTATTTTCATTGCTGCATGCTGAAAGCAAACTATTCTGTAACATTAGCTTGCTGGGGTAAAGTTACATTGTGAAATTGACCATAAACATGTAACAAAATCGATACAGTACAGATCCTTTTCAAATACATATTCCAGAAATACTGTATGATCACCTTTCAATGTGCGACTGATACTTTCTGCAACTTGATCCTTTCCACCCATAACCTTCCAAAGTAAAGTGTGTACAATGTTCAAAGTGAGCCCATTATTATTTCACAATTCCTGTGCTTAATATTGTTCTTGTGTAACCATGAAACAAACAAGAAACCCTTTAGTTAACACAGCATTAGCATGAATACATATTTTTGGTTATTGAGTCCATAGATGTAGTTCAGTGAGACCTGAATGAGTAATTCATTAATCTAAGGATTTAAAAGCAAAACGCTGTATATGGAGTAAATCTGAAAAAAAAAAGCAGAAGAAATGTTCATAATTTGTAATTGTTGAAATTCATGTTGAATCCAGAAGATCATAACAAGTGTGATGGATAGTCACTGTCCGGGGCCCGGGGGCCCAAGGTCAAGCTCAGCTTTCTAACGCGGTAGTTGACTCTTCCAGGGGTCAAAGATTTGTTTTTTTGTAGGTTAAACTCTCAGCCAATATTCCTTGCTGAGCTTCATGGCATATACAAGAACCAGTTTTCAGTTCTTAAAGTAAATGCCAAGCAATAAGCAGTCCAAAGTTAGAAGGACAGCTTTGCAAGCAAACGACATTGTCTATTGAACCCAGGCTGCTGACTCACAGCACACGTCTGGCTGCTCAAGAGATGCAATTTAAGACAATGGGTTTATGTTAATTGGGCCTACATCTAACCAGACAACACTGGCTAAGTTACTTGGTTCAAGGAAGCTTGATGACCAGACTAATACTGCCACTAACCACATCAAATAGCTGACCTATCAATAGTTGGGAGATTTGTGTACTAGGAGAGTCAGCCCTCACAGCATTAATGTTAGATGTCTGGGATCTCTATCCCCAGAAATCTTTGGACCACCTGTCTGCAGTTCTCAGCAAAGGTATCTGAAAAAAAGAATCATGTGTGTGAAGTCATCAAGTAACAAAAAAAAGTAAGAGATTAGTTAGGAATGGTCAGGTAATGACAAGAAGAATGACAGAAAGAAAAATTGGGTGACTAAAATCTATTCCTCTGCCCCTGATTTCTGTGATGGATGGCTCATTTGTCTGCAACTTGCTGGTATGTCATTTTAGCTTCTAGGAATTGTACCCGTGTGCTGGAAATCCTTTGTGTTTTAGAAATCATTTGTAATTTGGAAATCTTTTATAAGATAGAAATCCTTTGTAAGTTTTAAATGTGTTTTAAGAGTTTCATCTAAATTTAAATGTGTATCATTAAAAATAAATGAACTATGTTTAAACTATTATGATAGTTTAGAAATATCTCCTCCTTGCTAGGAGAGGGTCCCACCTGATTGGTGACAGAATATGTACCAGAATTTATTATACAAACTGCCTGGTTTTATCTGTCAGAGGTCTGTTATGAGCCTAAGCCCTCCTCCTCCTTTCCCACCCTCACTGAGGACACCTTCAAAAGGTAGTACCCCTACAAGGTGCCATTAATCGTTAAGGACCCTCACCACATGGAACATTCCCTCTTCTTATTACTACCATTAGGGAGGTGGTAGAGGAAACTGAAAACCCACAGTCAAAATTTTAGGAACAGCTTCTTCTCTTCTGCCATCAGATTTCTGAAGTGTTCATAAATCCATGAACACGACCTCACTAGTCCTCTTTGAAACTATACACTTTTTATTGTAACTTAGAGTAAATTTTTATGTCTTGCAATGCTGGGGTGGTGCGATGGAGATACATCTCTACCAAAGCAGGCGTAAAGTGTTCCTTCCCTCTGCTAGCTTGCAGGTCACCCTTGGGCAAGGTGTAGCACCTGCTTAACTCCCCCGATAAGGGTGATGGGAGCAGGTGGTGGATGGTTGTTTGAGCAGCTGGTACATAGCACTAGTCCTGGTTATGTGACCACTGATACCAGGCAGTGTCTGAAGAGTATTGGTAGTGGCGGGGGTCACCCATCTTGAAAACAGAGGAGAAGTTAATGGCGAAGCATTTCTGTAGAAAAATTTGGCAAGAAAAATCATGGTCAGGGAAAGACTGTGCCGGCCCTCGTCATATGACATGGCACAAGACAAATGAATGAACTGTATTGTTGCAACAAAAAACAACTGATTTCATGACATATGTGAGTGATAATTAGATTTTGAAAAACAAAACAATATGGGTATGGAAATCATAAATATGAACTGAAAGCTCATCTGGCACCATCCTGTAGCAAAGCCACCTCTTTATAACTGGTACATGGAAATGACGTCAAAGAGTTTGCCCATTCAGTGATAATTGGAGCCAGGACATTGATCTGAGACCCTTATCACAACATCACCTCATCATCAGAGCGCTCCGGCAAATATGCTAAATATGGAGCAACGTGAACAGAATGCTGGAGGAACTCAGCAGGTCAAGCAGCATCTATGGAGAGGAATAAACTGTCAATGTTTCAGGCAGAGACCTTTCATCAGGACAGGAAGAACCCTAACCCTAATGAAAACCTGGGGGAAGGGGGAGGAGAGGGAAGATGAAGCACAAAGCTAGAAGGTGATAGGTGGAAGGGGTAAAGGAATGAAGAAAAAGGAAACTGATAGGAGAGAGCACTGGACCACAGGAGAAAGGGAAGGAGGAGAAGCACCAGTACTCCACCTATCCCCCTACCTTCTTATTTTGGTTTCTTCCCTCTTTATTGCCAGTCATCATGAAGGGACTTGGCATGAGACATCCATGATTTATTCCTCTCTATAAACACTCCCTGACCTGCTGAGCTTCTCCAGCATTTTATGTGTGTTACTCTGGATTTCCAGCATCTGCAGAATCCCTTGTGTTTATGCTAGATATGGAGACTTCCAGATAAAATGAGATAGATAATGAAGTAATCAAACATGCTGAGCCATTATTCCTTTACTTACTATCGAGACGAGAAGACTGCAACTAGATTGGCACTGTCTACGCCACCCTGAGCTACCTGCCAGCCTAGTCATCACATGGGAGCCCAAGTATGGGAGGATGAACCCTGGGCGCCCTCCCAAGACTATGGTCAACACGCTCCTAGAAGATAGCGGCACGGAATATGTAGATGAACTGAACAAACTGATGAGGGAGATGGAGGAGTGGAGAGTCCATCATTATGCCCGACATGGGCCCCCCAGGCCTGACTTGACATAGTAGTAGTAGTACATGGTCGTGGTTTGGAGGCTTATGTGCCTCAATGACCAGGCGAGCTATGCTGGTGGAGTCAGGGTCTTATGCTTTGCTCTTGATAGGGTCACCCATCCAAAAGAGGTCAAAGGGTAGAGGCCAGACTAAGAGTGGTCCACCGATTCTCCAGGTTTGGAGGTTCAGCTCAGAGCTAACAACCCTGACTGGTCAACAAGAAAAAACGTTACAGAAACAGCAATGAAGAACCCTTCTACATCTGCGTGCAGCCAAGGACAGACAGAGATGGAGGACCTTCGTTGCTGCCCTAAACACTGGCAGGTATAATGAAGAGTAAGTAAGTTACTATCCCAAAACTACAACATTCCTGTGAAGCAACTTGAGATGTTTAGTGATGTCAAAGGGATGTATGCAAATGCAAATGATTATTTTATTGCAAATAGATGTGTATTTTCCTGAGCTGAGGATAAGGTAAGGAATGCAGCATTTTCTATAATCCAGGCTTGTAATATGTCTATGAACAAAACAGCAGGACAAAGCAAAGCCTTCAATTTTACAGCACCCTGTCACTGTTGTCAGGAGTATTTTAAGATACTTTGTGAGGTTTTAAAATGCAGTTCCCTTTCTGTGAGTAGCAAAGTGCCACAGATGTATGATGAACACCATGTTAATTTGTGTAGTAAAGCACCCAGCTATTGAGTAGTACTATTGAAATCATGTCATCCTACTCAGACTGCTGTTTATTACCTTATGACAGGTTGTCTATCGTATTCACAGATGACAGCGAAACGTTTGTGGGAGACTTTTTTTTTAAAAGGAAAACCTGTTGCACTGGAGTAGTTCCACTTTTTTCGACCTTGGAAGTCCAGGTCCGATGACACGGGTGGCCATCACAACAGGCGCCTTCATTGGTTGTAGTAGATGACCTTGAACGTTTCTGGGTCTTGCCACGCCCTTTGCTTTCCACAGAAACGCTGCAGAACCATCCTCCTGTTCATTGGATCTCACTGTTGAACGCATCTGCCCGATGCGTTGGAGCTGACTTGGCACGCTAGGAGAGGCCTGTCCCTATCTCTCCGGTGCATGAGGCCTGCCAGATATCCTCACCTGGTCTAGCCTGCCTGTCAAAGCAGTGTACCAGAGGTGTGGCCAAAGTCACACACATACAACTACTTGGAGCTGCAGACTAGTGGGTGAGCTGCCCCTGGATGGACATGACAAGCCCCTTTACCAGAGGTGCTACCCCTTCCAGGACACCCCTTACATCCCATTATGTTATGATATCCACCCTATGAATAGCTTGCATTTTGATTTGAAGAACACCATGTCTGTTGGAGCAGGTGCATTTGTTGTTACAACACAATAAGTGAGCAGTAAAAATTTTGTGTGTGCTTAACATAAGAACTAACTTGTTGGAATTTACCTAGTGAGGCAAAAACTTCGATATTTCATTCCTACTTCATTGTTACTAATAATGCAGCAAACTCATAAGAATCATAACCCAAGAAAGTCTGCAAATGCTGAAAATCCAAAACTACACACATAAAGTGCCGGATGAACTCAGCAGTTCAGGCAGTATCAATGGAAATGAATGAACAGTCGACGTTTCAGGCCAAGACCCTTCTGCCGAGCTGGAAAGGAAGGGGGAAGATGCCAGAATAAAAAGCTGGGGGGGGGGGGCGGGGTTGAGAGAAGGAGGCTAGCTAGAAAATGATAGGTGAAGTCAGGTGGATAGGAAAGGTCAAGGGCTGGAGAAGAAGGAATCTGATAGGAATGGAAAGGGGACCATAGGAGAAAGGGAAGGAGGAGGGGACCAAAGGGGAGTGATGGGTGATGGGCAGATAAAAAGTGGTGAAAGGCCATAGTGGGGAATAGAAGAAGAGGGGAAGGAGCGAAAAAGAATTACCAGAACGAGGAATCGACATTCACACCATCAGGTTGATGGCTACCTGAGGCAGAATAGAAAGTGTCGATCCTCCACAGAAATTCAGAAGGTCTTTTTTTTCCCAGGGTTGGGGAGTCTAAAACTTAATGGACATAGATTTAAGGTGAGGTAAGAAATGTAAAACGGATCAGTGGGTTAATTTTTTCCTGTAGAGGATATAGAAACATAGAAACATAGAAAATAGGTGCAGGAGTAGGCCATTCGGCCCTTCGAGCCTGCACCGCCATTCAGTATGATCATGGCTGATCATCCAACTCAGAACCCTGTATCTGCTTTCTCTCCATACCCCTTGATCCCTTTAGCCACAAGGGCCATATCTAACTTCCTCTTAAATATAGCCAATGAACCGGCCTCAACTGTTTCCTGTGGCAGAGAATTCCACAGATTCACCACTCTCTGTGTGAAGAAGTTTCTCCTCATCTCGGTCCTAAAAGGCTTCCCCTTTATTCTTAAACTGTGACCCCTCATTCTGGACTTCCCTAACATCGGAAACAATCTTCCTGCATCTAGTCTGTCCAATCCCTTTAGAATTTTATACGTTTCAATAAGATCCCCCCTCAATCTTCTAAATTCCAGTGAGTATAAGCCTAGTCGATCCAGTCTTTCTTCATATGAAAGTCCTGCCATCCCAGGAATCAATCTGGTGAACCTTCTCTGTACTCCCTCTATGGCAAGAATGTCTTTCCTCAGATTAGGGGACCAAAACTGCACACAATATTCTAGGTGTGGTCTCACCAAGGCCTTGTATAACTGCAATAGAACCTCCCTGCTCCTGTACTCAAATCCTTTTGCTATGAATGCCAACATACCATTTGCCTTTTTCACCGCCTGCTGTACTTGCATGCCCACCTTCAATGACTGGTGTACAATGACACCCAGGTCTCGTTGCATCTCCCCTTTTCCTAATCGGCCACCGTTCAGATAATAATCTGTTTTCCTATTCTTGCAACCAAAGTGGATAACCTCACATTTATCCACATTAAATTGCATCTGCCATGAATTTGCCCACTCACCTAACCTATCCAAGTCACCCTGCATCCTCTTAGCATCTTCCTCACAGCTAACACCGCCGCCCAGCTTCGTGTCATCCGCAAACTTGGAGATGCTGCATTTAATTCCCTCGTCTAAATCATTAATATATATTGTAAACAACTGGGGTCCCAGCACTGAGCCTTGCGGTACCCCACTAGTCACTGCCTACCATTCTGAAAAGGTCCCATTTACTCCCACTCTTTGCTTCCTGTCTGCCAACCAATTCTCTATCCACATCAATACCATACCCCCAATACCGTGTGCTTTAAGTTTGCACACTAATCTCCTGTGTGGGACCTTGTCAAAAGCCTTTTGAAAATCTAAATATACCACATCCACTGGCTCTCCCCTATCCACTCTGCTAGTTACATCTTCAAAAAATTCTGTAAGATTCGTCAGACATGATTTTCCTTTCACAAATCCATGCTGACTTTGTCCGATGATTTCACCTCTTTCCAAATGTGCTGTTATCACATCTTTGATAACCGACTCTAGCATTTTCCCCACCACCGATGTCAGACTAACCGGTCTATAATTCCCCGGTTTCTCTCTCCCTCCTTTTTTAAAAAGTGGGGTTACATTAACCACCCTCCAATCCTCAGGAACTAATCCAGAATCTAAGGAGTTTTGAAAAATTATTACTAATGCACCCACTATTTCTTGGGCTACTTCCTTAAGCACTCTGGGATGCAGACCATCTGGCCCTGGGGATTTATCTGCCTTTAATCCCTTCAATTTACCTAACACCACTTCCCTACTAACATGTATTTCCCTTAGTTCCTCCATCTCACTAGACCCTCGGTCGCTTATTATTTCTGGAAGATTATTTATGTCCTCCTTAGTGAAGACAGAACCAACGTAGTTATTCAACTGGTCTGCCATGTCTTTGTTCCCTATGATCAATTCACCTGTTTCTGACTGTAAAGGACCTACATTTGTCTTGACCAATCTTTTTCTTTTCACATATCTATAAAAGCTTTTACAGTCAGTTTTTATGTTCCCTGCCAGCTTTCTCTCATAATCTTTTTTCCCTTTCCTAATTAAGCCCTTTGTCCTCCTCTGCTGGTCTCTGAATTTCTCCCAGTCCTCGGGTGTGCCACTTCTTTTTGCTAATTTATATGTTTCTTCTTTGGACTTGATACTATCCCTAATTTCCCTTGTCAGCCATGGGTGCACTACCTTCCCTGGTTTATTCTTTTGCCAAGCTGGGATGAACAATTGTTGTAGTTCATCCATGCGATCTTTGAAATCTTTTGCATATCCACTGTCAACCCTTTAAGTATCATTTGCCAGTCTATCTTAGCTAATTCACATCTCATACCTTCAAAGTTACCCTTCTTTACGTTCAGAACCTTTGTTTCTGAATTAACTATGTCACTCTCCATTTTAATGAAGAATTCCACCATATCATGGTCACTCTTACCCAAGGGGCCTCGCACGACAAGATTGCTAACTAACCCTTCCTCATTGCTCAATACCCAATCTAGAATGGCCTGCTCTCTAGTTGGTTCCTCGACATGTTGGTTCAGAAAACCATCCTGCATACATTCCAAGAAATCCTCTTCCTCAGCACCCTTACCAATTTGGTTCACCCAATCTATATGTAGATTGAAGTCACCCATTATAACTACTGTTCCTTTATTGCACACATTTCTAATTTCCTGTTTAATGCCATCCCCAACCTCACTACTACTATTAGGTGGCCTGTACACAACTCCCACCAGCGTTTTCTGCCCCTTAGTGTTATGCAGCTCTACCCATATCGATTCCATATCCTCCAGGCTAATGTCCTTCCTTTCTATTGCGTTAATCTCCTCTCTAACCAGCAATGCTACCCCTCCTCCTTTTCTTTCCTATCTATCCCTCCTGAATATTGAATATCCCTGGAATATATGGAATGAGCTTCCAGAAGAAGTTCACAGGCAGATACAACAACAATGTTTAAAAGGCACTTGGACAGGCAAATGGATAGAAAAGCCTTAATGGTATATTGGCCAAATGCAAACAAATGGAACTGGCTCAGATGGACATTTTGGATGGCCTGGACGAGCTGGGTCAAAGACCCTATTTCTGTTTTTTGTGACTATATCAGACTTACAAATGTTAGATCTTTGGTTGTTAATTTAAGAGGCACAGTAGATCAGCCCCAAAAACACACGAGAGTTATTTTGGAGGCAATTGGATGGGGAAGGCATCAGATTCTGCACTCTATCTGAAAAATAATGCCTGAAATAATGTCTGAGTTAATTCTCAGACAGTGCTCACAGTTGAACTGTGGTTCACAGGATTACAGCACATCAAGAGACTGAAGAAAGGATTTTTATTCTTTCTCCAGCCTCTGTCTGCAGAAACTCGAAGATTAATTGCTTACTCAGACTAGACTTTAAGCTTTCATTGCCAAAAAGATCAAACAGCAAAAGGCTGAAAGAAGCATTGCCTCCAGAAAATAGAAAACAGAAAATAGTTCGAACTGCTTCACTGAACTAAAACCCAGACAGGGCACAAAATAATTGTTAAGATACCAGACAAATATATGGGACTTCAACATTCATTTCACTTTTCATTCAGGATGAATTAATGGGAATTAATGGGAATGCCAGCATTTATTGCCCATTCCTAATTGTCCTTGAAAAGGTGCTGAGCCGCCATCTTGAGCTGCAGCAGTCGGTCTGGTGAATGTACACTCAGAATTCTAACGGATAGGAAGCTCAAGCAACACACACAAAATGCTAGAGGAACTCAGCGGGCCAGGCAGCATCTATGGAAAAAAGTACAGTCGACTTTTCCCTTCATCAGGACTAAAGAAAAAAGAGCTGAGGAGCAGATTTAAAAGGTGGGGGGGAGGGCAGAGAGAAACGCCAGGCGATAGGTGAAACTTGGAGGGGGAGGGATGAAGTAAAGAGCTGGGAAGTTAATTGATGAAAGAGACAGAAGGCCATAGAAGAAAGAAAAAGGGGGAGGAGCACCAGAGGGAGGTGATGTGCAGGCAAGGAGATTTTTTTTGTTAAACAAAATATACTTTATTCAAAAATAAAATTATATACAATAAACCATTCAATGACTCTCAATCCTTTACAACTGTTTCCATTGCGGTCTTTACATTTCCACACTTTTGCCACCCAGGTGGCACTCTGTTACTCCATATTTACATACACTTGTTGAGGGGTATATACCCTGGCCCCCTCCCCCTACCCCTCGTGCAGGCAAGGAGATAAGGTGAGGGATGGAAAAGGGGATGGGAAATAGTGAACTCAAGTTATGGGGCGACACAAAAGCATAATGGTTAGCACAACACCTTACAGTACCAGTGACTCAGGTTCAACTCCTGCTGCTGTTTCTAAAGAGTTTGTATGTTCTCCCTGTGACCACCTGCTTTTCCTCCAGGTGCTCCGGTTTCCTCTCACAGTCCAAAGTCATACCGGTTGGCAGGCTGCTTGGTCATTGTAAGTTGCCCTGTGATTAAGCCAGGATTAAATTGGAGGATTACTGGGTGGCGAGGCTCAAATGGCTGTAAGGGTCTATTCTGTGCTGTATCTCAATAAATAAATAAATTGAATGACAGTTTCAAATATTTGAGCGTAATATTACTGATAACGTATTTCCAATCTATGGGATGTTTTTGATATTAAATATTTACTCTTTTGCCAACATAGCAATAATCACCACACTTTGCAAAGTAATCCACTGCCTGCTATGATGTGAGGCATTTTGACAATGTGCTTAACTGTTCCATAGATACAACCCTCATCTCTGTCAAACCCCTCACTTGCCCTTGCCGGTCAGTATAAGATGGCTCATTTCATTAGATCCATCCCTGGAAGCTGTGCTGTAAAAATACGGAGTCATTTATTCATTCATTATGGGTCCTGTTGTATGAGGTATGCAATCACGGTCCTTCCATGACCATGATCGCTGTTGGCAGATTTTGTCTTTGCCTTCTTCTGGACAAAGTCTTTACAAGACGGGTGACCCCAGCCATTATCAATACTCTTCAGAGATTGTCTGCCTGGTGTTAGTGGTCACATAACCTGGACTTGTGATATTCATCAGCTGCTTATATGACTGTCTACCACCTCTCCCATGGCTTCACATGACCCTGATCTGGGGGCAGTGTGGGCTAAGAAGGTGCTACATCTTGTCCAAGGGTGACCTGCAGGCTAGTGGAGGGAAGGAGCACCTTGCACCTCCTTTGGTAGAAACATATCTCCACCCCGCTACCCTATAGAGTCATATGCTTGTAAAATATGGAGACAAACCCTTCAGCCCATCACACCTGTGTTGGCTATCATATCTATCTATACTAACAACATTATCCAGCATCCTCTGCCATGGTTTTCTGAGAGCTAAATAAGTACATGCATAGGCTTCTCTGAGGATCATCACCTTGTCGTGGTGGAGTGGCTTGTGAGTTCCTACGATCTTCAGAGCAATGCCTTGTGAGCTTAGCTCCTGGCAGTGAAGTCAAGGGAGAGGTTCCAGTCAAAGAGCCATCCAACCAAGACCTCAATGGTGGAGCTGGCGTAAGTTGATGGCACTTCATAACAGCAGTGAAGATGGAGGAAGACTGTAGTAGTAAAGGTCCCCATGCCACTGGATCCTGACTCCAACCAGTCGAGGACCATACATTGGCTGCGTGTGCATCAGTCTCCTCGCATTAAATAAAGTCATGCACAGGCATTCTCCACTAAGGCAATACAACCTATCATCATGGATTAAGTCCTGTGGTTATCTTAGATCATCCTTTCCACACAGGGGCTCCCAACATTTTTGACGCTATGAAGCTCTACAGTTAACCAATGGGCCCATGGACCCCAGGTTGGGAACCCCTGGTACAGCCACCTGAGGTCTCACCAAGCTCAAGCTCTTAGGAGACAGCATACTCAACAGCATAATCACACTATTACTACATGGATAGGAGAGGTTTCGAGGGAAAAGGGTTAAACGCAGGCAGGTGGGACCAGCTGACAGGGTAACACAGTTGGTGTGGGTGAGTTGGGCTGGAAGGCCTGTTACCATGCTGTATGACTCTCTGACTCGAGCCCATTTAAGCCCTTATTAAATGTGAGAGTACCTGCCTCCTCCAAACCTCTCAGACAATGCTTGCCATATTTCAGGTGTACTCCAAGAGAAAAACAATTTGTTCCAAGTCTCCTATCTCTCATCTTATACCTATGCCCTCTGGTTATACAGTAGGTATCCAAGCTTTTAAATTTTAAATGTACAGTCAATGTTTACTTAGTAATTGCTTGTGGGAAGAATGCCAAACTAGAATTTTAATTTGATCAACATTAAATATATGAACTAATTTGATACTTTTAAAATTCAACTGGCAGCTCTGATCGCGAAGAATTTATGTTGAGGTGACCTGCTTGTCCATAATGCTGACACATACATTGAATTACTGCTGTGTCAGAAAATAAAATCAGTGTTTTGAAAACAGGTACAATGAAGCATTCTCAATATTTATTTTATTTGTTTCAAAGTAGTCTAACAAGCAACAGCAAATCTCCAGTAAATGCTAGGCCGGTGACTGATTTTATGTCTAAGGCCCAGACAATTCCACTGGAAATATTAATCACAAGAGATTCTGCAGATGCTGGAAATCTTGAGCAACACAAACAAAATGTAGTAAGTCAGGCAGCATCGATGGGGTGGGGGTATAAATGTTGCTCTTTCTCAGCCCTGCCACTAGATGGCAGAATGCATAGTAGTGCAGAGTTCAACTTGGGAGAATGTGACAAAGATTTCACCATTATCCCTCTCTAATCTCTATTAATTTTCAATGGCTTCACATCATTTAATTTCCTTTAGTTGCAAAATGTTTATGAAGCTCTGGTTTAAAATTAGAAACTGAGCAAGCATCGACTTCCTCACGCAGAAGAGAACAGCTACCACAATTATCTCAGTCGTAGGGAATATAGTCTGGATGTGTATTCATGTTTTGGGGGCAGAGGACTATGTTGGTGCTCAGGTGAGTGGGAGTGACCTCCAAGAGGACCACAACCTTGTCGTGGTTTGGAGGCCTACATGCCTCAATGAGTTATGTTGGCCAGAGTCAGAGCTTTACGCTTTGGCTCTTGGTAGGGTCAACCGTGCCAAACAGGTCAGACAAAGAGTGGTCCACCGGTCCTCCAGGTTCAGGGATTCAGCTCAGGACTAACAACCCTGACTAGAAAAACGAAACAGCAAATGAAGAATCCTACATCTGAATGCAACAGTATTTCTGAGTCCACACCTGAGACTAGAATGACTGACAGTAGTGAATACCGAGAGGATGCTACTGACATGATGAAGGAAGCCCTGAACACTGCAGAAGATGGAGGACATTCATTGCTGCCCTGAACGCCAGTAAGTAAGAGTGGGAGGGAGGCTGTTACTGTATTGCTTTGCCATTTGGGGTGTTCTGTTGTGCTGCTTTCTGTGTTGTTCCATTGAATATGTTGGTACTGGAATGTGTGGCAAAAGCTACAGGCTGCCCCCAGCACATCTTGGGTGTTTTGCTTGTTAATGCAAATGACACATTTCACTGTACATGTGATAAATACATCTGAATCTGAGCCTATTTTGTTGTTCAGCTCTGGTCAAGGAATTTTAGACCATAAGACATGGGAGCAGAATTAGACCATTTAGCCCATTGAGTTTGCTCTGCCATTCTATCATTTTCCTCTCAACCCCATTCTCTTGCCTTCTCCCTGTATCCTTTAGTGCCTGACTAACCAAGAACCTATCAACCTCCGCTTTAAATATGCTCAAAAAGTTGGCCTCCACAGCTGTCCAAGGCAATGAATTCCACAGATCCACTACCCTCTGGCTAAAGAAATTCCTCCTTATCTCTGTTCTGGACATTCCCTAGTGTTCACTAAGAGTTTTAACCTCTCACTTCTGCAGTCTGCGGTACCCACCTGCTTCAAGCGGACTTATACTGGTGCCAAAGAAGAACGTGGCAACCTGCCTCAATGACTATTGTCCAATAGCACTTACATCCACAGTGATGGGGCGTTTTGAAAGGTCGGTGATGAAACGTATCAACTCTCGCCTGAGAAGTGACTTGGATCCTCTTCAATTTACCTACTGGTGCAACAGGTCCATAGCAAATGTCATCTCATTGGCTCTTCACTCAACCCTGGAAAACATGGGCACCAAACATGCACACATCAAGATGGTCTTTATCGACTAAAGCTCAGCATTCAATACCACCATCCCCTCAAAACTAATGAATAAGCTTCAAGACCTTGGCATCAATATCTCCTTGTACAATTGGATCCTTGATTCCCTCACTTGCAGACCCCAGTCATTTCCTATTGGCAACAACATCTCCTTCACAATCTCCATCAGCACAAATGAACCACAAGGCTGTGTGCTTAGCCCCCTGCTCTACTTGTGTGGCACTGTTTGGCTCAGCACATATTCAAGTTTGCTGACGACACCACTGTTGACCAAATGAAAAGTGGTGATGAATCAGCATATAGGAGGGAAACTGAAAACCTGGCTGAGTGGTGCCACAACAACAACCTTTTACTAAGTATCAGTAAGACCAAAGAGCTGAGTATTGACTTCAGTAGAAGGAAACCAGAGATCCAAGATCCAGATCTTATCAGGGGATCAGAGGTGAAGAGCATCAGCAACTTTAAATGCTATGGTGTTATTAGTTCAGAGTACCTGCCCGTGAAATTGCAAAGACTGCGCGGCAGTGCCTCTACTTCTTTAGGAGTTTGCAATGATCTGGCATGACATCTAAAACTTCGACAAACTTCTCTAGATATTTGGTGAAGAGTACATTGACTGGCTGCAACACTGCCTGGTATAGACACACCAATACCCTTGAAAAGAAAATCCTACAAAAAGTACCAGACGTGGTGAGTCCATCACAGATAAAGTCCTCCCCACTACCATTAAGCACACCTACATGAAGCACAGGAGGACAGCATCTATTATCCAGGAATCCCATCACTCGGGTCATGCTCTTTTCTCACTGTTGCCATCAGGAAGAAGATACAGGAGCCACAGGACTCACACCACCAGGTTCAGGAGAAGTTATAAAGCCTCAACCATCAGGCTCTTGAACCAAAGGGGATAACATCACTCAACTTCACTTGCCCTACCATTGAAATTTACCCACATCTTATGGACTCATTTCATCTCATGTTCTCAATATTTATTGCTTATTGTTTTATTATTATTATTTCTTTCATTTTGTATTTACAATGTTTGGTGCCTTTTGCACACTGGTTGAACACCCAAGTTGGTTAGTGTGTTCTTTGTTTGATTCTATTTTAGTTATTATTCTATTATGGATTTATTGAATATGCCCATAAGAAAATTAACCTTAGGGGTTGTATATTGTGACATATATGTACTTTGATAATAAATTCTGCTTTGAACTTTGTAAACTACATACTGATGTAGTTGGTGTCTACAGTTCATGATGCCACTGAAATGGTTCTTTGAGAGGTATTTTAAGGTTTCTTAAAATAACAATCTGGTATGATTGTGTTTGTAACAGCAGCAATGGATATTTGAAGCCCGAAATGGTGTGATTGTTGTTGGTCTTTGAGGTTTGATTTGAATGGGAACTGGATGGCATGGGTGCCTGTCTAACTGCAGTATACTTGGTTGGATGAATCAGTTCATCTGTATCTGTAGCTTTTTAAAAAAAATTGATGTTGATTGTATAGCTAAAGGGATTTTGTGTGATCCTGCAGATCGACAGACAATGATTAGAATTTACACAGTTGTAACAGAATTTAACACAGTGGGTGCTTGACTATATTTTTATGTTAATTTTATGCGTTGGATAAAGAGAGATTTATAAAGATTAGCTTTATTTGTCAGATATACATTGAAACATACAGTGAAATGCCCAGTTTGTGTCAATGAGCAACACAGTCTGAGGATGTGCTGGGGGCAGCCCACAAGTGCCAACATGCATTTGGAGCCAATGAGGTATGCCCATAATTTACTAATCCTAACCAAAACATCTTTGGAACGCGGGAGGGAACCCAAGCACCTGGAGGAATCCTATGCAGTCATGGGAAGAACGTACAAACTCCTCACAGATGGCGCTAGAATTGAACTCCAATCTCTGTAATGTCCCAATAACATAATACGGTACTAACTTTGATGCTACCGTGCTGCTGTAATATTATTCTCCAAACAATTCTTAATAAAATAGGTATGGACTGAACAGTGAAATAAACATTAAATGTGATCATGATTTAGCAGCTGAATTTCTTATCAAACGGGTTTTATTAAGGTGATTAAAGCACACTAATGTACAATGAACATAATCAAACAAGCTTTTCTATAAAAAGGACTACCTTAATCTTTTGTTCCATTAAAAGCTGTTCCATGCTATCCTGTTCTACACCAGGAAGCATGTTTGCCATCCACTCAATCAGAGAAATCTAAATTACTTTTAAACTAGAAAAGAGAGCCGAAGAAATGAATAGGGGAAAAAGATTAACATTCATTCAAAGGGATTGCTACCCAGCAATGCATAATCAAGTTAGACTTGGTGCTGATTGAATAACCCATAATAATATCCTTATCGCATAGTGCTAAAATGCTTGTTGTATATGCATGTCATCCTTCTAATCTGCTAGAAAGATACCAAACTACACATCATTGACAACTTATAATATGAAAGGGGGAACAAGAAATGGGTATTAATATATTATTGAAGCTATCTAGGGAATTATGGATAATTCTAAACATTATAAAGTATAATTTTTATTAGCACAGTAGAAATGCTACAGGATGAGTAGGTGGGGCATTATTCTGAAGACATACACTTAGTGGCCATTTTATTAGGTACACCAGCTCGTTAATGCAAATATCTAATCAATCTGTCATGTGGCTGCAACTCAATGCATAAAAGCATGCAGACGTGGTCAAGAGGTTTAGTTGTTGTTCAGACCAATCATCAGAATGGGGAAGAAATGTGATCTAAGTGACTTCAACTTTGGAATGATTGTCGGTCCCAGATGGGGTGTTTTGAGTATCAGAAACTGATTTCTTGCCATCTTCACACACAACAGCCTCTAGAGTTTACAGAGAATGGTACAAAAAACAAAAAAAAATCAGGTGAGTGGCAGCCTGTGGGATAAAATGCCTTGTTATGAGTGAGGTCAGAGGAGAATGGCTAGTTTAGCTGACAGGAAGGTGGCAGTAATTCAAATAACCACATGTTACAACAGTGCTATGCAGAAGATCATCTCTGAATGCACACACATCACACCCTGAAGTGGATGGGCTACAGTAGCAGAAGACCATGAACATACAAAAGTGCATCTCTTGTATCTTAAGAAGCTGTGGAATTCAAATTCAAATAATTAAAAAAGCTTGTAATTTAAACAAAACAATATCAGTAGTACTTCAATCTGGTTGAAATCCTTCAGGGAAGGAAATTTGCCACCTGATGAAAGCCGTTGGCCTGAAACGTCGACTGTTCATTCCTCTCCATAGATTTCTCCAGCAGCTTTTGTGTGCGGCTGGATTTCCAGCATCTGCAGCACCTCTTCAGAATCAGAATCAGGTTTATTATCACCAGCATGTAACGTGAAATGTGTTAACCTAGCAGCAGCAGTTCAATGCAATTCATAATATAAAGAGAAAAAATAATAAAATAAAATATATCCTCCCTGTGTACTCTTGTGTTTATAATAACTGATTCTTATCGGTCTATCCGAGCATACCAATGTAGTTGACTCCTAATGCCTTCTCTTTTAGGGATGAAGAAGAAATGATGGTGTCAGCAGCAATACTCTCATTCTGCGAATAAATAAATCATTTATAATGTACATTACAATGTGAACAGGTGAACAGTTAAGAACAATGGACCATACACTTACAAAGTTAATTATAGATTCATTGACATAAAAGACATTAAGGAGACGCTGTGCATTTGAACTTCATGTAACATATTTTCATTAACTAAATAATTGACGTAGCTTTAAATCATGACTAAATGGTCAATTATATTCCATGATGGCTTAACATGAACATAAGAAAATGCAAAATGCATGGGATGTAGGAACATTGTCTAGCAGATAGCTATTCCAGTTTTTGTTTCACTGTTTTACACAGAGAGTGGTGAGTGCGTGCAATTCCATGCTAGGGATAGTGGTAGAAGCAGATACGTTAGGGGCATTTAAGAAACTCTTCGATGGATACATGGTTGATAGAAATTTTTATTAATTTATTTAGCGCTGCGGTATGAAGTAGGCCCTTCTGACCTTTCAAGCCACGCTGCCCCAGCAACCCCAGAACCCCAATTAACCCTAACCTAATCATGTGACAATTAATAATGACCAATTAAACTACCCAGTATGGGAGGAAACCAGAGGATCCAGAGAAAACCCACGCATTCCACTGGGAGGACGTACAGAGACTCCTTACAGAACGGCGGTGGCATTGAACTCCAAACTTCGGGACTCCCTGAGCTGTAGTAGCATCATGCTAACTGCTATGGCACCCAGTTGAGGGCGATGTAAGAGGGAAGCGTTAGATTGATCTTTGAAGGTCGGGCCAATGTCATAGATTGAAGGGCCTCTACTGTGCTCTAGTGTTCCCTGTTGTGTGCTTTAGTTCTATGCTTCAGATATTCTGCCTGATTTATTCAATTTAAACTAGCATGGCACCTTCCATACGATCAGGATTAGGATTTGCGCTCATTTGTATTGACTAATGCTCTTCCATTAATGGGAGCAGATTGCAAAGATTTCACCTATTCCTCTAGTATTGTGTGTGCGTATGTATTTTAATTATTTTCTGAATATGTCAATTTTACACATTTAGAAAAATACGTCACAATTCAATGGCAAAAGAAAACAGCTACCTTGTCTAGCCTTGCTTAAGAATTTTATGGATTTTTATTTCCCTATCAAAAATTATATGGCATACACTTGGAAGTTAGAATTCATAAATGGTGAAGAGCAATTTTGGCTACCAAACATATAGTTAAGCAAATAGAAATCTCAACATTTTCCTGGAAGCTAATATTTCATTAAATAAAAAATGCAGAGTTTAAATCTCGTAGGACATACAAACTGCTCTCTCAGGAGCAGTCAATTTGAGTGATGTTGTTCTGGTGGTGGTTGCAAGACTTTGAAGTTCAAAGTTAAGGCCAGCATCAGTTGGGAAATTGAGTTTACTTCAATAAGGTTCAAACTGATTGAACTAGTGTGAGGAAGAAGTTGGGGGTTGAGCTCCTGGATTTTTGAGGAGAGTCAGATAAAATGATCTAAGAACAATGCTGTACACCTAAATTCTGAAACTTTTTAAGCAGTATTCTTTCACATACATTGTAGTGGAGGATTTTCTCTCGAGAAAACAGTATGAGGGTAAAATATGAAAATACACAATGCCATCAATGATCAAGCACAAATAACAAACTGTGAATTTAGCTAAGATACCTAATTCTGGACATTGTATATATATTTAAATAATTTGACTTTAAGCCAAGTTCTAGTAGTTCTTAAACTAAAAAGAAATCTCCATGGTATTCTCTTGTGGTTATCTTCAAAGTATTTTATTTTAAAATTGTTACTCATTTTGATTTTATTCAAAATAAATATTGGAATCTTAAGGAGTACATTTTATCTTGACACATACAGATTTGTTCCTTTAAAAATAATTTGAATATGTATTATAAAGATTAATATTCTTACAAGTTGACAGTTATCAAGAGTGGCTTGAACCAGACATAGACTAACACAATTTTGATATAGCAGTGCATCATTTACATAATTACAAAATAATAATCAAGTGCCACAGTATCCCACAGTATAGCTTATATTTTGAATTGACTTTTGTGGAAAAGTACCGCAATATTTCAAATCCTTAAAATCCAATATGTCATATAATACTGCTTTGATATTCTGGTTCAAGCTATTCATCTGGCTTCAAAACAAAATACTGAAACAGAACATATTTGTTTATTGAGAGCTCAATAGTCCATACGGCTTTGTAGAATTTATTCAGTAAGCGGCACGAAATGAAGCTAGGAAGTAATAAAAATGAGAAAGTAAGGCCAACAGCACTTCTTTTTCTCTCTGGCAAATCGACAAATGGGATAACCGTGGTGTCTCCGATGTCTGTGAACCTGTACCAGGTACTGCGCAGCCCTCTACGTCGCCACGAAGTGTCTGGGGTGTTCATCCGGTTCTTGCTGCAATGTATACCAACAGGACTGGGCTCCATCACCCACAGAGACATAAAAGCAAGCGCTTATTTGGAAATGACTAGATGTGAATCCTTAAAGTAGATAGCTGGACGATTTCCTAAACAGTTATTTCTCGACCTAAAGAGAATCCACTGCACTCACTCAGCAGTAATGCTCTCGGTTACCGCTGCTCTCCACTAATTCCAGTTTAACTTCAGACACCGTGATTTCAATCAAGATCTTACTTGGGTGTCGCCGCCCTTCAAATCTCATACGCTGTGAAAAAAAAATCACAACTGTTGCCCACAGTTGCAGCCAAACGATTTAAAAAGCACACTCCGTTACCCTGCCTCTGTTAATTGCACGTGGATTCGATTTCGAAACAAACCCAACTTTGCTATTCTCGGTCTGGGTACCCCCCGCCCGAGCTCCTGGGCGACAGCTTGTCACGCCTTGCGCACGTCTCCTCCCGCCCGTGCCCGGCCTCTAGGTTCATTTCGCGCATTAACAAGTGTCTAAGCAACACCGGGTAACTGAAACCGGATTCCGCTGTGAAACGCGGCCAGTATTAAACAGGCGCTTGAGGGCGCTACATAAATACAGTCGTTTCTTTATATATATAAATACTGCCCCCCCCCCAACCAGGTAATCCCAAATTGTCCTTCGCAAAGTGTTGCAGACAATTTGTGCACGAAGACCGTGACCGCCCGGAACGAAAACGCAAACGCGTTTTCCCGTCTAACTTTAAAATGGGCACCCTAAGGTGGCTCGGGGCAGGGATGTGGGCGATGTGAGATGTAGCCTGGTGGGTCGGTTCACCTTCTCGGGAAGTGTGGACGAGGACAACCACGTCCCTGCCTTCACGCGCCACTTAAGCAAAAATGTCACGTACACCCAGCTCATAAGACGTCAAAGCATACCTCTCCAACCATATCAGCATCCATGGACAAATTGCGTCCTACTATGCGAAGACGGTTGTACAGCCTACCTCAGCACATAGGTCCCAAATCGAGCATCATGGACGAAGAGGATGACAACGAGGAGGATACCCGCAGCAAAAGCATCAGGATGAAGGCGATGTCGTCAACTCCAGGAGGGGGAGGCAGCCGAGGACATAATAATAACGATAGTAAGCAAGGGGAGCCGAACCGCGGAGAGGCAGAGACGGTCGTGAACATGAAATGCAACACGAACGGTGATATTAGGATGACCCAGGGAAGTCAGTCCTCCATCAACAGGGCTGAACACGACAGGAGCGAGGAGAAGAAGCCAGACATGGAAGGAGGAGGTTCGTTGCAGAACGAAGAGAAGAAAGAGAACAAAGTGGCTTTCTCTGCCGCCCCGAGCAGGAAGTCGTCCCAGCTTCAGCAGCAGGAGAGGAATTCCGTGAGCTTTCTCATGTCGGAGGGCGCCGAGCAGATCCTGGCCGAGGATGGCGAGCAGAGCGGCAGCCAGGCCAGCTTCATGCAGAGGCAATTTGGGGCTATGCTTCAGCCGGGGGTTAACAAGTTTTCCCTGCGAATGTTTGGCAGCCAGAAGGCTGTGGAAAGGGAGCAGGAGAGAGTGAAATCAGCTGGTGCATGGATTATCCACCCTTACAGTGACTTTCGGTGAGTTCTGCAACGGGGGGGCCCTTAGACACGAAACATGATGCGCAGACATTGTATCTGCATGTATAGAATTGAACATAACCTACCTCACAGGCATTAAAAACGAGACACATACACTATCAGCTTGTATATAATAGTACACAAAGTACTCCTCATACATTAAACGTGATTCATACATAGTGTATTTGCTTGTATATATTTGTATGCAAACTACTCCTCGCACGTTAAACATAATGCATATAATTATGCAAAACGATTGCAAGCACCAATATCACCAATTGTATGTCGGTTGCCACCTGCAATATTGAAGGTCGATTGACTCTAGCCTGCTCGATTGGGATGCCTGCTAATCTTTGGAAGCAGACATTCCCACATTTAAACTGACGACGAGTTAACAAAGATCCTTTTAAAAGTCGCAAATGCGGTAGCCCCCCCCCCCCCCCCCCCCCCACAGTTTGCGGAGCTAAGCCCCTGTTCCTTTTGCTCGGCTCGGAGAGTAAGGGTGTGTTTTTCGAAGTGAATTTGATTTCAGCTCTGTGAGAGACGCCGCACAACTGCAGTGGACAAGAAACTGTCCTCTGTTCTGGAGAAGTGGTATTCTTCGGGCTTCGGACGAGCTAACAGCTCAGGTGGTCCTAGCGAAGACAACACTTAACTTCTCGGGAGCCACTAATTAGTGTAACAAATCACATACGAGCTTCGGGGCATTGCCGCATTTGTAACAATTTCCTTGAAGCATATTTATACTGTTTAATAAATGCTTGTATATATTAATCTTGTGCATACCAAGTACATTGCTTAATTAAATTATATTTTCTAAAGGGATGTTCCCTTCATCACCTGGGGCAAAGTACTGTGGTATAATGTATAAAGGTGACCTGAGAATTTATTTTTGGCATTGATGCATTTCCGAAGCTTCTGTGTCCTTGGGCCGTGTGGCGGCTGGCGACAGCGTTATCACATCATCCCACCCCTTGAGCAGACAAGGCACTTTATCACCAGCATCTCCAGGGATGCGAGGGGATGGGGGAACGGAGTGGCGTGCGCTTGTCTCTTCTGGGAGGGCGGCGGAGAGTAAAATGCCTTCTGCTGTCACCGCTGCAGGCACTTTCGCTTCTATTAAAACAAAACGTCCAGGAGCAAAACATGAACACGAGAGATTCTGCAGATGCTGGAAATCCAGAGCAACACGCGCAAAATGCTGAAGGAACTCAGCGGGTCAGGCAGCATCTATGGAAACGAATGAACAGTCGACGTTTCGGGCCGAGACCCTTCTTTACTGTTTACAGTCCTGTGCACTGCAACTGGCTCCTCCCTGAATGGAAATACCCCCCTTTTTTTTCTCACCAGTTAATGAACACAGCCGGAGTTACACTGTAAATTCAGAAGGCACTTTATTTCACGTCTTTGAAATTATAACATATCTATCTCATTGTTAAAAAAAAAACACCTCGGTTAATTTTAGAGCTTTCGGATTTTATTATTGATAGACCCAACTCCTCAGGCTTAGTATTGCCCATTTCTCACAATGTAGTGATACATTTTCCTCCTCAGGAATGTAAGTGAAGAACATTTGGACTTATTTGAATAAAACAGACAACAGTTATTCATATCTCATTGGTAGTATGCTTGGCATTGTTCAGCTCTCATTCTTATTGGATTATTTGCTTCACAGTTGCCCCTATGAAACAAGGGCTGTGGTCGATATGATGGCTGATAATGTCATACAATGTCAGCAAAAAGCTGCAGTCTAACTTCCATTGCTTTGGTACTTGGCAGCAGAAGTGTTACAGGAGTATGGTATAGGCCAAATAGACTTACCAAGTCAAATAGACTTACCAGTGACTGACCAAGATACAGAATAACAGTATCCTTAACATTCAACTTACAAATATTCGGACCAATATTTGGATGTTTTCAATATACAATTCTTCTTTGGATCTAGTCATACATATAAGTTAATCCATGCTGCAATTTCTGTTTACAATCATGAGAATTATTGACTCATCTTCACATCTCACATCCCACATCCATACTGTTTGTCCAAATATTGGAACTCTGTTGTAGTATAATTTTCCTTATTGTACTTGTACTTTCCATTAATAATTCTATCATCCAATTTATCAGATGTTTCAACTAATTCCTTTCCAAACAGCTTGTACAGAATAGATTGCACATGTACTATACATTCAACTAAATATATTTTTCCCTATTTTGAAAATGGGGACATAGAAAACTACAGCACAGTACAGACCTTTCAGACCACAACATTGTGCCAACCTTTAAACATACTTTAAGATTAATCTAACTATTGTTTCCTATATAACCCCCTTCCATTGTTCTATCATACATGTGCCTTTTAAAGAGTTTCTTAAATGCACCTAGTGTATCTGCTTCTACCACCAAACCTGGCATGGCGTTCCAAAAACCTGCTACGCACTGTGTAAAGAACTTACGTCTGTCATACCTTGCCTCCAATCACCATAAAATTATGCCTCCTTCAATTTTCCATTTCTTTCAATTATGCCTTTAGAAATGATTCGAAAGTGCCTCATTTATTATCTGTTTTAAAGTGCTGCTTTGTACAGTCCACCATTCTCCCATTTGGATCTAATCTTTTTAAGACTTCATTGTTGAATGGGACTTGAAAAAGCTTGGACTTATGGTCATTTTTTATTGAAAAGATGTTGCATTAGGGGAATGCAACCACAATTACATTTGATAAGAGGGGTGGACAGCTAATTATAATGAAAATTAATGTGAATTTTATCTTGTTTAGAAACTGCTTGGTGTTGAAGTACGGTATTCATTCAGTAGGGTCGTGTTTACTCTAATATGAAGTTACACAAATGAAATATGAGTAGTTTTCTGCTCTTCTATTTTGATAGCAGTGGGTGCAGGGAATAGTGTGTGTGTGTGTGTGTGTGTGTGTGTGTGTGTGTGTGTGTGTGTGTGTGTGTGTGTGTGTGTGTGTGTGTGTGTGTGTGTGTGTGTGTGTGTGTGTGTGTGTGTGTGTGTGTGTGTGTGTGTGTGTGTGTGTGTGTGTGTGTGTGTGTGTGTGTGTGTGTGTGGGAGAAAGCAAGATAGATATGCCAGCCGCAGCACTTAATGCAGCTAAATGCATGTTTCAACTCCAGTAAAGTCCCAGTGGAATTGTTACCGCCATGTTTGACAATGACATATTGCAATTTGCAGCTCTGAGAATACTTTACCAAAGGCACCGAAAAATAATAACTACTGAGCTTATGTGCACAAGATGAGTAATAAATAGCAGCATGGCAACCTATAGAGTAGAGTTTGTTGATATTGTTTTTCACATCTTTACATTAAGTTTGTGTATTAAGCATTTCAGAAACAAAACTGAAAATAAATCTATTATACTGGATGTTCCAGACCACATGCCATCTAAAGGATTCCCTAAATAAGAACAAAAACAAACTGTGACATTAATATATCAATCACTGATTTTATGCTCATTTGTTCTATAGAAATGTGATGGTGGAGGCCTATTGTGATTAAATTATGCACAGGATAAGTTGAATTACTAAGATAGCTCAAGTATAAAAGAGACATTCATGCAGAAGCAGAGATGAACAGGATAAAGACTTTAATCTTAATGCCAAAAATTATATATTTTGATTTTTTAAATTAACCCCACTGTAATCCCAAATTAAGAGAGTTTCTCAGGAGTTTCAACAAATTTACTTTTACATATTTTAGTAATATTAGCAGTTGTCTCCAGTTAGGAGCATTGACAATTTTATGCTGGAATATTTGGCTGAAATAATTAAGAACATAAGATTTGGGAGCAGAATTAGGCCATTTGCCCTATCACGTCTGCTCCAAAATTTTATCATGGCTGATCCAATTTTCCTCTCAGCCCCAATCTCCTGCCATTTCTCTGTATCCCTTCATGTCCTGACCAATCAAACACTGTCTTAAATATACATAAAGACTTGGCCTCCACAGCTGCTTGGGGTAAAGATTCACCACTCTCTAGCTAAGGAGTTTCCTCCTCTTCTCCATTCTAAAAGGACAGCTCTCTACTCTGAGCCTATGTCCTCTGGTCTGAGACGCTCCGGCCAAAGGAAACATCCTCTTTATGTCCACTCTTTCAAGGCCCTTCATCATTCGATAGGTGTCAATGAGGTCACCCCTCATTCTTCTGAATTCTAGTAAACTAAGGCATGGAGCCATTAAGCACTCTTCATATGCCAAGTCATTCAATCCTGGAATCATTTTGAACCCTCTCCAGTTTCAGCATGTTCTTTCTAAATTAAGGGGCACTGCTTCCAATATTCAAAGTGAGGCCTCACCAGTGCTTTATAAAGCCTGAACATTTCATCCTTTGTTTTATATTCTAGTCCTCTTGAAATGAATGCTAACATCGCATTTGCCTTCCTCACCACAGACTCAACCTGCAAATTAACCTTTAGGGAATCCTAGCAAGGATTCCCAAGACCCATTGCACCTCAGTTTTTTTGTATTTTCTCTCCATTTAGAAGAAAGGTCAGCCTTTTCATTTCTTCTACCAAAGTGCATGACCATACACTTCCCAACACTGTATTCCATCTACTATTTCTTTGCCCATTCTCCTAATCAGTTTGAGTCCTTCTGCAGCCTCTCTAGTTCCTCAAAACTACCTGCCCTTACACCTGTCTTCATATTGTCTGCAAACTTTGCAACAAAGTAATCAATTCTATCATCCAAATCACTGACATATTATGAAACAGTCCCAACACAGACCCCTGTGGAACACCACTAGTCACTGGCAGCCAGCCAGAAAAGGCTCCCTTTATTCCCACTTTTTGCCTCCTGCCAATCAGCTGTTGCTTTATCCATGCTGAAATTTGTCCTGTAATACCATGGGCTCATAGCTTGTTAAGCTGCCTCATATTGGTATCTTGTCAAAAGCCTTCTGAAAACTCAAGTGCACAACATTGAGTGATTCTCCTTTTCTATCATGCTTGTTATTTTTTCAAAGAGTTCCAACAGATTTTTCAGGAAAGATTTTCCTCTGAGGAAACCATGTTGACTATGGCCTGTTTTATCATGTGCTTCTAAGTACCCTGAAACCTCATCTATAATCATCGACTCCAACACCTTCCCAACCATTGAGGCTGACTAACTGACCAATAGTTTCCTTTCTTCTGCCTCTCTCCATTCATGGAAAGTGCAGTGACATTTGCAATTTCCCAGTCTTCTGGAACCATTCCAGAATCTAGTCTTCTCACTAATGCTTCCACAATCTCTTCAGCCACCTCGTTCAAAACCCTGGGGTGTACACCATCTGTCTAGGTGACCTATATATCTTAAGACCTTACCGTTTCCCAAGGATCTTGTGTCCAGTTATGGTAACTTCACACACTTCATGCCCTCTGGCATCTGGAACTTCCATCATACTGCTATGTCTTCCACAGTGAAGACTGATGCGAAGAATGAAATATAACTTTCTTCCTTTCTTCCATTCCAGGTTAAAGCAAAATGTATGTTCACCAGTTTAGCATTCAACAACTGACTGCTCAGCAATTTATTATTTCTTATCTGTTCCACCAACTAGATAGGTTCATGTATTTTATTACTAATTAATTGTATTTTAATTTCTTTTAAGGGCTAAACAATGTAAGTCTTTAACCTGATTTTAAAGAAATATTAATTATTACTGCAATACACTTTTTGAATTAAAATGTTTTACTAGAGACTAAACTTGCATTCAGTGGCATCTATATTTTTTCTCTCATACACACACTCACATTACATAGCTCTTAATGCTTATAATATTTAGTGGTAGGCTATTTATGAACAATATAGTAATAGTTCCCAATTGAAAGTCCTAAATTGGTCATGTCATTTTAGCAATAGAACATAGAGCAGTTCACCATAGTATGGGTTCTTCAGCCCACAGTGTTGTATCAACCTAAATAAAGCTACTCCATGCTCAACCTAACCCTTTCCTCCTACACAGCCTTTAAAACTTCCATTTTTCTTACATCCATGTGTCTATCCAAGAGTCTTTTAAATGTACCTATTGTATCAGCCTCTGCCACAGGGGTTCCCAGCATGGGGTCCACAGACCTCTTACGTATTGGTCCATCACGTAAAAAAGGTTGGGAACCCCTGCCCTACCACCAACCCTGGCAGTGCACCCACTGGCCTCTGCTTAACAACTTACCTATCACATCCCCCTAAACTTTCCTCTCCTCACCTTAAAGATATGTCTGTGGAAATCTAATTCATACAATAACACTGTTAATTTTCTACAGAGGCTGAAAATCCATTCTCAGAGATTACAAGCATTATGCCATTGCAATGCCAGTTGCTCAGTTTAAATACACAGGTAACCTGACTGGCAAGTCCAAGCACATAGCCACCTAGAGTTTAAGGTGAATAATTACATGGATAACGGCCCAGCAACTGTGAGATGCAGGAAAGCACTCACCAGATCAGTCCATCCTTTCAGTAATATATGCTTTATTTGCACTGTCAAGAATTTTATTTAGGAAGCTACCTATGTTCATTTAGAAGACAAATATATAAGGTATTGGATACTTGGAAGTGGACAAGGGAATATTTCTAAATTAACGTCTCTCTTCATGTCTATACAAGTGTGTCTAGGATTATATGCAGACCTGCTAATTTATATCTCACACGGCTGATGAAATTCTTCAATGTGTGGCCCTCCATTGGTTGGGATTGAGAATGGATGTTGTGTGCCAGCTCTCTATATGACAAGTGAACCAGTATGCAAACTTGGGCAGTCCGATATGGAGAGCAAGCTGTTGCCCATGCAGCATGCTACCCCTCTCCATGCAGCTGATGAATCCAAAGGAACGGCAGAGACCAAAAGAGTTTGACAGCAGCAGTGTCACCGGAGTTGCCAGTCAGCAATGAGCTCAATATTGGGGACTCCAACTCAGGACTTCTCCGCAACATTTACTCCTGAAGCCTTCCCTATGAGTGGGTATAGCTGCAAGGCAGGGGAGGTTTGAGATCAGTGTTTTCCTTCACCTAGATGAGCTACTGGCTATGGCTGATGAGCCCTATCTGCCTGAAGTGACTGGGTTTAAGGTGCCTTTGATCCTTCTCCTGTCAGTAGAAATGGTTCTGATGGGCTTAGTAGCTAAACCACATGTGAAGGCCAGGAGCTGGATTTGGTTGTCAGAGGCTATTTGAGCACACTTCATGGGCAGTGTTTAATAGATGGTGGGAGCATATCCCCACTACCACCCCCAGCTATGTCAACCATAAGGAACCTCGTGGTGTAGAGTGCCAATTTAATCCATGAATATCGTGTGCAATCTGGCAAGGCCTCATTTCTTAATAGGAGCTATCATGAGCAAATACAAATATTTTAATGGTTAGTTAACATTGTTTGTCCTGTGGATACAAACTAGTACTTTGGAAGGTTAATGCAAGCAAAGTCATTATGGTTTCTTTTAAAATGTGCATATTTTCCAAAGTTAGCACCAACTTACAGAACCTGTGCGCTAATTGTGCCATTTTATATTGCTAAAACATGAGTAGCGGTACAGCTGTACAATAAAAATTTAAGTCACATTTTCTGGTGGTGAAGTCTGGAAACTGGTACTTTATCTAACCAGCTGGGTTTGAATCCATTTCTAGTTGACAGAATGAGCGATACATCTGTCAGAGCCCATATGCAAAACATTTTCAGCTGATATGTAACCATAACACGAAAGCGTTAATTCTACAGGAAATAGCAATGTAGTTCAAAAGGCATGAAAGTTTTAAAAAATTTGTAAAGTACCACATTTCGCAGAACTAACCTTCTTCACCTTGATGAACCAGATGTTCACAAAATATGAATTAAATTCTTCCTCCCCAACTCTTACATTCTCTGCTGGTCTGGATAAAACTTTCCAGTCACACAGATTTTTAAAACATTTTGCTTTGCTTATAATTGCAACCACCACTCTCCCACTGGGGCAAATACTGCATTTCCCACAGTGAGATAAGGAACTAGAAAAAAATTTAATCTATTTATTTTCTCTCCAAAGTTGTGTCACATAGAAATAGACTTATGGTGCATCATAGTGGAACTTTGGTGTTGTGAGTTCTACTAAGCCATGAGAGTGAGGCATCGAGAATGAGATACAGGCTTGCCCTTAGTATTCTGTTCAATTCCTCCTTCACAGTCTCATGATAGTGATTGTCCAGGGAATAGCCTCACCCGCCCAGGAAGTTTGGGATTTTCCAGTAGCTCTCTAGGCGATGTACCATTCAAGAGCACAACCTGGGAGCTTGCGCCACCAAGGAGCTGTCTGTGGTGCTGAAACTTATCCACATACCAAAAGACATACTCCCAATCCATCCCACCTCCTACTCATCCCCCTCTCCCCCCACATACCTTCCTTCCCACATCAACAGAATTTCCACTGCTTTTAAATGTCAGTGCAAATCTTGTTTATTTAGTTAACAGATTTTGCAGCTAATGTTAATAAAAATGAACAAATCTATTGACAAGTCAACATTTTAAATGATTTTTAAAATTGGGTTCCCATTGCTTGTTGTGGTTTTTCTCAGTGCTTGAGAACTTAAGCAGTGCAATAACTGCAGAAAGGAGATGACCAGAACTTCGCTAAATAATTTTTTGTAAAAATAAGATGTCAGTGTGGTCTACACATAGTTCAGTAACAAAACAATCTAAAAATCTGTAAATTTTGAATGTTTGGTTTTGCATAAAGATGAGTACCACACTCTGAGTTTTTGTAATTGCACCCCCCACAAAACTGGCTCTCTGTTGTCCAAAGGTAGCTACTCTTAATTTCCTTCATTGAAAATTGATATTGTTCTTTTCAGATCTATTTTTGAGGTACTACATATTTGCTTGGATTTTACCTAAATATTTTGGTCCAGCTGGCCCATGAAGAGAAACTGAAAAATAGTGCACTGAGCTTTTTTTGTGGGAAACCAGCTATGATGATATCTAAGATGAAGATATCCAAGAGAAAGAATCAGGTTCAGTGAGATAATAAAGAAATGCCTTAGATGTTTACAATGACCAATGAATTAATTTTTGGATGCTTAGCTAAAGATTCATAGAGTTATACATTCACAGAAACAGGACCTTCAGCCTAACTTGTCCAAGGTGATTAAGATGTCCATCTGAGCTAGTCCCATTTGCCTGCCTTTGGCCTATATCCCTCTAAACCTTTTCTATGCATGTACCTGTCTAAATTTAATTATTGTAATTGTAGCTGCATCTACAGCTTCCTCCAGCGGCTTATTCCATACATGTATGAGATGATGAGAGGCATTGATCATGTCGATAGTCAGAGGCTTTTTCACAGGGCTGAAATGGTTGCCACAAGAGGACACAGGTTTAAGGTTCTGGGGAGTAGGTAGAGGGGAGATGTCAGGGGTAAGTTTTTTACTCAGAGAGTGGTGAATGTGTGGAATAGGCTGCCAGCGACTGTGGTGGAGTCAGATACGATAGGGTCTTTTAAGAGACTTTTGGATAGGTAAATGGAGCTTAGAAAAGTAGAGGGCTATAGGTAAGCCTAGTAATTTCTAAGGTAGGGACATGTTGAGCACAACTTTGTGGGCCGAAGGGCCTGTATTGTGCTGTAGGTTTTCTATGTTTCTATGTACCCACCACTATCTACATGAAACATTTTCTCAGTAAATATTTTCACTCTTATATTACATGTTTATCCACTGGTTTTAGATGCTCCTATATTCTCAATATCACCAAGACCAAGGAGATGGTGGTGGACTTTAGGAGATCTAGGCCTCATATGGAGCCAGTGATCATTAATGGAGAATGTGTGGAGCAGGTTAAGACCTACAAGTATCTGGGAGTACAGTTACGGTCAATTATGGAAAACCCTGAACATCCTCTACATAGCACCATCCAGAGACAGAGAAGCAGTTTCAGCGACAGGTTGCTATCGATGCAATGCTCCTCAGACAGGATGAAGAGATCAATACTCCCCAATGCCATTCGGCTTTACAATTCAACCGCCAGGAGTAAGATAGGTTAAAGTGCCGGGGTTAGGACTCAATGTTTTTAAGTAAACTACTTAAGAACTTTTTAAAAGCTATTATTAATGCTTTTTGAGAGGGTGATTTTAGATGCATATCATATTTTTACTGAGTTAAGTATTGTATGTAAATAGTTTTGCTACAATAAGTGTATGGGACATTGGAAAAAAGTTGAATTTCCCCATGGGGATGAATAAAGTATCTATCTATCTATCTATCTTCTGGTGGAGTGGAAAAGACTTCCCTTATATCAGAATCAGAATCAGGTTTAACATCATTGGCATGTGTCATGAAAATTTGTTGTCTTTGCAACAGCAGTACAACACAATACATAATAATAGGAGAAATGTGAATTACATAAGATAGATAGATAGATAGATAGATACTTTATTCATCCCCATGGGGAAATTCAACTTTTTTCCAATGTCCCATACACTTGTTGTAGCAAAACTAATTACATACAATACTTAACTCAGTAAAAAATATGATATGCATCTAAATCACTATCTCAAAAAGCATTAATAATAGCTTTTAAAAAGTTCTTAAGTCCTGGCGGTAGAATTGTAAAGCCTAATGGCATTGGGGAGTATTGACCTCTTCATCCTGTCTGAGGAGCATTGCATCGATAGTAACCTGTCGCTGAAACTGCTTCTCTGTCTCTGGATGGTGCTATGTAGAGGATGTTCAGAGTTATCCATAATTGACCGTAGCCTACTCAGCGCCCTTCGCTCAGCTACCGATGTTAAACTCTCCAGTACTTTGCCCACGACAGAGCCCGCCTTCCTTACCAGCTTATTAAGACGTGAGGCGTCCCTCTTCTTAATGCTTCCTCCCCAACACGCCACCACAAAGAAGAGGGCGCTCTCCACAACTGACCTATAGAACATCTTCAGCATCTCACTACAGACATTGAATGACGCCAACCTTCTTAGGAAGTACAGTCGACTCTGTGCCTTCCTGCACAAGGCATCTGTGTTGGCAGTCCAGTCTAGCTTCTCGTCTAACTGTACTCCCAGATACTTGTAGGTCTTAACCTGCTCCACACATTCTCCATTAATGATCACTGGCTCCATATGAGGCCTAGATCTCCTAAAGTCCACCACCATCTCCTTGGTCTTGGTGATATTGAGACGCAGGTAGTTTGAGTTGCACCATATCACAAAGTCCTGTATCAGTTTCCTATACTCCTGAATCATTGAGTGTGTGCTTTCAGACTTCTGTACCTCCTTCCTGATGCTAGCAATGAGAACAAGACATGTCCTGGGTGATGGGTCTCCTTAATGGTGGATGCCACCCTTTTGAGACATCGCTCCTTGAAGATGTCCTGGATCCAATGGAAGCTGGTTAATTCAGTTTACTACTCTCTGCAACTTATTTTGATCCTGTGCAGTAGCCCCCACCCCCATACCAGACGATGATGCAGCCAGTTAGAATGCTCTCCATGGTACATCTGTAGAAATTTGCGAGTGTCTTTGTCCTATTGAAACATAGCTGCTGTCATGCCTTCTTGGTAGCTATATAGATATGTTGGGGCTGGAGTAGATCCTCAGAGATACTGACACCCAGGAACCAATTTTGATTAATCTAAAATTCAAGGATAAACATGAGTACCTGATATCATCAGGCATAGCTTCAAAACATTTGATGGGTTGGGTGATCTGCATATTTGACTCTTAAACTCCCCTTAAATTTGTCAAATATGGAGGTTTCAATATGTAACCTTGGTTGGGGAACTGCAAAAGAACAAAATCTGAAAAACTGTAAAACTTATTATCCTGGATGAAGGTACGATGGATCACAATACAACTATTGATACATTGGATCAAGATCTTAAGCTCAGCAATCAATTAATGAGAGTTGCTGCTTCAGTGCTGATTAGATGTATCCATCAAATATTACCAGTAATTCCATGAGATACTAAAACAGATGAATCAAAAGTTTGTATCAAAGCATTATATATTTGGAGGGAAAAATGTTAAATGCTTACAACAATGTGAGTGCCTTTGGCAGGTGATCTATTTACAATACAGTTTGCTTCAAATGTCCACAGATCAGAAAATGGGGAAAGTAAGCACCAGGAATGACCTTGTTGAAACACTTGGGCTAGATTGTTACATCACTTCATGATCTGATGTAAGCTGCTTTCCCAAATGTCACTCAACACTTTTCGAATTATCAGTAGTTGCATGAAGAGCAATTTTTGCACCAAAACATAATACAGTGAGCTCACGATAAAGGACCTTCTTTCAAAGCTTCTTGGACAACATTTAGAATAAAAAATTCCAATGACAGACTGTGATAAACATTTTCTTGTTTAATTTTCAACTCCCGAACACCACCTGGTGTACCATCACATTATTTTGTACTAAAAGGAGCACCAATCATGTTATTCAGGTATTTAGATCCACATTAGCACAGGACAATGAGTTCAGAAATTACTACCACATATAATTGAGGCCGCAATAATAACTGATAATGCTGTTATGAAAGATATCTTCATTTGTTGGATGCCAGTTATTCCAGCTGATCCACCTTTTCAATTCAAGGGATGTCAGTTCCCTGTAACAGTTAATCTTGCACTGAGAATCACAAAGTGCAAGGATAATCACAAGAAGTTGTTGGCGTTATTTCTAAAACTCAGTGTGAACCCCATGGTCATCTATACATGGGTACGCCAGGACTAGGAATAAAAGCTATCTGCATGATTTTATACCAAATTAAAAAGAACATTGAAATCAAGGAAATTTACACATTGTGTATACCTACTTACAGAACTATATTTAATGAAATTTTGTATATATATTTATTTTAAATGTGTAGTTTTAGATTGCCAATTTTAGTTAAGCCATTTTAACCCCAATTATATTATTCATGGAATAAATACATTTTTAAGATAGACTTTATTTCATTTACGAGGTGCAGTAGAGAACCCCATTGCAAGGAAGTAAACACAAACATCATGTTCTCCGGCATAATAACCTGGGTATTTGAACATGCCTTAACATTAGACTACACTTAAAAGCATTGATGCTGCAACAGTAGACAGTTATTAACTGTTGTCCATATCTATTGCCTATCTATATAATGGAAACTAGAATCAAATCTATGCAGTCAAACTGAGAGTCTTGTATTTTCTACTGTTTGAATGCAGCAAACATGTCCATTGTTGTTCTCAGCTCCTGGCTATTTTTAATCAGTTATTTTAGGATTGATGGTTAGGCATAGCGAGCGATATTCATCACAAAGGATTCAGCAGTTTGAGATGGGAGCCCCCAACTGATGGACAAGGCAATTTACAGTTCAAAGAACAGATGAATTACCCTCCTCTGTCTAAGATACAGGTATTTCATGCTCTTCAGAAAGAAGCCTCCAGATGTTCCACTAGTCTGGCCATTCTATATGAGCTTCACCCGCAGTCCGTCTCTCCTTGTGGCGACCTTGCGGGTGAGGAGACACCATCACCTGATCTAGTAGACCCAGAGTACATGGTGACCTTAAATCGATGGTGTCACCCACAACTTGTTAGAGATTTATTGCCACTTTGACACCACTGTTAACTGGAGTAGTTCTTCTTTGTTGCAGCATTATATCTGCATTTTCATAATCATTAAGGTTATTTCTTTCGATGTCTCATTGCCGCACTTCTGATTGCGGACTGAATAACAATCCGACGACTGCGTGTACTTTTCTATGAATTAATTGAAGCTCTCACCAAAATGACTTCTTTCTGCTTTCCTGCCATAGCCTGTTCATTACTTTCTCCTTTTCTGTTCCTTTCTACATGCATTCAGTTCATTCATAATTTAAAGAATTTAGTGAACAACCAAAATTGCAAAAGGAACAAAACAAAACTTAAAGACTAGATATAACTGACAATTTGAATCAACGATTTGGAGCAAAAATACTTTGAATTGTTTGTCTTTTTACTTGGATTTAACTGACCCTACCTTGATCTGCCCCTTTTCACATTGGTTAAATGACTTGTTTATTAATTATTTCATATTTCATATTTCTTATGACTCTTTTCCTATTTTTTATTGAGTTTTATAATCTCATAAGACATAGGGGCAAAATTAGGCCTTTCAGCCTATTGAGTCTGCTCCATCATTCCATCATGATTGATTTATTTTCCCTCTCTCAACCCCATTCTCCTGCCTTCTCCCCATAACCTTTGACACCCAGACTAATCAAGAACCTATCAACATCTGCCTTAAATATACTCAATGACCTGGTGTCCACAGCTGCCTGTGGCAATGAACTTAGCTGTCCTTTTACTTTTTGTTTCTCTCCCATTTCACCACTGTGATAATTGCACCAGTTATTTTTACATGATTATAAATTAAGAAGTATTACAGACTTTATACTGAAGCAATAAGGTCACCAGGGATTGCCTGTGAAATCACCCAAGCTGAATCCAGGAATAATTTTTTGGAGGTAATTTCTCATGATCTTAACTTCACAATGGTTGCAGTTGACTGCCCTTGGTGAAATGCGAAATGTGAATAATTCTCAAATGGTTCATTCCAGAAATTAATTTATATTATATCAATGTCAGCCTGGAGCCTACATGCGAGTTCACTCTTTGCTGGATTTAAATCTGTCACCTGAGCAGAGCAGAACTCTGCATATTTTACAAGGAAGAATATTCCATGCGTGCCCTTTCCCCAAACTAAATGTGATGTGACACGATCATACTGATAGTATAAGAGTAATATATAATGCCCTTTCTGAATTACATTTGAGATATTCTTGGTCTGCTTTAAGAACCCACTGTCTACTCTTCATTCATCTGGCTGAACCCTCATCCTATAAGGTTTGTAGGACCCATGTATCTATTTGTTGTCTGTTATATTGTATTTATGCTGTGCACCTTCTCTTTGGATTAAGGTAATTTGTAACGTTGACTTGGGCAGCGGTTACTGGGTGGCATATGGTTAAAATAAATTAATATAGTCACCTGTTTGCCTCTTTGGCAGCATAGGGACGGGGTGAGTACAGAGTGTGTCATACAGTGCAATATTCCCTCACTTAGACTTTTAGTTTGTTTTCATGTAGTAGCTATGATGTTCAATATTCTGGATTTATATCTTTACCAAAATTCCATGTTCATGTCCCCATTTTTGTTCTCTTCTTTTAAATGCTGTTTCTCTAATTTGCCATACATTTATTTTCTTTTATATTATATTTTAGTGCTGTAAGAGCTGATCATGTTATTAACATTACTGGGATTCAATACATGCCAACAATGTAAATGATTTTTTAATATGACTTTTAAGATAAATCTCAGTATCACTATTGTACAAATCGATGGATGACCACCTTTCCTGTTCAAGTTATGCGATTCAGTTAAGGGAAGACAGATTTCATTTGTTATTAGTCCCAGATAATAAGACAGTCATTATTTTTAAATAAATATAGTAACATTAACAATCCTATAGCCAATAAAGTGGTCACTGAGTGTATGCTTGTGGTCTTCTACTGCTGAAGCCCATCCACTTCAAGGTTTGATGTGTTGTGCATTCAGAGATACTCTTCTGCATACCACTGTTGTATCACATGGTTATTTAAGTTACAGTTGTCTACCTGTCGGCCTGAACCAGTCCACCCATTCTTCTCTGACCTCTGTTGATTTTTGCCCACAGTGTTACCACTCACTGGATTTTTTGTTGTTTTTTTTTACACCATTCTCTGTAAACTCTCGACTCTGCTGTGTGTGAAAATCCTAGAAGTCCAGCAGTTTCTTAGATACACAAACCACCCCATCTGGCACCAGCAATCATTCCATGGTCAGTTACATTGATCATATTTCTTCCTCATTATGCTGCTTGGTCTGAACAGCAACTGAACCTCTTGATCATGTCTGCATGCTTTTATACATTGAGTTTGCTGCCACATAATTGGCTGATTAGATATTTACATTAATGAGCAGGTGTACAGGTTTCCCTAATAAAGTAGCCTCTGGGTCTATATACTAATGTTAGTTTAATAAAATAGATATATTGGCTTTGGATATGATGCTAAAGAACATTGCCACATTAAGCCCTTATGCTAATACTCTGAGTCTATCATTTAGATGTTTTAGACAAGTTCACATTTCTAATAAACTTCTATGTAATCAGAATTGTATACTTACCTTAGCTTTTTAAGATGGTTAAAAATGTTAAGTGCATAAAATTCCAACCAATAATTTATCTTACATGGCCTTGACAAAAATAATATAATAAAATCTTCACAGTGACTAATTCAGTAGAGTGACACACAATCCACTGACAGGCACAGCTGAACATTTCAGTTCATGCTGTTTTTTTAATAAATAATTTTCAATCCGAAAAACAGTCATACGTCAAGTGAATGTAAAACATGAGAAGTATTTTGTTCAGACTAATACTTTATAACATCTGTTATTTATTTGAGAATAATCTTACATAGAGAGGAACTAAAGGAACGCACATGAAATGGTGGAGGAACTCAGCAGGCCTGGCAGTATCTATGGAAAAGAGTCCTTCTGAAGGTCTCGGCTCAAAACTTCGACTGTACCCTTTTCTATAGATGCTTCCTGACCTGCTGAGTTCCTTCACCATTTTGTGTGTGTTGCTTGGATTTCCAGCATCTGCAGGTTTTCTCTTGTTTGTTAGAGAAACTAGTAAGCTTGCCTGGTAAGAAAAAAATTAGATTTAATTTTTTGTTGAAACAGTGCAATAGGTGTAAAAGAAGTTTAGACTGCAGTACTTAGTTAATGAAAAATAGTTGGTGTAACAGGTGGCGAGCAATTACCATAGAAATTAAGGCATTGATAGTCATTAAAGGAAATTGTTTACATGGGTAATCTTAGCAGTAGTGTGGTTAAGAAAGATTTATCAGGATATTAACTAAAAGCAGACAATTGGGACTCATTCATTTAGAAAATGATGTAATGCTGAGGTTTTATAAGGCAGTAGCCTGACCACATTTGGAGTATTGTGAGCAGTTTTGGGCACCTTGTCTAAGAAAGAATGTGCTGGTGGAGAAGGTCCAGAGGAGGTTTGCGAGAATGCTCCCAGGAAAGAGAAGGTCAACATACGAGGAGCATTTGATGGCTCTGGACCTGTACAAGTCGGAGTTAAGAAGAATAAGGAGAGAATCTCATTGAAACCTATTGAAAATTGAAAGGTCTCAGCAGAGTGGACATCGTATGGGGTGTTTCTAATAGTGGGGGAGTCTATGTCCAGAGAACGCAGCCTCAGAATACAAGAGGTGATGAGAACTTTCTTAGCCAGAAAGAGGAGAACCTACGGAATTCATCACTGCAGACAGCAAGTCATTTGGTATATTTAAAATGGAGGCTGATAGGTTCTTGATTAGTCAGGACATCAAAGGTTACAGGGAGAAGGGCTGAGATGAATCATTAATCAGCCATGATGGAAAGACAATGAACTGAATGGTCTAATTATTTTCCTATGACTTATGGTTTAATGGAACTTGGTTGCATGGCCCGATCGGACTGAAGGGCCTATTTTCTATGTTGAGTTGCTTTAAGTGTCTCACAAGTTGAGTGAATTTAGGTTTTTAATAAATTATTTAAAGTAATAAACTGAAGAGAATAAATATTATTTCACAGATATCGACACAGTTCTACCTGTAGAACTAGTGTTAATGAAATAACATGGCCTTGCAGGTGATTATTCATCTGCATTCACAAGTCCTTTATTCAGAGGAAAATTTATGTATGCCACTTAAAGTGGGCATTTTTATTAAAGCAATAAATGAACTTTCTAAAACATAATCATATTTTGAAAATGATTTTCTGGATTTATTGCATTCAGTCTATGATAATTATTTTATGCCAGGTAATTTATCAAGGTAGATGTATTTATACCTCTGATTTTTATAGAATAATCTCTTACACCTAATGGTTTATCTCAATTCTCATTGTGACAGTGATTTAGAATTCTTAAAAGGTAAATTTAAGGTAAATGTTATTATCAAAGTACATATATGTCACCATTACAACTGTGAGATTCATTTTCCTGCAGGTAATTTTGGTCATCTAGAATGTGGGCAGTCTTTGCCATTACTTATATCACAGGTAAAATCACACGTTGTCATAGCAAAGGGTTTGATACAAAATGGTTGCTTCCACAATACCTATAGCTCTTTACTCTAGCATCATAAAGGAGGGTGATTGAATGAGATACAGTGAGAAGACATATTTCCTTTCTTAAAATTTAGTAACGTAGTCCAAATGATCTGCTATTACTAATCAATTGTGTTTCTCACTAATATAAGTGGCTAGAATGCAGAAATATGTTGTGAGCTTTTTTATATTTGTACTCAAAATGGAGAGTTTATGGAAGGAATGAGATTTATTGTGTGATTATAAAGGCCAAGTAGTAAATGAAATGTAATACCAGCAATGCAAATATTCCATTTGGAACAAAGATTGAACATCATGCAATTAAATCCAAAGAGGTTATGGTGAGGTTTAATAATAAAAAGCACAGACTTCATTTAAAATATGGTATACAATTCTTTCACTACAGTCTGTAAGGAATGTGTCCTTGAGGGAGTCTAGTGAGGAGTAACAAGACAATGCCAAAATGGAATATTTGAGAACCTTGACCTCAGCAGTCCAGAGAAAAGATGGTTAAAGTGAGATCTCGTGTGTTTTTGAAAATATTAAATGACAAAAACAAATTAGATTAAATATTATTCTGTCAGTCAGGCCAATAGAACATGAGATTCAAGTTTAAAATAGGGGGAAGGAAAATTAAATAATGACTTCAGCATAAGATACTTTTTATTTGAAAGGTAACTTATTTTGGAATGATCAACCAAGTAGCTTAAAGAGGTTAAAGTGGAAATCAAACTATATACAATCTCGACTAGTTTATTTCCATTACCAAAAGGATGGGTATAGAACAATTTTTATTAATATAGTGGAATTATAGATTTTCTAAAATATGATTATTATCATCAATTTTTTAAAAGTTAAAGTTATGAGATTCAATGATTCTCAAATGCATATTTACAGATTTTCTATTCCTAATGTTGAGATTTTAAAAGGATACCATGGTTTGATTTTTTTAAGGCTTTTATTTATATTTTTATTTTTCCTTTACAGGTTTTACTGGGATTTCACAATGTTGTTGTTTATGGTTGGAAATCTCATAATTATCCCAGTAGGAATCACTTTTTTCAAGGAAGAAACCACAACCCCTTGGATTATCTTTAATGTTGTGTCTGACACCTTCTTCCTTATGGATTTAGTCTTAAACTTCAGGACTGGAATTGTTATAGAAGATAACACTGAGATCATACTGGATCCACAGAAAATTAAGAAGACATATTTAAAAAGCTGGTTTATTGTCGACTTTATCTCCTCAATCCCTGTGGATTATATATTTTTGATAGTAGAAAAAGGAATTGACTCAGAAGTTTATAAAACAGCCCGAGCTCTACGGATTGTACGTTTTACAAAAATTCTCAGCCTTCTACGATTACTGAGGCTTTCAAGACTAATTAGGTACATCCATCAATGGGAGGAGGTAAGACTATTTTCAATTGAATTCTTTTCAGCTCATATGTTTCAGTTTTCATACATAACTTTAGCTCATATGTTCTGGTTTTCAAACAGAACTTTAGTTCATATGTTCCGGTTTTCAAACTTAACTTTAGTTCATATGTTCCAGTTTTCATACATAACGACAGCTCATATATTTCAGTTTTCATACATAACTTTAGCTCATATGTTCTGGTTTTCAAACATAACTTTAGTTCATATGTTCCAGTTTTCATACATAACTACAGCTCATTTGTTTCAGTTTTCATACGTAACTACAACTACAGCAACTTAAGCTTGATGGAATGGATATTCAATAGTACAAACTTTTCATTATAGGCTGTAGGAGCCATGCACCTGTTTTCTATCTGCATGGGATTCTGTGATGCACGTTCATTATGTTTTTTTATGGCAACTAGTCATGTGGGTGTGGTAAAAGCAAAGGTTTTAGTTATGTAGTAAAGCTTTGTTCTCGGCAGTTTAGTGATGGGACCGCTGGACATCACATCTTTTGCTGACCGCTTATCTTGACTTAATTATATTTGAAATTACTTAAATCTACTTAAGTATGTTTAATATCGCTAGTTTTAGTTTCATAAGTTTCATCACTTCTCCACTGTATGTTTTGCTAGTTGGTAATAAAGGATTGAATATATTTCTTCCACTTTTTGGAAAGCTATTGCTGGTTTGATTGGATGGCTTGTCATACAAGGATAACTACCTGTGTGTCACCAGCAGCGGCATTGGTTTGTTCAAGTCGCCATTATGGTGGTGTTATCCGTCGGTCTCGAGAGACCATGGATCTGCACTTGGAGTTTCCAGGGCGCAGGCCTGGGCAGGGTTGTATGGGAGACCTGCAGTTGCCCAAGCTGCAGGCCTTCCCCTCTCCACGCCACCGATGTTGTCCAAGGGAAGGGACCCATGCAGCTTGGCACAGGTGACGTCGCAGGGCAATGTGCTGTTAAGTGCCTTGCTCAAGGACACAAACATGATGCCTCAGCTGAGGCTCGAACCAGTGACCTTCAGGTTACTGGTCTGATGCCTTGCCCACTAGGCCACACGCCAACACATTATAGTAGACATTAAAAATGTATGTTAGCAGGGAGGAAAACTAATCAACGTAAGACAAACTCATAACTACATTTTGTTGGGGCACTTTGTTACCCAACACCGGTGACTGCCTGAAATAACTGCGCTGCTCATTACAAATCTGCCCATACAATAATTTAGAAATATGCATGAACTTTTTGCGTAAGTGACCTAATAAATATAAAATTCATTAAAAAGGGCAAATGCTGAATCATTGCTTGGCCTTTGTGACTAAAGAATCCAAAGCAACGCACACAAAATGCTGGCGGAACTCAGCAGGTCAGGCAGTATCTACGGAAATGAATAAACAGCTGACATTTTGGGCCCAGACCCTTCATCAGGACAGAAGAGGAATGGGGGAGATGCAAGAATAATATTTTGGAAGAGGGGAAGGAGGGTAGCTAAAAGGTGGTAAGTGAAGCCAGGTGGGTAGGAAAGGTAAATCGCCGGAGAGGAAGAAATCTGAAAAGAGTAGGAAGTGGATCATAGGAGAAAGGGAAGGAAGAGGGGACCTGGGGAGGGCGATGATACACAGGCGAGAAGAAGTAAGATGCCAGAATGGGAAATAGAAGAAGAGAGGAGGGCAAGGGAATTATTTTTTTTATCCAGAAGGGGAAGTCAATGTTCATTCCATCAGTTTGGAGGCTACACTGATGAAATAAAAGGTGTTGCTCCTCTACTCTAAAGGTGGCCTCATCATGGCACAAGAGGAGGCCATGGACCGACATTTTGCAATAGGAATTGGAATTACAATTTCACTGGAAAGTTCTGCTTATAGCGGATGGAGTAGAGGTGCTCAACAAAGTGATTCCCCAATCTATGATGGTTCTCACTGATGTAGAGGAGGGACACTGGACACAATAGACAACCCCAGCAAATTCACAGGGTGAAGTGTTGCCTCACCTGGAAGGACTGTTTGGGGCCCTGAATGGGGATGAGGGAAAAGTGAATGGGCCGGTGTAGCATTTTGGCCGCTTGCAGGAATAAGTGCCGGGAGAGAGATTAGTTGGGGTGGGACAAATGGACAAGGGAATCATGGAGGGGGCAATCCCTGTGGAAAATAGAGAGTGGGGGGGGGGGGTGGGGAAGTAAAGCTACTTTTGGTGGTAGGATCCATTTATAAATGGTGGAAATTGTGGAGAATGATGTGTTGGATGGAGAGGCTCATGGGCTGGTAGGTCAGGACAAGAGGAACTATCACTGTTAAGGTGGTGGGAAGATAGGGTGAGCACAGATGTTCTGGGAATGGATGAGATTTAGATAAAGGCAGCAGCAATCATGAACTAACTACCAGCAAGCATATCTTTACCCTCCCTCTCCCTGCTTTCCACATGGATAGGTCCCTCCGTGATTCCCTTGACAATTTGTCCCTCCCCACTTATCTCCCTCCCAGCACTTATCTCTGCAAACAGTCAAAATGCTACACCTGCCCATTCACTTCCTTCCTCACCTCCATTCAGGGCCCCAGACAGTCCTTCTAAGTGAGGCAACACTTCATCTGTGAATCTGCTGGTGTTGTCTATTGTGCCAGGTGCTCCCGATGCAGCCTCCTCTACACTGGTGAGTCCCATTGTAAAATTCACTTTGCCAAGCACCTCTGCTCCATCTGCGAAAAGCAGAACTTCCTTGTGGCCAAACATTCACGTTCAGAGATGTCAGTCATCTCCTGCCGTGATGAAACTGCTCTCAGGGTGAAAGAGCGACTCCTTATTTTCCAACTGGGTAGCCTACAACCTGATTGTAAGAATATCAATTTCTTCTTCTGCTGAAAAAAATCTATCTCCCCTCTCCTGTCCTTCTATTTCCCACCCTGACCTCTTTCCTCTTCTCACCTGCTTATAACGCGCCCCCCCCCCCCCAGAGTCTCCTACTCCTTCCCTTTCTCCTATGGTCCACTCTCCTCTCCCATCTGTTTCCATCCTCTCTTATGCCCTTTACCATTCCTACCCACCTGGTTTCACCTACCACCTTCCCCCTCCCCCCATCTTCTTATTCTGGCGTCTTCCCCCTTTCTGAAGTCCCAAAGCATCGACTGTTCATTAATTTCCATGGATGCTGTCTGACCTGCTGAGTTCCTCCAGCATTTTGTGTGTGTGCTTTGGATGTCCAGCATTTTTGTGTTAAGGAATACATGGTTAGTGGCATGAAAAGCAAATGTTGAAATATTTAGCAGGTCTGTGTGGAACAATATTAATGTTTCAGTAGATGAAGAAGTTTTAAGATGCAAACAAAACATCAGAGGGCAGAAGAAAATGAATGGAAAGGCCTATAATAGAGGGGGAGGCAGGAAGGTTTAAGTTAAAAGGCAAAAGAGAGTGTTAATATATGAAGTAAAGAAATAATAACTCTTGGTTATTTCTTAAAACATTATTGTTTTAAGTGTAGTTTAGAAACTTGAATACATGGTGTACTGTAGACTTTAAACTTCGTAGAGTGCTGCATAGTTGAAAATGTCATCTTTCAAATTAAAGTGAGACATTTTTCCATCTCAAATGGATAGAAAAGATTCTGAAAAATTGAGAGAAGATCGGACATTTCAGAGGAAATACTTTCTGTTACCGCAATCTCACTAAATCAAATGATCAGATCATCTCTTCCATGCATAATGTGAGACCTTGCTCTGAGCACTTTTGCTGCTGTTTCCTACATTACAGAAATGACACTATTTCAAGAAATGTATACAACGCTTGCTTTAAGACAATTTGCGATTTTCAGATTTTGAAAAGTGCTATGTAAATCAGTGTTACCTAAATAATGTCTTAAATGTCTGTTCTGCTTCGCCTTTCTTTATATTATACAGTATGCTCATAGATATTATCTAATCAATGCAGTATTTCTGAATCTAGCAGTATCCAACACTATATCTAAAGCACTATGGCGTAAGCCATAAAAACCACGGAGACAACTTTAGAATTTTGTTTAGCAAGTACTTGTGCTTAAGATGTAGAGTTTTAAAATTATATTTATAATATTAATAATTTACTCTGTCAACTAGTAACAAAACCATTCTATTTTTTACATTTTCCATGCAGTGTAATTTTATTTTCTTTATGTTTATGCTTAAGATCAGCATAGATTTCCTTGAAAAAAGGAAAACAAAGACCCAAATGACGATCTTCTGAGCTATATTACTATATTTTTTATATTGGCATGAATACTATGAGGAGAATATTGGTTTGTGTTCATGGTAACACATTGATTTTGTCAGTTACTTGGCCCCTAAATGTCGACTGTTTATTCATTTCCATAGATGCTGCCTGGCCTGCAGAGTTCCTCTATTAGCTTGTGTGCGTTGCTTTGGATTTCCAGCATCTGCAGAATCTCTTGTTATTTCTTCAAGTTGATTATGAATTTAGTTTGAACTCTAGGTTAAATTAGGAGTTGTTCAGGCAATTGGTAGAATACTAGCACGATATGCAAAGTTACGTTTGTTTCATGTTCTCTGTGCCACAACTTCCATTTCTAAATACATGCCCAGAGCCGTCAAATGCTCTTCATATGACGAGCTGCTCAATTCTGGAATCATTTTTGTGAATCTCCTTTGAACCATCTCCAGTGTCAGCACATCCTTTCTAAGAAAAGGGTCCCAAAACTGCTCACAGTTCTCCAAGTGAGACTTCACCAGTGCTTTATAAAGCCTCAACATTACGTCCTTGCTCTTACATTCTGATCCTCTTGAAATGAACGCTAGTATCACATATGGCTTTCTCACCACAGGCTCAACCTGCAAGTTAACCTTTATGGAATCCTATACAAAGACTCTTCAGATTTTCACCTCAGATTTTTGAATTTTCTCTGCATTTAAAACATATTCTACCCTTTGATTTCTTCTACTAAAGTGCATGACCATACACTTCCTGACACTGTATTCCATTTGGCACTTCTTCGCCCATTCTCCTGATCTGCTGAAGTCCTTCTAGAACCTTTCTGCTTCCTCAAAAGTGCGTGCTCCTCCACCTATCTTTGTATTGTCTGCAAACTTTGCAACAGAGCCATCAATTCTGTCATCTAAGTCATTGATATAACATTGAAGAAGCGATCCTAACGCAGACCCCTGTGGAACACCATTAGTCAACAGCAGCCAAAAAAGGCTCTCTTTATTCCCATCCTGCCTCCTGCCAACCAACCACTGTTTTATCCATGCAAGAATATTTCCTGTAATACAATGGGCTCTTAACTTGCTGTGGCACTTGTCAAAGGCCTTCTGAAAGTGTAAGTCCACAACATCAACCGATTCTCCTTTGTCTATCCTGCTTGTTATTTCTTCAAAGAATTCCAACAGATTTGTCAGACTAGATATTCTCTTGAGGAAACCGTGCTGACTGTGGCTTATCTTATCATGTACTTCCAAGTACCCTGAGACCTCACCCCTAATAATTGACTACAACATCTTCCCAACCACTGAGGTCAGACTAACTGGCCTGAAGTTTCCTTTCCTCTGCCTCTCTCCTTTCTGGATGAGTGGAGTGACATTTGCAATTTTCCAATCTTCCGGAACCATTCCAGAATCTAGTGATACTTGAAAGATCATTATTAATTCCTCCACAATCTCTTCATCCATCTCTTTCAGAACCCTGTAATGTACATCATCTGGTCCAAGTGACTCAACTATCTTCAGACCTTTGTTTCCCATTAACTTTCTCCCTAGTAATGGCAACTTCACACACTTCTGACCCCCGACACCCTGGAGCTTCCAGTATACTGCTAGTGTTTTCCATAGTGAGGACTGATGCAAAATACTTTTTCAGTTTATCTGCCATTTCCTTGTTCCCTCATTACTACATCTCCAGTGGTCCAATGTCCACTCTTGCCTCACTTTTACAGTTTATGTGTCTGAAGAAACTTTTAGTATCCTTTATAATATTATTAGCTAGCTTTTGTATTCCATTTTTTCCATCTTCATGACTTTTTTAGTTGCCTTCTGTTGGTTTTTAATATCTTCCCAACTAACTTCCCATTAATTTTTATATGCCTCTCTATGGTTTTATGTTGGTTTTGACTTCACTTATTAGCCAAGGTTGTGTCAATTTGCCTTTAGAATACTTCTTCCTCTTTGGAATGTATATAATCTGTGCCTTCCAAATTGCTTCCAGAAATTCCAGCCATTGCTGCTCTGCTGTCATCCCTGCCAGTGTTCTTTACCATTCCAACTCTTCTTCATGCCTCTGTAATTCTCTTTACACCAGTGTAATACAGATGCATCTGACTTTAGCTTCCCTTTCTCAAATTTCAGAGAGAATTCTATCATATTATGATCACTGGCCTCTAAGGGTTTTTTTTAAAAATCTTTAGCTCTCTAATCAATTCTGGTTCATTGCACAACACCCAATCCAGAATAGCTGATTCCCTCGTGGGCCCTACCATAAGTTGCTCTTAAAAAGCCATCTTATAGGCGTAACAACAGCACACACAAAATGCTGGTGGAACACAGCAGGCCAGGCAGCATCTATAGGGAGAAGCGCTGTTGACGTTTCGGGCCGAGACCCTTCGTCAGGACTAACCGAAAGGAAAGATAGTAAGAGATTTGAAAGTAGTGGGGGGAGGGGGAAATGCAAAATGATAGGAGAAGACCGGAGGGGGTGGGATGAAGCTAAGAGCTGCAAAGGTGATTGGCGAAAGTGATACAGATCTGGAGAAGGGAAAGGATCATGGGACCGGAGGCCTCAGGAGAAAGAAAGGAGGGGGGGGAGCACCAGAGGGAGATGGAGAACAGGCAAACAACTAAATATGTCAGGGATGGGGTAAGAAGGGGAGGAGGGGCATTAACAGAAGTTAGAGAAGTCAATGTTCATGCCATCAGGTTGGAGGCTACCCAGCCGGTATATAAGGTGTTGTTCCTCCAACCTGAGTTTGGATTCATTTTGACATTAGAAGAAGCCATGGATAGACATATCAGAATGGGAATGGGACGTGGAATTAAAATGCGTGGTCACTGGGAGATCCTGCTTTTTCTGGCGGACCGAGCGTAGGTGTTCAGCAAAACGGTCTCCCAGTCTGCGTTGGGTCTCACCAATATATGAAAGGCCACACCGGGAGCCCCGGACGCAGTATACCATACCAGCCGACTCACAGGTGAAGTGTCGCCTCACCTGGAAGGACTGTCTGGGGCCCTGAATGGTGGTGAGGGAGGAAGTGTAAGGGCAGGTGTAGCACTTGTTCCGTTTACAAGGATAAGTGCCAGGAGGGAGATCGGTGGGAAGGGATGGGAGGGGGACGAGTGGACAGGGGAGTCGCGTAGGGAGCGATCCCTGCAAAAAGCAGAAAGGGGGGGAGGGAAAAATGTGTTTGGTAGTGGGATCCCGTTGGAGGTGGCGGAAGTTACGGAGAATTATACGTTGGACCTGGAGGCTGGTGGGGTGGTAGGTAACGACAAGGGGAACCCTATCCGGAGTGGGATGGCGGGTGGATGGGGTGAGGGCAGATGTGCGGGAAATGGGAGAGATGCGTTTCAGAGCAGAGTTGATGGTGGACGAAGGGAAGCCCCTTTATTTAAAAAAGGAAGACATCTCCTTCGTCCTGGAATGAAAAGCCTCATCCTGAGAGCAGATGCGGCGGAGACGGAGGAATTGTGAGAAGGGGATAGCCTTTTTGCAAGAGACAGGGTGGGAAGAGGAATAGTCCAGGTAGCTGTGACAGTCTGTAGGCTTATAGTAGATATCAGTAGATAGGCCATCTCCAGAGATGGAGACAGAAAGATCAAGAAAGGGGAGGGAGGTGTCAGAAATAGACCAGGTAAATTTTGACAGCCGGGGCCGTTTCTTTGACTTTATGACATCCTGCAAGGATCGCAAGATCTTCCATCTGCAGACCCCAGAGCATGGTCTTCGTATCGCGTCCCCGGCCCCGGTAGTCGATCTTGGCTGCCCCAGCGACCCAGGGCATTTTGAAAATCCGGACTCCAGCACCATCAACGCGGGTTCCAACGACCATGGACAGCTTCAAAGCGATTGCGCAACCACCGACTGCGACTCCAGCCTTGAACTCCAGGCCGGGTCTTCAAATGCTGCGATTGTGACTCCCGTCTCCCCTTCCCCCCACCACCACTATGCAATCCCCTCTCCCTCAGATCCCATCGTCAGCTCCTGGGCCCTCAGAGGCTCCATCTTCCTCTCATCCCAACCCTTCCCTCTCCACTGACACTACCAGCCTCCCTCCCCCCTCTGATCCCATCTCTCATCCGTGCCAGGTCTTTACCATTCCCTCTGACCTTCAACTCTCTGAGGCAGAGTGCTCTGTCCTCAGTAAGGGCCTCAGCTTTGTCCCCCTTCTCCCACACCTCAGTGAGTTCCGCGTACGCCATGATGCTGAACTCTTCTTCCGCTGGCTCCGTCTCCGAGCTTACTTCTTTGACAAGGACTCTCCTACCCCCACCAATGACCCCTTCTCCCGTCTTCAACCCTCCTCCTCTTCATGGACACCCCGCTCTGGTCTTCTGCCTGCTGTGGATCTCTTTATTGCTAATTGCCGACGGGACATCAACCGTCTTGACTTCACCACATCCAGTTCCAATTCCAACCTCACTCCTTCCGAACGCTCTGCTCTCCGCTCCCTCCGCACCAATCTCGACCTCACTATAAAACCTGCTGATAAGGGGGGAGCTGTTGTTGTCTGGCGTACTGACCTCTACCTGGCCGAGGGACAGCGACAACTCTCTGATACCTCCTCTTATTTACCCCTTGATCATGACCCCACTAAGGAGCACCAGGCCATTGTCTCCTATACCATCACCAACCTTATCAGCTCTGGGGATCTCCCATCCACTGCCACAAACCTCATAGTTCCCACACCCCGCACTTCCCGTTTCTACCTCCTACCCAAGATCCACAAACCTGCCTGTCCAGGTAGACCTATTGTCTCAGCTTGCTCCTGCCCCACTGAACTCATTTCTGCATACCTTGACACTGTCTTATCCCCCCTTGTTCAATCACTTCCCACCTATGTTTGTGACACTTCTCATGCTTTGAATTTTTTCAATGATTTTAAGTTCCCTGGCCCCCACCGTCTTATTTTCACCATGGATGTCCAGTCCCTATATACCTCCATCCCCCACCAAGATGGTCTCGAAGCTCTTCGCTTTTTTTTGGATTCCAGACCTAACCAATTCCCCTCTACCACCACTCTCCTCCGTCTAGCGGAATTAGTTCTTACTCTCAATAATTTCTCCTTTGGCTCCTCCCACTTCCTCCAAACCAAGGGTGTAGCCATGGGCACCCGTATGGGTCCCAGTTATGCTTCCGCCACCTCCAACGGGATCCCACTACCAAACAGAATTTTCCCTCCCCCCCCCCCCCCCCTTCTGCTTTTTGCAGGGATCGCTCCCTACGCGACTCCCTTTTTGTTGGCTTTGTGGAACAGTACATGTTCCAAGTCTATACCGGTATCCATCCCCCTCTTTTCCTTCGCTACATCGACGACTGCATTGGCGCTGCCTCTTGCACGCATGCTGAGCTCGTCGACTTCATTAACTTTGCCACCAACTTTCACCCTGCCCTCAAATTTACCTGGTCCATTTCCGACACCTCCCTCCCCTTTCTTGATCTTTCTGTCTCCATCTCTGGAGACGGCCTATCCACCAGCCTCCAGGTCCAACGTATAATTCTCCGTAACTTCCGCCACCTCCAACAGGATCCCACTACCAAAGACGTTTTTCCATCCCCCCCTCTTTCTGCTTTTCACAGGGATCGCTCCCTACGCGACTCCCTTGTCCACTCATCCCCCTCCCATCCCTTCCCACCGATCTCCCTCCTGGCACTTATCCTTGTAAATGGAACAAGTGCTACACCTGCCCTTACACTTCCTCCCTCACCACCATTCAGGGCCCCAGACAGTCCTTCCAGGTGAGGCGACGCTTCACCTGTGAGTCGGCTGGTGTGGTATACTGCGTCCGGTGCTCCTGGTGTGGCCTTTTATATATTGGTGAGACCCGACGCAGACTGGGAGACCGTTTCATTGAACACCTACGCTCGGTCCGCCAGAAAAAGCAGGATCTCCCAGTGACCACGCATTTTAATTCCACGTCCCCTTCCCATTCTGATACGCCTATCCATGGCCTCCTCTATTGTCAAAATGAATCCAAACTCAGGTTGGAGGAACAACACCTTATATACCGGCTGGGTAGCCTCCAACCTGATGGCATGAGCATTGACTTCTCTAACTTCCGTTAATGCCCCTCCTCCCCTTCTTACCCCATCCCTGACATATTTAGTTGTTTGCCTGTTCTCCATCTCCCTCTGGTGCTCCCCCCCCCCCCTCCTTTCTTTCTCCTGAGGCTTCCCGTCCCATGATCCTTTCCCTTCTCCAGCTCTGTATCACTTTCGCCAATCACCTTTCCAGCTCTTAGCTTCACCCTTCCCCCTCTGGTCTTCTCCAATCATTTCTCATTTCCCCCTCCCCCCACTACTTTCAAATCTCTTACTATCTTTCCTTTCGGTTAGTCCTGATGAAGGGTCTCGGCCTGAAATGTCAACAGCACTTCTCACTATAGATGCTGCCTGGCCTGCTGTGTTCCACCAGCATTTTGTGTGTGTTGTTGTTTGAATTTCCAGCATCTGCCGATTTCCTCGTGTTTGATCTTATAGGTGTTCTAGAAATACTCCTTCTTGGAATCCTGCACTAACTTGATTTTCCCAATCTATCTGTGTATTGAAATCCCCCATGACTATTGTAACATTGGCCTTTTGACATGCCTTTTCTATCTCCTGTTGTAATTTGTGGGGTGCATCCTTACTACTGTTTGGGGGTCTGTATATAACTGTTGATTTTACAAATCAATATTTAATTGAGTTAAATATTGCTTTGTAAAATAAAAACTTAGTTTACTATCCCTACATTATTCTCATAAACTGTCTATATTTTATATTTCACACAGAGTGTACCATATTGTTGCAAAATACATAGAGCCCCTAGTTTTTGTTTTGAATTGCATTCTTTCATCTACCTCACCAGATTCATGTAATCTCTCAGATAATGTTATTCGTCTTTGAAATCCTATAATAAAAACACTTTTTAACTTGTATTACCAAATCTGTCCCAGATTTAAAAGGCTGATTATCCTTTTTCTTGCATTGAACCAGGCTCTTTGGCCTAACACATCCATGCCAACTATATTCTTCACCTGAGCTCATCCCATTTGCCTGCATTTGGCCAATATCCCTCTAAGCCCAACCATTTTTATGCCAATGGACTATACCTTTAAGCCAGGGGCCTGTGGACCCCGGGTTGGGAACCCCTGTTCTAAATCTTCCCTATCCATATACCTTGTCCTTTAAGAATCACAACTGTACCCAACTCTACCATTTTGTTTGGACTAAAAAGTTGTTCCTAAAGTTACTTGAAACTCTTTCCTCCCTCACCTTAAACCTGTACCCTCTAGTTTTAGACTCCTTTACCCTAGCAAAGAGACAGTGACTATTCACCTTAGTGTTTTGTGCTTCAGGGAAAAATATTCCCAGCCGATCTACTGTAGCTTCCTCTTATAACGTAATTCCTCCTGTTCAAGTAATATCCTTTATGCATCCTTTCCAGCTTAATGACATCCTTCCTATAGGTGGGAGATTAAAACTGTGCATAATACTACAAGTGTGATCTCATCAGTAACCTGTACGTCAAAGTTAAAATATTATTACAGTAAATCAAATTTCCCGATCGTAAATAAAAGCCTGAGTAAAAATGCAGCCCACTGTTCGGTATGCTTATTGATTCATTTAACTTCTTAGGATATCTAAGGTATAAATGTAGAAATCAGTTTCAATGGTATTCCTATAGTTTGCGCCTAATTCCACTTTGTGTTGTATCGAGGGAAGGCTGACCCATTTATTAAGTAAATAAATGAAATAACATCTCTAAAATGCCTCTGGCCAACAGAAGGCAAAGCCAGAATGCAGCTCATCTTTTTTCGCAAACCTGACATTACCTTTAACAATTTTAAACCCTTCTGATGCTTTGAGACATTTAAAAACTTGGAACATTTAAAAATATAAAATTAGCAACATTTAAAAACTATGTATTATAAACATACAAAAATACCTAGAAATAATTAGAAGTATTAAGTCAACACATTATTTAAGTAAGGTACATTCACCTTTATTTGAATTAGCTATGAATGCAATGAATCAGCAGGCTCAGCTGGTTATCACTTTTATTTCCTAGTCAGAAGGTTGTTATTTCAAGTCGTACTCCAGAGACATGAACAAAAACACTGAGGCCGATTGTATAGGTCAGAGCTAAGAGCTTGGTGCATTGACAGAAGTAATTTATTTCAGATCAGCTATTAAGTTGAAGACTTCCAGTGGGGAACAAAACTTTAATTGAAGAAAATGGGAGGAGAACTCCTACCTAATTGCCTGCTCAATACTCCCCCCCTCAAACTACGTTACCAACCCATGTTGCTTGGGCTTGATTACATACAGTACTGTGCAATAGGATTGGGCACATAAATATAGCCAGGGTGTTGGAGACTTCGGTGCAGTACTATATGTGTCAACGTGGAGCAGAGAGTAAGTTTGTAAATCCGGTGGGAGCAAAGGATGTTGAGAATGGTAAGGATGGAGCACCATGGGAGGGGTGTCTAACAGATGGCAGAGAAGGAGTGACGGGGTGGGGTTGGCATGGGTGCAGACACACCCAGCCTTGATACACCGGGCACAGCCACTTGATACCAAGCAATCAGGACTGGTGAAGGGTCTTGACCTGATACATTGTCCATTTCTCTTCAAATGGAAAAGAAAGTTATTTTTTAAATAATTTCTTTTAATGTCTTTAATTGCTTATATTGGTTTCAAATGTTTAAAAATAATTTATAGAAATATATCTTGTAATTTTTAATTATTTCAATATTAATAGCTTTAATAGGTATATGGAGGAATTTAAGGTGGGGGGTTATATGGGAGGCAGGATTTAAGGGTTGGCACAGCATTGTGGGCCAAAGGGCCTGTACTGTGCTGTACTATTCTATGTTCTATATGTTAAATGTATGTGAATGGCAGAGACATTTAAACATATTAATAACTACTCAGACATTTTTGTCTGTCAAACTTGGAACTTTGAAGCTTCAAATCAGCAAGATTGGTCTTCAAAGCTGGGAGAAGCACCCCCAAAATCTGAAACATTGTCCATTTAATGTCTACAAAATTTGAAAAGAGAGTTGAAGACACATGACCTGTAGTGGGAAACACCAGTCACAGAACATTTGTTGACAATTATACTTATTCATCCAGAAACATAGAAAGTAAATGAAAGATCGATTATCCATAGCAATTTAATTTCTTCATCTTCTCGTTGTGTTTTATTGAATCATAATAGAACAGATCATTAACTGTCTAAACAGGAGCTTTTTATTTTTTATTGTAGATTTAAGTAGTAGCTGACATTCAGATATTAAAGTGTTCATTTTGTAAAAATCAGAAGATTTAGTTGGGGGAGGGGCTGTGGAAGAAATATTGGTATATTCACCCGGCGATTTTTTTCATATACAGTATAAGAAATTGCTTATTTACTGCCTGTTACACCACTGCCGTTTAGAGCAGCAATTAAGGTTCGCCATCTCTGTCTGTCCATATAAGAAATATAATATTAATAGTTGTCTTCAATTATTAAACATTGCATAGCATGCATCATCATGTGGAAAATTGATATTTAAGTAATTGTAACTCTTATATATGGAAATCCTGGGATATTTTGTTTTGCATTTGGTTAATAAGTATTATGAAATATGGTCACCTGAGAAATCACTGACAAATAGATGATCCTATCAGGTTTCCTGGGATGATATGCAGTGGGACTTTAGCAGATGGTGCCAAGTTCCAGAAGGATGATTGAGCACCCTGACGCTTGTATATGATACTTGTACATGCTGTAGAGAAATCATAAGATCTTGTTTTACTTCTTCATCTTCCTCCTCTTTGCCCTGGTGTTGAATCCAGATCTTCAGTTTTATTCCTTAATCAAATGAAAATATGAGAAAATAACAATTGGGAATCATGGTTCTTGGAGTTTACTCCATCTTAAATAAAATCATGACCGATCCTATGCATCAAGTCCATTTTCTCACTCAGTTCATTTATCTTAGTCTCAGAGCTTATAACTGAACACCCATGACCAGCTAGGTCAGAACCTTGGAATGATATACAACCTTCATTACAGACCTATATGTTCGATTCCAATATTGACAAAGGAATCAAGGAAGCTGCTTCTCAGCCTGTTTATCCCGGTCTTATTGGTAAGGTGGCCTCTTACTGTGCAGCTAATAATAATAATCATAATAATATGTATAATATTATCCGGCTGGTGGCGTGGTGGCATCAGCATTGGACTTGAGGGCGAGAGGACCCGAGTTCGAATCCGGCTGGCTCCCTTGCACACTCTCCATTCGTGCCTGGGTTGAGTGTCGAGCTAGCAAGTCGACCTCGTAAAAAAAAAACCTGGAGAGGAATGGGCTCCACCAGGTTTCAGATGCCCAAGACACGCCATATGATGAGCAATCACCAAAAAGATCGGTGCAAAAGGCTTGTCATGATGGCGTCCCGACGACTCCACCAGGAGTTAAGGGCGTGCGCACACACACACATACACACACACACACACACACACACACACACACACACACACACACACACACACACACACACACACACACACACACACACACACACACACACACACACACACACACACACACACACACACACACAATATTATAACATCAATACTAATATCTACAGTTGGTATTACCCCAAAGTTACAATATTTACATAATAGTATTAAACAATTAGCCCCACATTACAATATTTATGTAAATCTTCAGAAAGCCACAATACTAAACCCCACTGGAAAAGTCTGAAGTTCCTAACAATTGAGAAATGAGAGTGCTTGGCTATGCCCGTACCTCAGTTTTTACCAGCTTGAGCTATTATGTAATAATAATAATAATGTATTTGTAGAGCATACAGATGATATAGTTCAAAGGGCTTTACAATGGGATAAAGTGAAATGAAAATAAAATGGAATAAAAAATAAACTGAGTCTGCATCCTTTATAGTTTTAAGTATTGATTTCCACTGTTTAGGACTGTCATTCTAAAAAGCTAACTTGCCAATTATCTTACGAGGGAGAGTGCTTAAGTTTAAGTGACCAGTGGAAGAAGATCTGAGAGTTCGAGCAGGATTATAAAATGAAAATAATTATGTGATGTACTTCGGTCCTATTAAGAGCTTTAACGTCAAGTAAGAATTTTAAAATCAGATCTAAAAGATGCAGGAAGCCAGTGCTGAGTAGGTAGGATGGGAGTGATATGTTTCCTGGTTTTAGGTAAAAACCTAGCTGTGCGTTCTGAATGAGTTGAATTACTTTATTATTTAACTAATACAGCTGTTCCTATTTTCAAAGAACATAGGTAGCTGAATTCACAACAGATGAAGCTTTCCAGTACCGTCTGAGGCAATCAAAGTAGATAGGCCAGACCATGGTCTAATTGTTTTCTAATAAACACAAATGAGAAATATGGCTAAATATTTCAATAACCTATAGATATAAGGAAGTTGTCCTTCAATTTATTCTCTATGTGTAACTTGTCAAACTCAGCCAAAGATCAGCACAGGCCTTGAATTGACGTCAGTGAGTTTAGCTGTAATGGAAAACATAACCTCAGAGATGGAACAGAAGTATAAACGCAAATTTAGCAGTAATTAATAATTACATTTCAAATTAGATTGACCAGACTTCTGGGAATTGCAAATTGCAGGAATTGCAAAGTTGGTTTTTAATTGTAAATAGGTAGTATATCCTTTAATTAGGGTTTTGCATCCAAGGCCTACACAACTATTTTCAACTGAAGAGCACTATTTTGTTTTGTCCAACCTATTAGTTTGATATTTTTCTACTTTGAAGATTTTGCAGAGGGGATTGAGGACAATTGAAGAGGTTTTACTCATAGATAAATTTTAGATTGCATTCTACCACTTTATTGAGGGACTAAATTTTACTCTAAAAGTGCAGGGGTATTAAAGAGTCATCAGGTAGTTGAGGCTATTGATATTTATTGAAAACATAGCAACATAATTTATTATTTTACCCATTTAATAAATGTGAGGATCACAGATGAAGCCAGCATTTATTGCTTTTCCCCAGCATTTATTGAAGAGTTGGTGTTGAGGTGAGTTTTTAGATCATTGCAGCCCAAGTATTGAAACTGCTCTCCTGCTGTTGTTAATTAGGGAGTTGGATTTGACTCATGCAAACTGTGAAGGAATGGCAAATATTTCTTAGTCCAGAATCCATTCCAAATCCTTTCCTGAAGTGCAGAACTGGAACCGATTTGCTTCCATATAGACTATCTAAGTCAACCTTGTGAATTTGTCAACTGGTCAAGACTTAGTCTTTGAGTTTATTGATCACAAAAGACAAATAAATTATTGGTTTTTCTTCATCTTTTTTTTACACATTTAGTCAGCTCTACTTTCATTTAAGGCAATGTCCTCATCAAAATATATCCTTTAGATATAGTTCTGTAGAAATATTATTGCAAGCAAAGATTTTCTGTGTGAAATACTAATGCTGATAAATATATTTAATTAAAGTGAAATGCACTTATAACTAAGTTACATGTCTAATACTTACTTACATTCCGAGAACTTTCTTGTCACGTGAGCAGTATGTGGTGGAAAACAGCACAAGAGATTACAGAAACTTTGTGATTGCAGTTATTGTGAAATAGCTGCAGAAGGTTGTAAAAGAGCTTAAATGTTGTAAACTCAGGCAGCTCCATCATGGACAATGAATCCATGTACACTACCTCACTATGTTTTGCTCTCTTTTTGCGCTGTATATTTAATTTACATGTCGATATATTTTTTTCTTTTTGTAATTTATTATTTTTTATTTTGCGTTGCACTGTACTGCTGCCGCTACACAACAAATTCACAACATGTGCCGGTGATATTAAACCTGCTTCTGATTCTGAAGCGATGCAATGACATCTTTGAGATCTCTGTGCATAAATTGAAGTGGAAATCCCAAAGATGCAATCTACACTTTTCAAAGTGCATTCACAGTAAAGTTGTTTTAAAATCACTGCCACTACAATCAAGAAAAAGTAGTTGCATTGGATTGGTGAGAGATTCAGGTATTTCTGAACTAGTTTTATGTAAATTGTCCTGAAAATATATTATTGCAAAGTGTAACTTAGTTATTGGAGCTGTACCAAACTTTTATTGTTTTGCATACTCAGTTGGTTGATTAACATAATGTTTTGTGTATGTATTTCTATACTTAGGTATTTAAAAATATAATGCACTTTATATTTCTAAAAGATTTAATAATGTTTGCTTACAATATTTCAGATATTATTTTAATCTTACATATATGCTCTTGTCTTTCTACAGCTTTTATGGAATGTTTAAAAATTTATGTAAATATTTTCTTCCATGTTTGCTACCTGTAATTAATCTTTAAAGTGATTTGTTTTGCTCAGACAACTTGATGAGATGACAGTAGCAGGTTAGCAGGGAACTCCTCTCGCTGATTTTGACCACACCAACACATTACACGCCCCAGATTTTGCTGTATCTTTGTAGGCAGTTTCCTGCGATTAGGTTTAAGCACCAATACTTCTCTGCTGACTGTAAATTCCAGGTCAGTACACTGATAAATATACAATAAAATGTGATGCATAGAAATCACTTTTTAAGACAATTACAACTTGCAATTACAGATTGTCATTGACGTATCAAAACAAAAAGAAAGCTTCAGTGGAGTTTTATAAAGTTTGGCACTGACCCACATAAATTGGTACAAAGGCAAATGACCATTGGTCCATTGGAAAGATTTTAAGCATTACCCTATAAGAGAGATGGTCAGGTTAAAGAATTCCAGAGCTTTATAGACTAACTACTGAGATGACAGCTGCCAATGGTCACAACTGAGGACACTGCCGCCGGGTCCAGATGGACAGCTGAAAGAAGGTGGCAATCGCGTACGTGAGGATGCACGCTCTCCAGCCTATTAGGATTTCTCTGTTGTGGTGAACTACATATACCTGTCTGGACACGCCCCCCCACCCCGCTGACTGCTCCTGTGGCTCCTCCCACTGACCGTGGCTCCTCCCACAGACCCCGGTATAAAGGCGATTGGGGCCTGAGACCTGCCTCTCAGTCTCCAGGATGTAGCATGGTGGTCAATTGCTGCTTGTTCTTTCTTCCAGTCAATAAAAGCCGATATCTCGCCTCACGTCTCAGAGAGTTATTGATGGTGCATCATCTGTATTGGTATTTTGCTCTTCCATTTGCTTCAGCCTTGTCAAGACCTGATCGTAATGCAGCAATAACAAAGCAACCTGCTTGCCTTGATCCATGTTCTGGGAAAGAAGATTAGTGACTTTGACAGACGCTGTATTAATTTAGTTCAAGGCCACTGCTTTCCAGCCACAGTGATGGTATTAGTGTTTAGCTAATTTGAGAGTTTTGCCCTGTTAGCCTATTTATTTATCTATTGAGGGTCAGCACGGAGTAGGTCCTCCCTGCCCTTTGAGCCATCCCGCCCAGCAACACCTGATTTAACATTAGCCTAGCCACGGGACAGTATTAAAATAACCAATTAACCTACTGGTACGTCTTTGGATTGTGGGAGGAAACCAGTGTGCTTGAAGAAAACCCATGCATTCCATGGAGAGGATGTACAGACGCTTTACAGATGATGTCGGATATCGCGAGCTCTCATAGTTTCACGCCAACTGCTTCACTACAGTGGCAGTTATTCCTTTCTTTAAGTTCAGTACAGTTCTTATTAAAGGCTAGTGAAATGTTCAGTCTGTCTCTCCCTCTGCACTTGCGCCATCACTGAAGTCACGCCAGCAAGAAGATGGATGCTGCCTTCCCGCGACAGTGCTCCGTGTAGATGTGCTCAGTGGTGGACAGGACTTTACCCTTGTTGGAATGGGCTGAATCCACTACTTTTTGTTAGATTTTCCGTTCAAGGGCATTGGTGTTCCAACACCAGGCTGTAATTCAGCCATTCACTATACTCTCCACCAATAAATAAAAGTTTGTCAATGTTGTAGAAGCCGTACTGAATCATTGCATTTCCCAAGGAAGTAGAGATCCTGCCATGTTTTCTTCACATTTACTTGCTGGGTCCATGACAGGTCCTCTGAAATGATAACACCGAGGAATTTAAATTTGTTGATCCTCTCCATCCCTGATCCCCTGATGAGAACTGACTCACAGACCTGGTGTCAATAATCAGCTCATTGGTCTTGTTGACATTGAGTAAGAGGTTGTTGTTGTGACACCACTGAGCCAGATTTTCAATTTCCTTCCTATATGCTGTTTCATTACCATCTTTGATTCGGACTATGACAGTGGTGCTGTCAGCAAACTAAATTTGGTTTTGGAGCTGTGTTTAGCCACACAGTCATAAGTGTAAAGTGAGTAGAGCGGGGGGATAAGTGTGGTAAACCATGTATACCTGTCTGGACACGCCCCTCTGCTGACTGCTCCTGTGGCTCCTCCCACAGACCCCTGGATAAAGGTGATTGTGTCACTGCTCCTCCCACAGTCCAGGGCAGTCATCCGGTATGGAGGTGCTCCGTTTTACTGCTAATAAAAGCCTTTCAGTATTTACTCTACTTCCAGTCTTTTGGAGTTATTGATAGTGCATCAATAAGCACACAGCCTTACGGTGTACCTGTGCTGATGGAGATCGTGGAGAAGAAGGTGTTACCAATCTGAACCGACTGGGGTTTGCAAGTGAGGATGTCAAGGATTCAATTGCAAAGAGATATTGAGGCCAACGTCTTGAAGCTTATTGATTGGTTTTGAGGAGATGATAGTATTGAATGTCAAACTGTAGTCAATAAAGAGCATCCTGATGTATGCATCTTTGCTGTCCAGTTGTTCTCTGCACGATGAGCTCTGTAAGCACATGTGGAGATGGGCCGAGGATTCTCTGCAGCGCACCCAGAAACAATATGCTCGGCAGGCTGATTGCTTCCGCCAACGGGTGAGGCCTTTCAAGTCAGGGGAAAAGTCTGGCTGGCATTAAGGCATCTTCCATTCAGAGTAGAGAGCCACCAGTTGGCCCCAGGCTACATGGGGCCATTCGTTGTGGAGAAGGCCATCAACAGAGCCTCCTATAGGCTGCACCTACCATCATCCATGAAGGTTCACCATGAAGTGTTCCATGTTTCCCAGCTCAAGCTGGTGACTTCCTCCCTCTCTTGGTCAGGTCACCCCTTCTCCCTCCTTCCTACTTGATGGATGGGTCCCTGCTCTATTCAGTGCAGCACCTCCTGGCATCTTGCTGGGTGTGAGGTAGCATCCAGTACCTCGTTGATTGGGGGTGGGGGTTATGGTCTAGAAGAACATTCTTGGGTTCCAGGTTGACACGTCTTGGACAAGTCTCTCATCCGGGACTTGCAGCAGGCACAGGCCTCTAGCACCTCGGGAGCTGCACCTAGGGAGGGTCACTGTAACAACTGCCACAGGGTCTGGGCGCAGTTACAGGCGGGCAGCTGAAAGAAAGCAGTAATCACACTCGTGAGAAGGCATGCATTGTATTAGTATTTAACTCTCCTCCTTTTGCTTCAGCCTTGTCAAGTCTTGATCGAAGCACAGTGACAACAGTTTCTGCTTCCCTTATTCCCTCTACCGGAAAAGAAGATTAGCGATTTCGACAGATGCTAAAAAAAACGACCTTAATCGAGTTCAAGGTTACTTCTTTCGAGCCTCAGTGGCACTGTTCATGTTTAGTTCACTTCAGAGTTTTTAGTTAGCAGCCTGTTAGTCTAGAGTTTATTATTTTATTTAGTTCAGTACAATTCTTATTAAAGCGCAGTGAACTACTCTGTCCATGTCTGTGTCTCTCCCTTGGCACTTGGGCCATCACTGAACTCTTGTCACCAATAGCAGAGCAAATAAATTAATTTGCCACCTGGAGACTAGGTCTGAATGAACATGGATACTTTAGATAGTTGCATGGTTAGAGATAATGAGAGCAAAGGTACACAGAAATTTGAAAACAATGGTGAAATATATGAATATCTTTACTTTAGAACACCTTCTTCAATGTATCAAAATATATAATTACCTAAATCTATTTCAAGTCATTGAGTCATAAATCACTACAGTACAGAAACAGGCTCTTTGGCCCATCTAGTCTGTGCTCAACTGTTATTCTGACTAATCCTGTTGACCTGTCCCAAATCCTGCCATCGACATACTTGTCCAAACTACGCTTAAATGTTACAATCAAACTCCTATTTACCACTTCTGCCAGCAGTTCATTCCACACTTTTACCACCCTCTGACTGAAGAAATTCCCCCTCAGAATCCCCTTAGATGTTTGACCTTTCACCCTTGACCTATGCCCTCTAGTTTTAGCCTATTTGAACTGCTTTTATCAGTCTGTTATTATCCCAGAAATTTAATTGGAGGAAATTCATGTGTGACGATGGACAAATAGATTGACAATTAGACAGGAGGCTTCAGAAAAGCCTATAGTGGTTGTAATGAAGTAGATCTGGATGCCATCAGAAGCTATGATACTTTCAGCTGACTTTAGAACAATGAACATGGAACATGGTACAACACAGTGCAGGTCCTTTGGCCCACAACGTTGTGCAGACTTACATATATAATCCTACTCCATGACCAATCTAACCAATACCTCCTACACAGCCCGTAACTCTCCATATTTCTTACATCCAGGTGCCTACTGAAGTGTCTTTTAAATGTCCCTATCGCATCAACCTCAACCACCGCCACCCCAGGCAGTGTGTTCCATGCACCTGCCACACTATGTGTAAAGTAAGCTACATCTGACGTGTACATTAAACTTTCCTCCACTCAACTTAACTGCATGTGCTCCGCTACTGGTCAGTGCAGCCCTGGAAAAATGAAGCTGAGTAAAGACATCTGGATGTGAAATTAGTGACCAAGAGCGGATTCTGGGGGTCTTTGTTGTAGAAAGAGAAGCCATTACAGGTAACTCTCTTGCTATGACAGGGTTTAGCCAGGTAGTTGATAATGGAATGGCGTTGGAGGAGGATGATGTGTGGTCAACTATTGCCAAAGGCTACAGACAGATAAAAAAAAAGATAAGGAGGGACGGAATACCTTTGTTGCAAGTACATAGGATGGCATTGACTTTGCTGCATTGTGACCTGATTGGAGTGAGACAAACAACTAAATGTAATCCAGAAATGCCATTCAGCAGAAAAATTATGTTAATTTTCAGTTTAAAAAAAAACCTTTCCAAAAATAATGTTATTGCCATTTGGTAAAATTAGATAACTGGTATTTTTATTATAACTCTTTTAATTTGTTTGCATTGTAAAGTATTTTTTTCTTATATAGATGATATAATGAAAAAAGAAGCAACTTGTCAAGTCTTTCACAATGCAGGATACTCCAAAGGAACCTACAGGAAATGAATTACTTTGACATATAGTCCCTTGCAATATAGGCAAACATGACAACAAATTTGCATCCAGCAGGGCTGCACAAAGAGTCATTAGATAAACCAACCATTTTTGTTTGAGGGATAAATAGTTTGCCAATAGAACAGGTAAATCCTCCTATTCATTCCCAATAAAGCCACAAGATCTATTACATGCACCTGAAGGGGTCGAAAGAACTTTGGATTTACATCTTAATCAAAGACCCATTCATTGAAGTAGACCTCCCTCCTTAGCGTTGCAGTGTATTCAAAGACCCAGATCAGGGCTTGCATTAATTTTTGGCTCTGAAACCACACCAAGGCTGATACTTCAGGATGATCCATGCACATTCACACCTGAAATAATTACTAATGTTTGTCAGACACTAGGGTGACAGCAACATTGAGGGTGCATAGTCTGATTCCCTGTTTAGGCTGAGCGTCATTTTGCTGAGTGTGGAAGTAAGAGTAATATGTGTACTTTTATATCTCACAACAGGATGTACAAATCCCATCTTCCGATGATAATCGGATTGCACCCATTTCAAATAGTTTAACTTTATAATTACTCTTCCAAACACAGGCCTAATTTTCCTAAAGTTTCCAAGACTGGGATAGTCTAGGACCAGAAGGCATAGCCTCAGAATAGAAGGACGTCCTTTTAGAACAGAGATGAGAAGAAATTTCTTTAGCCAGGGGGTGGAATTCGTTGCCACAGACAGCTGTGGAGGCCAATACAGTGTGTATATTTAAAGTGGAGGTTGATAGGTTCTTGATTAGTAAGGGCAGAAATTTTAAAAAATCAGAGGATTTGGGAGTCCTTGTGCCAGATTATCTAAAGGTTAACTTGCAGGTTGAGTCAGTGGTAAGGAAGACAAATGTAATCTCAGTATTTATTTTGAGAGGACCAAAGAATAATAGCAAGGATGTAATGCTGAGGTTTTATTCGGGATTGGTCAGACCTCACTTGGAGTATTGAGAGCAATTTTGGGCCCCTTATCTAAGAAAATATGTGCTGGTGTTGGAGAGGGTCCAGAGGAGGTTCATGAGAATTATTCCAGGAATGAAAGGGTTAATGTGTGAGGAGCCTGTTGTCACTGGAATTTAGAAGAATGAGGGGTTCTAGGTGAAATCTATTGAATATTGAAAGGGCTAGATAGAGTGGATGTGGAGATAGTGAATCTAAGACCAGAGGGCACAGCCTCAGAGGTGAGGAGGAATTTCTTTAGCCAGAGTGTGGTGAATCTGTGGATTTCATTGCCATGGATATCTGTGGAGGCCAAGTCATTGAGTATATATAAAGCAGAGGCTGAAAGATTCTTGATTAATCAGGGCATCAAAGGTTATGGGGAAAAGGCAGGAAAATGGGGTTGAGAGGGTTAATAAATCAGCTATGATGGAATGGTGGAGCAGATTCAATGGGCCAAACAGCTTAATTCTCCTCCTTTGTTTTAAGGTCTTAATTGTGATTTTCAATTTCCACTATGTGTAATATTTGCCACTATATAAACTGTGGATGAGAACTAGAAAGTCCAAACAAGCTTCATGTTAAAATAATCAATATAAATGACCTTGTACTCATTACTTCCAAAACACTTTAAATAGAGGCATTGCTTAACTGAAGAAAATACTCGTCAGGTATCCTGATATTGAAACTAGATACATGCATCAAGCTCAATCTATCTATCTGCCAAGCCCAGATCTTAACAATGAATTGGAATTGGAATTGGTTTATTATTGTCACACGTACTGAGATGCAGTGAAAAACCTGTCTTGCATACAGTTCATATGGATTTAGTAATTATACAGTGCATTGAGATAGAACAAGGTAAAACAATAATAGATGCAGAATAAAGTGTAACAGCATCAGAGAGCATGCAGATGATAAGGTACAAGGTCATAATAAGGGAAATTGTGAGTTCAAGAGTTCACCTTACCTTACTAGTGAACTAACCAATAGTCTTATATGAACCAGGTGGAAACTGTCTTTGAACTTGGTGGTCTGGGCTTTCAGGCTTTTGTATCTTCTGCCAGATGGAAGAGAAGAGAAGACAGAATGTCCAGGGTGGTTGAGGTCTTTGATTATGCTGGTTGTTTTACTGAAGTAGTGAGAAGGAGAGACAGAGCCCACAGAGGGGAGGTTGGTTTCTGTGAGATGCTGAGCAGAACAGTTGCAAAATCAAGCTGCTGTTCATCCAGATAGGATGCTTTCTATGGTGCATTGATAAGAATTGCTGAGAGTCGATGGGGATATGCCAAATTTCTTTAGCTTCCTGATGAAGTAGAAATGTTTGTGAGCTTTCTAGGCTGTGATGTTTACATGATTGGACCAGGACAGGTGACGTTCATCTCTAGGAACTGGAAGCTCTCAGCCTTCTCAACCTGAAGAGCTGGCAGTAGAAAACTTTGCCTGGAAACTTTGCCAGAATCAGTTTTATTGAAATGAAGGATAAACAAACTACACTTTCATTCCCATTGCCTGTAATGGATATATCGTTGTAGGGTCTTCTTGAGGTAACATATGGTATGTGAAGAGTAATGTTGTGGGGGAACACAGAAGACTATAAAGTTTTGCTGATAGATTTGAGGTGGTACATGTGTATTGGGTGACAGGGTGGAGATACGTCTCTACCAAAGGAGGTGTAAGGTGTTCCTTCCTTCTGTATCATTCTTCAGTGCCATTGCTACTAGTCCAACTCTTGTCAATCCAAGAATTTTCACAAGAATTTTGTTTTGGTTATCATTCATTTCCTTTTTTTGTGCTCTGGAATTAAAGCCATTCAGTAGCAAATATTGGAAAGAAGATAATTTGTATCAAGTCCTTTTTGAGACCATTGGGTATTAGTTACTGTTGTGTTACTGATCGAGACTTGTCCAATTATTTGTTTCATCTTTGTGGATCCATTTTAGTTTCCCTGACCGTTCTTCCATCGTAAGTAATGGGGACTGGATTTTCCCTTTTAGTTTTTTGTGATATGTTTGTGATTACTGTATATAGTGGACCTTTAATGTAAGGTGAATCATTAAAAAACTGGGCAAAAGAGATAATGAGTAAAAGAAGAGGGGAAGATAGCATCTTAAGCAAACTGCCAGGATAATTATTTATTCAGTGAGATATAAGTCAGGATATATCTCACTGAATAAATAATTAAACTGGCAGTTTGCTTAAGATGCTATCTTCCCCTCTTCTTTCACTCATTATCTCTTTTGCCCAGTTATTTAAGAGAGAAGAACAATATCTGTACCAGTTTCCTGTCTTATTTTAATTTGTCACCTTTTTATTATCCTAAGTCATATTTAGGCTTCCGCATTGTCTTGAGGTTGCAGTCAAGCTGTGTGTAGAGATATATCAGCGAACTATTGGTAGCATATAGTACATATTATAAATGAATAAACAGACACAAGCCAACTATTTTCTTTTTCTGCTTGACTTTTGGTTTGATTCTTCTGTGCCCTTCCTCCTTCTAGACCTGTCCATCCCAGTGGATGCATTGATAACCTCCTTCATTGCATTCTCCATGAGTTTGCTTATCTTTAAGTTTACCATCCAAAATTCTACTTCCAGTGTCCAAACTTTCATCCAATATATTGACCCAATGTGGAGTCCTGGTTCAATAACAGCTCAGTTTTAAAGACAACAATCTTGTTTTCAACCCCTTCCGCTACCTTGACTTTCCAACTGCTCCAACACTATAACGCTCTTAAATATGTGCAACTTCAAATCCTAGCTTATGTTCAAGTCCAAAGTTCAAGGTAAGTTTATTATCCCATTACGTATGTCACCTTGAGATTCATTTTCTTGCAAGCATTTGCAGTAGAACAAAGAAATATAATCAGTGAAAAAGTACACATAAAGTCTGGTGAGAAACCAATGTACAAAAGAAGATAAACTCTGCAAATACCAATAAATAAATAAACAAACAATACTGAGAGCATGAGTTGTGGATTCCTTGAAAGTGAGTCCATAGGTCTTTTATTTTATATTTATTGATTGATTGATTAATTGATTGAGATACCATGCAGAATAGGCCCTCTGGCACTTTGAGTCGCACTAAGTTAGATATGGCCCTTGTGGCTAAAGGGATCAGGGGGTATGGAGAGAAAACAGGTACAGGGTTCTGAGTTGGATGATCAGCCATGATCATACTGAATGGCGGTGCAGGCTCGAAGGGCCGAATGGTCAACTCCTGCACCTATTTTCTATGTTTCTATGATTACTCAGTAATCCCTTGATTTTAACTCTAGCCTAATAATGGGACAATTTACAATGACCAATTAAGCTACCAACTGGTACATCTTTGGACTGTGGGAGGAAACCAGAGCACCTGGAGGAAACCCACACAGTCACGAGGAGAATGTACAAGCTCCTTACAGGCTGCGGCAGAAATTGAAAGTGGGTCTCTGGTACTGTAAAGTGTTGTGCTAACCACTACACTACCGTGACCTCCTGCTACCGGTCATGGAATCAGTTCAGAGTTGAGGTTATTTACACTGGTTCAGGAGCCTGGAGGTTGAAGGGTAATAAGGCTTAGTGATCATTCCCAAAATTAACCTACTGGAGCTTTAGCAGGCATGTACAATGCCCTGTCCTGTGAATGTTTCCTCATGGTGTCATGGTAGTGTGGCAGGTGGGGTAACACTTCACAGCGTCAGCAACCGGAAGATCGGAGTTCAATTCCCATTGCTGTCTGTGAGGAGTTTGTACGTTCTCCTTGTGATGGCATGGGTTTCGCTCGGGTGCTCTGGTTCCCACTCACATTTCAAAGGATGCACGCATTGGCAAGTTGTGGGCATGCTATGCTGGTGTCAGAAGCATGGTAACGCCTGTGGACTACTCCCAGCACATCTTCACGCTGTAATGGTCATTGGCGCAAACAATGCATTTTGCCATATCGTAGATTTATCTTTTCTTCCAATCCTTGACACCATTCTCCTCTGTTGGTACCTCTCTGTGACAAAGCTTTTGTTCTTTTGTTATACTGTCTCCTTATGAGGTTCTTCATCAGTATGTATTAACTCTCCCCTGAAGAACGATGGACGATTTGCCAAAGTAGCCTTGCTATGGAAGAGAAGTTGTTATTGGAGGGTGACACACTGGCTTTGTATATTTCCTTTGTGGTAACACTGGGTGAACCAATGCCATGTTTGAATTGTACCTGAATCATCAGAGACCATGTGATCCTGTGATCTTGCACTGAACTGTAAATGGGAAATACGTTAATTATAGTTTTTATGTTTAAAACTGAGAAATTCACTAAGGTGTTTATTTTTTCTGGTCAGTCTCAGGGTTAGCTTCCCAATTATAAGCTGCTTTCCCCCAGCCCCTGCTGGAATATGTCCTCTGTATATGATGCATAATAAAATTGCACATTCAGTTTCTGTGAAAGGAGCACACAAAGGAAATAGGTATCTGTTCTTGTATAGCAACTAATGTTAAATAATGAGTCAAGTACCAAAATGTCACACTGACTTATGGGCACAACAAAATTTTCATGAAACATTGATCTAAAAATAGGTTTGCAGCCTGTAAGTATGCATTAACGAATTGCTGTTGTAACTAGAAAAAACATGTCACAACTTTGTCCTTATTCCCTTTTCTAAGATATTCGATATAATTGATCATTTGAACTGTACTTTCTCTTCCGTTAAATTTTAAAAAAGCATGTTATGTAAATGGCTGAGATTGCAGAGTTCTGAAATACATTGGACTCTATGTTTCTTGGTAGATGAATCACAGAAAGTTAATATGCAGGTACAGCATTAGAAATGACAAGAATTATCATGTGGGGTTCGGAAAACAGAATCAAAAATGAATGAATCTGGTCTTCATTTATACAGGATACAGTAATTCTTTGCCACAGATGGCTATAGAGGCCAAGTCATTGGGTATATTTAAAGTGGCAGTTGATAGGTTCTTGATTAGTAAGGGTGTCAAAGGTTACTAGACACTAGAATACAACAGCACAGTACAGGCCCTTCGGTCCTCGATGTTGTGCCGACCCATACATTCCTTAAAAAAAGTATTAAACCCACACTACCCCGTAACCCTCTATTTTTCTTTCATCCATGTGCCTGTCCAAGAGGCTCTTAAATACCCCTAATGTTTTAGCCTCCACCACCATCCTTGGTAAGTCATTCCAGGCACCCACAACCCTCTGTGTAAAAAACTTACCCCTGATGTCTCCCCTAAACTTCCCTACCTTAACTTTGTACATATGCCCTCTGGTGTTTGCTATTTGTGCCCTGGGAAACAGGTACTGGCTATCCACCCTATCTATGCCTCTCATAATCTTGTAGACCTCTGTCAAGTCCCCTCTCATCCTTCTACACTCCAAAGAGAAAAGTCCCAGCTCTGCTGACCTTGCCTCATAAGACTTGTGATGGGGAAAAGGCAGGAGAATGGTGTTGAGGGGGATAATAAATTCACCAGGAACACGGCATTCCTACTGAACCAGATGAATGGTCTTGTTGCAGCCTCTTGCAAGGAAAAAGTCAGCTAATTGGCCCCTCAGGCCTGCTCCACCATTCAATAAAATTCTGCCCAACCTTTTATTTATTTATAGGCAGCGCAGAATAAGCCCTTCCGGCCCAACGAGCCACACCGCCCAGCAAGACCCCCATTTAACCCTAGCCTAATCGCAGGAAAATTTACAATGAGCAATTAACCTACTAACCAGCACATCTTTGTGTAATGCGCTGGTTAAGATTTTCACTGCTATGCTGTAGGTTTTTCATTTTAGCAGTTCTGTAAGAGCAGTCTGTTCTGCTTTCAGCATGCTTGGGTTTGAGCTGAGATGAGGGGCTTTGTTCAACTGAGGAATATGGTGTCTGCCAATCAGGATGGTGGAACAAGGAGAAGGTTCTAGAGCATGCTGGGAAGAGAGGATTTTGTGAGGGTCACTGGTGTGGGTTGAGGTCTTTTTTGCCAGGAGCTGGGAGAAGACAGAAGGGAAGATGGCTGGAGACACTGTCCCCTTTGCTTTGTGCAGATGAATGGCTTCAGGGAGGAAGAACCAATGTGGGAGAGCCCGTTTGTTCATGATGGGATTCGAGTGACATTTGGAAGCTGGTGTGTACATTTTGTGCAGACTGAGGGACCAGTGCACGAGTTACAGACAACTTCAAGATGAGCTCCTACTTATGTGCACATTTGGCTATTTAATTATAATGGGCCCTCGTTGCTTTTCTTTTTCTTTTTATTCCTTTAATAATTCTTCGGTTAAGTTAACATTCATAAATATACTTTCTTTATAATTGTATGTAGTGTCCGATCTATTATTTCATGCCGACCGGCGATTGCAGAGGGGAGGGGGCAATAAATCACACAGCATTCATACAAACCGGGGGCAAGACATTCCAATCTCACATGTTTGGTGGGACCCAAGTCGTACACGCCCTAGACGTACCAAACCTGAGAAAAGGAGTTTTCCTCGCCGTGGAGTCCAGTGGCTGTCAGCGAGGGGCAAACGAGTTGTGTTTCCAGAGACGCCCGGAGAAAAAGGGGTTTCATTTGGATTGTGGGAGGAAACCAGAGCTCCTGGAGGAAACCAAAGCGTTCATGGTGAGAATGTCTGCTCTGCAGACTAGATGGGCCAAGTAGTCTAGTGGGCTCTGATGTCTTATGGGTATATGGTCTAATGCACTGAAAGCAGCTCAAAGAAAGTTTACCACACTGATACCTGGAATGGAAACAGCTCAAAGAAGTTTTGCCAGAATGATACCTGGGATGGGTCACCGTATGAGAAAAAGTTGGATGAACTTGGTTTATACTTGCTGGAGTTTTAAGAATAGGAAAGTAATTGGTTGAGTCCAGTAAGATTTCAGGGGTCTGATAATATAGAAAGAAAAAAATTAATAAGTAAATAAATCAATTACAGTACGTATATATAATATGTATATTAAATAGTTAAATTAAAAATAGTGCAATAACAGAAATAATGAAAGTGAGGTAGTGTTCATAGGTTCAATGTCCATTTATGAATCGTATGGCAGAGGGGAAGAAGCTGTTTCTGAATCATTGAGTGTGGCCATGAGGTCTCTGTAACTGCTGACGGTAACAACCAGAAGTGGGCATATTCTTGGTGATGGGGATTCTTAATAATGGATGTCGCCTTTCTAAGGCACCACTCCTTGAAGATGTATTGGATACTACAGAGGCTAGCACTCAAGAGGGAGCTGACTAATTTTACAACTTTTTGTAGCATCTTTCGTAGAAACAGAGAAACACAGAAAACATACAACACAATACAGGCCCTTTGGCCCACAAAGCCATGCCGGACATTAGAACTGTTTAGGTTCCTACCTTAGAACTATTTAGATTTTATCCATAGCCCTCGCTTTTTCTAAGCTCCATGTACCCATCCAGGGGTCTCTTAAAAGACCCTATCGTTTCCGCCTCCACCACCAGCAGCCCATTCCATGCACTCACCACTCTCTGCATAAAAAACTTACCCCTGACATCACCTCTGCACCTGCTTCCAAGTACCTTAAAACTATGCCCTCTTGTGCTAGCCATTTCAGCCCTGGGGAAAAGCCTCTAACTGTCCACATGATCAATGCCTCTCAACATTTTGTACACCTCTATCTAGTCACCTCTCGTCCTCCGTCGCTCCAAGGAGAAAAGGCTGAGTTCACTCAACCTATTCTCATAAGGGATGCTCTCCAAACCAGATAACATCCTTGTAAATCTCCTCTGCACCCTTTCTATGATTTCCACGTCCTTCCTATAGTGAAGTGACCAGAATTGAGCATAAGTGGGGTCTGACCAGGGTACTACATAGCTGCAACATTACCCCTTGGCTCTTAAACTTAATCCCATGATTGATGAAGGCCAATGCACTGTATGCCTTCTTAACCACAGAGTCAATTTGTGCAGCAACTTTGGACTCTGGCCCCAAGATCCCTCTGATCCTCCACACTGCCAAAAGTCTTACAGTTAATACTATATTCTGTCATATTTGACCTACCAAAATGGACCACTTCACACTTATCTGGGTTGAACTCCATCTGCCACTTCTCAGCCCAGTTTTGCATCATATCAATGTCCCGCTGTAACCTCTGACAGCCTTCCACGCTATCCACAACACCTCCAACCTTTGTGTGATCAGCATATTTACTAACCCATCCCTCCACTTCCTCATCCAGGTCATTTATAGAAATCACAAAGAGTAGGGGTCTCAGACCAGATCCCTGAGGCACACCACTGGTCACTGGCCTCCATGCAGAATATAGATAGATAGATAGATAGATAGATAGATAGATAGATACTTTATTCATCCCCATGGGGAAATTCAACTTTTTTTTTCCAATGTCCCATACACTTGTTGTAGCAAAACTAATTACATACTTAACTCAGTAAAAAATATGATATGCATCTAAATCACTATCTCAAAAAGCATTAATAATAGCTTTTAAAAAGTTCTTAAGTCCTGGCGGCTGAATTGTAAAGCCTAATGGCATTGGGGAGTATTGAACTCTTCATCCTGTCTGAGGAGCATTGCATCGATAGTAACCTGTCGCTGAAACTGCTTCTCTGTCTCTGGATGGTGCTATGTAGAGGATGTTCAGAGTTTTCCATAATTGACCGTAGCCTACTCAGCGCCCTTCGCTCAGCTACCGATGTTAAACTCTCCAGTACTTTGCCCACGACAGAGCCCGCCTTCCTTACCAGCTTATTAAGACGTGAGGCGTCCCTCTTCTTAATGCTTCCTCCCCAACACGCCACCACAAAGAAGAGGGCGCTCTCCACAACTGACCTATAGAACATCTTCAGCATCTCACTACAGACATTGAATGACGCCAACCTTCTAAGGAAGTACAGTCGACTCTGTGTCTTCCTGCACAAGGCATCTGTGTTGGCAGTCCAGTCTAGCTTCTCGTCTAACTGTACTCCCAGATACTTGTAGGTCTTAACCTGCTCCACACATTCTCCATTAATGATCACTACATGACCCGTCTACAACCACTCGTTGCCTTCTGTGTGCAAACCAGTTCTGGATCCACAAAGTAATGTCCCCTTGGATCCCATGCCTCCTTAATTTCTCAATAAACATTGCATTGGATACCTTATACACTACATCTACAGTTCTACCTTCATCAATGTGCTTAGTCCTCAAAAAATTCAATCAGGCTTGTAAGGCACAACCTGCCTTTGACAAAGCCATGCTGACTATTCCTAATCATATTATGCCTCTCCAAATATTCATAAATCCTGCCTCTCAGGATCTTCTCCATCAACTTAACAACCACTGAAATAAGACTCACTGGCCTATAATTTCCTGGGCTATCCCTACTCCCTTTCTTGAATAAGGGAACAACATCCGCAACCCTCCAATTCTTCAATACTTTAGGTCTCAGTTTGGATGGTACAACAACTCTCAATCCTCACATAAGGCAACTCCCATCAAGGACAAGTTCAACCTGGTGCTGGTACATATGGAGGAACTGGAGTTTCTGCTACACACTCCAGCATATGCATGGCCATGTAGATCTGAAGCAGTGTGGAGTCTCTTCTGGATTTCCTTTGGATCATCTCTGCTATAATAGGGAGAATTCCAATTTGTGTCAGGGAGAATACATCAAGAGGAGTGTCCTCTTTTGTAAATTTTTCGGATAGTTCCTTTTCTATATTGTAATTGTGTCCTCCAAGAAACAAAGCCCATCTCTGCATTTGTGCTTGTGCTGTTTGTGGAACACCCTACTGTGGATTGAAAATGGACAGCAGTGGTTGATGGTCAGTAATGAGGGTAAACTCTCTCCCATACAAGTACTGTTGAAATGTTTTACAGCCCAAACCAGATTCAGGTCCCCTCTGCCAATCTGTGTATAACTTTTCTCTGCAGCTGTAAGGGAAAATGATGCAAAGGCTGGGTGGTGTTCATTTCCATCACATGTGCAATGACTGTACCTATATATATATCATAAGGTGAGGTGTCATAGGCAGGCTTCTTTGGACAATGTGTGAGTATAGTGTGATGTCACCATTTCCTTTACCCTTTTGAAAGCCATCTCACTCTGCTTTGAGCGTTGCCATTTCCTCCTGATTTGCAGTATGAGTTCAAGGGTGAAGCACAGTAGCCAGGAACCTGTTATGGTAATTGGCGAATCCCAAATAGGACTGTGATGTGTCCTTTGGCCTTGAGGTATTCACCACTGCTTGAATCTTCTCAGCACTTTTGTGTAATCCTTACATGTTGATGGTGTGACCACAAAAAGTAATGCTTGGTTTAAAGAATTCACTCGTGTTTCATTATACTCTGAGCCTTTAATCTTCTAATCTTCTTAACACTGTCTTGAGATTTTGGAGATGTTTCTTGTCATCCTTACTGTTAACAGTGATGTCATCCAGGTAACACTGATTATCTAGACAGCCTTGCAGCACCTGGTCCATAGCTTTTTCCCAGAGCGCAGATGCAGATGCTACACCAAAAGTAAGCCTATTATAGTGATAAAGCCCATTGTGAGTGTTTATGGTGAGAAACATTTTGGACTCTTCTTCCATCTCCAACTGTAGGTAAGCCTCAGCTAATTCCAATTTGCTGCAGTGTTTTTCTCCGAAAGGTTTGCGAAGATATTCTCCGTACTGGGCAGAGGATATAGATCTATTTTCGATACTGGGCTCATGTTGACTTTAAAATCACCGCAGGTCCTAACAGGCTCATTCTTCTTTGCTACTGTGACCACTGGCATTACCTTTTGGCTCCACTCAACCTTGGATAGAATTCCTTGAGCCTCCATGTGCTCTAGCTTGCTGGCTATTTCATCATGGATGCTATAAAGAACTGAATGCGCTTTGTAACACTTGGGTATGGTTTTTGCATGTAACACTATTTTACACTTGACGTGTTTGAGTTTTCCAATGCCATCCTTGAACATTGCTATGGTGTCATTGTGGTGAACTACATATACCTGTCTGGACATGCCCCCTGATGACTGCTCCTGTGGCTCCTCCCACAAACCCCTGTATAAAGGCGATTGAGGTCTGAGCCCGGCCTCTCTGTCTCCAGGATGTAGTATGGTGGTCAACCACTGCTTGTTCCTTCTTCCAGTCAATAAAAGCCGATACCTCGCCTTTACGTCTCAGAGAGAGTTATTGATGATGCATCAGTCATCCAGCACCTTCCTTCATTGTCTTTTAGTTGACTCTTTTGTGGCGGATGTGGCATGCAAATGGAAGATTGTTCTCCAAACAAGTTGTAGTTATCTCAGCCCAACATTGCTGGCCCTCCTGTTTTTACCACATAAAAGCCCAATGTGGATTCTTGGTTGTTGTACGTATTTCACTGTTACAAATTTCATTTCCAAAGGAGTTGTCTTTTCTCCAGTATAAGTCCTTAGCTGGATATCTGAAGGCTTCAGTTCAGTGTCTTTGAAATGCCATTCAAACTCATTTTGTGAAATGGCTGAAACAGCCAAGTCGGTGTCCAATTCCATGTTGATTAATTTGCCGTTCACTTCTGCTGTATTGCTTGTCTCCTGTTAGTTTTCACTTAGTAAATCACAGGCTATTCAGTACTGTCACTCTCAACATTATCAAACTTTTCATCAAGTGCATGCTGATTGGTGCTCTTTTTGAAACTGCAACTTGTCTTTTTATCTTTTTCTCTTCCCTGTGCACTCTATTTATTTTTGTCTGCCCGACATGCTCTTTGTATGTGTCTTACTCTGTTGCATTTTCTGCAAGTTTTGCCATTAAAACTGCATTGCTCTGGTGTATGTGATACAACAGTAAAAGAATTTGTTTGTCCACGCAGATTTCTGTTCAGATGGTGCAATTTTGCTCACGCTCACTTTCATTCCTGACTGCAACTCAATTGCGTCTCTGTCTAGTCTTTCCATTGATATAGTGATCTAAACTGCTCTGTTACATGTGAATTATGATTCAGGTTGAAGCCATTTGTGAATGCTTTCTTGTAATATTTCATAAACTAAGTGATCTCTTGGTGCCTCATTAAGCCCATCAATGAACTGACAATGCTCAGACAACTTCTTCAGTTCAGCCACATAGGCTGAAATGGACTCTCCTTCCTCTTAATTCCACTTATGAAACCTAAAGCATTCTGCAATCAACAGACGTTCCTGCATTGCTTTCACAATATCAGCAAAGCTCTCATTTCAGCTGGTTTGGTTGAAGCAGTCAAACTTCTAAGCAAACTGTAAAACTTTCCACCTCAGCAAAACTGGCACATTCTTTCCATTGGCTATTTCACTTGCTTCAAACTACTGTACTGCACTATTCTATCAGTATACAGTACATCAACCAGTTATCTCCTGTGCAATCAAATGTGTCAATCTTTCTGATGTAGCCAGCCATTTCAGCTTTTTTTGAAAAAATTGTGAATATTATTGTTTATGCACCTGCAAATTTCATCTTTTTTTTGCTTTCTTTTTTATCTCAACTATCTCTGTCTCTTCCCAAAGTACGTGCTGCACTTTTTAAAAACTCAGACGTCTCGCTGCACTTCAACAGACCATAGATCCTAGAGAACAGTTGCCTTGGGCTTAATTTTGTTCGTACTCATCACCACTGCTATGTTTTGTAACTCTAAAAAGAAAAACACAGGAGTTCCATGGATAAATGTGTATACCTGGCTCTTTGCTTTATCGAGGCATGCATTTATGACGAGGTGGTGTAATGATGTATGCCAATTACATACTTTTACATATATCCTGTAATGAATTATGTAAACAATTCTAAATCAAACGATGTATTTCCAATATTACTCAAATATTAGTGAATTGTTAAATGCACAACAGTAGCAAAATTCAATAATGACCTCAGGGAAGGTGATCTTCTGTTCTTACCTTGCCTAGTCAATGTATATTTCCAGGTTGACTGTCAGCCACTTCGTTTCTTCAGGGACATATGGGGATATGCAGTAAATGCTGGTATTGCCAATGATGTTCACTCTTGGCAAACAAGTCAATAAAGTAAGATGCATGGCGGGAATAAAAATGGTGCAACAGAAGCACTAAATCCCCGACCTACGAGAGTGTGCCTCTTGAAGTACCAGTTCCTAGAGCTGGTGCTGGCATCTTATAATCTCCTGCATCTGCTCTCTAGACTTCTCAAGGACTCCGAAAGTATTGTACAGTGAGACCTTCCACAGAGTCCCTGGCTTTCAGACTGGGAAATACCCCGCCAGGGCTGTCCCAGTTTAAACCTGAAAATAGGAATGCATTTCCCAGAAAAATTAAGGAGACACATTGGCTCCTGGTGAAAGGATGGTAGCTATGTTTTTAGCATTTACTTAAGTTAGTTCAATTGATTTTTAAAATATTTAAATTTTGAGTCTTTATTCCTACAACCCATTAACTGACCCCACCACCACCCACAAGTACTATATATACATCACCTATCATCACTCCAGTACATACAATCAATCTATGTTCAGTATACTGTTTAACACTTACTTGTACATTGCATTTTAGAAAATTGCTTTAATATTTAGATTTATTGTGTTTTTATTGTATTCTTTATATTTACTGTGATTTACTTTAATTCTGCATTGGATCTGGACTAACAATCATTTTGTTCTCCTGTACATTCATACAAATGAATTAAAATAAGCAATCTTGAATCTTGAATTTATATGAAGCTCTTTAATATTTAAGCTCGGCAGCTAGCATTATGCTTCACAGCACTCAATTCCTGCAGCTGTCTGTAAGGAGTTAAAATGTTCTCACCATGACTGCATGGGTTTCCTCTGGGTGCTCCAGTTTCTTCTCACAATCCAAAAATGTACAGATGAGTAAAGGTTAGCAATTGTGGGCATGCTACATTGGTACAGAAAGTGTAGTAACACTTGCTGGCCACCTCCAGCACATATTCTTATGTGTTGGTCATTGACACAAATGATATATTTCACTATATGTTTTGATGTTATGATGTACATGTGACAAATAAAGCTAATCTTTAACTTTAGAAAACATTCTGAGAATCTAAGCACACCGACAGCTTCGACAGCGTGTGGTACGTTTGCAACAATATGCAAAGCTCTTTTTGTAGATTTGGCCTGAAGGTTGAACTAGTTAATCCACGATCAGACCCACTGTTGGGGTATCACTGCCTTGATCAAAGCATTGCATCATTTCGGGTGCACGAAAAGAATTAAGCTATTGTTCTCTTTTCATTCAGTTTTCTCTGATTGCATCAGTGTATTCTCTGAGAAACATGACGCCTTCATCATCCGGCATTGCCTGACAGCTGACTGATGGCAGCGGTGAGGTGAGCTTCAACGCCACATCCTGTCGTCCACCAACTCTCCCCACTCCAGTCTCTGAAATGTCCTCCTCCTCAGTTCTTTTCAGTCTCCAGCCTTGCTGAGATTCCTCCCCACATTCACGTTACCTCTGCATTTCACATTCCTAATACTGCTGTCAGGTAGAGTGCCATGAAAAAAATGAAGTGTTTTTATAAAAAATGATGTAAAAAAATAACAATGGTAATTTTTCACCATTATAGTGATTGACAAGTTTGCACTTTGATCCTGTGCAGTGCTTAGCAGAGCTATTGTAAGCTCTTGTCCCTCTTTAGTTGGGGGCCAATTTTTTCACATTTATATGTAAAGTGCTGTTATCTCTGTACTCAAAATTGTCTAGTATGTTTTATATTGATATAGCAAAATTATGCCTTTATATTGATATAATTAATGTAATCAGTGTGATGTGATCTTGATTCTGTGACTCTGGGTGTGATTGTTGTTGCTGGGGAATGGATGGTATGACAGGAAGCATTTTACATTGAGCACAGATGGTTAGATACAGAATTTCCATCACCAGTGTTCCCTGTTGCTAGTAACTGCTTACTTGATGGTTGTCGGTTGTCATGTCAAATGCTGCAGAAATAATTTACATCCTCAGAGTTCAGAGTAAATCTATTATCAAAGTCTGTATAGTGTATGCAACTTTGAGATTCAATTCTTTGTAGGCACCCATGGGAAAATAAAGAAATACAATAGAATCTATGAGAAACCACACCGAACAAAGACCGACAAAGATCCAATGTGCAAACGTGGACAAATCTTGCAAATAATAAAGAAGTAATTACATGATACTAAGAGCGTGCTGCAGAGTGAAAGTGAATCCAGAGGCTGTGGAGTCAGTTCAGCGCTGAGGCGAGGCGAGTGAACTATCCATCCCGGTCCAGGAGCCTGATAGTTGTATGGCAGCAATTGCCCCGAACCTGAGGGGCGTGGGACCCAAGACTCGTGCGCCTCCTTCCCAGTGGTAGTAGAGAGAAGAGAGAGGAAATGGGTCAAGCGCAGGCAGATGGGAAAGGCACAGGGGGAGGGGGGATGATATTGGATGGCATGGAGTAATGGGCTGAACAAGGATTCATTTCCGTTCTCAGGCTTCGATGCTTTAATCCAGCTTGATTGCCACTCCTTTAGCTGGGCTGATTTTCATCCACTTCAAGGGTGCGGTATCTGCATTCCAAAGAATCAAATTCGCTGGATCCTTCAGAAGATCGTAAAATCACTAGTTTACTTAGACGGTTCAGAAGTGCAATTCTTAAAGGAAAGTTACAGGGTGCAGATTGCAGGGAACATGGTTTAGAAGACGTACGTCTAGTAGAATATCCAGCAGTTTTGTGAGCTGCCCGCAAAACATCGCTGTATATTGCCAGCACCATCTGTTCAAATGTGAACTTCACTGATCTGGGAAATCACACACAAAGCTTCATTCTTATCTACTTTCAAATAATACTGTACATCTTTCTTTAATATTTTAACAGAGAGATTGAAATTGTTTCAAATAATTAGCTTTAATTAGTGCACAAATTAATTTCATTAATTTCCATTCATCATTTATATGCTAATATCAGCTGAGTTGTATTTTGAAGATTAATGAAAATGTCAAGGCCAGTTATGGGGTTGGCAAGCAAGGAACTATATCCCAATTTATTTATTTTCCGGATATGAGCAGAATGGCAAAGCTGAAATTTGTTGCCCTTTCGTAACTGATCTTTGGACAGTAATGGTGAGCAGTCTTCTTAAACGCTGCAGTGTTCCTGGTGAAGTTAGTCCCACGGGGAGTTCTGGGAATTACTGATTTATTTGGAGATACAGTGTGGAACAAACCCTTCTGGCCCAATGAGCCACACCACCCAGAATCCCACCTACTTAACCTGGCCTACTCACAGGATGATTTACAATGACCAATTGACCTAACTAGTGCTAGAGATTCCACGATCTGAGGTTGCTTGTGTCTCCTGATGACATCTTTATGGAAAGCTAAGCAACAAGGATATGCCAATTTTTTGAAGAAGATCCTGTAAATGAGTCCTCATGATGAAGTTTTTGAAATGTTATTTGTGGTAATGAGAAGTGGCCATTGCTATGCTAGATTTCCATGTTTTTAAAAATCTCTGTTCTCATATCACACACCCCTTCCCATCAGCTAACTTAGTCGTCGGCCTGTCTGATGTTGTGCCTGCTCAGATCTGCCAAATTGCAATAAGGTGTCGGCTGCCTGCTGGTGGCTTGTGTTGAGGTGAGATTATGTTGGTTAATATAGAAAGTGATGTATCTATTCATAACCAAAACCAATAAAAGGGTTACTGAATTCCAAACGAGGTCAAGTAATAAATTTTAGGATTGTTTAGATCATGTTGTTAATGTTCTGGAAAATATAAATGCTTCCATTTAATTCCTGGACTGGTTACATTTCCTAATTTGAATATTGTTCTCTGAATGATATTTGTCCGACATGTGAAACTATCTGTTCACGACTGCAGTGTAAAATAAGCACATTTTATACATTTGATTAATTTTACTTGCAATGATATTTTAACATTGGCGCACTGACTTAGATTCTTTTGATAATATAAAAATATATCATAGTGAGAGATCTGCTGGAAATCATTAGAGGAAAAATTGATTCTAATTAAACTGCAGAGCAAACTGATGCACATAAACAACTTACGTGGAGAACTGCACTTAATGGTTGAGAGAGAAAATAAGTCAGGCATGATTGAATGGTGGAGCAGACTCAATGAACCAAATGGCCTAATTCTGCTCCTATGTCTTATGGTTATTCAAGTAATTGTTTGTTCATTATGTATGACATGGGCGATCATGATCATGACCAAGTAATTATCATGGAAAAAGCAATGCATAAGAATCTAGCAGTTTACTAATATTAGGCAAGATATCTGTATGTATCTTTTCTGTTATCTATCTATCTACTTACTGATCTACTGTTTTGTACTTGAACTAACGACACTTAACCAATTCAAGGTACAAAATCCAAAGTAATTTTTTTTTATTATCAGAGTACATATATATCACCACATACAACCGTGAGATTCTTTTTCCTGCAGACATAATCAGCAAATCTATAGAATAGTAACTATAAACAGGACAGAGCATAGAAGACAACAAACAGTGCAAATGCAAACATTAATGAATAGTAATGAATAATGAGAGCACGGAATAACAAGATAAAAGTGAGATAATTTGTTTGGAAACTTCTCAGCAGATGAGTGTAGTTTTCCTCTTCTGTTCAAGAGCTTGATGGTTGAGGGACAGTAACTGTTCTTGAACCTGGTGGTCTGGGTCCTGAGGTTCTTGTACCTGCTACCTGATGGCAGCAGCAAGAAAAGATCATGGCCTGGATGGTGAGGGTCTTTGATGATGGATGCTGCTTTCCTATGACAGCATTGCATGAAGATGTGCTCAATGGATGGGGGGGCTTTACTCATGATGTACTGGGCCGAACTCACCACTTTTTGCAGGACTTCGTAAGAGTTGCATTCTTGTCCATGCTAAGATGCAAACCTAACACTAATTTTATAACAATTTAGAATTATCATTGCAATGAATGTAATAGAGTAATATTAGTTCTGCATCAGTTCTAAATCATAGATTAGACAGAGCTTTCTTAAATTGTAATTAGAAACATATTATCGATTTATTGACCAAACACAAGGAAATCTGCAGATGCTGGAAATTCAAACAACACATACAAAATACTGATGGAACACAGCAGGCCAGGCAGCATCTATAAGGAGAAGCACTGTCGAGGTTTCGGGCCAAGACCCTTTGTCAGGACTAACTGAAAGGAGAGATAGTAAGAGATTTGAAAGTAGTAGGGGGAGGGGGAAATGCGAAATGATAGAAGAAGACCGGAGGGGGTGGGATGAATCTAAGAGTTGGAAAGGTGATTGGTGATTCGCTGATCACCTTTCCAGCTCTTAGATTCATCCCACCCCCTCCGGTCTTCTCCTATCATTTCGCATTTCCCCCTACCCCCACTACTTTCAAATCTCTTAGTATCTCCTTTCAGTTAGTCCTGACAAAGGGTCTTGGCCCGAAACGTTGACAGTACTTCTCCTTAATAGATGCTGCCTGGCCTGCTGTGTTCCACCAGCATTTTGTGTGTGTTGATCGATTTATTGATGATCATTTCTTCACCCCATTCATGTAATATTATCAAATGATTGTGCATGGTATCTGCTAACCTTTTATTTTGTATAACATTCTAGAACCTGACTTTGTTGAAACCAATAAATGCTTATTATTATTTCCATGAATAGAGCACCCACTAATTTTAACAGATAAATAATTGCAGGGCTCTGATGATAATTGCCGTCTCTTAATTTTAGTTAGTTTATGGATGTCAGTTTGTCAAATTTTCACATTTGCATTCTACTCCCCAATTATTTCTCACGATGCAAAGGTATGGAAGATAAAAACAAAGAATGTAATTATAACTACACTTTTTTTTGTCTCTCTCTTGCCACAAGATCTTCCACATGACTTATGACCTTGCCAGTGCAGTGATGAGAATATTTAATCTTATTGGAATGATGCTGCTCCTGTGCCATTGGGATGGATGCTTGCAGTTTCTTGTGCCATTGCTTCAAGACTTTCCAAATGATTGTTGGGTGTCTTTAAATAACATGGTGGTAAGTACAAAATTAATATCCTTTAATATAAGGCATCATTGAGTTATCTGGGATTTATTGTTTCACCAACAAAGTTCAAAGTACATTTATTCTCAAAGTATACTATATACAACTTTGACATTTGTCTCCTTACAGGCAGCCACAAATCAAAGAATCCCAAAAGAACCAATAAAAAAGGAGACTGTCAAACACTCAGTGTGCAGAAAAAAATAAATTGTGCTGACAGCCAAAGCAAACAAACAGCTGAAATTCATAAAAGTGAGCCCATATCCACGAAGCCAGTCGTCACTGCAACCGATCCAGTCATCCATTAGTTGCAGGCCACAGTCTCAGTTTAGCGCAGAGATGAGCAAATCGCACAGAGCAGCGAGCTGAACCGGCCTGTCCCTCATCTCTGGCCCACATGTCGACCATTTCAATCTAGCCTGGCGCCTAAATGGCCTTGGGTCTTTCCTTTCTCTCACACCCTTGGCCCTGCTGCTTTCTTGCACTCTCGGACCTGGGCCCTGCCACCTCAATTCAGCCTCTACCTGACCTTTCCAATTTGACCCAGCACTTAAATCGATCAAATCTTGGGTCTTACCTTGCTCCCAGATCTGCTGCCTCAACCCTTCCTTGCCTCCACTTGCTTCTGCACCATCAAATCACCTGTAAGTCCACTGCAGCAATGGCCAAACATTGACTCATTTCTGCTCTTGGGCCTGGTCCCTGCCACCTCAAATCAGCCTGTATACACCTTATACTTCATCTTCATGTTATTACTTCCAAGCAATTAGACATTATACAAATATATCTACAAATTTTTTTCTCCATTTTCAATTTCATCCGTTATGTTGGGCACATGGAGGACTTAAGAAACTAAAGTCTTCTTTTATTTCACAAAAACTGATTTTTAATCATGGGTTCAATGCACACAGCCATTTTCTCAGGACTGGAGAATGAAGAATCAGAGGGTATACATAGACGGAGAGGGAAGAGAGGTTTAATAGGAATCTAAGAGGCTTAGCGGTATATAGAATTAGCTGCAAAGAGGAAGTAGTTAAGGCAGGTATATTAACAGCTTATAAAATGGACAGGTACATGATAGAAAAGGGCTGGAGGGATATTGGAACTAACATAGATATCAGTCTTGGTTTGCATGGTCAAGGAGACCATATCCATAACCTATGACTCTATGACTACAACCGGTTATGGTTAGTACATTATAATGTATTAGCCTTAGTATAGAGATGTGATGATGAGTGGGAGAATGGTGATGGGGGAGCACATACTTATGAAAAATAAATACAATTTACAAAACTGATCTTTAAGCAAATTACAGGAAATATTTTAAGAAGTGTAGATAGATTTTTTGGAAAGAAATCTGGAAACTAAATCCATATGTTTCATGTGGAGAGAAATGTTGACATTAACACCAGGACCAAAGGACCATCTTGGGACTGACATATCCAATAATTTCTATATTTAGAGACAGTTGCAATACACTTAAGATATTTCTGAAAATTAAAGAAATTTAAAAGATTTTAAAAATAATTAAAGAAGTAAATTTATTTAAACCACATATTAGAATCAGAGTCTGATTTCTTAATTACTGACAAATGACATGAAATCTAGTGTTTTGCAGGAGTAGTGCAGTGCAAAGACAAAACAAAACTCATAAATTACAAAAGTAAATAAAAAGAGCTAAGAAAAGGAATAGTGAGGTCGTGTTCATGGGTTCTTGGGCTGTTCGGAAGTCTGCAGGCGGAGGGATAGAAGCTGTTTCTGAGCTGTTGAGTGTGGGTCTTCAGAATCGTGATGGCAGTAACAAGAAGAGAGCGTGTCCCAAATGGTGAGGGTCCTTTGTGATAGATGCCACCTTCATAAGGCACCACCTCTAGAAGATATCCTTGAAGGAGGGGGTGGTTGTACCCATTTAGAATGTAAATAATATTAATATTATTGAAATGAAGGAAACTCAAACAACAAATTATCTTCTGAAGGTCAGTAGCTCCATTCAAGTGAATGTGGTCGGATAAGTTACACCAGCATGGTCAGTATAAGGCTAAGGGGCCAGATTTTATCTAACCCCACGTTTGGTGTGTTAACAAACCTAGTACAGACTGCCCTCCTTATCCACGGGGGATTGGTTCCGGGACCCCATGGACACCAAAAAACGTGAATGCTCAAGTCCCTTATTTAACCTGTCTCATTGACGGTGGTCTTTAGGACCCAGTGGAACCCGGACCTTATTTAACCTGTCTCAGTGCGGTGGACTTTAGGACCCGGCGCAGCTTTGAATCTGCAGTGTTTCTGTTCATGAAAATAATCACGATCACGATTGAAAATAAAGTGGAAGTAATAAAGTGATCGGAAAGAGGTGAAACGCAATCAGTCATTGGAAAAGCGTTAGGCTGCAGTCGGTCAACAATCCGAACAATTCAAATCTGATTTAAAGACGGACTCAGGAACAGAACTCCTTCATAACCCGGGGACTGCCTGTACTTTTAAATCATCTCTAGATTACTTATAATACCTAATACAATGTAAATGCTGTGTACATAGTTGTTAGACTATATCGTTTAGGGAATAATGACAAGAAAAAATAGTCTGTACATGCTCAAACAACGAGCGCTGGAGAGCAAACTTCCGGGCTTTCCTAATCCGTGGTCGGTTGAATCCACGCACGTGGAACACACGGATAAAGAGGGCCGACTGTACTGCGTCTAGGTAATTAAGTGAAGTGGCCTCTCAAGACACTTAATGAGTCGAGCAAAATTTAGCACAGCCACATCATGGAAACATAAATGGAATGCCAGAGGCAGGGATAGACATTTAATGTCACTGGTACAATCAAGGACTTCAGGATTTTAGAGAGAAGGAAGAGAGGGCTGATGCCAAGGACATCAGGGAAAAAAAGAATAGGTGGAGTGGTAACACTAATGGTTTTAAGGAATGTAATAAAATATTTCTTAATAGGTTGACTATGAAAGTAAGAATGAAAAGGCATTGTTTAGTCTTGTAAATAATTTAAAAATTATGAATAAAGTTGATTTTGTGAAATAAAATCAGGTAGAGTTAAGGTCTTGGTAGGAAGGGCCCAGTAAAGGCTCCTCCGTTGCTGGAGAGGCAGGGGGCAGGGGGCAAGGGACAAATTGGTCAGCAATGTAGGAATGAAAAGGCATTCCATAAATTATTCTTGTAAAATTGTTTCTTATGAATGTTTATTTTGATTAGTAAGAAAAATAGGTTAAGTTCAGATGCACCACGTTGTACTCAGGAGCTGTACTGAGCAGCTACAGAGGTACTGAATGTACTGACTTGTACAATCACTTCTTCTCATTGTTATATAAGGTTGGATAGATTTTTGCATAGTGGGGGAATAAAGGGTTATGGGGAAAAGGTGGAGATGAGTCCATGGCCAGATCAGCCGTGATATTATTGAATGACGGAGCAGACTCAATGGGCCAGATGGCTTACTCTTGCTCCTATTTCTTATGTTCTTATGCTCTACCTAATTTCAATAATGCAATTCATTTCTATCGTATGTACGTAACTCATTTTCTTCCAAATTAATGTTTGAAAATACACTGAATGGGGACTTTATAAGCTACAGGACATACCTAGTAAAGTGAGCACTGTATGTTCATTGTCTTCCATTGCTGTATCGACCCATTTCAAGGTTCGACGTGTTTCACATTCAGAGATGTTCTTCTGCACACCACTGTGGTACCGTGTGGTTATTTGAGTTATCGTCACCTTCCTGTCAGCTTGAACTAGTCTGGCCATTTTCCTCTCACCTCTCTCATTAACAAGGCATGTTCACCCACAGAACTGCTGCTCACTGGATTTTTTTTTTTGTTTTTCACACCATTCTCTGTAAACTCTAGAGACTGTGATGCATGAAAATCCCAGGAGCTCAGCTATTTCTGAGATACTCAAACCACCTTGTTTGGCACCAACATTCACTCCATGGTCAAAGTCACTTAGATCACATTTCTTCCCCATTCTGAGGTTTGGTCTGAACGACAAGTGGACCTTTTGACCACATCTGCATGCTTTATGCATTGAGTTTCTGCCACATGATTGGCTGATTAAATATATTTGCAATAATGCACAGGAGTACAAGCGTACCTAATTAAGTGGCTCTGAGTATATGTACTTGCTATTCATCTTGTGCAGACCTATGACTTCCAACAATCTTTCACGTATGATGTGTTCTCAAAAAGAAAAATCACCTTAGAAAGTTTTTTTGTACATTGCGGCTTAAACAGCTACAATGGTTAGACTGCAGTTGGAGCCAGAGAGCCATAGAACACCACAACACAAAATCAGACCCTTTGGCCCATCTGGCTCATGCCGATCTATTGTTATGCCTAATCCCATCAATCTGCACCCAGCCCAGAGTCCTCCATACCCTCTCCCATCGATGTACCCCTCCAAACTTCTCTTAGGTGTTGAAATCAAACCAGTGTCCACCACCAATCGATATTTTCTTTAGAGTGTGTCTTGCCTTATCTAATAAGAAGATAATACCTCCTGTGAAGGTTGAGGATATTTAGTCCAGCATAATTAGAGTAATTTGATCAGATGTAATGCCCTACTGCAGCTCAGACTTTATGTAACATTGCATTAAATATAAATTTGCCTCTTCTTGTGTGGGCACAATAGTTAGAAAGAGCTCCTTCTGAGTTCTAACTACCCAGGTTCCTCACATCAGCAATTCTGTCTACTCTAGGTTGCTCTTACTTTTGATTTCCATTATTTCCATGATTAGGATGTTCCTGTGGAGATCATTGATAAATCAGCTGATAGGTAATTTCTAAATGTTGGCATGTGTCTTTCATTGAGTCGCAGGGAGATGTGGAATTGAATCAGGATCTTGAGCCCACACTAACCATTATTCACCCACTTACACTACTCCTACATTTGCCTGACCACAAGATCAAAGCCAATTACAACAAAATGATGATTAACTCAGAAGGGCTGTGGTCGGAGGCTTCTTTCTGGCCAAGCCGAAAATGATAACAGCTGGCTTTCAGCTTCATTTATCTCTGAGGTTTGTGCACTTCTCCTCAAAGGCCTAGGTTAGGAGGGCAAAGCAACCCCTAGTGTCAGACAGAGGGGTTATCGAAAATGCAAAAAAAAATTGCCCTCTCCCCTATCAAGTTCTGGTTCAATTTGCTATTCATCTTTCCCTTATTGGTTCATGTTCTCATTTCCTTTATTAGGCAAAGTCCAACACTGGTAGCACTTTGTGTTCCTGATTCTGATTCAGAATTATTTATTTGTTAGTTTGTTTACTTATTTATCAGATGTACATCAAAATATGCAGAGAATTATGTCACTTATGTCAACACCCCAACATAACCCTAAGGATGTGCTAGGGGCGAGCACAGCATACACACAATGTTCAGCAGAACACAGGCTGCAAAAGCAGCAACCAAGCAAAACAAAAGTGAAACAAGCCCCTTTCCCACCCTTCCAGCCACCTATCCCTTCACACACACAAATAGGCCTCCAACCACAAGACCAGCTGCCTCTGGGCCTCCAGGCTTTCGCCCTGGTCTTGCAGTCACCTGGCTTCCAACCTTCAGTACCTGGCTCAGACTTGCAGACTTGCCCTTCGGACCTCTAGCCCTGAACTCGCTGACTTTGGTCTTCGACCTTTGGGCTTTCGACATCTGGACTTGCTGAGCTCCGGATTTCGACCTTCTGTTTTCCCACCCAACTTTGCCAGCTTCTGGGTGTCAACCCCAGAACTCGCCAGACATGGGGTTGACATTCGGGCCTCTACCTCCGGACTCACATGGATGTCCAATCCCAATCAGCAGCCCTCATGGCTCCTGCCCATACAGAACTCTGACTTGGGATTCGCCGACCTGGTAATCACTGGTCTCCTCAGTGGCTGTTGACCTGACCTTTGGGATCACTGAAGCATTCCAGCCAGGACTCCGAGCGCCAACTCTTGCATTCTCCCTCATCCCTGTCTCTAAGCCCTAATTTGACCCCTAACAACCCATGCTATCCCCAAAACCTTCCCCACAAGAAAAGCAAAGTCTGAGCTATGACATCAATGGACGTTGCAGCTCAGCGTCATCTTGTCCCAAGCACTGGCTGCTACCCCTGACTATTATTATGTAATTCACATTTTTTTTTACATATAACCCATAATGAATTACTTAAATAAATGAGAATGCTTAATCAAATAATATATTTACAATATTACTGAACTATTAATTACAAAACACCTATCATCTCCCTCCCTCCTCAGTCCACTAATTGCCTCAGACTCCTTTCTAATCATTTCCCTTCTTCTCAACTGTCCACTCTCAGTCCTGATGAAAGATTTCAGTCTGAAATATTACCAGTTCCTTTCCTCCACCTTCCAGCAGATTGCTTGTTGCTCTAGGGTCCAGCAACTGCAGTTTCTTGCTTCATCAAAAATAATTGTCACTTTAGAGCATGCTTCTTCTATATTCCGTCCTGTATCAGAAAAACCCATCAGTCATACTACTTTTATTTCTTTGGAGTCTAAAGTAGTCTTGGCACCATTAAATATCAATAGTTCTTTCCATGAACTCCTTTTGGATTTTTAAGGATCTAAGGATTTAAAGATCAGCTTTATTTGTGACATGCACAGCCAAACATAAAGTGAAATGTGTTATTTGCATCAACGACCAACCCAGCCCACAACTGGTGACAAACTTACGGCACCAACATAACTTACCTCCAGCTTACTAACCCGAACCTTTAGGTCTTGGAAATGTGGGAGTAAACCAGAGCACCCGGAGGAAACCCATGCAGTCTTGGGGAGAACTTACAACCTCTTTATAGGCAGTGGCTGGAATTGAACTCATCTCTGGTGCCGTAGAGAGTTAAACGCTAATCACAATGCCACCGGGCCATCCTGTTTTTTTTAATTGTTGGGCTCAGGTTGGATTTCACCACTCCAACATTGCTTTAAGGATATCTGTGACTCCTACACTATTTAAAGAATTGCCAGTAAATTAGACTGAGTATTATCAATATTATGTTATCCTCAGACTTCTGTTATCTTTAAAATTACTGGAAACACTCATCAATTCAGATAACACTTGTGAAACAAGGAACAGAATTAAGGGGAAACAGGTAAGGGGTTTTTGACTTGAAATTTCTGTTTCTCTTTCCACAGAGGCTGCCTGGCCTGTAGAGGTTTTCCAGGATTTTCTGCTTTTATTTCAGGTTTCTGTGTTCTATGGTTCTATGGAGAGATTATTTTCCTATTTCTACCTCCATTTTGAATTCCCACGGTCTATCCCATTTGACTGAGAGATTGTTGCAGATTGAGAAGTCAATCACATGACCTACAAATTTTAATACATTCAAGCAGAAGAGGGTTTTAATTCGATAACTGTAAAATAAAAATTAATTATATATTCCATATAACTGTTACATTATATTGATTTCCCACATGCCTTTTCAGGACAATGCATAAATTAAATGTTTTGCAAACATATTGGAGGTACCTATAAGTAATACTCCCATGATACCATCAGTATATTGCCCAGACTCATTTCCTGTTTATAAAGTCATTCAGAGGATTTTTCTTAATGACTGCAACCTAAATCATTCCATCAGTGTAATTAACATTGCATACTCCAGCCTTCAATGCTCACAATGGTCTTCTGCTGCAGTAGCCCATTCACTTCAATGTCAGACGTGCTGTGCATTCAGAGATGCCCCTCAGCACGTCACTGTTATAATGTGTGGTTATTTGAGTTACTGTCATTTTGCTGTCAACTTGGACCACTCCAGTCATTCTCCTCTATCCTCTCTCATTAACAAGGCAATTTCATCTGCAGAACTGCCACTCACTGAATGCTTTTTGTTTTTTAGCACCATTCTCTGTAAACTCTGGAGACTGTTGTGCACGAAAGCCAGAAGACATAGGAGCAGAAATAGCCCATCGAGTCTGCTCTGCCATTCCATCATGGCTGATCCTGGATTCCACTCAGCACCATACCTACCTTCTTGCCATATTAGGAAACTATCAATTTCCGCTTTAAATATACCCATGGACTTTGGCCTCCACTGCAGTCCATGGCAGAGCATTCCACAGATTCACTACTCTCTGGCAAAAAATTTCCTGCTCACCTCTGTTCTAAAAGGTTGCCCCTCAAATTTGAGGCTGTTCCCTCTAGTTCTGGAAAACCCCACAGTAGGAAACATCCTTTCCACATCCACCTTATCTAGTCCTCTTAACATTTGGAAGGTTTCAATGAGATCCCCCTGCATTCTTCTAAATTCAGTAAGTACAGGCCCAAAGCTGCCAAACGCTCCTCATATGTTAACCCCTTCATTCCTGGAATCATCCTCATGAACCTCCTCTGGACTCTGTCCAATGACAATACAATCTTACTGAGATATGGGGCCCAAAACTGTTGACAATACTCCAGGTGCATCCTGACTAGTGTCTTATAAAGCCTCAGCATCATCTCCTTGCTTTTATATTCTAATTCCCTTGAAATAAATGCCAACATTGCATTTGCCTTCTTTACCACAGACTCAATCTGTAAAATAACCTTCTGGGAGTCTTGCACGAGGGCTCTTAAGTCCCTCTGCATCTCTGAACCTCAGGAGATCAGCAGTTTCTGAGATACTCAAACCGGCCTGCCTGGCACCAACTATTATTCCATGATCAAAGTCACTTAAATCACATTTCTTCCCATTCTGATATTTGGTCTGAACAACAACTGAACCTCTTGACTATGCCTGCATGCTTTTATGCATTGATATACCATATGATTGGCTGATTAGATATCTGTATTTATGAGCAGATGTACAGGTGGTCGTAGTAAAGTGGCCATTAAGTGCAGTCCGTAGAGTTTTAACTGTAAGGCTAACTACAATACATTTATTCTTTTCACTTATTTTATTCCCTCTGAATGCTTCCCTTACAAAGCTTTTCTGCATTTTCATTTAAACTATTTCTATCTGATTCAATAAAGCCATTGAGTCATTAATATCAAACATGATTTTAAAAGACATTTTCAATTTAGATGAAGAATTAAACCAAAGCCCACACTTTGCAATCAGTGGTGTCTTCTGCAATGATTTTGGAGAAAGCTACTCACTTGAATCTCTGTTCCGTGATCTTTCTTTCCTGATGCCCAGTAAAGGGATATCAGGTATGCAGAACCAGTGATCCCTTCAGACTAATTAAAGAGCTTGTCATATTAAAGGATTGACACAGACTAGGAAAATTGCACTGGGTAATAATTTTTTTTTGGAAGTGTTGCTTCCTCGGAAATTTTATTTTGTTTATGATGGACTGCTTGAAGCTGAACACAAATATAATTTCAGACTACTTGTATCACATAGGAAATTGGAGAAACAACAAATTAATATTTATTGAATATAATGCCCTTAATAGCATAATGGTGCTGACGCTTTGCGATAGTTGAACTTAGCTTAACAATAGCTAAAATGTTTGTTGATAATTTCCATTTGTATTCAGTGTCTGAGGCTTCTCACTCAAGTGTTCGTCAATAATCTGCCAGCATTGATGGATTCCAGTTGCCCAGATACCATTTCTCCATGACCATAATGTCCTGGTAAAATATAGTTCTGTATGCTTGAAGTATGTTGTCCACCAGCTGCATGTAGTTTGGCGCTCTGTAACTGCCAGGAAGGTTTTCAGCCACACCTTTGAATGCCTTTCATGTGATTTTCTCCGGTCCCACTAGAAGGTCTTCAAATTGCCTGTCATTGATGACCTGTTTGATTTGTGGACCAACAAATATGCCTTCCTTCATCTTGGCATCAGTTATTATGGGAAACATCTATCTCAAATATTGAAATCCTTCTTGGAAATTTATAGTCTTTCTAAAACCTGTCCTGCCATGCAGTATTCACCCTGCCTGAGCATGCCCAGGCATAGCCATACAAGAGAGAAAACTTTTTAGTTTACACTGTGGGCAGCATTTTAATTGACTTGAATTATGAATTGAAATAGAAACATAGAAACATAGAAGACCTACAGCACAATAAAGGCCCTTTGGCCCACAAAGTTGTGCCGAACATGTCCCTACCTTAGAAAATACTAGGCTTACCTATAGCCCTCTATTTTTCTAAGCTCCATGTACCTATTCAAAAGTCTCTTAAAAGATGCTATTATATCCGCCTCCGTCACTGTTGCCGGCAGCCCATACCACACACTCACTGGTCTCTAAGTAAAAAACTTACCTCTAACATCTCCTCTGTACCTACCCCCCAGCACCTTAAACCTGTGTTGGCTTGTGGCAGCCATTTCAGCCCTGGGAAAAAGCCTCTGACTATCCACATGATCAATGCCTCTCATCATCTTCTACACCTCTATCAGGCCACCCCTCAACTTCCATCACTCCAAGGAGAAAAGGCCAAGTTCACTCAACTTATTCTCATAAGGCATGCTCCCCAATCCAGGCAACATCCTTGTAAATCTCCTCTGCACCCTTTCTATGGCTTCCACATCCTTCCTGAAGTGAGCCGACCAGAACTGAGCACAGTAATCCACGTGGGGTCTGACCAGGGTCCTATAATAGCTGCAACATTACCTCTCGGCTCCTAAATTCAATTCCATGATTGATGAAGGCCAATACACCGTATGCCTTCTTAATTTCTAAATAAAAAATATATAGGCAATTTCAAAAAACTGGTGTGTGTTAGGGAAATTTCATGGTGATTTTCATGATCAGCAGCCCAAAATCCATAAGGTACACCCAGAAGTATTCAGGAAGCAAAATCTTTGTTGTGCAGTGTAATCACAATGTTTAATTGGTATTTTAAACATGTTACAAAAGCAAAGATTAAAACATAAAACCGTTTTAGAATTAGGCCATTTGGCCCATCAAGTCTGTGCAATCATGGCTGATTTTCTTCAACCCCATTCTCCTGCTGCACCTCATAATTTGTAAACTCAAGAACCAAGCAGAATCTGCCTTAAATGTACCCAATATCTTGATCTCCACAGAGATCTATGGCAACAAATTCCACAGACACACCCTTTGGTTGAAGGAATTTATCCTCATTTCAGTTATAAAGGGATGACCCTTTATTCTGAGGCTGTGCCTTGAATCATAAACTCTCCTATTAATAAAACATCTCCTTCACTGTATCTAGACCTTTCACTGTCTGGTCTGTTTCATTGAGATCAACACTCATCTTTCTGAACTCCATTGAGCATAGGTCCAGGGATATGCAGTTATCCAATAGCATAGATAGATACAGAAATATGATCAAACTACAAAATAAAAATATTTATCCTTCTAAAATTCACTACAAAATGTATTGGATTCAGCCCAGTACATCACGGGTAAAACCCTCCCAGCTCCTGAGCATATCCACGTAAAACACTGGCATATGAAAGCAGCATCCATCATCAGAGATCCCCACCACCTAGATCACGGTCTCTTCTCCCTGATGCCATCAGGTAGAAGATACAAGAGCCTCAGGTCTGGCACCATGGGGTTCAAGAGTAGTTAATACCCACCAACAACTAGGCTTTTGGATAAAGGGATAACTACACTGAACTTAACTTGCCCCATCATTGAAAAGTTCCTACAACCAACAATCTCACATTCAAGGGCTCTTTTTCTCATTATATCATGTTCTCAATATTTATTGCTGCTTATTTATATTTGTCTTTGGACACTTTGCTTTCTCTTGCACTCTGGTTGATCTTTCATGGATCCTGTTATAGTTACTATTCTATACATTTGCTGAGTATGCCCACAAGAAATTGAATCTCAGGGTTGTATATGATTACTTAAATGTACTTTGATAATAAAATATACCATGTACTTCTTTGAACGTTGAAAGATTTATGCAAGGCAACCATGATACACCTACATACAATTAGTTTGTTTGGGATCTAAAACTTTGGTAGTCAGTAATTGTCACTCAGTATACCCTTACAATACTCATTTGGACTCCAAAGGAGGATAAACTGTGTATGCCTTTTCATGCGAAGTCATTTTCTACCTTAAAGAAGGCAGCAGCAAACATACGCTGTGTGGGAACAGGGCAGCTCTGAGAACTGCCTTTAGATTTCTGCATTTCATTGGCCATGTCCATAATCCAGAGGTTATTATCTGTTACACATTGTGTCAACAATGCTGAGAGTTTTTCCACTTTTCATATCATTAAAGCTGTGAAATCCGTGCCATTATGTCACTGTAAGCCTCTTAAACTTAAAGCTTTAAAGAGCTTAATTTCAAAAAATGTTTGTGTTATTCATTATGTTATTTTACCCTAGCATCTTAAAAAAAGCAAGTTACTCTAGGTCATTGTTAAAACAGTCTGTGCTTACATATGATAAAATATGCAATGTCCTTTGCAAATTTATTCCTGCATTTGATGTACAATGTTATTGTGATTTGTTGATTAAGTGGTTTTAATTTTCCTGAGAGACCTCTTCAAAAAAAACCCTACTGCTTCAGATTAAACCTTGAGTGCCTCAGTTTATACCATGAGTGATTCAGATTATCAAAAGATCCAGATAATGTCAAGAGTTTTCATCTTGCTATTAGAGGATCATGGTGTTCAAGATGTTGGGCAGTGATAATGTCAAATGGATGTGATGGCTCCCACAAGGTAGTCTGAGATGAGCAGGCAAAGCCCCAAATTTCATAGTAGTGAGATCAGCAGCAACTTAGATGACCCAAGGCCAAACGGAGCAGGTGGCCAGTGTTGAGCTTGAGGGTTGGGGGAAGGTTCAGTAAAGGTGAACAATGTGACATTTCATAATAGGCAGTTGAGAGGGTAGGAAGGCAAGATGTATAGTTGATCTTGAACCAACAAATGAACACATTATGATATCAAGAATGGGTTGATGTTTACATCAGGAGGTGGGACATATTCTGGCCAATCTACTGAAGACTTAAAGACAACTGAAGATGAAGTGCAATTGTAATCATGCACAAAGTACAACCTAAGGTAGTCTCCACAGCATGAATGGGCTGGAAATTTTGTGCTGTGATTTTCCTTGGTAATCACTGTAATTAAATGTTTAAATTTTGATGCATTGTAGTTAATATATGTTTTCAAATACTTTTATTTTGATTGCCTATTTTCCTGACTCTTTCCTCAACAGAATGATTCCTGGAGTGAGCTCTATTCCTTTGCACTGTTTAAAGCAATGAGCCACATGCTCTGCATAGGGTACGGCCGTCAAGCTCCCAAAAGCATGTCGGACATCTGGCTGACCATGCTCAGCATGATAGTGGGTGCCACCTGCTACGCCATGTTTATTGGTCATGCGACTGCGCTCATCCAGTCCTTGGATTCATCGCGCCGTCAGTACCAAGAAAAGGTAGGATAATTATATAAATCAGCTCAACTAATGGTAATGTCTGCTTAGTATTACACATGGAACAGCATAACATAACGTTGTCGCCGATTAACTGGACTCCAAAAACTTGCACTCATACCTCAATTATACTTTATTTTACTTGTGCACAAGGAGAACAGTATGCCCCCTGTCACCCACACTGTTCTGAAGTCAGAACAGAAAAAAAACCCATTCTTATACAGAATTGAGTGGCTGTTATAGATATTGACTATTTGGTAAATAAGGTATGTTTGAATACCTTGTTTGCAAGATCAATCACCATTCAACATAGGAGTGTAAAAGTCAATAGAAACTACAAGCTAACAACCAGTGATACCTCGAATATAGTAAAGCATTTGTCCCTTAGTTTATGTGTGCATTTCATATTCTTTCATTACTTTCCTATCTCATCTCAAGTATGTGAAAATGACTCCGGGAATCTGTTCTATAAAGGGAAACTATGCTCTTCTTACCTGGGCTGTCTGCACTCTATTTGTAATCTATCCTTACCTGGGCATTATGTTAACCCTTGCCTTACCATAACTAACACAATCCCATAAACCAGGGGTTCCCAACACTTTTTATGCCATGGAGCATTGCCATTAACCAAGAGGTCCATGGACCCCAGGTTGGGAACCCCTGCCATAAAGGTAGAGAGTGAGTTTTGTCCTTTAGGAAGATTATTTATTTCCTTTAAGTCTGCTGAGTGCATACATGAAGATCAGTCAAAATGATCTCTGCCAAAGTTGAAAACATTGATGCAATATAATTCTTTAAAGCACTGTGACTCGCCTGGCTTGGAGGGACCCACTATGAACTATCCACATTTGATATAATATGTATGTACATTTCTTCTGTCTACTATAAGCTGAGAGCAGAGTTATCTTTGATGAAACAGCATCAATCATCACACATTTTCATTGGTGTTTAATGAGGTTATGCCACCGTCTTCCGTTAAACTCACCATTACCAATGTATTATTCGTAAGCGATGCCTAAGAGTCTTGCACTTTGGAAGATTATTTGAATGATAACTTAGTAATTGAGTGGTGTAGCGTTGCAGCAGTTAGTGCTGCCACTGGACTGCTCTGGAGAACAGGACCTTAGTGGGCTATATGAAAGGTGTTTGTACATTCTCTCTGTGATTGCAAAGGCTCCCCTCACTTTCTGCTCAACATTCCAAAATTGTGGCTGTTGCCTCTTAGTATAGGTTACGTGGGAAAGGAATCTCAGCTCTGTGCTGAACTGAGCCTGTGGCCTGCAATGACGTCTAGCTTCGTATCTGTGGTCTCGCAATGTTTACTTGGCTTTGCACTGAACTGAGCCTGTGGCCTGCTCCAGCTGCAGTGATGCCTGGCTTTATGCCTTTCATAAAACTTCAGCTCTGAAGCTATTTTCTTACTTTTATTGTTTTTGTGACTTGTTTCATTTTCTCTCTTTCTCAGTGGATTGGTCTTTTTTTAATGGGCTCTTCTGAGGTTCTTTTGTTTGGTGCTGCCTGTAAGGAGATGAATCTCAGGGTTGCATAATGTATACATACTTTGATAATAAATGTACTTTGAACTTTGAATGAGAAAGAGGAACTTGGTGGGCAGATGAAAGAAAATAAGTTGCAGGGTAACAGAGATAAAGGGAGAAATAGGACTGTTGGGATTACTCTGCTGGAAGCTGGCATTCATGGGCTGAATGACTTTCTCAGTCATGATAAGTAAACAGATACCCACCGTTGAATAGAGTTTGTCAGCTTGTAGATCCTGTCTGACTTCGATTCTGTCCAGGAGGAGGTATCCAAAGTAAACCTTCACAATATGAGAAGCATCTTGGTTTTCATGTTCCACACCAGTAGGTTCAAGAACAGTTATCACTACACAACAATCAGGCTCCTGAACCCAGAGGGTATAATTTCACTCATCACAACAATGAACATAGAAGCATAGAAAATCTACAGCATATTACAGACCCTTCGGCCCAGAATGTTGTGCCAACCATGTAACATACTCTAGAAGCTGCCTAGAATTTCTCTAGTGCATAGCTCTCTAGTTTTCTAAGCTCCATGTACCTATCCAGGAGGCTCTTAGAAGACCCTATTGTATCCACTTCTACCACCTTCACTGGTAGTCCATTCCCCACATCCACCACTCTCTGTGTGAAAAACCTCCCCCTGACATCCCTACAGTACCTATTTCCAAGCACCTTAAAACCATGCTCCCTTGTGTTAGCCATTTCAGCCCTGGGAAAAAGCCTCAGGTCTTCCACATGCTGAAAGCCTCTCATCATCTTCTACACCTCTATCAGGTCACCTCTCAACCTCCGTCGCTCCAAGGAGAAAAGAGCAAGTTCACTCAACCTATTTTCATAGGGCTTGCTCTTCAATCCAGGCAACATCCTTGTAAATCTCCTCTACACTCTCTCTATAGCATCCACATCCTTCCTGGAATGTAATGAGGTGACCAGAAACCTATGGACTTGCTTTCAAAAAGCACTACAACTCATGTTCTTGATATTTATTGCTTATTTATTTCTTATTATTTTTATTTTTGTATTTGCACAATTTGTTGTCTTTTGCATATTAGTTGTTTGTCCGTCTTTGTTGTATGTGGTTTTTCATTGATTCTGTTGTGTTTCCATTAACGGCAAATGTCCGCAAGAAAATGAATCTCAGGACAGTACATGCTGACATATACATACTTTGATAATAAATTTACTTTGAACCTTGCATGAATTTCTGCATGAATACCAGTCCCTTAGCAAGATTTAACTTGAAAACGGATGTAAAATAGTTTGAAAATCAGACAGACAATACTTGGTGACCATTTTCATGTTGGAGAGAGGTATCATTGGAAGCATTTACACTCATGACTTGAATTGAATGCAAAGGTTTCATGTTAACATATGATACTGGAATGCTAGAGAGGAACAATTAAAACTCAAGAGGTGGCTTACAAAATGATCCGGGTAAACTATATGATAGAATGAAGTTCAGAGATGTTAGAATTTTAATCCTAGAGTAAGATGATTAAAGTATCAAAACTTATTTAATATTGATTTTGATATAGGTGAATAAGAGAGACATTAGTGTATATATAATGAATATTTAACTATAAAGCAATGTGAATGGATTACAAGTCAGAAGAATTTTGGAATTACCAATGACTCTCAAGAAAGGTCTCAAGAAAGGAATTCTGAAATATCTACATTAGGAGTTAATAGAACTTGACAAAATTACATTATTAATCACCCATGTAGACATTTTACTAATTGGGAATTCTGCAATGAGAATATTTTCATTCATTTCTAGACACTGAATCCAGTTGAAGGCAATCAAATCATGGTAATTACAGAGAGAAAAGACTCTGGACTAACCTTTTGAGGGCTCTTATTAGCGTGAATAAGAAAGAAATATAGGCAACACACACAAAAATGCTGGAGGAACTTAGCAGGTTAGGCAGCATCTATGGAGAGGAATAAAACGCCAATGTTTCAGGGTGAGATCCTTCATCAGATCTGGGTAGAAAGGGGGAAGATGCCAGAAAAAGAAGTCAGGGAGTGAAATCTGTACAATGTGGAAGGTGATAGGTGAAGCTACGTGAGGGGGAAGGTTGGTGGGTGGGGGAGAGGGGTGAAGTGAGAAGCATGGAGGTGGAAAAGGTAAAGGGCTGAAGAAGGAGAAGAAATCGAATAGGAGAGGAGAGTGGACAATGGGAGAAATGAAAAGAGGACGGGCACCAGAGAGCTGGTGATGGGCAGGTGAGGAGAAGAGAAGGAGTAAGAGAGGAGTCAGAATGGGGACTGAAAAAGTAGAGAAGGGGGAGGGGGAAGAAATTACCATAAGTTGGAGAAATCGATGTTTCATATTGTCAGGTTGGAGGCTCATCTTGGCAATAGAGGATGCCACAGACCAACATGCCAGAAGGGGACTGGAGAGTGGAATTAACATGGTTGGCCATTGGGAAAACCCAGCTGTTGCAGGTGGAGAGTAGGCATATAGGCACGAAAATAGGGAACGTCAGTCTTTCAAACAAAGAGAAAGGTCATTGATATTAAATGGAATATTCATAATTACACAGTTAGCAATGTTGCAGACTGGTTTGTATGTTGTAACAGTCTGGAGACAGAATATGCACAGAGACTAGACTAAATCAGCAGGGCTCCCCTGCAGATATAATAAATCAGTAATTTCAGCATGACACCACTTGAAATGTAAATCCGTGTGATATTAACCAGGTATGAAACGTGAGCAGAGATTTTCTTAGATGATTTGGATACCTTGTAAACTAAAGGAAGTTAATTTACATCGCCACCAATGAACATTAACCATTTAGATCTGCTTGGCAGGATAGTGTAAGGGGAGGGGTGGAAATGTGTAATGTAGGCAGCTGTTTCTTTCACTGTTGCTTACTTCTTTTACCTCCCCCCACTCTCCACTTTTCATAGGGATTGCTTCCTTTGTGATTCCCTTGACCATTTGTCACTCCCCACTAATCTCTCTCCTGTAACATATCCCTGCGAGTGACAGAAATGCCACACCTGCCCGTTTATCTCCTCCCTTACCTCCAACTCAGGGCCCAAACAGTCCCTTCAGGTAAGGCAGCACTTCACCTGTTGGGGTTGTTTATTGTGTCCGGTGCTCCTGATGTGGCCTTCTCTATGTACATTGGAAAGATCTGACATAAATTGGGGGGCCACTTTGTCGAGCAATGCAATTCCATTCACCAAAAGGGGAATTTTACGGTGGCCAACCATTTTAATAGCTAACCTCATTCCTGTTCTGACATGTTAGCCCATGGCCTCCTGTTTTGACACAATGAGGCTGCTCTCAGGGTGGAGGAGCAACACCTCATATTCCATCTAGGTAGCCTCCAACCTGATAGTATGAACATCAATTTCTCCTGATATTTTTTATTTCATCCCCCTTCCCTCTTGTATTCTGCTCTCTGGCTTCTTACCTCTTCTCACCTGCCTATCACTTCACCCTGGTACCCCTCCTTCTTCCCTTTCCCCACTGGTCCACTTTCCTCTCCAATCAGATTTGTTCTTTTCTAGCCCTTTACCTTTCCTATCAACCTGGCTTCACCTATCACTTTCTTGCTAGTCTTCCTTCCCTCCCCCCACCTTTTTATTTCTGGCAACTTCGCCTTCTTTTCCTGTCCCTGAAGAAGGGTCTCGCCCTGAAATGTCAACGGTTTAATTATTTCCATAGATGCTGCCTGACCTGTTGAGTTCCTCCAGCATTTGTGTGTGTGTGTCTGGAGTTGGTATGAACCCTTTGTGTGGGTTAAAACAAGGTTCACACAACAGCACAAACCAGAACTCTTCTAAAATGTATTAGAACTGAGCATATGCTGCAAATAAAATACCTATGTACAAATTTAATAAATATGTAACGTCTGATCATTGGCAAAATAAAATGTTTTGATCGGGATAAAGTTTGAGTGTATTATAATTATGAAAGGTTGATGAGTTGGTTACACTCCAATGGCAATTCTGATATTCAGAGACCACAGGGGAAGAATCAGATGCAGTATATGTTCTCAAGCTTTGGTATCTTCTGCCCAAAGGAAGGGAGGAGGAGAGAAAATGACTGAGGTGTGAGTGTCCCTGAGTATGTTGGCTGCTTTCTCGAAGCAACAGGAAGTATAATGTCCATGGAGGGGAGGCTGGTTTGTGTGATGCCCAGGAGTGCATTCACAACTCTCTGAAATGTCTTGTAGTCTTGAGTTAGAGTAATTGCCATACCAAGCTGTGATGTATCCAGGTAGATGTTTTCTGTGGTGCATCTGTAAAAACTGGTGAGGGTTGATGGGGACACGTCACATTTGTTTAGCCTGCTGAGGGATTAGAGGTGCTGGCATGCTTTCTCAGCCATAACATCTATGTGGTGTGTATAAGATGATTTCCAAGTTATTCTTGACTGCAATGCCTTCTACCACCACGTGGAACCAGGGGGACTTCTAGGATTCTTTTCAGAAGTCTTTTCAAACATTAAAAAGGCTTCCATTGGCTCAAATACATCAAAGACGATTAAGACACTTGGCTATTGTTGGATGTTGAGAACTTAAAAACTTAACCAGGACTTTCTGTGAGGGATTGTCGGGATAGATACTGAGATACAGGTTTATTAAGCTGGAGCAGAGACTGAAAGGAGGCATAGTCTCAAAGTATGAGGTCAGGTGTTTAGTCCAGAAGTGAAGATAAATTGTTTTAATTAGAATCTGGAACTCTCTTCCTCAGAGGACTTAGATGCTAAGTATTTTCAAGACTTTTGGATGAAAGATTTTCTGTAGGAGGATATGGTAATGGAATTCTAAAATAGTCAGGTTCTGCCAAGATCTTATTAAAAAGAGAACAGATTCCATGAACCCGCAGATATGTTCTTTATGTTCTTGTCAAATCTGTCATTAGGAAAGGAGGGTCAAAAAGCAAAGAGACAGAAATAATATGAAGGGAAGCTTAACTCAATTCTCTTTCAAAGTCAGAATTGCAAAGTTCCTGAATCACAAATGAAAGAGATTATCCAGCATCTCTTTATTAACTGAGTCAATTTGATTCACCAGGTGTCATTGCATCTGCCCTTCACTTGGCATCCAATGAGAACTCCACTCCTTTGCCTGGTCCAATAGTTTAATTGTACTCTCAATGCCGCGTTTGTCTGCCAAGAAACATTGTAAACAGCTGAACCTAACCCGCGATCACATTTCAGCTAATTCAATAAAATCCACTAGAACAAACCTCCAAAAATAATTGCATTTTGCTTCCAGATTTTTTTTAAGTGGATGTCACCCAGCTGAATTTAATATTGACTTTCTTCTTGACAGAGAATAGATAGATTTAATGAATTTCTTTATTTAATATAGCATTTATAAAATGTATAAATAAGTTAATTTGTGTTTGTACAGTAGTTGGATAATAAGATGGCTTTCAGTACTGCCATTGATCAAAAAGATCCTCAAAGAGTTTTTATGTAGTCACCAAGGTTATTATACTCTGTTTTTCAATACTGGATTGCTGATGTATCAAGTTTAGCTAAGTGGTGGAACATTAGGTTCCTGTTGCAGAGATCTGAGGAAATAATGTTTTGGTACTGAAGATTCAGCACTGTCAGAATGGCTCTCTTTTGGATGAAGCAGTCATTTGTGGTCTAGACTGCTATGTCAGCTGAATGGAAAGGATCCTATTGTACCAGCTGTAGAATAGCACAGCTGATGACTTGACCAACTAACATCACTGAAGTGGATTATCTGCTCAACTTGTTCTTTCCTGTTTGTTGAAATTTGATGGATTACTGCTTTGACTTGTATTTGGAAAAAAAAACACACTTCATTGGCTGTTGGAATTATTTTGGTGATCTGAAGTGTGTTAAAGTGTAGCTTTTTATTGGGTTTGAAAAAAGGATGGTGTCTTCTGTTGGGAGGGAACTTACACAAACCAATCTTTCAGGAATTAATGTTGCCACAAAACATAGCAAATAAATTATTCACTATAAAAATATAATCTGGTCAGCAGTGTGGAGTTCATCTTATTCAGGGGTGACCATGAGACATAGGAGAAGAATTTAGCCATTAGGCCCGTTGAGTCTGCTCTGCCTTTCCATCATGGCTGACTTCCTTTCCCTCTCAACCACGTTCTCCTGCCTTCTCCCCATAACCTTCCATGCCATTGCTAATGAAGAACCCATCAGCCTCCACTTTAAATATACCAAATGACTTGGCCTCCACACTCATTTGTGGCAATGAATTCCATAGATTCACCAACATCTGGCTAGAGAAATGCCTTTTCATTTCTGTTCTAGAGAGAAGTCCTTGTATTGTGAGGCTGTCCCCTGTGGTCCCCCACTACAGGAAACAACGTCTCCATGTACACTCTATCTAGGCCTTTCATTATTTGATAGGTTTCAATGAGATTCCCCCTCCCCCATTCTTCTGAACTCCAGTGAGTACAGGCAGAGCCATCAAATGATCTTGATATGTTAACCTGTTCGTTCCTGGGATAATTCGCATGAATCTCCTCTGGACATCCTTTCTTAGATAAGGGACCCAAAACTGCTCACAATACTCTTGGTGTGGTTTGACTAATGTCTTAAAAAGCATCATCATTACATCCTTGTGTTTATAATTTAGTCCTCTCAAAATAAATGTTAACATTGCATTTGTCTTCCTTACCACCAACTCAACCTGCAAATTAACCCACATCCAAATTTTGTAATTTTTAAAACACAATGTGCCTATAATGTCATTTCTCACCTCTGACTGATTATACTTTTTTCCAGGATTATCATTTACTATCCATTCTGTACAAATAAGCCTCTGTAACCTGAAGAGAATGACAACAGAATGGCATTGGCTTTCTATGTGGCACTCACTGTTCTTTAAGAAAATAGACTAATGCCCTTCTATTGCTGCCATCATGTTGCATTGGCCCTCAGAGTAATTGGATTTGCCTAAAAGTAAAGGTGTTGGATCATGATAGACCAGATCCACTGCTGGAGTCACTACCCATGGTTCTCTATACCATCCTTACCAAGGTCAGGTGCAGGCTCTTGCTGGCTTTTTGCAACTTAAAATCCAGTGTGGAGCTGTGCCCAGTGAGTGCATCACAGGGTGTGGATTTAAAGGCAGGGAAGAGGCCCCAGCCTTGAAATACCCCTAGCAGAGGCAAAACCAGAGCGAGAGCCGTGTCTTCTATCAAAGCCGCCGCTGACTTTAAATGCTACTGAATTAAAATTTAAATTTAAAATGAGACAAATAATTAAATAAAAATGATGTACAATGAAATTAAACTATCACAGTTAATTAAAACATAAATAACTAAAAATATTTTGGGAAAGTAATTTACATTAGAAAGAAAGTAACTCAGATTTCTCCAAGGCTCCTAATGCGGGCCTGGCCAGCGTACCCCAACTCTCCGGAAATCATTGGGATATCAGATTCTAAGATTCTCTCCTTTGAAACTGACTCAAGCAATGAGCAGCTCCATGTTTATCATTCACTAGATCATCCAAAGCACCTTTTAGTCAACAAAGTACTTTTTGAACTATAGGACAATATAGCTGTCATCTTCTATGAAGATATAGTATGGCAAACAGCAAGTGGTTGAGAGATGATTTGACCCCCAGTTAAGGTTATGTGAGGTCATGAGAACAGGTGGTGGATGGTCGTATGAGTAGCCGGTGCATATCACAAGTCCTGGTTATGCAACCATTGACATCAGGCAGATAATCTCTGAAGAGTATTGATAATGGCTGTGGTCACCCGTTTTGTAAAGACACTGCCCAGCAGAAGGCAATGGCAAATCACTTCTGCACAAAAAATTGCCAAGAACAATCACGGTCACGGAAAGATAATACTGAGATCATGAGTCGTAAAAAGCCATTGAAAGCGAGTCTGTAGGTTGTAGAATTAGTTCAGAACTATGATCAGTGAAATTATTCACATTATAATTCACTATAATCAAGAACTATCATGGTCAATAAATACTATAGATTACAAGAAATGTTCCTGGACCTGGCAGTATGGAAGCCAAGGCTGTTGTACTTTCTGACCGATGCTAGAAGCGAGAAGAGAGCATGGGTGGAAGATGGGGGCCTTTGATGATGGATGCTGTTTGTTTGCAGCACTCCATGTCAATGTGTTCAATGGTGGAGAGGGCTTACCATTATAACTGTACCCTGACACTAGACTCAAAGACCAGAACAAGCTGGCAGACTTGGCTTTGTGGATCTCTTGTGAAGTCCTGGGCTCACAGTGTGTTTACGGAGGAGCATACTATAGCTAACTCCAGTTTGAATGATGGATCGCTGACAGGTACAGTACATTCTAGAAATGATGGCCATAGTAGTTACAATTTCGCCCAAGGAATGGCATAACAACAGTGAAGCAGACCAGGAGGTCATAGCCTTGGGATGCTTTCTAAAGTTCAAAGTTAAACTTTGAACTTTGTAAAGTTTTAAGGATAAAAATGGAGGGGACAAGCTAAATTCTGTATTAGCTCAGGAAACTAAGGAAATACGGCATGTCCCCTTTGACCCTCACCAAATGTTATTCATTCACCATAACAGATTTTGCACATTATTGTTTAACTGCACTGCACTTCTCCTGTAGCCTTTACAATTTATTCTGCATCATTAGTGATTTACCTTGTTCTACCTCAATGAACCACATAATGATTTGATCTGTATGAACAGAATGAGAATCAGGTTTACTATCACTGACATATGTCATGAAATGTGTTGTTTTGTGACAACCGTACAGTGCATTGACTGTCCTGTACAAAACAGAATTCAGCACAAGCTCTTCACTTTATCTCAGATTGTGTGAAATGTTAAACCAATTCCAATATCAATAACACTAATTAAAACTGAACCGGTTGTTGGGGCATCTATCAGCTGAAGCAGCTGATGTATCAATCTTTCAGGTTGATAACATTTTATCAGTGATGTTAACTTTTGAACATCTGTCTCTGGATGCTAGGTGATGTGTTGAATATTTCCAAAATTTTCAGTTTTGTTTTCTGCACTACTTTGCTCAAGGGTTAAGTGCCTTCAGTCTCAAGGATCAGATAGCACGGCTGGCCAAAGGTTACTTTGAGATACTGCATGAGCAAACCCTGGTCTTAAACTGCAGTGCATTATCAGTTTGTCGATCTGCATGTTAACTTCACTCAGTGGCCACTTTATTAGGTATCTCAAGTACCGAACAAAATATCCACTGAGTGTACATTCGTGGTCATCTGCTGCTACAGCCCATCCACCTCAAGGTTAAACATGTTGTGCATTCAGAGATGCTCTTCGGCACACCACCATTGTAATGCATGGTTATTTGAACTACTTGATGCACCATCAATAACTCTCGGAGACAGGAGGCGAACGATAGGCTTTTATTAGCTGCAAGAGACCACGATTAGCAGCAAGAGACCATCACACAACATCCTGGAGACTGAGGGAGGAGCAATGCCTCCAACCGCCTTTATACCGGGTCTGTGGGAGGAGCCACAGGAGCAGTCAGCAGAGGGGCGTGTCCAGACAGGTATATGTAGTTCACCACACTACTGTTGCCTTCCTGTCAGCTTGAACCAGCCTGGCCATTCTCCTCTGACCTCAAGTCAAGTCAAGTTTATTGTAATTGAACTATATACATATATGGAACAGTTATAACCATACATAGAAACAAGACAACGTTTTTCTGAACCAGGGTGTAAAGCACAGTAGTACACATAACACACAATAACTTAAGAAGGTAAGGATAAAAATAACAAGGTATTTTCACCCACAAAACTGCTGCTCTGTGGATGTTGTTGTGTTTTTTACACCACTCTCTTTAAACTCTAGAGATTATTGTTCAAGAAAATCCTAGGAGATCATCAGTTTCTGAGTTACTCAAACCAACAAAAATTCCACATTCAAAGTCACTTAAATCACACTTTAGCCCCATTATACTGTTTGGTCTGAACAGCAGCTGAACCCCTCGACCATGTCTGCATGCTTTTGTGCGTTGAGTTGCTGTCATATGATTGGCTGATTAGATATTTGCATTAATGAGCAAGTGTACAGGTGTACCTAAAAAAGTGGCTTCTAATCGTAGCAACCCACACAAAGCGCTGGAGGAACTCAGCGGGCCAGTCAACGTCCATGGAAAAAAGTACAATCAATGCTTTGGGCCAAGACCTTTCAGTAGGACTGTCCCAGACCTGCCGGAGGGTCTCATCCTGAAACGCCGACTGTACTTTTTTGCATAGATGCTGCCTGGCCCGCTGAGTTCCTCCAGCGCTTTGTGTGGGTTGCTACGATTAGAAGCCACTTTTTTAGGTACACCTGTACACTTGCTCATTAATGCAAATATCTAATCAGCCAATCATATGGCAGCAACTCAACGCACAAAAGCATGCAGACATGGTCGAGGGGTTCAGCTGCTGTTCAGACCAAACAGTATAATGGGGCTAAAGTGTGATTTAAGTGACTTTGAATGTGGAATTTTTGTTGGTTTGAGTAACTCAGAAACTGATGATCTCCTAGGATTTTCTTGAACAATAATCTCTAGAGTTTAAAGAGAGTGGTGTAAAAAACACAACAACATCCACTGAGCAGCAGTTTTGTGGGTGAAAATACCTTGTTATTTTTATCCTTACCTTCTTAAGTTATTGTGTGTTATGTGTACTACTGTGCTTTACACCCTGGTTCAGAAAAACATTGTCTTGTTTCTATGTATGGTTATAACTGTTCCATATATGTATATAGTTCAATTACAATAAACTTGACTTGACTTGAGGTCAGAGGAGAATGGCCAGGCTGGTTCAAGCTGACAGGAAGGCAACAGTAGTGTGGTGAACTACATATACCTGTCTGGACACGTCCCTCTGCTGACTGCTCCTGTGGCTCCTCCCACAGACCCGGTATAAAGGCGGTTGGAGGCACTGCTCCTCCCTCAGTCTCCAGGATGTTGTGTGATGGTCTCTTGCTACTAATCGTGGTCTCTTGCCTATCGTTCGCCTCCCGTTTTCGAGAGTTATTGATGGTGCATCAAGTAGTTCAAATAACCATGCATTACAATGGTGGTGTGCCGAAGAGCATCTCTGAATGCACAACATGTTTAACCTTGAGGTGGATGGGCTGTAGCAGCAGATGACCACGAATGTACACTCAGTGGATATTTTGTTCGGTACCTGAGATACCTAATAAAGTGGCCACTGAGTGTAGTTAACATGCAGATCGACAAACTGATAATGCACTGCAGTTTAAGACCAGGGTTTGCTCATGCAGTATCTCAAAGTATGCCTTTGGCCAGCCGTGCTATCTGATCCTTGAGACTGAAGGCACTTAACCCTTGAGCAAAGTAGTGCAGAAAACAAAACTGAAAATTTTGGAAATATTCAACACATCACCTAGCATCCAGAGACAGATGTTCAAAAGTTAACATCACTGATAAAATGTTATCAACCTGAAAGATTGATACATCAGCTGCTTCAGCTGATAGATGCCCCAACAACCGGTTCAGTTTTAATTAGTGTTATTGATATTGGAATTGGTTTAACATTTCACACAAGCTGAGATAAAGTGAAGAGCTTGTGCTGAATTCTGTTTTGTACAGGACAGTCAATGCACTGTACGGTTGTCACAAAACAACACATTTCATGACATATGTCAGTGATAGTAAACCTGATTCTCATTCTGTTCATACAGATCAAATCATTATGTGGTTCATTGAGGTAGAACAAGGTAAATCACTAATGATGCAGAATAAATTGTAAAGGCTACAGGAGAAGTGCAGTGCAGTTAAACAATAATGTGTAAAATCTGTTATGGTGAATGAATAACATTTGGTGAGGGTCAAAGGGTACATGCCGTATTTCCTTAGCTTCCTGAGCTAATACAGAATTTAGCTTGTCCCCTCCATTTTTATCCTTAAAACTTTACAAAGTTCAAAGTTTATCTTTGAACTTTAGAAAGCATCCCAAGGCTATGACCTCCTGGTCTGCTTCACTGTTGTTATGCCATTCCTTGGGCGAAATTGTAACTACTATGGCCATCATTTCTAGATTGTACTGTACCTGTCAGCGATCCACCATTCAAACTGGAGTTAGCTATAGTATGCTCCTCCGTAAACACACTGTGAGCCCAGGACTTCACAAGAGATCCACAAAGCCAAGTCTGCCAGCTTGTTCTGGTCTTTGAGTCTAGTGTCAGGGTACAGTTATAATGGTAAGCCCTCTCCACCATTGAACACATTGACATGGAGTGCTGCAAACAAACAGCATCCATCATCAAAGGCCCCCATCTTCCACCCACGCTCTCTTCTCGCTTCTAGCATCGGTCAGAAAGTACAACAGCCTTGGCTTCCATACTGCCAGGTCCAGGAACATTTATTGTAGTCTATAGTATTTATTGACCATGATAGTTCTTGATTATAGTGAATTATAATGTGAATAATTTCACTGATCATAGTTCTGAACTAATTCCACAACTTACAGACTCGCTTTCAATGGCTTTTTACGACTCATGATCTCAGTATTATCTTTCCGTGACCGTGATTGTTCTTGGCAATTTTTTGTGCAGAAGTGATTTGCCATTGCCTTCTGCTGGGCAGTGTCTTTACAAAACGGGTGACCACAGCCATTATCAATACTCTTCAGAGATTATCTGCCTGATGTCAATGGTTGCATAACCAGGACTTGTGCTATGCACCGGCTGCTCATACGACCATCCACCACCTGTTCTCATGACCTCACATAACCTTAACTGGGGGTCAAATCATCTCTCAACCACTTGCTGTTTGCCATACTATATCTTCATAGAAGATGACAGCTATATTGTCCTATAGTTCCTCCAGCATTTTGTGTGTGTGTGTGTTGCTACGATTTCCAGCATCTGCAGATTTTTCTCTTGTTTGGCTTCTTGTTTCTCTTCCTTTGTACTTCAAAAGATTTTGCTGTCAGTTTCAGAAGCTTAAGCTTCTAGGCTTCAAAGCCGGCCTCCAGAGAATGAAGTGAGAGTACAAGAAGAGTATATAAGTTACAATGAGAGTACAGTAATGGAGTTCTAGCAATAGTCAGGTTACAGGAAGCATATATTAAAACTGTAGTTAAAATTTTCCTGCTGATTGAAGCTTATTTATGCAGTGGTAGAATACCTGAGGAGCACTGTGCCCTCTAATCTGCGCAGCAACTGAAATACTCCCATTTGTTGCTACGCAGCTGGAATTTGGACGCAGCTAGAAAGTGTTTACCAAAACGTGAAAGATTTTCTCTGTTTACTGTATCTTGTTATACCCTTCAACTAACATCAAAAGTATGTGATTTTACAAGTTGCGCTCTAAATATTCATAGTATATGTATTACAAAAAAGTATTTAAAGTGCCACACATTTTTCAGGCTGTGTTAAAAAAAAAAAATCCTGCTCAGAGCAATGGTTGGTCTGCATAGTTGTAAAAAAAAAATCAGAGGGAACATTACTAGAGACCTTTGCTGCCAAAACCATCGGTTTGGATCTCCTGGTGTGTTTGAGAACCAAAAGCTCCTCTCCACTACGCTGATAAAGGAATCAGTTGGCTGTGTTAGGGGATGTTATCTTCAGACTACCGGGATACAAACGTATTCCTGTAAACTATGAGGAACCTGGTATAGTGATGATCTGTTATTACTTGAAGATGATGATGGCATCCGTCTGTCTCAAGGGGCAATGGGTGTGAATAAAAATATATTTCACAAGCCTGGGCAAAGGTATGGAGAAGCTGATATGCCCAGTCAACAAGATCCTCCTCTTAGCCTCACTGGTGTTGTCCAAAGGAGAGCGAAGCAGCATGTTTGGCACTAGCTCGGCTGCAGGAGCTGCCAGAATGATGTTCAGTGATGTCCAGCTGCCTTAGGGCTCCACTCTGGATTTTCTGTCTGGGTTCACTCCCATAGCCTTTGCCTCTCCCGAGCCTGCCCACAAGGCAGTGGGGCTATTTACCCATAGCTAGGAATCTGGTTCATGTGCACCAGGACGCACCCACACCTGTTATTACCTAAGACAGTGTAAACCATTACAGATAGATAGATAGATAGATAGATAGATAGATAGATACTTTATTCATCCCCATGGGGAAATTCAACTTTTTTCCAATGTCCCATACACTTGTTGTAGCAAAACTAATTACATACAATACTTAACTCAGTAAAAAATATGATATACATCTAAATCACTATCTCAAAAAGCATTAATAATAGCTTTTAAAAAGTTCTTAAGTCCTGACGGTTGAATTGTAAAGCCTAATGGCATTGGGGAGTATTGACCTCTTCATCCTGTCTGAGGAGCATTGCATCGATAGTAACCTGTTGCTGAAACTGCTTCTCTGTCTCTGGATGGTGCTATGTAGAGGATGTTCAGAGTTATCCATAATTGACCGTAGCCTACTCAGCGCCCTTCGCTCAGCTACCGATGTTAAACTCTCCAGTACTTTGCCCACGACAGAGCCCGCCTTCCTTACCAGCTTATTAAGATGTGAGGCGTCCCTCTTCTTAATGCTTCCTCCCCAACATGCCACCACAAAGAAGAGGGCGCTCTCCACACCTGACCTATAGAACATCTTCAGCATCTCACTACAGACATTGAATGACACCAACCTTCTTAGGAAGTACAGTCGACTCTGTGCCTTCCTGCACAAGGCATCTGTGTTGGCAGTCCAGTCTAGCTTCTCGTCTAACTGTACTCCCAGATACTTGTAGGTCTTAACCTGCTCCACACATTCTCCATTAATGATCACTGGCTCCATATGAGGCCTAGATCTCCTAAAGTCCACCACCATCAGTCTACATGCTCTCCCTGTCAACAGTAGCAACAGGCAAGAAAATTATGCTTTCATGGCTTTTCAAAACTAAATTGAGCAAAAAACTGAAATACAGGAATTATAAACCAATGTTCAAGTGTTTTTTTTTAATGAACTGGCTTGGCAGTTAACTCGAACTGAAGAGAAGACATTTTGATCATTTCATATAATTCCCACATCTCACACAAAGAACACAACACAGACCCTGAAGCAATTCTCACTGCTCTAACTCTGCACTAACAGACAAGGAATGAAGAAAGAACAAGAAACTTACCAGGCACTTACCTCACCCAAGCCGTAAATTACAAAAGACATGATTTAATAACAGTGTTTTACGTGGATTGAGTACGTTATGAGCTTATGAGGTTTGTTTAGTAATATGGTGTAAACAAAGAATTTTTATATTGACTGGCCAGTTAGTTGGAAGCAGTTTATGTCATAATCAGAACCCTGTATTGTATCATCTCTCTCAGACTGACTTTCATTGACATAATTTAAAGACTTATATCCCTTTGAGTTAATTGTGGGTTATTTCTGGTTGCATTATTTTAGTAACAATATCACAGCTATCCTTTTGTGAAAGTCATTTTTTTCCAATGACGACGTGTTGGCAAGAGGTAACAGGTTCAACTCAATAAGCTACCATCAGCAGAAAAATGGTCTGAAGTGCCATGGGAATGTCATCAGCAACATTAATAGCAGAAAAGAAGGGCACTTTTTTCCAGAAGTCCAATTCAATCGGGAGTGGGAAAGGAGGTGATTCACAGATCTGTGAGTGAGATATAAAAAGAAGTGTTTGCAGGCTTTTGGTGTTTTTCTGGCGGCCCAATTGAATGGAGAGCCAGAGAAGAGGCAACTCAAAGGGCCGTGAAAGAGATTTAAAACGAAGTGTTCACAGGCTTTTACCAGCGGCCCAATCAAAGCAAGGGCAGAGCAAGCAGAGCGGCCATTGTTGGAGTGGACCAGCGTTAGAGTGGGGAGGCTTTGGCTCATCAGGCTTGGTCGGTATGTTTCTTCTTCATTCTTCATTCTTTGGTTGTTAGTGCAGAGTTAGAGCAGTGACAATGGCCCCAGGGGCTGTGTTGTATTTTTGTGTGAGATGTGTGAATTCCGGGCAACCTCCAGCCTCCCAGATAACCACACCTGCACTAGGTGCACTGAATTGCAGTTCTTCAGAGAACATGTTGAGGAACTGGTGCTGCAGCTGGATGATCTTTGACTCACACAGGAAACTGAGGAGGTGACAGATGGTGGCTACAGGGATCTAGTCACCCCTAAGTTGTAGGACGCAGGTACCTGGGTGACTGTCAGGAGAGGGAAAGGAAATGGACAGCCAGTACAGAGTACCCCTGTGGATGTTCCTTGCAATAATAAGTTTACCATTTGGGTAATGTTTTGGGGGATGATCTACCAGGGGAGAGCCACAGCGACCCCTGGCACTGAGGTCCGGAACAGTGGCTCGTAAGGGAGGTGGGGAGAAGAGCACTGCAGTATTGATAGGGTATTCCATAGTTAGAGGAGTAGAAACAAGACTCTGTGGACATTATAGAGACACCCGGATGGTATACTGTACCTTAGGCTTAGGGATGTCTTGTATCGGGTCCACAGCATTCTAAAGAGGGAGGGTGAGCAGCCAGACGTCTTGGTACATATTGGCATCAAGGACATAGGTAGGAAAATGAAGGAGTTCCTGAAGAGAGAATTTAGGGAATTGGGTAAAAGCTGAAAGGATTGCTACCTGTTCCATGTGCCAGTGAGGGTAAGAATAAGATGATTTGGCAGATGAATGCATGGCTGAGGAACTGGTGCAGGAGGCTGCATTTTATATTTTAGGATCACTGAGATCTTTTCTGCAGAAGGTATGACCTGTACAAAAAGGACAGGTTACACCTGAACCCAAGGGAGACCAACATCTTTGCAGGCAGATTTAACAGAACAGTTGAGGAGGATTTAAAACAATTTGGCAGGGGTATGTGAAACTGAGAGACAGGGTTGAGGATGGGGCAGCTGGAATACAAACAGAGGCAGTATGTAGTGAGACTGTCAGATGGGCAGGGAGATGAAGGGGCAAAATTGCAGTCAGTGGCAGATGAGTTGAAGATTAACGGGGACAAAAACGAAAAGGGTGATAAATACAAGACCGAAGGTGTTATATTTGAATGCACACAGTATACGGAATAAGCTAGATGATCTTGTAGCACCATTAGAGATTGGCAGGTATGACGTTGAGAACATCTCTGAGTTGTGGCTGAAAGAAGATTATATTTGGGAGCCTAATGTCCAAGGATACAATTTGTATCAAAAGGACAGGCAGGTAGGTGGAGAAGGGGATGTGGCTTGGAGATAAAAAAATGAAATCAAATCCTTAGAAAAAAGTGACACAGAATCAGAAGATGTAGAATTGTGTGGGTAGAGTTAAGGAATGAAAGGGTAAAGGGACCCCAATAAGCCTCTGAACAAATTACAACTGGACATAGAAAAGGCATGTCAAAAGGGCAATGTTATAATAGTCATGCGGGAATTTCAATACACAGGTAGATTGGGAAAAACAAGTTGGTGCTGATTTTGGATCTCAAGAGAAAGAATTTGTAGAATCCCTATGAGATGACTTTTTAGAGCAGCTTGTGGTCGAGCCTAATAGGGTATCAGCTACTCTGGATTGGATGTTGTGTAATGAACCAGACTTGATTGGGGAATTTAAGGTAAAGGAACCAGTTGAAAACAGTGATCATAATATGATAGAATTCACCCTGCAATTTGAGAGGGTGAAGCTAAAGTCAAATATATCAGTATTACAGCAGATTAAAGAGAATTACAGAGGCATGAGAGAGGAACTGGCCAAAGTTAATTGGAAGGGACACTAGTAGGGCTGACAGTAGAGCAGCAATGGCTGGAGTTACTGGTACGATTTGGAAAGTGCAGCATAGATACATTGCAAAGGAGAAGAAGTATTTTAAAGGCAGGATGACATGACCATGGCTGACAAGGGAAGTAAAATTGACATAAAGTAAAAGAGAGAGCACATAATGGAACAAAAATTAGTGGGAAGTTAGAGGATTGGGAAGCTCTTAAAAACTAACAGAAGGCAACTAAGAAGTCATAAGGGGGGAAAAGATGAAATATGAAGGTAAGCTAGCAATATTATCAAGAGGATACCAGAAGTTTTATCAGGTATATATAAAAAGTAAAAGAGAGTTGAGAGTAGATATTGGACTGTTGGAAAATGATACTGGAGAGGTAGTATTGGGGCCAAGGAAATGGCAGATGAACCAAATAAGTATTTTGCATCAGTCTTCACTGTGGAAGATACTAGCATTATGCCGGAAGTTTGAGAGTGTCAGGGACTTTTGATGATCCAATCTAACTTGAATCTTTCCAGATAATAGTCAGCAGCTGTTGTTTCACTGTTGTCACACTTTATAATGCTATATGAATTCCTTGTTGAGGGTTACCTCCATGCCACACTAGAAATCCCAAAATGAATGAATAATTGCTTCCAATTAATTGACTTAGACCCCTGAGAAAGTAAACTAGAGGTGTTTTGAGACCATAGGGCACTGCAGGGGATAAATGCCATCCTCAGTGAGGATAGGAACGTTGTAGGTCATGCTTTGTCTTATTATTTGTAATGTGACTTTACAATTGTACTGCAGTTGTCAGGAAATGAACAGAAGGGTTAAGACAAAAGCAGAGCTACAGAGACCATTTAGCGGTCAGTGATAGCTTTAATAATAGACTGCAAAATACAAGTTGCAAGGGGCCACAAAACAAGAGAGACAGTACCAAACACAACAGACAACAAGGTAACTGAAGGTGAGGAGCAACTGGTTGAAATCAGCTGGTTCAATGAATGAACAAGGACAGTGGCTGAGAGCTGGGATTTAATAGGCTGCAGATGATAAGGTAGAAACTAGCTGGGTGGAGACTGGGAGGTGCCGACATGTGCAGGCTAAGCAGTAGTGGTTTGAATTTATAATGAGTGTATTTTTTGTTAAAAAAAACAAAGCAAACAGCTCAGAGGCTTTTCTGAGAGAACGGGTAATAACTTGTGAAGCAAAAATTACTACAACTTACAATAACAAATATAAAAAAGAAATTTGTTGTGCAAAAAGACAGCAAAATAGTATGGTCGTGTTCATGGATTCAGATAGAGAATAGGTACATGACTTCTACGTGAACCATTCAGAAATCTGATGGCAGAGGGGAAGAAGCTGTTCCTAAAATGCTGAGTATATGTGTCTTCTCCTCCCTGATGGTAGTAATGAGAAGATGGCATATATGTCCTGGGTGGTGGGTTCCTCAATGGTGGATGCCACCTTCTTGAGGTATCACCTTTTGAAGATGTCCTTGTTGTGGGGAGGCTATTGCCTATGATGGAGCTAGCTGAGTTTAGAACCCTAGCCAGAGGTGGGATGATGTAGATTTTAGTGACTAACTGTATAGGTCAAATAATCATAGGGTAAAGTTTCAGGAAGTACATTTTTCTAAATTTATTTTGGATGACAAAGCTTTATATCTGGGCAGATTGTGCTTTATTGCTGATTTATGGTACTGTGCAAAAAAAAGTCTTCGGTGCATGTAAAAAACAATTCCATAAAGTGAAGAAGCTTTCAAAAATAATGAAATGAAAACTTTCTAAATATTAACAAATTACTATGAAGAACAGTAAGCAGTAAAAATCTAAATCAAATGAATATTTGGTGTGGCTACCCTTTGCCTTTAAAACTGCATCAATTCTCTTTAGGTATTTTGTTGTGCAGTTGTATAAGAAAATCTGCCGGTAGATTGTTCAAAGCATCTTGGAGAACTTGCCACAGTACTCCTGCAAACTTTGTCCGTCTAGCTCACTTCTGTCTCTGCAGGTAATCCCAGACAGCCTTGATGATGTTGAGATCAGGTGCATACCATCAGAAATCATGTAAAAAAAAATCTAGCTCCCTAAGACTTTTGCGTAGTACTGGAGCTTATTCATGAACTGCTTCTGAAACTGGTTTTGCAAGATGACTATATGAAATACCTAATAGTACCTCAGGACATGGAGACTGAATAATCGTATTTGAAGTATGTCTGTATTCATGGACATTAGTTTTCTTTTAATTGGTCCTTCCCATTAATCAAATCTCCTCAGGGTTTTCATTTGAAAGAAAATGCAATGTAAAGTGAAGACTTACCCACGAAAAAATGCATTATTGAAAAAATGTCATAGTTTATTCATAACCTTAACAGGTTTAAGCACACAAAGATTCACATTGATGTGTATAGGATTCTGAGTGCTATTCATAAGCAGCCTGGTTGATAATGTGAAATATAGTATTTAATTCCTCTAGCCACGTTCAACTTTACCTCCCTCAGTAGTCCTACTCTAGGAATACTGAATTCAAACAATTCATAGAAAATCAATGTTTATATGTTTCTTGACTTGTCAAGGAACTGAGGCTTCTTTTATAGCTTTTTTAAACAAACTAAAATGTGCGTAATGAATATGAAATTAGCTTGAAGGATGCATGTTAGTCTGGATATCCTGTTCAGCATTATCCAATTTAATCTCTGGGATGGTAAATAAGGAATTTATTTTTCCCTTTGAGAATAATTCCCACTCAAAACTACCAAGGACTGCCAGTGCTTCATTTTACGTTCCGTTATCAGAATCTGGGTTAATATCACCAGCGTATGTTGTGGAATTTGTTGACTTTGCAGCAGCAGTACAATGCAATACGTAACAACAGAGAAAAACAGGAAATGCAGTAAAATATATATATTAAATAGTTAAATTAAATAAGTAGTGCAATAATAGAAATAGGAAAGTAGTGAGTTAGTGTTCGTGGGTTCAATGTCTGTTCAGAAGTTGGATGGCAGAGGGGAAGAAGCTGTCCTTGAATCGCTAAACTGTCAATCCTGTCAAATTGGAATTTCTTCTTTTATTTGAAATCAGGAAGCTCTTCCAGTGCATTAGTTCCTTGTGTTCTGTGCTTGAGAGATAGACCAGATCTTGCTCATACAGTATATGCCAGTTTGCAAGTAGTTTATTTGACAGTTCAAGGATTATGCAAGGTGTGCAGAATACTGTTTTTGCATAAGTAAATAATTATCAATAATGAAACAATGGCAACTGTTCAGCTGTTTGAAAGTGATGTGGTATGATAGATGAAGAATATTTTATCTTAATTACCCTTCTAGATTGTGGTTCATTAAATTCAAGTCTGGTTAGAACTAGTTCAATATAAAATCAATAGCTGAGAGAAAGGGAGATGGCTTTGTGACATACCAAAGTAAATTACTCAATGTCATTGGCCTCTCTGGTACAGGCTATACTATCTGCCTTTTTATTGAATATCTTCATCGGTTTTCAGTAAGCTACACCATTTAAAATGCACCAATCGCAATTCTGATGAACAAATTAAAACGTTCAGCCAACCAGTAATGCCTTCATTAGCAGATTACTTTGGTCATTTGAGGAAAATGAGGCACTATAGCAAAGAGCAGTTCCTTTCTATCCAGTTCATCTATTTCTTTACTGTATAAGACACTGCGACTCATTCAGGCTTGCAATAAGAATAATTTTCTCGTATCCTGACTGGTTGCATCATGCTTTGTATAAAAACACCAAAGCCCAAGAATGGAAAAGCCTACAAATAGCTGTGGATAGCACCATTGAGCACATCTACAAGGAGCACTGCCTCAAGAAAGTAGCATCAATTACCAACATCCTCGCCATCCAAGTCACACTCTCTTCTTGCTGCTGCCATCAGAAAGGAGGTACAGGAGCCTGATGTCCCATGCCACTAAGTCTTACTACTCTACAACCATCTTGTTTCCGAGCCAATGTGAATAACTTCACTCACCTTAATTCTGAACTGATTCCACAACCTGCAGACCCACTTTGAAGTTCTTGGAATCATATATGAATGTATGTTTGTATGTATGTATTTACTATTTTTCTCATATTTGCAGTTTGTCTTCTTTTGCACATTGGTTGTTTATTGGTCTTCATGTGTCGTTTTTCATTGTTTCTATTGTATGTCTTCGTTCCATGAATGCCTGCAAGAAAATGAATCTCAGTCTAGTATATGGTGACATATACGTACATTGATAATAAATTTACTTTGAACTTTGAAACAAATTCCTCATCGTCTCACCTGTGTCCATTTTAACCCTGGCCAGAAATAAAGGGAATCACAACCATTTTACAACTTCATAAAAAATGAAATAAAAGTAAATATCAAGAAGGGAAGGAGATTCAATTTACTGACAAGACTGAAATTGCCAGTTTCACAAATATAACTGACCTGTGATGATATGTAGCATCTTGACAAATCTTATTGTTCTGTTTTCTTAAAGCAGGGCTCCCAACCTTTTCTTTATGCCAAGGATCCCTACCATTAAGCAAGGGGTCTGTTGATCCCAGGTTGGAAAACCCTGTCTTAAAAGGATATGCATGGCTTTCCTAAGGGTGGTCCCGTTTCTTCCCGCATTCCAAAGACGTGTGAGTCAGGTTTAGTAAATTGTGGGCATGTTGTGTTGGGCTGGAGGTAGGGTGACACTTGCGGGCTGCCCATAGCATACCTCAAACTACGTTAATTGTTGACCCAAACAATGCTTTTCACTGTATGGTGTGATATTTTGATGCATATGTGACAAATAAAGTGAATCTCTTTATATTTACATTAGTCTGCTATATCAATCAAATTGGGTGTTGTTTGGAACTAATTGTTTTAGGTTTTCCAACAGTATTGAGGGAAATATTTTAAATCAAGTGCAACTAAATAATCAAAAAGACTGATGAATTGTTTTAAACTGTAAGTGGGCTGAATGAAAAGAGGAAGAAGAGATCTGTGGTCAGAACTCATCAGGAGTAATATCTAATTTAGGTGTTGTACCTCAGTAGGATGTTTTTGTCCTTGATTGAAGGATTTTTCAAAATGATCTTGGGGCAAAGTGGGTTAAATTATGAGTTCAGGGTGAATATGTTTGGCTTGTTTCTCCTCCATAGAATACTAAAGGATAATCTGATCAAGGTTTGAGAATGATTGATGGATTTAATAAGGTTCATAACAATTGATTATCAAATTTCTTATGCAGGTACCTTTGTTTCTCTCTCCGCATGTGCTGCTTGATCTGTTGAGGGTTTCTATACCATTCTGTTTATATAATTGACTTCCTCTGGTGGGTGAATGGAAGACAAAATGATGGAAAATTCGAGATAGTCCATTGGAAGGGAAATCAGGAAGCACTCTGACTGTATTACTGTAAAAAAAAACAGAATCCCCAGTTAATGTTTGATCATTTGGGACTGACTTGGGTATTTTTTGTTGGGAAGGACATTTAAAGGATTTAATGCTGAGGCAGGAAATATGTGAATCGCTTTTGAGATAATTGAATGAGAGAGAAATCCCTAGAGGTAGGAATGACAACTCTTGCTCCTGGACATCTACTGCAGCTGAGTTGATAGTAACCTTGCTTCACCTGAGTGCTGAAATTTCTGGACTCCAATCCCAGGGTAGACACTTCAGCGCAGTAATTTAAAAGATGTAACAATGTAGGACTGTGCCATCAATTGTAAAGCCTCAGCAATCTTCTATCTAAAACACAATCAGACCTCTACAGACGAACAAAGTTCAAAGTAAATTTTATTACCTAAGTGCATATATGTCACCATATACAATGCTGTGAATTCATTGTCTTGTGGGCATACTGAACAAATCTAAAGAATTATAACTATAACAGAATCAATGAAAGACTGCCCAACCCCAGTGCAGAAGACACCAATTTGTGCAAATATAAAAAGAAAAAACAACAGCAATAATAATAATAAATAAGCAATAATTTTTTTTAAATGAGAGGAAGAGTCCTTGAAAGTAAGTCCATAGATTGTGGAAACATTTCAATGATAAGGCAAGTGAAGTTGAGTGAAGTTACCCCCTTTGGTTCAAGAGCTTGATGGTTGAAGGGCAGTAACCGTTCCTGAACATTTGTCATTTACACTGAGATTTCATTCTCAGAATATTGTATTTCAGATTGAGGCTGCAACTTCCTCGTTGGATGGATGTAGGAGGGTCCAAATTTCTATTGGAGATTGATAAAATAGGCCTCAATAATTTTCACATGTGATTATTATGTTGGTTACCATGGGAGCATGACTGCTATGTCTCTTCGCAGATGCTGTCTAACCTGCTGATAACTAAAATCAACTTTTGTTTTTATTTCAAATTTCTAGAAACTTTTGTACTTTCTATTTGCATTTTACTTTGATTCATGATAACACCTGATCCCCTAAAATTCACAACTGTTTCACACAACTTCATATGTGGCCTTGCTGATGTGGGCATGACCAGGAGTGGTGACAATTAAGACAGGCTCACAGAATATTATCTCATTACAGAGAATATTTGCCTTTGGGTAAATACATAGTGGCATAGCATTTAGCTTATGCCACTACAGCACCAGCAAACCGGGTTTAATTCTGGCACTGTCATTAAGGAGTTTGTACATTCTCGTGTGGGTTTCCTCTGGGTGCTCTGGTTTCCTCGCACACTCCAAAGATGTACAGGATTGTTGGTTAATAGGTCACATGGGCAGCACTGGCCTGTTGGTCTGGGAAGGCCTGCTTCCACGTTATATCCCTAAATCCAAATGTAAATATAAAACTCACTTTGCTGTATTTTTGCAGCTTCACAACTGAGTACAATTGCTTTCTGTCATCTCAATTCCCGCTGGATTTGGCAACGTTTCATTCCTGAACACCTCAGCCAAATATCTGCTCTTGATGCATGATGCTGAGTGATGTGGAAATATCACTGACACTTCAGAATATTTTGGAGCCAAGCCTTTCCTGCTCCCAGCATTGCCTCCCTACAGAATTTCTCAGATAATAAAATAGTAGGTTATCTCTTGATTTTTGACCATCTCTACTATGAGATTTCTTGGCCACTTATCATGTGTTTGATAGCTCTGGACCTGTACTCACTGGAATTAAGAAGAATGGGAGAGGTGGGAATGTCATTGAAATCTATCAAATATTGAAAACCATGAACAGAGTGGAAGTGCAGAGAATGTTTCCAATAGTGGGAGAGTCTAGGATCAGAGGAAACAGCAGGGGCTCCCAACCTGCATTCCACAGACTCCTCACTTAATGGTAGGGTTCCATGGCACAGAAAAAGTTGGGAACCCCTGGAATAGAGGGACATTCCTTTAGAGCAGAATTGGAATGGATGATGAATCCATGGAATTAATTGCCACAGATGGCTGTGGACACCAAGTCATTGGGTATACTTAAAGTTGAGGTTGATAGATACTTAATTATTAAGGGCATCAAATGTTATGGGGAGAAGGCAGGAGAACAGGGTTGAGAGGGAAAATAAATCAGTCATGATCAAATGCAGAAGCAGACTCAATGGGCTGAATGGCTCAATTCTGCTCCTACTGTATGTTGAATCCTATTTAATGAGACAGAGAGACTTGATTGCTTTTCATTTCTCAAGGGAATTCCAAAATGGGCTGCAGACAATAAATTCATCTGAATTGCTGATGCAATGTATGGAATTTGGTGGCACATTAAGGTCCCACAAAAAAATCAAAATGCTAATGAAGAGATAAAGCGGTGTGGAGTATGAGGTGAGACACAGATATCGAACCCTAGCTGTTCTCCAAAGTAGTGCTGTGAGATTTTCCCTGCATCCCAATATTGGTGGATGTAGCCTTTGCTGTACATCACATCTTTAAAAAAAAGGCCCCCAAAATGCAGAATTTTCTCACGATTTTGCTGAAGCCTCAAGTTGAATTATGTGGTGAGATCTCAGGGGTGGTGCTTACCATTGCAACCTTTGAGGGCAGTGACCCGCCCCTGAGCCATGACTGATACTTAATTGCAAAACTCAAGCTGTGGTGCATCTTATTGTTTCCACTATTAAGTCTTCAATCTGTGACTCACATCCTGTTTATTTTCAGACTGTTCTCTATGCACTGACAAGAGATAGGCTAATTGATTTCTACTCAGAATGCTGGGCATGGAGTACAATGAGTACAAATATAATCTATTATTATAGATTCATATTTTTCTTTACAATACATACACTTTCTTTTTAAACAATTGTTTCCTTTGTTTTCTTGAGACATTTAATTTGGACGATCTTCTAAAAAGTTTGCAGTTACAAAATATGTAACTGGGATGCCTAAGACTTTTGCAAGGTACTGTATTTGTCAACGTGGAGCGGAGAATGAGATGGTAAATCTGACGGGAGCAAAAGGATGTTGTGAATGATGAGGGTGGAGTGCCACAGGAGGGGTGTCGGACAGGTGGCAGAGAAGGAGTGCCAGGGGTGGGGGGTGGCATAGGTGCAGACCCACCCAGCTCTGAGACACTAGCTAAGGTCATTTGATTCCAAACAATCGGTTTATCGATTATTATAGAATGTCTCTCAGGCGCTTTCTGCTTCCTCCCCCTCCCTTCCCCTTTTGTCAACCATGATTCCCTACTCCCTGCCCCCTTCCCACTCTCTGTCCACAATAGAGACCCATGTCAGAATCAGGTTTATCATCGCTCACATATGTCATGAGGTTTGTTTTTGCAGTCACAGTATAGTGCAATATATAAAATTCCTACAGTGCTGTGCAAAAATCTTAGTCACCCTAGCTATATATACAGTATAGGTGCATAAGACTTGCACAGTGCTGTAAATTCTATTATTAATTATCATGCCTCTTAAAACATCATTCATGATATCACTTGAATGATAAAATGTTACATCTATTGAATGGACATGGACATAATCATTCCTCTTTGTCACGGTTTCCCAGCCTGGACCAATACCATTAAGCAAGGTGTCTGTGGACCTCAGGTTGGGAACCCCAGCTTCATGTGAAGTGTTCTTATGTTGGAGATTCGAGTTCTGTTATTTCTGTTGATATACAAGTTACTTTCAACATTGTTGATGGTGTTGTTGATCCTGATGTTGTTGCTGCCAAAATCTTCTGTTTTCTCAGTTCTAGTGCAAGCCTGAGAAGGATTTCAGAATCAGAATCAAGTTTAACATCACCAGTATATCATATGTCGTGTTGTCCTCATAACAACTGAATAATGTTACATGATTATTGTTGCATTAGCTTCCTTTAACTTGTGCATTACTCAGTCACTATCTTGTAAGTTCTTGATTTTATCTCATAAAGTTATTTCTGCCATTTAAAGATTACCTTTATCTGTCATGGTAGCATAGTGGATAGCAGAATGCTATACAGCACCTGTGCCCTGGGTTCAATTCCTGCCACTGTCTGTAAGGAGTTTCTCCCCATAACTTCATGTGTTTCCTCCGGGTGCTCCAGTTTCCTCCCACAGTCCAAAGATGTACCAGTTGATAGGTTAACTGATCATTGTTAATTGTCCCACGACTAGGCTAGGATTAAATTAGGGGATTGCTGGTTGGCGTGGATCAAAGGGCTGGAAGGGCCTATTCTACGGTGTATCTCAATAAGTGTTTTTTTAAATGTACAGTACATTGAAACATAAAGTGAAATGCGTCATTTTGCATCAAAGACCAACTTAGTTCAAGGATTGCTGGGGGCAGCTCACAAGTGTCGCCATGTTTCCAGCACCAACATGCCCACAACATACCAACTGTAACCTGTACATCTTTTTGGAATGTGAGTGGAAATCGGAGCGCCTGGAGGAAACCTCCACGTTTACAGAAGAACATACAAACTCCTTACAGTGGTAGGAATTGAACACACTCTTATGATTGGCACAGTAAGGTTGTGCTACATTCTACGCTACTGTGCCCCATCCCTCGGATCTTGGTCAGTGACTTAGTGATGATGAGGCAAGTTTGGGTCTCCCATTGCCAGTCTCTTTGCAGTCGAAAAGGATTCAAGATGTTTTTGGCCTCTCAGCTCATCAGAGGCTGGAACTGAATTGTTATGGAGGCATCTTTCATGGGCTACTTCCACAGCTTTATGCAGATTTATTTTCTAGATTCAAATTAATCTTTGACAGCTTCCATATGTTAAGTAAATTTGCTCAATGAACCACTGTGACTAGATTATGCTTTATTATTTCCAAAACGACATTTCCAAATGACAGTGAAGACTCTTACATGCTGTTTATTTTCAGATTACGTGCCCCATTAAAGTCTTGAGGTACACTGTATTATTTCTATAAAGAATATAATACACTATTGGTTAACCTGACATGATATATCATATAAATTATAAACATCTGCTGATAATGATACAAATCCCTATTCTTGTAATAACAATAGTTTGTGTATAGGTAGTCACTGGGTTACAAGGTTCTATTCCTGTGATCTGTTCATGCTCCACTTTTTTTGTAAATCGGAAATGAACAGAAGCCGTGTGTGGGAGAGGATCACAGAAACAGCGGTATTAGGAGAGAGAGCAGGTGTGGGAGGAGTGGCGGTCAGCTGGCCTCACTGATTCTGAGTTAGTGACAGGGTCTGCACAGTGCTCCCGGTTCTGCTCAACTTGATCCAGCCCCTAATTGTTGTGGCTTGGGAGAGGCGACAGGGAGAAGACACGAGGGAATTCCCCATTCCCACCCAACAAAAATGACTGTTACTTTGCAGCAGCTGGCAAAACGATCTCCTAAATGCTTGGTCGTATGTACAGCTGTTCGTAATCCTGGGGTGGGCTGTATTATTTTTAGCTGACCCACAGATTCACACTGTACTCACAGCTATCTCTTCATGTCTTTACCCACTAATCTGAAGAGAAGGCTTCATCTATGTTTCAGTGGTTTGCTCTTGTATGATATCTTGATGGTTTTGAATTGCAAAGCACTCACTGCGGACAGTTCCAACCACGTGCACAGAATATTTCCACGTGCAGTGGTACTCAGCGGTAATTGTTTGCAATTTTATTCCAGTGAATTTAACCCTGATTGTTGAGGTGCATAATCCAATGTATCACACATTTTAAAATAGTCAATGTTACTGGGACTAACATTATTTGTTAAGTAAATTTGGCTTACAAGTGAGACACTGAAAATAGCTGCTGTTCCTGTAATAGAAATGCATTACTTAAATTATAGCTAGATATGTTAAAAAAAAGTTAGTTGATGCTTTTGTCCTGATTCACCTTGATTTTTTTTTACCATGTCCTAGCTGAATGAGATGTATATTATCCACTTATAAATGACTGCAGAACAGTTCCTTAGCTGATGCAGTCTGAACTGCTCAGTATTTCCAGTATTTTCTTTTTAATTTCTTCCATCTGCCTTTTGTTATGGGTAATTCCTTAATTTTTATCTGTATTTTTGGCCATTGCACAAGTGCACAATGACAAGGCTTGTGCAGCTGTGTTTCAATTGTTAAATTGTTAAAATAGGGCAGCACAGAAGTGGAGTGGTTAGCACAACGCTTTACAGAACAGATGACTCGGGTTCAGTTCCCAGCACTGACTGCAAGGAGTTTGTACATTCTCCCTGCGACCACGTGGGTTTCCTCCAGGTTCTCTGGTTTCCTCCCACAGTCCAAAGATTGGTAGGTTAAATGGGCAATATAAATTGTCCTGTGATTAGGCTAGGGTTAAATTGGTAGTTGCTGGGTGGCGTGCCTCGAAGGGTCAGAAGAGTCTATTCCACACTGTATCTCTATAAATAAAGAAAAAAATAGATCCAAATCTTGAATCAGTTGGATGATAGTGCAGCAGTTTATTTACTTGTCTAGTAATCCAAAGACCGAGACTATCAGTCCAGAGTCCTGAGCTCAAATACCTTCAGGTGCCCATGGAATTTAAAAATTCAGATATTGGTAAAGAATTTGATGGAAGAAACCACTAGTCTTAGTAATGTCAACTGTAACAGCTATCACCTGGTTATTAAAAAAAAAATACATCAATGTCTTTACAGAGAGAAAATCTGTCACCTAAAATCTGATCAGGCTTGCATGTGACTTACACTTACCATGCATGATTGCCCCTTAAGGGGTTGCTGGTAAGCTGATTTGTGCCAGTCATCATCATCATCTTTATGAGTCACGTCGTTTGACATAGACGATCATGGTTTCATGACCATGATTGCTCTTGGCATATTTTTTTTACGAAAGTGGTTTGCCATTACCTTCTTCTGTCTCTACAAGACAGGTGAGCCCAGCCAAGTTATCAATACTCTTCAGAGACTGCCTGCCTGGCCTCAGTGGTTGCATAACCAGGACTTGTGATATGCACCAGCTGCTCATATGACTATTCTCCACCTGATCCCATGGCTTCACGTGACCCTGATCAGGGGGCTAAGCAGGTGTTGTACCTTGCCTAAGGGTAACTTGCAGGCTAGCGGAGGGAAGGAGTGCATTAGACCTCCTTTGGTAGAGACATATCTCCACGCTGCCACCCAAGCTGTAGCAGTACTATAGTGATTGAACAGAGAAGGGATTAAATTGGATGGACATCTAGCCTCAACCCAGACATCAAATTTGGACATGGACGCTCTCTCCCAACCCAGAACACTCTGCTAATTTCTTCTTGCAACCATTCAAATTCTGGTGTCCAGTTCCTCAGGTAGGTTAACCTTGACATCCACAAGTTTCATACTGTGAGAAATATAAACATAAGAGTCTCTGTGCATAATGGAAACCCTGAGTAACATATACAAAGTGCTGCAGGAGCTCTGCAGGTCACACAGCATTAAAGAGAGGAATAAAGAGCCGACATTTAGAGCTGAGCCGCTTCATCAGTGCTCTCTCATATTTCTACACATTCTCCATCACAATTCCGGGTACGTCTTGTCTCACTGGCAGGACTGACACATCTGAGGTGGCAGTGTCATACAGCCAGGAGGGAATCATCGTTGGAGTCCCAAACAATGGCTCCAGACCCCATGAAATCCCACCATAGTTTATCAAGAGTGGATAAAGAACTCTCCTCCTGATTACTATGCATAGTCCTCCCAAAGCTATTGAATTAGTCCATCTCCATTTGAGTGCACGTCACAAAGATTGACTTGGTCTTATCACTGACCCAACAGGCCTAGTCCTGAAGCTTGTTGGTATTAAAGCAGGGGTTCTCCACCTTTTTTATGTCATGGAGTCTTACCATTAACTGAGGGGTCTGTGGTCTCCTGGTAGGGAACCCTTGTTTTAAAGGAAAGGTTTTGCAGCTAGGCTTGCTTAGCATTTGCAGCTAGGCTTGCTTAGAAAATCCGCAGGCTCACAGAGGATGTTCAATAAATGTAATTAATTCCACATGCAATCAAGAAACTGCTAAGTGTATTGGATGTGATAAAGGCTACACAACTAAACAACAGGGTATAATTCAGAAAACCAGCACCACGTGCAAAGCTATTCCAATGTAATTATAATACTGGCACTCCACAATTGCTAAAGTATGTTCTGTTTATAGAAAGTGTATGAAATTCAGTCTGTTCAATCTCAAATCAAATGGTTCAATTTAATATTGGGGAATGTATACAGTATACAAGCTGGAAATCTTACTCTTCGCAGACATCCACAAAACAGAAAAAGAACCCCAAAGAATCAATGGCAGAAAATGTTAGAACTCCGAAAATCCCTCCCATGCACATAGAGCAGCAATAGCATCGACTGGAACCACTCCCCCTCCCCCACTTGGTTCAGCAAAGGCATCAACCCCCCCCCCCAACTAACCACCATGCAAGAAATAGCATAGCCCCCAAAGCCTCTCAATCATACGTGATAGAAGCTGTTGTTGACATTCTTTTCAAATGACTATTACTCACCAATAACCTACTCCATAATGCCCAGATTCAGTTTCCTCTGGACTGCATTGCTCTAAACCTCATCATAGCTTTAGGCCAACGAGTTGAGTCCCAGAGGTGAGATGAGAGGGCCTTCACTTGATGTTCGATTGGGTGAGGTGTTAACGGACCCGGTTAAAACTCAAACCAATGACCATAAAGGGGGAAACACGCTGCAAAACTGCATTCATACCTTGCAGAAAGGATGATGGCTGTGGTTGTTGAAATCCAAATGGCCTAGCAACAGGACCTCACTGCTGGAGTTCCTCAGCCACTATTCTAGGCTCAACCTAGGTTCAGAGATATCAATCTTGAACAATGGAAAATAATCTATAAATCATAAATACAACTGTTACAATGTAGTTTATGTGGTCTCCCTCAGTTTTCTGTGTTTTCTTTCTTATTGCCATTTTCCAGGTGAGCAATATGTTAGTTTTTGTGCGAGGGAGGGGTTGGCGATTTGGGGTCTGATATTCTCGTTGGTGTTTTTCCATATGGGCGATCTGTTAGTTTTTTTGTGTGCAAGAGAGGACAGTGTTTTTTTCTCTGTGGAAGGGGCTTGATTGTTAGGGGTTTGATGTTCTATCTGCCATTTTCTGGGTAGGTGATCTGTTAGTTTTTCTGTGAGGGAGGGGTTGGGGGTTTGGGGTTTGCGTGTTTTATTTCTTATTCTGTATCATGCGGGGAGGTGTGGTTGATGTATTTTCTGTCAATGGCTTCCTTGTTTTTTCTGTACTTCTTGGCTATCTGGAGAAGACGAGTCTCTGAGTTGTATTTTGCATACATACTTATACAATGAACCTTTGAACCTTTGAACAATGGATTTTTTTTCTCTGTACTATTTATATTGCAGAATTTATTCGGCAATTGATAGAGAGATGATGATAAACCAAAATATAACACATTGTTGCAGATAATGTTGATAGTTGAAGCAGAATATTTGTTAGGATTGCTTCCAAAGGCACACCAGTTTTTGAACAAGTTAACAAATTTTAATTGATGTTTCAAAAGGCTGCAAGAATATCTCTACAAACAGATTACGTATCCAAAGCTTAACGTTACTGGTAGAATAACAGCATGTTAGCACAAAGCAAGAGAACAGCTTGTAAAGTTCAGGGGTTTAAACAACTAGCGATGAGTCAAACTAATCTCAGCTGCAGCTTAGATGACCTTCCTTCCATTATAATATCAGAGGGGGAGACTTATTTATTTTTCTGTCTATCTATCTATTTATTTTCACTGATATTTCCGCAATTTTTAAGTCTCTCTGTCTTAAAAGAAAATGAAACACCTCATGCATTCACGCAGCAAGATCTGGACTTGCACTGATACATAACAAGTAACATTCTCAACAAATATGTGCCAAGAATTGGTGTTCTCTAACAAGAAAATGTCTAACCACTTGCATGACTTTCAGTGACATTACCATCCATGATGGATACACTGTCGAGAAGCCAATATCGATCAGAAATTCAACTGGAAAAGCTTAGTAAATATCCATGGCTACATAAGCATGTCAGGCGCTGAGTATCCTGTAGTGAATGACTTATCCCCTGACATTCCATGGCCTTTCCACCATCTGCAAGGTAGGAACATTGTGGAATGCTTTTCACTTGCCTGGATAAATGCATTGCCATTTCTCAAAGATCTCAATGATGTCCAGGACAAAGCGGCTTGATCAGCACCTCATCAACCTCTACGAGCATCCATTCCCTTTACCACTGATGTCCAGTGGTTGCAGTGTATACCTCCTACAAAATGGCAGCTGTTACTCACCCACATTGCCTTGACCTGAGTAAACAATGACCTCTACTATCATGAAGGAGAAAGATTCCAGGCACAAGAAATGCCCCCACCTGCAGGTTCCCTTCACGTAACTTGGGAGAAAACTACCAGGTCTTCATCCTTAATATGAGAAAGTCTGCAGATGCTGGAAATCCAGGACATCTTCAAGGAATGATGCCTCAAAAAGGACCCCATCACCCAGATCATGTCTTGTTTTCATTGTTACCATCAGGAAGGAGGTACAGAAGTGTGAAAGGACACACTCAACAGTTCAGGAACAGCTTCCTTCCCTCTGATTTCTGAATGGATATTGAACCCATGCACACTACCTCACTACTTGTTATTTCTATTTTTGACTACGTATTTAGTTTAACTATTTTATACACACACACACACACATATTTTTACTGTAATTCAGTTTTTTTCACTATCATTATGTATTGCAATGTGCCGCTGCCACAAAGACAACAAATTTCACGATGTATTCTGGAGATACTAAACCTGATTCTGATTCTGATTCCGAAGAGGTACAGTCAAGATAACCGTGAGGATCAGTCTTCACCCTTGCTGGTTCTAAATACTGGAACACTGTGCACTATGACTGTGAGGGAGAAGAGCTGCAGCAGCTCAGTGTTGTCTTGTTCTTGAACAATGAAAAATAATCTATCAATGGTAAATAGAACTGTTACAATAGATATTTTTTCTCTCTGTACTATTTATATTGCAGAAGTTATTTGGCACTTGACAGTCGAGACCTAATTATAAACTCAAATGTAATAGATTGTATCAGGAATTGTTGATAGGTGGAGAATATTTGTTAGGTTTAGTTCTAAAGTGACAGTAGCCTTCGAACAAGCTAACACACTTTGATTGATTTTTTTTCAAAACATTCTACAAGAATAGCTTAACAAATGGATACACCATAAAATTGATTCGACATAGGAGAAGAAATAGACCACTTGACTTATCAAGTCCGCTTCTCCATTCCCTCTTGGCTGATTTGTTATCCCTCTTAATCACATTTTCCTGCCTTCTCCTCATAACCTTTGATGCTCTCACTAATCAAGAACCTGTTAGCCTCTCCTTTAAATATAAAACCATAAGACATAGGAGCTGAAGTAGGCCATTTGCTCCATTGAGTTTGCTCTGCCATTCCATCGTGAACAATTTATTATCTCTCTCAACCCTATTCTTCAGTTTTCTCTCCATACCCTTTGATGCCCTTACTAATTAAGAACCTGTTGACCTCTGCTTTAAATATACTCAATGTCTTGGCCTCCACAAATGTCTGTAACAATGAATGCCACAGATTCACCACCCCTTGGCTAAAGAACTTCCTCCTCATCTCTGTTCTAAATGAACATCCCTCTGTTATGAGGCTGTGCTCTCTGGTCCTAGACTCATTCACTATAGGAAACATCCTCTCCACGTCCACTCTATCTAGGCCTTTCAATATTCCTGAAATAGACCCTCACTGAGATCTTTAACCTCTCACTTTGGCAGTCTGAGATACCTACCTGCTTCAATGAGGGTTTGATTATATCATTGCTTAAGAAGAATGTGGTAACCTGCCTCAATGACTTATCATTCAGTAGCACTTACATCCACCGTGAGGAAATGCTTTTGGAGGTTGGTGATGAAACATATTAACTCCTGCCTGAGTAGTGCTTAGATCTGCTCCAATTTGCCTACTGTCACAACAAGTCCACGGCAAATGTCCCTTCACTGGCTCTTCACTGAACTCCGGAACATCTGGATAGCAAAGATGCTTACATCAGGATGCTCTTCGTTGACTACAACTCAGCATTCAATACTATCATCCCCTCAAAACTAATCAATAAGCTTCAAGAACTTGACCTCAATATCTCCTCGTGCAACTGGATCCACAGTTTTCTAACTTGTAGTGCCCAGTCAGTTTAGATTAGCAACAACATCTCCTCCACAATCTCCATCACAATCTCCATCAACCCTACACAGGTGCCCTACAAGGCTATGTGCTTAGCCCCCTGCTCTACTCACTTGATACTTTTGACTGTGAGGCTAAGCACAGCTCCAATGCCATTTTTAAATTTGCTGATAACACCACTGTCATTAGCCAAACCAAAGGTGGTGACGAATCAGAATATCGGAGGGAGACTGAAAATCTGGCTGAGTGGTGCCACAACAACAGCCTCTCACTCAATGTCAGCAAGACCAAGGAGCTGATTATTGATTTCAGGAGAAGGAAGCTGGAGGTCCATGAGCCAGTCTAATTAGGGAATCAGAGGTGGAGAGGGTCAGCAGCTTTACCAATGTTATCATTTCAGAGGACCTGTCCTGGAACAAGCACATAATTGCAATTATGAAGAAAGTACAGCTGAGCCTCTGCTGCCTTAGGAGTTTGTGAAGATTTGGCATGACATCTAAAACTTTGACGGACTTCTATAGATGTGTGGTGGAGAATATATTGATTCATTGCATCATGGCCTGCTGTGCAACACCAATGTCCTTGAATGGAATATCCTACAAAATCTAGTGGATACGGACCAGTCCACCATGGATAAAGTCCTTCCCACCATTGACCACATCTACATGGAGCACTGTCACAAGAAAACAGCATCCATCATCAAGGGCCCCCACCACCCAGGACATGCTCTCTTCTTGCTCCTGCCATCACACCACCAGGTTCAGGAACAGTTATTAAACCTCAGCCTCTTGAACCAGTGGAGATAACTTCACTCACCCAATCGCTGAACTGTTCCCACAGCCTATGGACTCACTTTCAAGGACTCTTCATCTCAGGTTCTCAAATATCTATTGCTTATTTATTTATTATTGTTTTTTCTTTTGTATTTGCAGTTTGTTGTCTTCTGCACAGCAGTTGTTTGTCCATCCTGTTTCATCGATTCTATTATCTTTCTTGGATTTACTGAGCGTGTCCACAAGAAAACAAATCTTGGGGTTGTATATGGTGACATATATGTATTTTGATAGTAAATTTACTTTGAACTTCTATATTTGATAGGCGAATCAGACATCAGTGTGCTCCTTAATGGTTGAATCATAGACAATCTGTTCAATTTTCAAGAGTGCACAGTGTGTTAGTATTACCATTTCTTCATTAGAGCAGGCGCATGGTGTCCCTTCTAGTGAAAATTCTCTCTGCAAGTCAATTATAGCACCGTTTATTTGCTCTAAATAAAGTGACTGCCGAAAATGTCATCTTAGATTATAGAACTGTCTACCTGTTTTTACCCAATCCAATTTTAAACAAATTGATATAACATAATAACTACGTAATTGTCCATTTCTCATCCAATAGGCTTGGGGTGCATGCTTTCCAAAAGCCATGAGGACAATGATTACAAAGGCTAATAGAATTTGGGTTTTTATACCCAGAGTACAAAGGAATAAACTGTGCACTACACCAGTGCAAAGCTTTAGTTTGACCAAGTTTGGTTAACTATAAAGGAAGGAACAGTACAGTGGCCTGGTGGTTCATGCTCAGAATACAAGGACATCCCTTTAGAATAGAGATAAGGAGGAAGTTCTTCAGCCAAAGGGTGGTGAATCTGTGGTAGTCATTGATGTGGACAGCTGTAGAGGCCAAGTCATTGGGTATATTTAAAGCCAAGGTAGATAGGTTCTGATTAGTTAGGGCTTCAAAGGTTACGGGGAGAAGGCTGGAGAATATGGTGATGGAATAGCCATGATGGAAAGGTGGAACAGATTCAATGGGCCAAATGGCCTAGTTCTGCCCTATGTCTTTTGGTCTTTTAGCTGGGGTATATACATGCAGGCTTTTTTCCCATTGGTTGGGTGAGATCAGAACTAGAGATAATAGCTTAAGGTAGAGAGGCTTCAGGGGATGTAGACAGGCTGTGTGAACTGATAAGGACAGGCAGATGGAATATAATGTGGAGAAGTGCGGAATTGTTGACCATGTAAAAATGGAAATGCAATGCAAGTTGATTGTGTAGTTAAAACGGCAGATGATTATTGACCTTCATTAGTCGGAGCATTGAGTTCAAGAGCCACAAATTAATGTTGTGGCTCTGTAAAGTTCTGGATAGGTCATACAGAGTATTGTGTTTAATTTTGATCACCTTATTATAGAAAAGATATCAAAGCTTTAGAGAGGCTGCAGAGGAGATTTGCCAGAATGTTGCCTGGATAAGAGAGCATATCTTATAAGGGAAGGTTGAGGGAGTTGGATCTTTTCTCTGTGGAGTGAAGGGGGATGAGAGTTGACTTTCATAGAGGTGTATAGGATGATAAGAGGCAAAGCCACCTCCTCTCTCCCAGGATGGAAATGGCTAATACATGAGGGTATCATTTTAAAATGATTGGAGGAAAATATAGCCCTAGGTTTTTTTCACAAATACATTGAGTAATAAGTGCTTGGGGTGATGGTTGAGGCAGATACCTATGAATATTTAAGAAACTCTTTATTAGATACATGGATGATAGAAAAATGAAAAGGGAAGGAAGGGTGAGATTGATCTTGGATAAGGATAAAAGGTCAGGACAACATCATGGCTGAAGGGCCTGAACTGGACTGTACTCTCCTATGTCCAATATTAGGGTGTCAGTTTATGGGTAGTGGAATATTCTCTTGCATTTGATGTACTCTTTCCTGGAGCTTCAGTCTCACTAGACACTATCACGTTGACATGGCCTTCGTCACTCCAGAAAAAACAACTCAGGTTGTCCAACTTCTCCTTGTGGACAATACCCTCTTGTCCAAACTGCATCCTGGTGCTCCTCTTCTGCACCCTCTCCAAAGCCTCCACATCCGACCTATTATGGGGTGGCCAGAGCTGAATGCAATGCTCCAGATGTGCCCGAAACAGAATTTTATACAGTTACACAGTAACTTTTTCATTTGAAATCAAAGCCATGACGAATGAAGGCAAGCATGTTGTGCATCTTCTTTACCACCCTCTATCTGTGCACCCACCTTCAGGGTGATATGCCCTTGGTCCTCAAAATCATTTTCTTAATTTTCTAATTAATTTTCTAGATGGGTGTGGTTAGGCTGGTGTTCTATATGTGGGTTGCTGGGTGGTGCGACTTATTGGGCCTCTTCCATGCCGGATCTCTAAATAAAATAAATAAAATAATCTTCTGTCCTTCAATGCTATGGGCAGGAAAGCACAGAAGAAGGGCAGAATTTCCAGCCTCATGTTCATTGTAGGCAAAGCAGAGGAGATTTAGGTGTGAATCACATCAGAATTAAAAACAGCCAACATAACTAGCCAGACTACAGCGCACAGTGAGGACTGCCGAGCGCATCATTGGAGCCTCCCTGCCCTCTATTGTGGACCTGTACTCTTCCAGGTTGAAGAAGAGGGCGGGGAACATCATAAAGGACTCCTCCCATCCTGCACACGGACTGTTTGATCTGCTTCCGTCTGGTAGGCGCTTCAGATCCCTCCAGACTAAGACTAATAGGCACTGGAGAAGTTTTTTCCCTACTGCGGTCACTTTGCTGAACAGTTAACTGCCGGTTAACTGTCAGCTAACTATTACTTGGATTGCACTACCTGTATGTATAATCTATATTTTCATTTATATTTATCATTATTATTGTTATGAGCAGAGAGACAACATCTGCCGGAAGTAAATTCCTTGTATGTGCATAGGTACTTGGCGATTAAAGTCTGATTCTGATTCTGATAATCACAGAGCCACCCACCCTGGACATTTTCTCTTCAAACCTTTCATCAGGCAGAGTATACCAAAGTCTGAAAGCATACTCCATTAGGGTCAAACACAGCTTCTCTCCCACTGCTATAAAACTATTAAACTATGGAATCTTGACCTCACAATCTCTCTTGTCAAGGCCTTGCACCTGATTGTCTGCCTGCACTGCACTTCCCCGGTAACTGTAACACTTCATTCTACATTCTGTTATTGCTTTCACTTGTAAGGCCTCGTGCACTAATGGGCTGAAATGATCTGTATGGCTGGCATGTAAAACATTTTTTCACTGTACCTCAGTACACGTGACAGTAATAAACTAAACTGATACTGCAGATGGCAGCTGAAAAGACTGCGCATGCTGGAGTTTGGAGCAGCAGGCTGATAATTGTTTCTAATAAATATCAAAATAACAAAGAGTATCACTGAATTGAATTGAATTGACTTTATTACTTACATAAATCATATACATGAGTAAAAAACTTTACATTATGTCTCCGTCTAAACGTGCAATGTGCAACTTATAGTAATTTATAATGAATAAAATGTACAACAATATAACATAGAAATATAATTGCGTCAGCATGAATTAATCAGTCTGATGGCCTGGTGGGAGAAGCTGTCGTGGAGTCTGTTGGTCCTGGCTTTTATGCTGCGGTACCGTTTCCCGGATGGTAGCAGCTGGAACAGTTTGTGGTTGGGGTGACTCGGGTCCCCAATGATCCTTCGGGCCTTTTTTACACACCTGTCTTTGTCAATGCCCTGAATAGCGGGAAGCTCACATTTATTTTTAAATGGAACAAGTAGACCTTTGTATAATATTCTCCTATAGATTTCTCAGCCCTTTTTGCCATTAAAGAATGTCTATCTGGACTTAATAGAACAAGGATGCAACATGCATTAATGTTAACAAGTAGCTGTCAATACTGATTAAACTGCTGACTACATTGTATCACATCAGCTTGTTGATAAATACTTTACTGTAACCCCTTGAAAAGATGTTTCGCTGAAAGTTGTTCCTCTGACAGCCTCTGCCAATCAGCTGAGTAGAAATTGTTAAACATGGTGGATGAATGAACCCTGATATATCCACTAGCTTCAAAATTATACCTCATGTCAATAGCACATAAACTCTTCAAGTGATTTCCCTAAGACCATAAGACACAGGAGCAGAAATAGGCCATCTGGCCCATCGAGTCTGCTCTGCCATTCAATCATGGCTGATCCTTTTTTTCTATCTCCTCCTCAACCCCATTTCCCAGCCTTCTCCCCAAAACCTTTGATGCCATGGCCAATCAAGAGCTATCAATCTCTGCCTTAAATATACCCAACGACCTGGCCTCCACAGCTGCATGTGGCAACAAATTCCACAAATTCACCACCCTTTGGCTAAAGAAATTTCTCTGCATCTCTGTTTTGAAAGGGCGCTCCTGTATCCTGAGGCTATGCCCTCTTGTCTTAGATGCTCCCACCATGGGAAACATCCTTTCCGCATCTACTCTGTCTAGGCCTTTCAACATTCAAAAGGTTTCAATGAGATTTCCTCTCATCCTTCTGAATTCCAGCAAGTACAGACCCAGAGCCATTAAACATTCCTTATGTAATAACCCTTTCATTCCTGGAATCATCCTTGTGAACCCCCTGTGGACCCTCTTCAATGCCAGCACATCTTTTCTGAGATGAGGGGTGCAAAGCTGTTCACAATACTCAAGGTGAGGCCTCACCAGTGCCTTATAAATCCTCAGCATCACATCCTTGCTCTTGTATTCTAGACCTCTTGAAATAAATGCTAACATGGCATTTGTCTTTCTCACCACTGACTCAACCTGCAAGTTAACCTTCAGGGTGTTCTGCACAAGGACTCCCAAGTCCCACTGCATCTCAGATTCTTGGATTTTCTTCCCATTTAGAAAATAGTCCGCACATTTATTTCTACTACCAAAGTGCATGACCGTACATTTTCCAATGTTGTATTTCATTCGCCACTTTCTTGCCCATTCTCCTAATCTGTCTATGTTCTTCTGAATCCTACCTGTCTCCTCAACACTACCTGCCCTTCCACCAATCTTCGTATCATCTGCAAACTTGGCAACAAAGCCATCTATTCCATCATCTAAATCATTTATATACAGCATAAAAAGAAGTGGTCCCAACACCAATCCCTGTGGAATACCACTAGTCACTGGCAGCCAACTAGGAAAGGATCCTTTTATTCCCACTCACTGCCTCCTACCAATCAGCCAATGTTCTAACCATGTGAGTAACTTTCCTGTAATACCATGGACTCTTAGTTTGGTAAGCAGCCTCATGTGTGGCACTTTGTCAAAGGCTTCTGGAAGTCCAAATATACAACATCCACTGCATCCCCTTTATCTATCTTACTTGTAATCTTCTCAAAGAATTCCAACAGGTTTGTCAGGCAGGATTTACCCTGAAGGAAACCATGCTGACTTTGTACTATCTTGTCCTGTGTCACCAGGTACTCCATCACCTCATCCTTATCAATTGAGTCCAACATCTTCCCAACCACTGAGGTCAGGCTAAATGGTCTTTAATTTCCTTTTTACTGCCTTCCACCTTTCTTAAACAGTGCAGTGACATTTGCAATTTTCCCGTCCTCTGGCACCATGCCAGAGTCCAATGATTTTTGAAAGATAATTTCTAATGCCACCACAATCTCTAACGCAACTTCTTTCAGAACCCTAAGGTGCAGTTCCTCTCATCCGGGTGACTTATGTACCTTTAAGTCTTTCAGCTTTTTGAGCACCTTCTCTCTTGTTACAGTAACTGCACCCACTTCTCTTCCTCCATACACTACAACATCAGGCATACTGCTAGTGTCTTCCACAGTGCAGACTGACGCAAAATACTCATTTAGAGCAGCAGCCATCTCCCCGTCCCCCGTTATTATTTCTGCTGCCTCATTTTCTAGCGGTCCTATATCCACTCTCATTTCTCTTTTATTTTTAACATACTTAAAAAACTAATACTATCCACTTTGACATTGTTTGCTAGCTTGTTTTCATATTTCATCTGGGCAGTGGTTTTTTAAGATGGGTGACCCCAACCATTATCAATACTCTTCAGAGATGGTCTGCCTGGAGTCCACGATCGTGTAACCAGAATTTGTGATATGCTCCAGCTGCTCTTGTGACCATCCACCACGCCCCAATCAGGCTTTACATGACCCTGATTGGGGTGTGGGGGCTAAGCAAGTGCTACAACTTGCCCCAAGGGTAACCTGCAAGCTAGCAGAAGGAAGGAGATGCCTTCCACCTCCTTTGGTAGAGATGAATGTCCACCCCACCACCCTATGGAAGTGAATAACTTCCTGTAATTCACTGTTCAGTAATAATGGCATGGGTCTAATTTTTATATTCAGCCCAGTGTTCTAAACTATTCAATTGAAACATTTTCCCTCTATTAACCTTATTCACTTACTCAATAATGCAAATATCTAATCAGCCAACCATATGGTAACAAATGAATGCATAAAAGCGTGTAGATGTGGTCAAGCAATTCATTTGTTGTTCAGACCAAACATCAGAATGGGGAAGAAATGTGACCTAAGTGACTTTGACAGTGGGATAATATCCAGGTGGGTGGGCGGGCCGGGGGAAATGAAGTAAAAAACTGGGAGGTGATAGGTGGAAGAGGTAAAGGGCTGCAGAAGGTGGCATATGATGAGAAAGGAAAGTGGACCATGAAAATAGTAAGCAAACTTTCTTTACTTGATCTCTTTATATAACTTCTTCTCTGGAATCTGGTAGGATTCCAATACATCTGCACTCTTTTGTCGGACAGGATTTTCTTCTTAATGTGTGTTGTCCACTGTTACTAGAGGAGCAAACAGCTTTTATTCCATCTGGCTATCCTCCAACTTGATGTTATGAATATCAATTTCTCAAATTTATGGTAATTACTCCTCTCTGTTTTGCCCCCTATCCTCCCATCTCTCATTGTGGTTACCCTCTCACCTCTTTTCCTCCATGACCTGCCCATCACCTCCCTCTGGTTCTCCACCCTTGTTCCCTTCATTCCATGGTCCACTCTCCTCTCCTATCATGTTTCTGCTTCTTCTGACCTTTACATCTTACAGCTATTATCTCCTAGCTTCTCGCATCATCCCCCTTCCCCACCCACCTATCTTCCCCCTCAACTGATCTCACCTGTCACCTGCCAGCTTGACCTCCTCCTGCCCCTTCTTCCCCCCACCTTCTTATTCTGGCTTCTGCCCCCTTTCCAGTCCTGATGAAGGGTCTCAGCCCAGAGCGTCAACTGTTTATTCCCTTCTATAGATGCTGCCTGACTTGTTGAGTTGCTCCAACGCTTTGTGTGTGCTTTGCTCAAGATGATCAGCATCCGCAGGATCTCTTAGATCTGCGAACATCCAAATGAAAACCCAAAATACTAAACATCAACTAACTTGTGAAAATGTGCAATAGAGCTTCCAATTTTGACTTCTTGGACTTCCTGTGACTGTAACTTTTAGGCGTTTCTCTCATGTATGCTAGAAGATAGTTAATGTGTTTTGGGGCTTGTTTATTGAGCTGGAATGAGTGCAATGCAGAAAATAGCCATCTGTTTACTGCTAAAAGCATGGACTATAAATCTGGAGAAATCTTATTTAAAGCTATTTTTACTTTCAGCCATCTCTGTACCCAAGACAGTAGTGATTTATTTCTCCCTATTAAGCTCAACAATGCCATTGCTTCCATCTATCAATTTGAGATGAAAACTACTCAGGGAGCAGATGTTCACAATCCACTGTGGCAGCCAGTGTGGAGAAAGTTGGTCCTTTGCAACCAGGAAAAGTAGTTCTCATATTCTCCTCCTACGATATCCTGCCTGGGATTTTATATAATAAACTCCCAAAATCTTAATCTCTCCAACCTGCTTCTTCTTGTTTACTGAATCAAACCAGTTCTGATTGGACCCTGCATACACCACAGGGAGGATTATAAATCTCTGTTGTTTCACATTAATTTATAATCTCTTCATGTAAAATCATGAAGCAAAATTAAAGGAGACACTGAATGAAATTAATTCAGCATGAAGCTAAAAATTCACTTATTTTATTCATCTATCATTCAGAAGGTAAATATTGTTAAAATGTATCTATTTATTGACATACAGCACAGAATAGAACCTTTGGGATCCTCTGATTTAATCCTAGCCTAATAACAGGACATTTTACACTGACCAATTAACTTATTAACCAGTTGGTCTTTGGACTGTGGGAGGAAGCTGGAGCACCTGGAGGAAACCCACACGACCATGGGGAGAACGTACAAGCTCCTAACAGGCAGTGGTGGGAATTGAACCAGGATGCCTGTACTGCAAAATGTTGTGCTCACCACTATACTAACGTACCATGGCAGGGGAGCACACCCAGCCCCCGATATATACATGCATTTGCAATTGCTTAAAGCCATAATGCCAGGTACAGAATAAATAAAGAAATGTACATTGATCTGGTCCCATACGTGACTTCAAGACAAAAGCAAAATACTGGCGGTGCATCTGAAATCAAAATAAATTGCTGGAAATATGCAGGTGGGTTTGCAGCATCTGTGCAGAAAGTTAATAGGTAATAGATCATCCCTTGGGGCTCATCTATTCCAATGGAAAGTCCCCAGTCTGAAAGATTAATTCTATTTGCTTTGCCTGGTCTATTGAGCATTCCCAGCATTTTCTCTTTTTATTTATGACTTCTGGACATCCAAAAGCGTTCTACGTCCAATGAAATACTTTCAATCACTATTGTACTGAAAGACAGTGTGACAATCAATTTAACTCAGCAAGATCTGACAAAAAGTAATTTGTAAAACTAGATAATCTGTTTTAATAATTATTGTTGGTGATAACATTAGTCAGAACACCATGAATAATTCCTCTGCTGTCAATGATAGAACAAACAATTAAAACCTTCTTCCCTCTGGCCTACACTGGATTCTTACATGTGGATCTTGGAATAAAAGGATGGCCCTATGGTGAACTACATATACCTGTCTGGACACGCTCCCCCTGCTGACTGCTCCTGTGGCTCCTCCCACTGACCCCTGTATAAAGCCGATTGGAGCCTGAGCCCTGGCCTCAGTCTCCAGGATGTAGTATGGTGGTCAATTGCTGCTTGTTCTTTCTTCCAGCCAATAAAAGCCTATATCTCGCCTCATGTCTCGGAGAGTTATTGATGGTGCATCAGACCTGTTTTATATTATCTGCTTTTAAAATGCCTTACAAAGAGAACCACCGATTGAATTAAATGGTGGCTACATTTCATTCGGAGTTTGAGGAGATTTGCTATGTCTCAAAGACTCCAGCAAATGTCTAAAGATGTACCCTGAAGAGCATTCTGAATCACTGTCTGGAACTGAAGCATCAATGCACAGGATGAGAGAAGGCTGCAGAGTGTGATAAACTCTGCACCATCATAGGCAGTAGGCTCCTCACTACTAAGGACGTCTTTAAATAGGCAGTGCCTCAAGAAGGTAACAGTCATCATTAAGGAGTCTCGACATCCAGGATGTGCCTTCTTCTCGATTCTACCATCACAGAGAAACACACACTATGTTTTAGTCCTGACAAAGGGTCTTGACCCGAAACGTCAACTGTACTTCTTCCTATAGATGCTGCCTGGCCTGCTGCGCTCCAACAGCATTTTGTGTGTGTTGCTTGAATTTCCAGCATCTGCAGATTTTCTCGTGCAATGTTTTAGGAACAGATTCCCTTCCAGCAACAGATTACTGAATGGACCATGAACTACCTCTCTTTTTGCTCACTTTTTTTTTGGTAATTTTTTTAATGCATTGCACTGCAGTGCTACCACAAATCAAAAAATCATAACATATGTCAGTGGTAGTAAAGCTCTTTCTAATTCTGATTAAATAGGCTCAAGATCACAAACTTGTGCATGATTCGTTTTTGAATCAACCACTATGCACAAAACTGACCCTGTGGTTTGTATAGGTGTACCTAATAAAGTGGCCACTAGGTGTATCTGTTTCATGTTTCCCACTGCCAATAATAATTGTGCTTTCGTTGGTGTGTGTTTGCATTACAAAGTTCAAAGTATATTAATAATCTAGGTATGTATGCAGTATACAACCCTGAGATCCGTCTTCTCCACAGACAGCCATGAAACAAAGAAAATCCTGGAACCCATTTAAAGAAAAACATCAACCACCCCCCCCCCCCCACCACACACACACACACACACACACACACACACACACACACACACACACACACACACACACACACACACACACACACACACACACAATTACACTAACAGCAGCAACAGCATCATCCCCTCCCCACACACAAAAAAAAACAAATTGTGCAAGCGACAACAAGAACACCAACCACCCACATGAAAAAAAACAAATCATGCAAACAGCAATAAGAAAGAACAAGCGAAAACACAACATATAAAAAGACAAAATCAAGAATCCTATCGAACTACAGTCCAAACACAAACTGCAGACTCAGAACCTTCAGCACCCCTCCAACGGCACTAACGGAGAGAAAGAGAGACCATTCGGACACAGGGTCCTTCCCTCGGGAGCAGCAAACAAGAGAGTTGTTATGCACAATGTAGTTTTTGACAAAATTTTTTTAAAAAAAATTTATTGACCGGTTATGCCATCCTGAAAACTAATGTTGTCATCTGCCACGGAAAGCTAGAGCTATTGCCAGCACTTGCAAAAAGTAGAACAGTTCCAGGCACTTGATGTGTCAAATCTGACGCTTCAACATATTACTGAATATTGTGCCAAGAACAAGTCAGAGACTCCCCTTGCCAATAATTGCTGTAGATTGCAGTACTGGTTCTGAGTAATTACTAATGTCGAGCAATATATTAGGGAGGGCTGGGCAAGAATACATTATAATCAGTTTCCAAGTCCAAAACTAAGGGCCAGATTGAGCTGCCTGCGGGAATTACTGGCATTATGCTGCTTCTGGTTATGTACATCTTGGCTCATGCATGTCTGATGTAAGGCTGCGAGAAGCTAAGTGATAAATGTCAGTACACCTGTCACTCCATTCTGTTGTTGGTTTCCAAGCAGGGTCCAACAGCAATGCTGAAAGCTGTCAGGATTAGAATCATTGTGAACTTCAATGGGTTTTCCTGATTGTTAGTTAGGAAAGGATAAATTCAGTTATTTACATATTATTATTGATTTTTACATTATTTTAAAGGTTTTAATTAGTTAATAGTACTCTAATATGGTTCTCGTAATTATTTTTAAGTTCAGTAATGTTTTATAGGGTGGTGTGGTGGAGATATGTCTTTACCAAAGGAGGTGTAAGGTGCTCCTTCCCTCTGCTAGTCTGAAGGTCACCCTTGGGCAAGGTGTAGCACCCGCTTAGCCCCCTGATCTGCGTCATGTGTAGCCATGGGAGCAGGTGGTGGATGGTTGTATGTGCACGAGCAGCTGGTGCCTATCACAAGTCCTGGTTATGCGTCCACTTGATTCAGGCAGGCAATTTCTGAAGAGTATCGATAATGGCTGGGTCACCGTCTTGTAAAGGATCTGCACAGAAGAATCCAATAGCAAACCACTTTTGTAGAAAAATTTGCCAAGGACAATCACAGTCATTGAAAGACCATGATTGCCCACGTCAAATGACACAGCACACAACGAATGAAAAATAAGTCTTATATGTTTAAATATTTGTAACAATCTTAATTGGTGCTAAACGCCTCCATATATCAGAGCTTTGGCAATTTAGAAACTAGTCATGGCCCAGCCCCAAATTTGACTCCTGCTAAAGGATTTCGGGGAAAGTAAAAGGTTTTAATCTTGCATTTCACCTAAACATCCCAAACCCAAACGTGTAAGGTTTAAAAGGAAAAAGGCCAGAAGTGGTTATATGGAAAAGCAAGAGCACAGGGGTGATGAGGATAATCTGAGGAAGGTATCTATGGCTGGCCTGGCAAAACAAGAAGAGGCTGAGAAGGTGAGAACATGGAAGGATGACTGTCCATATAGTTAAAAAGTATTCTCAATTCCTCACCTTCAGAGTTTTGTCCAAGAGGTTTATTATTGTTAGTACCAAATGAACTACAGACACAGTGGAGCTGGTCATGTTGCCCTCTTGCAGCTCCAGAGATCCAGGTTGAATTCTGATTGCAAGTCCCTTTTGCTGCCATAAATAATTTATTCCCCATTCTGCTTATTGTCCACTACCTACTCTTAATTAGTCTTAGGAGTTTGTCATTGTTGGACATTTCTATATGTCTTCAACTATGAAAAGTACTCGGTGCATTTACAAGTTTAACAGTTCTGGTGGAGCTGTGGGAATGGCTTTGTTGGAACTGTCATTTTAATTTGTGGGCAGGATCTGATGTGTCCATGCCCATAAAATGGAATTATTCTGCAGGTGATCTGCCCAGATGTAGAACCAGAATCAGGTTTAATATCACTAGCATATGTTGTGAAATTGTTGTTTTGCAGCAGCAGTACAGTGTGATACATAATATTAAAAAACTGTAAATTACGGTAAATATATTTAAAAAGATAAATTAAATAATTAGTGCAAAAAGAGAGAAAAAAAAAGTAGTGGGGTAGTGCTCGTGGGTTCAATGTCCATTCAGGAATCTGAGGGCAGAGGGGAAGAAGCTAGTCCTGAATCATTGAGTCTGAATCAGACTCTGAGGATCTGAGGGCACACGCTCAGCGATTCAGGAATACCTCCTCCCTGATGGTAGCAATGAAAAGAGGGCATGTTCTGGCTGACGGGGGGTCCTTATTTATGGAGGCCACCTTTTTGAAGCGTCGCTGCTTGAAGATGTCTTGGATGCTGAAGAGTCTTGTGTTCAGTGTGGAGCTGACTGGAGTCAGAACTTGCTGCAGCTTATTTCGATCCTGTGCATGCCAGACGGTGACGCAGCCAGTTAGAATGCTCTCCACTGTTCACCTGGAGAAATTTGCGAGTGTCTTTGGTGACATACCAAATGTCCTCAAACTCCCGATGAAATATAGCCACTGGCATGCCTTCTTTGTAACAGCATCAATATGTTGGGCCCAGGATAGATCCTTAAAGATGTTGACACCCTGGAACTTGAAATTGCTCACTCTTTCCACTTCTGATCCCTCAGTGAGGACTGGCGTGTGTTCCCTCATCTTAATCTTCCTGAAGTCTACAATCAGTTCTTTAGTCTTAATGACATTGAATGCAAAGTAATTGCTGTGAAACCACTCATCTAGCTGATATATCTCACTCCTATGTGCCTTCTTGTCACCATCTGAAATTCTGCCAACAATAGTTGTATCATTAGCAAGTTTATAGAAGGCATTTGAGCTGTGCCTGGCCAACAGTCATGGGTGTAGAGAGAATAGAGCATTGGGTTAAGCACACATCCTTGAGATGAAACAGTTTGATTATCAGTGAGGTTCAAAGGTCAAATTTAATGTCAGAGAACAGTATACAATTTACATCCTGAAATGCTTTTTCTTCACATCCACGAAAACAGAGAAGTGCCCCAAAAGAATCAACGACAGTTAAACGTGAGAACCCCAAAGTCCCCCCCAGCTCACCCCTCCCGTGCGTAACCAGCAGCGAGCAACAATCCTCCCTCCCCCCACCAGCAAAAAGAACGCGCATCGGTACCATCACTGAGCCCAAGCCTGTGCTAAGCAATAGCAAAGACACAGATCAAAGTTACCCCAAAGGCCTCGCATTTAATTTGAAATTCAACAAACCACAGGTTCTCTCTCTCCCTGGCAAGGGAGAGGGAGGTGTCCCCCATTTTCACAGCAAACGGGAGACATAACACCAACTCACTGGATTATGGTTAAAAGTCCATTTCGTCACTTTTTTCGTGCTCTGTGTCTGAAGGTTGCAAAGACCTCGGGTCTTTGGGCCCACAGCGAAAGATTTTCGGGCCTCCCCGACGACACACGAGTCTCCTGCTGTGACACCGACCCTCGATCCCCCTGTCTCCAGTCACACGGACTGTAGTCTTCTGGTGAGGAAGTTGAGGATCCTGTTGCAGAGGGAAGTAAAGAAGCCCAGGTTTTGGAGCTTTTTGATCAGTACTTCAGGGATGATTGTGTTAAGCACTGAGTTGTAGTCAATAAATAGTGTCCTGACATAAGTGTTGATATTGTCCAGGTGATCAAGGCCACGTGAAGAGCCAAAGAGATTGCATGTATTATAGACCTGTTGCTGCAGTACTCAACACAAACTTTACAGCTGTGTCTGGACTACAAGGTCAAGACAGGAGAACCATGCAACATAAGTAAGGGCATTCTTTAACAGGAACTTGAGGCATTACACTGACTGAAAAACTGTAAGCTCAAGAAGTCTGTGGGGTGAATAGTGTCTTTAGGGTATCTAGTTCTGGACCAGGTCTGGCTCTTCATATCCTGCCCAGATAGGAACAAGTGTCCCAATTTAAAGAGAAATAAGACACAGAAGAAAGCAATCCAGTGGCTTTAGGAGTTTGAGGAGATTTGGTATGTCACCAAAGTCTCTAGCAAATTTCTACAGATGTACCATAGAGAGCATTCTAACTGGTTGCATCAGCGTCTGGCATGGAGGGATCATTGTACGGGATTGGGAAAAGCTGCAGAAGGTTGTAAACTCAGCCAGCTCCATCATGGACACTAGCCTTCCCAGCATGGAGGAAACCTTCAAAATGAAACCTTCAAAACTCCTCAAAAAGTGGCATCTGTCATTGCGAACTCCCATCACTCAGGACATGCTCTCTTCTCTCTACTACCATCAGAGAGGAGCGACAGGACCCTGAAGACTCACACTCAACATTTTAGAAACAGCTTCTTACCCTTCACCATCAGATTTCTGAACAACAATGAACCCGTGAAAAATAACTCCGTATTTTTGCACACCTTTTGTACTAGTTTTTAATATATTGCCACGAGCGGCTGTGGAGGCCAAGTCATTGGGTGTATTTAAGGCAGAGATGGATAGGTTCTTGAATTAGCCAGGGCATCAAAGGGTATGGGGTGAAAGCAGGGGAGTGGGGATGACTGGATGAAGTGGATCAGCCCATGTTTGAATGGCGGAGCAGACTCGATGGGCTGAATGGCCTACTTCTGCTGCTATATCTTATAGTCTTATGGTCTTACTGTAATTTATGGTATCATCTTTTTTGTATTTTGCACTGCACTGCTGCCACCAAACAACAAATCTTACAGCATATGTCAGTGATAATAAACCTGTTTCCAATTCTGAAATAGGAGCAAAGATAAGCTATGTGGCCCCTGGAGCCTGCTTTTCCATTTAGTATCATTGCCAATCCGATTTTGGCCTCAGGCCCACTTGAGCTCATGCCTTTAATCTCATCTATTCTAATGACAACAGGCTGAATTTATCAGGTTCAAATAGTGGGCATATTATTATGCAAACAGCGAATGTCACAGGGCAATTAATTAGGACTGGTGACCAATTCTTTTGTATTATTTTAAATGCATTTTCTAATGGCCCAACTTCTGGCTTGGCCTCATTATTTTGTGTGAAGAACGTATTTGACAATAAATTTGTTTCAGTAGAGTTTAATTGGTATAAAAATAGCCCATTGCAATGAACCAAGCCAAAGTATTTTTTCGAACAAGATTCCTTTATATAATATGGTAATAGATGGTGACATTTCAGAAAAGACAGAACAAACAAATGCACATTATTATCACCTCAAGATGATCCAAATCTAATTTTAACATCCAAGCTAATTAATGTAAATAGGAAATAATTTTTAATTTTCTACCTGCCATAAGATACAAAGTGTGAGAAAATCAGAATGCTTGTAAAGGCCGTTTCTCTAGAATGTAGACATAAATTTATCTTAAGATGCCAATCAGTCAATCTTAATTCTGATTGTTTAGTCCTGATGGAGGGTCTACTCTTTCCCATAGATGCTGCCTGAGCTGTCGAGTTCCTCCAGCGTTTTGTGAGTGTTACTCTCAAATTCTGTGTGTTACTCTGTGGGGTGGCATGGTAGCGTAGCAGTTAGTGTAACACTATTATAGCACCAGCTACCCTGGTTCATTTCCCGCCGCTGTCAGTAAAGAGTTTGTAGGTTCTGTCTGTGACCGTGTTGGTTTCCAGTAGGCCAGGCGGCATCTACCAAAAGAGTAAACAGTTGATGTTTCAGACTGAGATCCTTTGTCGGGGACTGGAAAAAAAAAGAATGGGAAGTCAGATTAATAAGGTAAGGGGAGGAGAGGAAGAAATACAAGGTGGTAGGTGATAGGTGAAACCAGAAGAGGGGGATTTCCACCATCTGCAGATTTTCTCATGTCCATGTTGGTTCCCTCAGGTTCTCCGATTTCCTCCCACATTCCAAAGATGTATGGGTTAGTAGGTTAATTGGTCATATGGATGTAAATGTGTAGTGTGGACTCATTGGGCTGGAAGAGCATGTTACTGTGCTGTATCTCTAAATTAAATTATATTGAAATTACATTAAATTGTGTAGATGTTATCATTTATTCAGGTGGGCATATGCAACTTGGCTCAAACGAATCCATCAGTTTTATGGATTTTTATTCGCTATGTAACTTATCTACAAGTTCTTGTCATGTTGGAAAAGGATCTGAGGTCACAGTCTCAGGATTAAAGAATTTCCCATTAAAACTGAGATAAGGAGACATTTCTTCAGTGCATCTGTGGAATTCATTGTCACAGACGGTTGTGGAGGCCGGGTTATTGAGTGTATTTAAGACAGAGATTGATAGGTTATTGTTTGGTAAGTGGGTTAAGGGCTACAGGGAAAAGGTAGGAGAATTGAATGGTGGAGGAATCTCAATAAGCAAACTAGCTGACATTATTCTCCTCCTTTATCAGGAATGTTACTGTTCCTGAAACTCAGAAATTGCAAATTTCAGAATTTAAATCTTTCTGCTGAAATCATGGAAGAATGAAATGTCTGACACGATAACCAATATTGAATTTCTGATATGTGACATGATATTTCTGTAAATAGTCCTTCGTTTAACATGAAATAAGCTTAATGATTGCTTTCAGGTCCCTGTCCATTTTTCTCATCTTTGTTGACTTGTGGTGTGTATATTATGATCAGAATCATTATTCCAGCTGACAAGGTGGGTGTGAAAAAAAGTTATTAATGAGAAAAGCTATGTATGAGGCTGGTGGTAGAGGCAAGATTTCTCACTGCTGGCATGACTAGGAATGTTACCCTTTTAGTTGGGTCAATCATATGAGATTATTTGAATGTGGCACTATTGCTCCATGGACGATATCTTGCCATCTGCTGAAATCTATAGCAAAGGTGGTAAATACCAGCAGAAAGGTGAAGAGGGGTCACAAGAAGTCACTGGCAGACAGAGTTAAGGTAAATTCAGAAATTCAGCAAGGACATTAAGGTCAAAGGATTACTAAGTGAAAAAATATGATCATTAAATGACAAAGAAAATGAATCTCAGGGTGGCATATGGCGACCTAAACATACCTTGATAAAAAAATGTATTTTGAACTTTTGAGTATGGGCTAACTGTAAATAAAGCCAGTTGGGATGGGTGAGTCCTAAATGAATACTTTCACTATATTCAAAAAATAAATAGATTCTGGAGAATTTGGATAATTAGGATTAGTTGAAGAATCCAGCGAAGGAAGAGGTGAAAGTCCAGTACAGGATTCCATAAGTACCTCAGTACTCAATTCCTTAAGGGATTCGAGTGAGATTTATCCCACGCTGCCACTGGATTGGAATCCTTGGAAGAGATTGCTGTGGCTCTGACTGAGATTTTTAAATGTTCACTGGAGGCAGGTGAGGTACCAGGTTTCTGGAGGACAGCAAACATGCCCCTTCCATTCTTTTCAAGGAAGCAAGGAAAAAGCCTGGTAGCTATTTACCTCCCAGCCTACCATTAATGGTGGAGAAAGCACTGGAAAAGTATTATAGGGGAAGGATTAATGATTACTTGGAAGGCTAGTGACTAATCGGACAGATCCATCCTGACCAATTTGATTGAGGTCTTTGAGGAGGTACCATGATGTATCGATGAGGGTAGGGCAGTGGATGTGAATTATATAAACTTAATAAGGCTTTTGACAAGGGCCCACAAGTGAAACTGGTTGAAAAGGTTAGGACCTATGGGATCTAGGGCAAGTTGACAAACTAGATCCAAAGCAACACAGACAAAATGCTGGAGGAACACAGCAGGCCAGGCAGCATCTATGGAAAAGAGTGAACAATTGACTTTTTGGGCCGAGACCCTTCATCAGGACTCAATAGCTTAACAGTCCCAAAGACGGGTCTTTGGATTTTCAACACCTGCAGATAATTTTGTGTTTGTAAAACTGGATCCAAAATTGTCTTGGTAATAGAAGACAGAGGGAGATGCTATTCGGCAACAGTATGAACATTATTATAAATTACAGTATTTAATGTTCACACTGGTGTCTGAAAACCATCACCTTTTCACTTGAACTTATTTTACATGACTCTCTTATAAATTTCAATATTTAAAAGTTAGAGTGGCGTAAAATAAGATCAAGTTAACAGATGCAGAATACACAAAGATGAATAATGAACAACTAGTCTAAGTGCTTAAAAGTAAATGTGTTCACTATATTCTGATCTTAAAGTGATTACTTACAATGTACATTTGAGTATTATAGCTTGCCATTAATATAGAATACTGACCTAGATTTAAATTCTCCAAGGTATAATGGAGTAAATTGCTTATTATGCACTTGTTGATTGCAAATCATTTTTATCATAGATTCATCTCGTTTAATATATAACCGTCCCCAAGTAAGAGTATTCTGTGCTCAATAATTTTACATTCCCAGTTAGCACTATTTTCAGCTTGACTGAAACTATGCTGTATCCAATGACAGGCTTTCTTTCTGTACAGTACAAGCAAGTGGAACAGTACATGTCTTTTCACAAGTTACCTGCGGACTTTCGGCAAAAGATTCACGACTATTATGAACATCGATACCAGGGGAAAATGTTTGATGAAGATAACATACTGGGGGAGCTAAACGAACCACTCAGAGAGGTAAGTGAAGATTTGTCAGCATGTCGTATATTTTGATTTTTATTAACCTTTTAAATGATTGGTAAGTATTTTGGTATGTTACGTGAGGTGTATATTCAACTCAGTATATTGCATGAAACTCTGGCAAGTTAAGCACTCACTTTGAGGGGACTAGAATATGAAAGCAAGGATGATAATGGTGAGGCTTTATAAGGCTCTGTTGGGGTCTCGCTTGGAGTACTGTGAGCAGTTTTGGGCCCCTTATCTAAGAAAGGATGCGCTGATGTTGCAGACAGTTCAAAGGAGGTTCATGAAAATGATTCTAGGATTGAAAGGCTTGTCATATGAAGAGCGTATGGTGGCTCTGGACCTGTACTCACTGGAATTCAGAAGAATGATGACTGACCTTGTTGAAGCCTATCAAATGTTGAAAGGCCTCGACAGAGTGGATGTAGAGAGGATGTTTCCTATAGCGGGACAGTCTAAGTCCAGAGGCGACAGCCTCAGAATGGAGGGACGTTCTTTTGGAATAGAGATGAGGAGAAATATTTTTTAGTCAGAGAGTGGTGAATCTGTGGATTTTGCTCCCAAAGGCCGGTGTGGAGGCTAAGTCGTTGAGTGTATTTAAGACAGTGGTTGATAGATTCTTGATTAGACAGGGCATGAAGGTATATGGGAAGAAGGCAGGAGACTGAGGCTGAGGGGGAAATGGATCAGCCGTGATGAAATGACAGGGCATAGTTGATGGGCCAAATGGTCTTCAGTTTGGAAAGAAAGTTGTCCATAGTGGTTGTATGTATAAGGTAGAGCTGACAGTCAGAAGTGCTTTTGTGATGCTGGAACAAGAGCTCACATTGACTTTCCCCAGGGAGCCCTGCTCTCTATAAGCTCCCACAGTGAGGTACTCTTTGTACCTGACCCGGAGACTGAGTCAGCCCTGTTGGATTCTGAGTAACACCGACCAAATGAGCAATCATAATGAGGATAACTTTTTAAAATCAGGAAACAATAAGCACAAGTGACGAAGATTCGTAAGCACTGAAAGACAGAAAATGCACCAACGAATAACCAACATTTCACAGGTTTGGCACAGCATTGTGGGCTGGAGGGCCTGTATTGTGCTGTAGGTTTTCAGTGTTTTTTTCTATATTTCTAGAAGATATAGCAGTAGAATTATCCCATTCGGCCCACCCAATCTGCTCCACCATTCCATCATAGCTGATTTATTTTTCCTCTCAACCCCATTCTCCTGCCTTCTCCCTGTGACCTATGATGCCCTTACCAATCAAGAACTAATCAATCTTGGCTTTAAATACACCTGATGACTTGACCTCCACAGCCGTCAGTCACAATGAATTCTACATATTCACCCACTTCTGTTTAAAAAAATTCCTCTTCTTGTCTGTTCTAAAGGGATGTCCTATGATTCTGAGGCTGTGCCCTGTAGTCCTAGACTGCCTCATTATTGGAAGCAGACTCTCCACATCCACTCTAGCTGGTTAGTTACTCCCCTCACCTCTACTGAGGTATTGGCAGCCAGCAGCAACTCACCAGCCTTCTGCTCATCTATATTCAATAGGGTTCAATGAGATCCCCCACTCATTCTTCTAAACTCCATTGATTATAGGCCCAGAGCCATCAAACACTCTTCATAGATTAACCCTTTAATATCTGGGATCATTCTTGTAAACCTCCTCTGGATCCTTTCCAATGCCAGCACATTCTTTCTTGGATATGGACTGCAAACAGTACTCCAATTGTGGTCTGACCAATGCCTTATAAATCCTCAGCATCACATTCCAAAGAGGAAGAAATGACCACAGGACATAGGAGCAGAATAAGGCCATTCAGTCCATCAAGTCACACTGCCCTTCTATCATGGCTGATGTATTTGTGCTCAATGTTGTGCATTCATCTGAATGCTTTTTATTTCCACCAATGCAATAAATCACATGACTGGTGGACCAACGCTGTTGAGACACCAGCCAGGGTCTGGTCAACCTGGTCTGATGTTGGAAGACCTGAAACCCCCAATGACCTCAGATTACATCACTGATGATGTGTCCCAATGCATCCCAGGGTGTATCTTAGCAGCACTGAAATTAAACTTTGTTTGGTTGAAAGCACTTTGAAAGTTTTCATATCAAATATTTAGAAAATTAATCTCAATAACATCCAAGGCATATTAACTCCAGCAAATCCTTTTTGGATGTAGTTATTAAGGAGATTAAAATGAACAAGGATGAGCTGTATTTGTACAGGATTATACATCACCTGTTATTGATAATGCTATATTAATTAGGGATGAAAATATACAGGTATGCTCACAGATGAAACATCAGATTAACATTAGGTGCTCAAAGTTCTGTTGCTGTGTGGTCCAATGAACAGCTGTGCCAGATCATCAAATAAATGGTGACTTGCTTTTCCTTCATCTAAACCTCATTGATATGGTGGAGATAGAGAGCAGGGATTTTAACTGGGCCTGAGCCCCAGATTCCCTGCCCAGGAACCTCAGGAATATTAACTATTTTTAATATGGAAATCAGTTTCTGAATATGCATGAGTTTTTATATACATATTCTCTATGGCTAAATACAAAATGATCAAAGTACTCATTATTAGGCACACTGAGTACTTCTGAATGTCAGTTCTAACTAATATAAACAAGTGATATGGGCGACTTTTTCCTTAAACTTGTTTGCAGATTGATATTGAATCAGAATCAGCATCAGGGTAAATATCACCAGCATATGGCGTGAAATTTGTTGTCTTTGGGGCAGCAACGCAATGCAATAATAAGAGAGAGAAAAATGTGAATTGCAGTAAGAATATGTATTAAATAGTTAAATAAGTAAAGCAAAAATAGAAACAACAAGGTAGTGAGGTGGTGTTCATGTGTTCAATGTCTATTCAGAAAGCTGATGGCAGAGGGGAAGGAGCTGTTCCTGAATCGTTGAGGGTGGGCCTTCAGACTCCTGTACCTCCTTCTCGATGTAGCAATGAGAACACACAATATTCAGTTAATAGCATAACGTATTATAGCAGTTAACCATCTTTGAAATGAATAAAATAAATTAAAGCATATAACATGCTGGTGTTTAAATATTATATTACGCATGTATAAAAACATACATTTAAAGTTATAAATAGGAAGTAGAGGGCTAACAGTTTTTATACAAAGGGTGAAATGAGCTGCCAGAGGAAGCGGCTGAGGCAGGTACAACATTTAAGAAATGGATGGAAAGATAAATGGATTGGACAGGTTTAGAAGACTATGTGCAAATGGGACTAGCTCGGATGGAGCATCTTGGTCAGCATGGACTAGTTGGGCAGAATGGCCTTTTTCCCTGCTGTGACTTTTAAAAAAAAATAATGTTTTTAATAGCAGCGGATGAGCCACTTGATTAAAGCAAGGTCACCTGTCGCTCCGATCTGTGGCTTTCTGTGGCAGTCTCTTCAGTAGATGACTGGAGACTAATTAGGATGGCTGCCAGGTGTGAAACTGGCATCACATCAGGGATCAACTTTGCTCATTAACGTGAACATGAGTTAAAGGATATGGTTTGCCAGTGAGGCAGTTCTGCACGCAGGTTTGTCAAGCAGAGGTCTTCTTGTGTAATTATTCTGAAGATGAAAGCAGAAAGACTCACTTGCTATTTTCTTGTTTTCAAATGCAGGAAATTGTGAACTTCAACTGCAGGAAACTGGTGGCCTCTATGCCACTCTTTGCCAACGCAGACCCAATTTTTGTGACTGCAATGCTGACCAAGCTAAAGTTCGAAGTGTTTCAGCCTGGAGATTACATAATCCGTGAGGGGACCATTGGAAAAAAGATGTATTTTATCCAACACGGGGTGGTCAGTGTCCACACAAAGGGCAACAAGGAAATGAAACTGTCAGATGGTTCATATTTTGGAGGTCTGTGTCTAACTTTAAACCAAATTCCAAACAAGGGAAAATCTGCAGATGCTGGAAACCAAAGTAACATACACAAAACACTGGAGGAACTCAGCAGGCCAGGCAGCATTCTGTGGAAAAGAGTAAACAGTTGACATTTCAGGCCGAGACTCTTCATCAGGATTAATGAAGGGTCTTGGCTTGAAACGTTAACTGTTTACTCTTTGCCATAGATGTTGCCTGGCCTGCTGAGTTCCTTCAGCATTTGTGTGTATTACTTTAAACCAAGATCACTCAAGGGTTGTCAAATGTGTCCTATGGCACTGGAGTGATATCATTGTTCATGTTCTGGTTCTAGTGTTGGTCAATTGTAAAATCTCACCCACAACTATGCAATTGTGGGAAAATTAAAGCAGGCCTGTTATCTGTAAATAAGCAGAAATTATCATTATTGATTTCTTTATCTCAAAAATATGGCACTCAGATCATCTAGTTAACACGTCTTTGAAATATTATGTCCCAGAACAAAATATACCCTCATAAGCAACAGCATAGCAGCTAACAAGTGATTCATGTAATGGTTTCTTTGTCCCTTGGTAATAGCAACAACAGTGATCATTAAAATTTGTTAACAACAATGAATGAGATCAGCATTGCTCAGATAAAAAGGAAGTCTGGTAGAGAAGCTTGCTTTCCAAACTCAGGATGATTTAGTTTTTCTTTTATTAACAAGGCCTAAAAGGGATAAACACAGGAGGTTTTGCAGATAAGAGAAGATCTACAGATGCTGGAATTCCGAGCAACACACAGAAAAATGCTGGAGGAACTCAGCAGGCCAGGCCGCATCTATGGAAATGAATAAATAGTCAACGTTTTGGGCTGTGACCTGTCATTAGGATTCAACAGTTGACATTTTGGGCCAAGGCTCTTCATCAGGATTCATGAAGTCTTGATGAACAGTTTTGGCTTAAAACATTGACTGTTTATTCATTTCCACTGATGCTGCCTGACCTGCTGAGTTCCTCCAGCATCTTGTGTATGTTGCTCAAATACGGATTTTTTTTGCCTGGCCAGGTTTGAACAACTGATCATATAAAATATGTCAAAATGCAATTCGTAAATATTAAACAATGAGACAAAATTTGCACATATAGAGATTAGTGCCTTGACAATGACTGCAATTGAATAAGTTTAATGTAATTATAATAAACATTGTTGTTTGTAAATATGAACAAGAGAAAATCCGCAGATGCTGGAAATCCAAGCAATACGCATAAAATGCTAGAAGAACTCAGCAGGCCAGGCAGCATCTATGGAAAACAGTACAGGTGATGCTTTGGGCCGAGACCCTCGCCTTTTAAATCTATTCCTCATCTTTTTTTTTTCTCCGGTCCTGCCAAAGAGTCTCAGTCTGAAATGTCGGCTGTACTGTTTTCCACAGATGCTGCCCGGCCAGCTTGTTGTTTCCAGCATTTTGCATGTATTGTTTGTAAATATGGCTGTGAGCCAAATGGTTGATTGACCATAAGACCATAAGATATCGGAGCAGAATTAGGCTATTTGGCCCATTGAATCTGCTCTGCCATTTCATCATGGCTAATCTAATTCCCTCACAGCCTCAGTCTCCTGTCTCCTCCTCTTAACCTTTCATGCCCTGACTAATCAAGAATCTATCAAACTCTGCCTGAAATATACCCAATGACGTGGCCTCCGCAGCCACCTGTGGCAACAAATTCCACAGATTCACCACTCCCTGGCAAAGGAAATTCCTCTTCATCTCTGTTCTAAATGGACGTCCTTCTATTTTGAGGCTGTATCCTCTGGTCTTAGACTCTCCCATCATAGGAAACATCCTCTCCACATCCACTCTATTGAGGCCTTTCCACATTTGATAGATTTCAATGAGATCTGCCTTCATTCTTCTGAATTCTAGAGAGTGCAGGCCCAGAGCCATCAATCGGTCTTCATATAGTATACCTTTCATTGAGGATCATTCTCGTGAACATCCTCTGAATCCTCTCCATTTTCAATACATCCTCGCTTAGATAAGGGGCCCAAAACTGCCCACAGTACTCCAAGTGAGGCCTCACCAATGCCTTATAAAGCCTTAACATTACATCCTTGCCTTTATATTCTAGTCTTCTCGAAAAGAATGCTAACATCACATTTGCCTTCCTCACCACTGACTCCACCTGCAAATTAACCTTTAGGAATCCTGCACAAGGACTCCCAAGTCCCTTTGCACATGTAATTTTTGTATTTTCTCTGCACTTAGAAAATAGTTTACACCTTTATTTCTTCTACCAAAGTACATAAGCTATACTGGATTGGGTATTCTGTAATGAGCTGGAGGTGATTAGGGAGCTCAAGGTAAAGGAACCCTTAGGAGACAGTGATCACAATATGATTGAGTTCAACCTGAAGTTTGATAGGGAGAAGGTAAAGTTCTGACTTAGCAGTATTTCAGTGGAGTAAAGGAAATTATAATGGTATGAGAGAGGAGGTGGCCAAAGTAAACTGGAAGGAGATGCTGACATCTTCTGGGAAAGGTGCAGGAAAGATGTATTCCAGAAACAAAGAAATGCTCAAATGGCAAAATAGTACAAGTGTGGCTGACAAGGAAAATCAAAGCTAATGTAAATGCAAAAGAGAGGGCATACAACAACAAAATTTAGTGGGAAGATAGAAGATTCGGATGCTTTTAAAAACCCACAGACAGCAATTAAAAGAATCATTGGGAGGGAAAAGATGAAATATGAAAGCAAGCTAGCAAACAATATCAAGGTGGATAGAAAAAGCTTTTTCAAGTATATAAAATAAAAGAGTGATGAGAGTGGATCTAGGGCCTTTAGAAAATGAGACCAGGGAAATAATAATGGAGGACAAGGAGATGGCAGATGAACAAAATGAGTATTTTGCATCTGTCTCCACTGTGGAAGAGACTAGCAGTGTATCAGGTATTGAAGAGCGTGAGGGAAGAGAAGTGAGTGCAGTTACTATTACAAGGGAGAAGGTGTTCAAAAAGCTGAAAGACCTGAGGGTACATAAGTCATCCAGACCAGATGAACTGCACCCTAGGGTTCTGAAAGGGGTAACAGTAGAGATTGTGGAGGCATTAGTAATGATCTTTCAAAAATCGTTGTATATCAATAATTCAGATGATAGAATAGATGGCTTTGGTGGCAAGTTTGCAGATGATACAGAGATTGTTGGAGGGGCAGGTAGTGTTGAGGAAACAGGAAGACTGCAGAAGGACTTAGACAGATTAGGAGAATGGGCAAGAAAGTGGCAAATGAAATACAATGTTGGGTAATACATGGTCATGCACTTTGATAGTAGAAACAAATATGCAGACTATTTACAAAATGGGGAGAAAATCCAAAAATCTGAGATGCAAAGGGACTTGGGATTCCTTGTGCAGAACACCCTAAAAGTTAAGTCAATGGTGATAAAGGCAAATGCAATGTTTGCATTGATTTCTAGAGGTCTAGAATATAAGAGCAGGGATGTGATGTTGAGGCTTTATAAGGCACTCGTGAGGCCTCACCTTGAGAACTGTGAACAGTTTTGAGCTCCTTATTTAAGAAAAGATGTGCTGGCATTGGAGAGGTTTCAGAAAAGATTCATAATGGTGATTCTGGGAATGAAAGGGTTATTATATGAAGACTGTTTGATAGCTCTGGATCTGTACTCGCTGGAATTTAGAAGAATGAGGGGAGATCTCATTGAAACCTTTTGAATGTTGAAAGGCCTGGACAGAGTAAATGTGCAGTGGATGTTTCCCATGGTGGGCGAGCCTAGGACAAGACGGCACAGCCTTAGGAGGGGCATCCATTTAAAACAGATGTGGAGAAATTTCTTTCACTACAGGGTGCTGAATTTGTGGAACTTGTTACTGTAGGCAGCTGTGGAGGCCAGGTTGTTGGGTGTAATTAAGGTAGAGATTGATAGGTTTCTGATTGGTCATGGCATCAAAGGTTACGGGGAGAAGGCTGGGGAGTAAGGCTGAGGAGTGGGGGAGAAAAGGGTCAGCCATGATGGCCAAAAGGCCTAATTCTGCTCCGATGTCTTATGCTCTATAACTATACACCTCCCGATATTGTATTCCATCTGCCACTTATTTGCCCATTCTCCTAATCTATGTCCTTCTGCAGCCTTACTACTTCCTCAACACTACATTCCCCTCCACCTATCTTCATATCGTCCACAAACTTGGCCACAAAGCAATCAGTTCTGTCATCTAAATAATTGGCATATAATGTAAATGAAGTGGTCCCAACACAGACCCCTGAGGAATAGCACTAGTCACTGGCAGTGAATAGTGGATTAGATGGCTATTACATGGCCAGTTGACAAAGTTGAATGGGATTTGAGTATGTTGATAAGCTAAATAAGGTTAGGTGGAATTTAGTAACAACGGATGTGAAAAATCTGGACAAAAAATAAGAGAATAAGGATGTAAGCATCCAAAGCAAACAAAAACTGCTTGACCTGCAGCGTCTGTGGAGACAAAGGGACGACTGACATGTTGGAACACGACCCTGCAGCAGAACCCAAAATGTCAACCATCCCTATGCCTTCACAGAACCTGCTTGACTTGCTGAGCTCCTCCAGCAGTTTGCTTTTCACTCCAGATCTTAGCCTCCTCGGTCTCTAGTGTCTCCGAATGTTTCTTTTAAAAGAAGAAAATCTGGAAGTTAATAGAAACCGATTGCCAAGTATCTTAATTGTCAAGTCAAATCAAGTTTATTGTTTTTAAACTATATACAGAGACGTTTCTATGGACCATGGTGTAAAGCACAGTCGTACAGATAACACACGATAGCTTCAAAAAGAAAGAATTAACTCAACAAATGGATTACGCATAGACAAACAAAGTTAAGTGTATAAATTAAATATTGTAGGGTACAGTACAAATTATCTGGTGTCTCTTCAAATGTGATATGACAGGGAGCTCAGAAACCTAATGGCCTGAGGGAAGAAGCTTTTTAACCATTCTAACCGTTATTGTCTTTATGCATCAGAGTCTCCTGCCTGATGATAGAAAGTCAAAGAAGATGCTGGATGGATGGGTGGAATCCTTGGTAATACTAAGAGCCCTGCGTGTGCAGTGCTCCCAATAAATGTCCCCAACGGATGGTAGAGATACCCCTATGATTCTCTCAGTTGTCTGACTGTCCTTAGTAGGGACTTCCAGTCTGACTTTTGGCTGCTCCCATTCCTTTAACCAGTGGGATAATTAGCTTTATATCACTGGATGTTACGCTAATCTAAGTAGATTGCCAAGCACTTGAAATGAGTGTTAGAGCATCTGAAGACTACTGAGTATATGATTAAGCAAGAAAGAGGAACTTTACTCCCGCAAGCTTCACATCATAAAGTTGCCAGTTTTTGATTTAGATTCAGATTCATTTATTTATCACGCGTGCGTCAAAGCATACAGTGAAAGGTGTCGCTTGCATTAACAACCAATGCGAGCTGAGGATGTGCTGGGGGCAGTCCACAAGTGCCGCCGCGCACACTGGTGCCAACGTGGCATTCCTGCCATGCTCAGCAGAGCAACACAAGCCACAACAACAACAACAACACCAAAACAAGCCCCTTCCCTTCCATGCACTGACAGTTCTCCAACCCCCAGGACAGGCCACTTCCAGGCTTCCAGTTGACTCATGGACTCACAGACCTCAGCCACAGAATTGCCAAGCGGACTTGCAGACTCACAGACCCAGAAGGTATTAGCTGGACATTCTGTACTGCCCTGCATAATTATGGCTGATACTTAACAATACTCCATACCTCCTTGACATTTTATGCCCTCAACTACAAACACATTTTGATTTGGACATGGGGAGTGAAAAGATTTTTGCTGTTCTACAGAGTCGATTTTAATCTTATAAAATACCTTTTTGAGGTTTTTTTTTCTGCAGCAATTGTGAATCCCATATTAAATTGTTCAAGTTTATTATTTTGCTTCAGTTGAGGATTAGTGGCCTTTTAAGCTTTGCCAGAGACCTTCTCAAGTCAGGAGGCTCTTGTGACTCCAGATGCTTGAAGCTAATTTTGTTCAAAGTGCTCTCAAAATAATTGTTGATTCAATATTAACAGCCTGTAAGTGTAGACTGTGATGAAAACATCACTGAAAATAAACTTAATCTGCAAAGGACAAAATAGGTCATAAAGCTAATTAGCATTACACATCAACAGTTCTCTACATGTTCACTTGGAAGTAAAAAACAGTTCTGAAAACACTTGCTTTTGGTTAGGACATGATGAGACAGCCTGACCAAAGCAGGTGCAGGATTTAGCTATACAATGAAATCACATCCGTGATTGCTGTGCTTTCTCACTCATTCTAATGATTTCTACATCCAGCCCAATACTGACCTCAATGGTTTTCTGGGATCAGAAGGGGACCATATCTTGTGTGACTATCTCTGGTTCAAACTAAACCACATCTTTTATAAGGGAGATGCACAGAGTCTAGAACTAAATCAGACCTGGAAAACAGGGAAAATATGGCACCGTATAGACCTGAGCAGGTTCTGGAATTATGAAATACTGCAATGGAAACTGTGGAGGTGGATTACAGGAAAAAACATCCAGTGACATTTGGACACAGTCTAACTGCTCTGCATAATTCTTTGAGACTTTTACTGATATGACACCTTGCGCAATTCATCCCTCAGCAATCAGTGCTGCTGCCTCAGTGTTCCAGCGACCAGGGCACAATCTTAAACTTGAACCTCCATGGAGTTTGCACACTTATCTTGTGACCACGTGGGTTGCCTCTTGTCCCAGAGGCCTTTACTAATTGTAAATTACCCCTAGTGTAGGTGGGTGGCAGGGAGAATGAGGGTGACATTAGAGACACCTCTGGGAAAACTGGTTACAGGGAAAATAAGAGGGGGGCAATGGGATTGAAGGAGATTGTGAACAGCACGGTTCCCCCTAAGCTGCATGGGAGTGTGACCAGACGGTAACTGAAACGCTCCCATGCACGGAGACTTTGTTGCTGCACAAGTGGAATTCTCTTGTGTATAACGTTCTTGTAGCAGCAAAACCAAAGCCAAAGCAATTGCCAGTGCCGGCAACCCTACGGATTTGTTATACTTGCATGACACGTCCTCACTCCAATACTTATAGCTCCAAAAGTTGACGATATGTATTCAATCCTTTATTAGCATTTAGTAAACATGAAGCGAAGAAACATAAGCATACTCAGGTGTAAGCTAAGCGTAATTGACTATTATTCAAGGGTCAGCAAAAGATATAACCTCCACCGGTCTCCAGCTACTATAAACTGCAACGAACAAAATACGAGTTTGTGACTTATTCCCTCACTTTTACCACGTCCCCACTCATGTCACTAGTTACCACAATAAACATGCAACACAGAATACAACGCAGATAAAGAACAGGTGCAAGGCTCCTTTAGTTTTATTAAAGTGCTGCACAGTTTTTAGACCATGTAAAGATTTCCTTCTTAGAGCAATGGTTGGTCCAGCTAGCTGTAAAAAAAAAATTAGAGGGAATATTCACAAGGAAATCTGCAGATGCTGGAAATTCAAGCAACACACACAAAATGCTGGTGAAACACAGCAGGCCAGGCAGCATCTATAGGGAGAAGGGTCTCGGCCCAAAACGTCGACAGTGCTTCTCCTCATAGATGCTGCCTGGCCTGCTGTGTTCCACCAACATTTTTTGTGTGTTGTTAGAGGGAATATTGGTGCACAGTCTCAGAATAGAAGGATGTCACTTCATAACAGAGAAGGGGAGGAATTTCTTTACCCAGAGGGTAGAAAATCTGTGGAACTCATTGTCAAGGATGCCTGCGGAGGCCAAGTCATTGGGAATACTTAAAGCAGAAGTTAATAGGTTATTAGTTAGTAAGGGCATCAAAGGTTACAGGGAGAAGGCAAGAGAATGGGGTTGAGAGGGAAAATAATTCAGCCATTATAGAATAGTGGAGCAGACTCGATGAGCCAAATGGCCTAATTCTGCTGCTATGATCTTATGAATATGGCGTAGGTTTAAGGGGGTAGACCTCCCATTTCATAAGGAAGAAAGACTATAAGACTTAGGAGCAGAATTAGGCTGTTTGGCCCATCAAATCTGCTCTGCCATTCAATCATAAGAACATAAGAAATAGGAGCAGGAGTAGGCCATCGGGCCCATCAAGCCTGCCCTGCCATTCAATAAGATCATGGCTGATCTGTCTGTAAACTCAGCTCCATCTACCTGCCTTTTCCCCATAACCCTTGATTCCCTTACTATGTAAAAACCTATCTAACTGACTCTTAAATATATTCAGTGAAGCCTCAACTGCTTCCCTGGGCAGAGAATTCCACAGATTCACCAATCTCTGGGAAAAACAGTTTCTCCTCATCTCCGTCCTGAATCTTCTCCCCTGAATCTTGAGGCAATGTCCCCTAGTTCTAGTCTCACCTACCAATGGAAACAACTTTCCTACTTCTATCTTATCTATCCCTTTCAAAATTTTGCATGTTTTCATAAGATCCCCTCTCATTCTTCTGAACTCCAGAGAGTATAGTTACCGGCGACTCAATCGCTCCTCATAGATTAACTCCTTCATCCCTGGAATCATAGCTAACTTATTTTCCCTCTGAACTCCATTCTCCTTCCTTCTCCCTGTAACTTTTGACACCCTTACTAATCAAGAAACACCTTTCCTAATCAAAAAAGTATGAAAGAAAATCTGATTGTGGGACAGTGTAACTATATGTTGTCCCCTTTCACTGTACTGAAATGGTGTTCTCACCCACAGTATGTCTGCCAAATAATATATCTCACCTGTCCTTCTCTTGTACCTTGTAATAAACTCCCTGAAAGAATATTACCAATATTACTTGCAAATCCAAAGTATGAAATTAGGCTTCTTCAGCTCCAACTACCGATAGTTAATGAAGAGTCAAAGATTGTTAACTTGCTGGGTTAGAATTGCAGGCCATTTATTTGTCTGACTTTTTTTTATAAAAGAGCTTCCAAGCCGGATAATTAGAGAGCATACAGTAAGTATAAAGTATTATCATGAGTTAATAAATTTTCTCCACTTAAACACTACTCATTATTGCTTTTAAGTAAATTTGTCTCGAAGGTGAATGAAAACCTAATTTTAACATGCAATATAAATCACATTTGAGATCATTTCCATATGAAAAAACATCAGCCCCTGAACTAGACCAGGAATATCTGGTGGTGATTCACAAACATTCAAAATTTTCTCTGCTTAAAAGCACACTCGTTGAAGATAATTTGCTGGAGTTCCAAAAAATGAAAGGTGATCTCATTGAAAGCTATTGAAATGTGAAATGCCCAGATAGAGTGGATGTGGAGAGAATGTTTCCTATAGTGGTGGAGCCTAGGGCACAACCTCAGAATAGAAGGGCATTATTTTAGAACAGAGATGAGGAGGAATTTATTTAGACAGAGTGGTGAATCCGTAGATGGCTGTGGAGGCCAAGTCATTAGGTATATTTAAAGTGGTAGATGATAGTTTCTTGATCAGTAAGGGTGTCAGAGGTTACAGGAAGAAGGCAGGAGAATGGAGTTGAGAGAGATAATAAATCGACCATGATGGAATAATGGAGCAGACTTGATGGGCCGCATGGCCTAATTCTTGCTCTTATATTTTATGCTCTTACAGTCATATGGTAGTTGAAGTGCAAAAAATATTTCTACTCCTTGCAAAATATATCAGAACTCTTATGCCTAGAAAATTGCTCTATTTTTGACATGAAGTCAGATTGCAGAGGAACAAGCCACTCGGCCCATCTAGTCCCTGCTGACCTTCAAGCACACATTTTTACATTACTCCTATCTAAACCATTCAATTCTCTCTACATTTCCATCAGCGCACCCCCAGAATCTATCCATTCAACAATAAAAGGCAGTGTTGTTTTACCCACCAACCTACACATCTGTCTACATTTCTGTCAGCATTTCTCACTGCCTTGGTAAAGATCATCAAAGACCCTACCTACCCATAGCTATCATCTCTTCTCCCACCTGTCATCATGCAGAATGTACAAAACCATGAAAGCATACATTACCAGGCTTATGGACATCTTCAGCCCTGCTGTTATAAGACTGTTGAATGGTCCTCTTGCATAAGATAAGTTCAAGTAGGTTCATTTAATTACCTTTCAACCATTAATACAACCAAACAAAATAGTGTTACTCCGGGGCCAAGGTGCAAAACACAGTACCAACAGTCATATACAGCACAAGGCACGTATAACACATATAAAATAGCAGTAGCATATGATCACAAAATTAAATTATTGTCTAAGTTCCTGAGTCCATGAATGTTGCAGCAGTCTGCAGTGGAACACAATGCAGCTTGTCTTCTGCTGAGCGAACACTGGAGGGCAGCACTGATGTCAGTATGGGCACTGCGCCACACGGCTACTGGTACTGACTCTGACGCCTCTCTCCCGGAAGGCTGCATACAGGCGACACTGTGGCTTGAGGCCTAGTCCTCCCTATGACAGAGGCCTCACCCTCCCTATGACCAAGACTACACAGCTCCCACACCATCGGACTCATCAGTAAACCAGTGAGCCGGACTTGCACATTTCTAATATCCAACAGGATCTTGCGGTCACAAGTAAAGCGACTCAGCCAATCACTCGCTATTTGACTGCACACTTCCTTCATGCACCATCACCTCCTTGTCATAGGCAGCAACATGGTTCGCACCAAGTCCAGCTCCTACAGTTTCTCTGCCAAAGAGTAACTCCCTGAAGAGGTAGACCCGCAGATCTTTAAGTTCTTAATGTCCAACTGGGTCTTGCGATCATAACAAGTATGCTTAAAAAATACAGTGACACTTTTGCTTGGCCCAGTAGAAGCCGTTGCATCTGAGTGCACCACCATCTTGCAGGAAATTTAGAAGATGGATTCTTGACCTCACAATCTACTTGATCATGGCCTTGCCCCTTACTGTCTGCCTGCACTTTCTTTGTAACTGGAACACAAGAGCACGATGCTATTGCTTTTCCCTTGTGCTACCTCAATGTACTGATCTGTTGAGATAATCTGTATGGATAGCATGCAAAACAAGGTTTTTCACTGTACCTCAGAATATAACAGTAATGAACCAAGTTGCATCTTTGGGAACACCTACGCAGTTGCAGGGAGAAATTCCACAGTGACAGCACTACAGGCCAGGACTGAACCAGGTTACTGGAGAGATATGAGGCAGCAGTTCAAATAGCTGCATTAACACAAAAGATTCTGAATCTTGAGCAATATACACAAAATGCTGGAGGAACTCAGCATGTTAAACAGCATCAATGGGTAGGAAATATACAGTCAACTTTTCAGGCCAAGACTTCATCAAGACTGGAAAGGATGAGGGCAGAAGCCAGAAAAAGAAGGTGAGAGGAGGGGAAGGAGTACAAGCTGGCAGGTGATAGGCGAGAGCAGCTGAGGTGGAAGATGGGTGGGTCAGAGGGGGATTGAAGTAAGAAGCTGGGAGGTGATAGGTGGAAGAGGTAAGGGACTGAAGAAGAAGGAATCTGATAGGGGAGGAGTGGCCCACAGAGGAAAGGGAAGGAGGAGGGGCACCAGAGGGGGATGATGGGCAGGCACGGAGAATAGGAGGGGTGAGAGGGGAATCAGAATGAGGTTTGGAAAAGGAGAGAAGGAGGAGGGGTAAGAAATTACCAGAAGTTGCATCACTCATGTAACAGTGACTAGAAAACAAGGAGTGTTGTATTCTTCATACACATACATAAAATGCAATCCTGTTGACTTCTCAAAACATATCCAATATTCACTGGAGAATGCCCAGGCAAACTCCAATGTAATCAGTCTGTGTCCACTCTGACATATGCTTTGTGGAGAATAAACACGGAAATGGGAAGACTTGCAATAAGTCTAACTCTTTTGCCATCCCGTGGGTCACTGGTATCTGCCTGCCATGGAGACAGTGCCTTTAGGGGGATAATGACCGTTACTGAACATTGGTAACAAAGTGGCAGAAAATTTCAGAAATATTGATCCCACTGAGTCCCACACAGGTCATGATTCAACAAATCTTTTGTTGATCTCTTATTTTTCACCAGTTTTGTGATTAATTAAAAGAGAACTGATCAGCCATCACCTAGTGATGTTTTAGAAGTGCAGTCCAATTTCCAAGCAATGATATATCACCTTTTGTTAAGAACTGTTTTATTTTAGCTAGTCTCACAATTTTGATACTATTTCCAGGACGTTGTTCAGAATGCTCCACATCTTTCATGGATTCTATTGTATTCTTTTATGTTTCTGTTGGTGCCTGCAGGAAAATGGATCTGAAGGTTGTGTATGGTATAGATACTTTGATGATAAATTCACTTAGAACTTTTGAATTTTGACCATTAGCTAGGTTTTAATATCCCATGTACTTCACATCTCACCCTCATATTTTAATTACATTGCTATTTTTAAAAATCAACAAATGTAAAAAAAAAATTGCTGATTTGTTGGTGGTGTGTGGTTAGCACGCATTACAGTACCAGTGACCTGGGTTCAATTTCCGCTGCTGCCTGTAAGGAGTAGGTATGTTCTTCCTCTGACCACGTGGGTTTCCACCAAATGCTTCAGTTTCCTCCCACAGTCCAAAGACATGCCGGTTGTTAGGTTACTTGGTTATTGAAAATTGTCTCATGATTTGGCTAGGATTAAATGGGGGGATTGCTGGGTGGCACAACTTGAATGGCCAGAGGAGCCTATTCCATACTGTATTTCAATCAATCAATAAATAACATAGCTGTGAAACTATTGTGTTAACGTTTGAGAAGTGTGTGTAGTTACAAATATATTGAAATAATTTCTGAAAGGACTAACACCACTCCTTCAAATTTCTTGGAGCATTTGAGATGAAATAAAATTAAACTACTCAGTATAAATTCTCCTTTTCCACGCTGGTTATTTCAAAAATCACATGATTATTTTACATGGTTGAAATATTTTATTAATAAATATTTTCTGATTACTCTTCAGTCAATTAATTTGTTAAGTAAAGTTCTACTTTAGAACAGGACTTTGTCAATAATGATTAACAAAATAATAATTACAGTGTCTAGCAATTGTTTCTTGATTTACAACTTCAAACACTCTGTATAATGGTGTTAATGCTCTGCCTCCTACACTATTACTTAAAGTGATTTCTCGAACCAGTGACCACAAATGATTGTGAGGATGAATCCACTTTTAATCAAGACATCCTATTGACAGTGAAATGTGAAAATGTTCCATTTGAAGTTATTTTTGCTCATTAGACCAAGGTGTGATTAATATATAGATAAACCATGCTATATTGAATAGGGTACAGACTTGAGGGACTGAAAGTCCCCCAAAAACACATTACCAGCAATAATTAATAGCAAGTGAAAACAAACTGTGAACAAAACTACTGTTGTAACATCTTCATCACATGAATTAGGGCATCAAATCAGTTATGGTTGCTTCCCCAAGCTACAACTGTGCTCAATTCTTTTCTAATTTGCAGAAATCTGTTTGTTGACAAGAGGCAGGCGAACTGCCAGTGTACGGGCTGATACCTATTGTCGTTTGTATTCTCTCTCGGTGGATCATTTTAATGAGGTGTTAGAAGAGTACCCAATGATGCGTCGAGCCTTTGAGACTGTTGCCATCGACAGACTGGATAGAATAGGTATGGTATCAAATCCTTGCATCTGTTCAATGTCTTCTTTCTAATCTTATACAAATAATTGCTCATGAAGATATCGAGTTTGATTTTACATTGTAGGTAAAAAAAATCACCACTTGGTTTTGTTGAATATATATTCCCAACTATGCCCTTTAAAATTCTTTGTATCCTAGCAACAGATAGTCTTGTCATAGAAAAAAAACTATTTACAAGGACATCACCTTTTTAAATCACATCATCTTCCAATGAATTTTTAAACAACAAGTTAACTTTGCTATACCATTGAGTATTATACTGTACAATAGTATCATACAAGTATTACAACTGCATGTTTCAAATAAGATTGCAAAGGTCTGTCGAAAACTGGATGTTTATATTCATTGATTAGCCAAAAGTTAGATTATGACTTGCTAGCCCATTTGATTACTAATTTACTCTCTTGATCTCACCTTCCTAACAGTGAAGAATGAAATGTTAACTAGATAATATTATTATTTTAATGGCAAAGGTGATTTTATCACCCTGTATTTCACCTTTATCACTCTTTCTTATATTTGTCTGTTGATAACTAATAAGATGTTGGCTTGGTTCCGATTTAGCTCTCCAGCCACAATCCAGAACAATTCATGTTAATGAGGACAAGTGATGGCGCTTTGTCAAAGTTCCATCTTTGGAATGCAGTGTTAATACTAACCCTTTAAAAGTAGAATGGAATTCTTCCAGTGACCCAACCAACATTTCTCCCTGAAGTGAAAGTAACCTAACTGGGCAATTGGGATTTGTGTGGAACCTTGTTGCATAGGAGTTGGTTCCACATAACCATAGGATTAGTGAACTTCAATATTTATTTGGTAGCAGATGCAATCTCCTAAGGTATATCATCTCTAAGCTCCTTAACTGAAGTAACAATCCTTCTCCATGTTGCCCTGTGCTTACTAACATGAGCCTTGTTTTATCTAAGATAGGACTGATGCTTTGATTTATGGGTAACTCATAGCAGTGTCCTGTTGGCACCCGGTTATTCATCAGGTATCGATAGTCTTCAGCTATTCTTTGAAATTTCTTGCTTTCACTCCTGTTGGGAGAACACACTTCTTCAATTGGGCATTTGCATAGATTCTGACAACCCCCCCACCCTTGGAATGACCTGTATTGGTTGATAGTAACCAGACAGAAGAAGCTGATGAGACATGTAGATAAGGAAGATCCTCCAAATATGCCACAGACATTAGGCTGTGCATGACTGAAATAGAAAAGACTTTCATACACGTTTACAAACATAATTGCTATTATTATATAGCATGAGTTCAAACTTCAATTAACTAATATTTTATCTAAATAGTACCTCATAGAAAACTTGTCACTTTTTTGGATTGACTGTTTCGATGCAATCCTTTCTCAAATTAGCTTCAATTTTCCTTTTTAATATATGACCATTTACATGTTCTTGGACTTATATCAAGATATTCCAAGAAGCATTTCCAAGGTTTTCATTTTCATATCGTTTTTATTTGCTTACTGCCTGTTACACTGCTGGCGTTCAGGGCAGCAGCGAAGGTCCTCCATCTCTGGTGGTGTTCAGGGATTCCTTCATCACGTCAGTAGCTTCCTGTCAGTTTTCACTACTGTCAGTCATGCAAGTCCAAGAATATCATCGCACTCAGACATAGAAGCATTCTTCATTGCTGTTTCTTTAACAGTTTTGTTTGACCGGTCAGTGTTTTTACCCCCGAGCTGAAACCCCCAAACCTGGAGGACCGGTGGACCACTCTTAGTTTGTCCTCTACCCTTTGACCTGTTTGGCACAGGTGACCCCACCAAGACCCAAATCATGAAGCCCTGACTCCAGCCGACATAGCTGTCCAGGTCACGAGGCACACAAGCTTCCAAACCACAGAGTGTGATCCTCATGGAGGTTTCATATCTAAACTTCTACGTAATTGTAAAACAATTACCGGTACTTGCTTTTGTATAATACTTGCACCACGATAATATGGAATGATTCACACAGAAAAGTATCCAATTTGTTCACTAATTATGGAGTGTTTAACTTGCTAACCCTCTTTTTAGAGTGTTTGAATTTGCACACGCTGACATGATTTCCTCTACCATAAGGTACTGATGTAATTAATGACAATTTGCCACTTTTTTCGTCAGTGCTGGGGAAGGCAAACTTAGATGAAATGACAAAGGCTGTGGGTTTAAATACATCCGTGCCTATTAGACTGTTGTGAAGACAAAGCCAGTGCCTAGCAACTGTGTTGAGCATGGAGCCCTTTAATAACTGTAGAGACAACCCACAGGTGCCGATGTCCACAATCATATTGATTTACCCAACTCTGATAGACGTTTCTGCTCCCAGGAGCAACTTGCAAAACAACCAAATTAAGACATTGTATTCTTTACTTACAGCCGCAGCTAGTATTTGTTTCTTTCCACGTATCTGTATTTCTCCATTATTTTCTTTTGCATTTATGAAATCTACTAAAACAATTTCATTTTTTGTTGGTTGTATTGCATTTCTTTCTTCTGCTGTGAATGCCTGCAAGAAGATGGATCTCGAGGTTGTATATGGTAACATATACATACTTTGATAATGGATTTGCTTTGAACTTTGAAATGAATTTTTGGATCCATTTATTAAATGGAGGTCTGCCACTTTTAGTGCAATACAATGCTGTGGTAGTTTAGAGGGGCTTTCTCAGTCTTGCCTACTTTTGCACAGCCAATCCAACCTCAAGCATCTTGCCAATTAAAAAAATAATAATAGTTCCCCTTTTAACCAGTTGATTACTTTCAATTTGAAGTTTCTGACTTCATTAGATTCAATTGTCACGTATGGCGATCACTAACCACATGTTACAAAACATCAGCTTTGATAATGTACTAAACATTCAACCATCAGGCTCCAGAACTGGCATGGATAGTGTCACTCACCTCAACTCTGAACTGATTCCACTACCTATGGACTCACTTTCAAGGACTCTACAACTCATGTTCTCAGTGTTATTTTTTTATTTGCATGATGTGTCTTCTTTTGCACCTTGGTTGTTTGTCAGTCTTTATTTATGTATAGCTTCTCATAAATTCTGTTGAATTTCTATAGTTTCCCAATAATGACTACATAGAGCACAGTGCAGAAGTCTTAGGCACATATATATAGCGAGAGTGCCTAAGATTTTTGCACAGTACTGTAGTAATTTTATGTATTGCACTGTACTGCTGCCATAAAAGAAGACAATTTTCATGATGTATGTGAGTGATGATAAACCTGATTCTGATATGGGTCTCTATTGTGGACTGAGAGTGGAAAAGGGGCAAGGAGATGGGAGTCATGGTTGGGAAAAGGGGAAGGGAGAGGGTGGGGGAGTGGGAAGCGCCAGAAAGACATACTATAGTGATCAAAAAAGATAGTTTGGAATCAAATTACCTTGCCTGGTGTTGGGTGTGTTTGCACCCGTGTCACCCCCCTTCCCCCCGCCCTGCCACTCCTTCTTGGCCACCTGTTCCACACCCCTGCTGTGGCGGTCTACCGTTGCCATTCCCAACGTCCTTTGCTCCCGCCAGTTTACAAACTCTCTCTCTGCTCCACATGGACAAATGCAGTACTATGCATACTCGTAGGCACCTTAGCTATATATATGTGCCTAAGCCTTTTGCACAGTACTGTAAACATATACACACTTTGACTTGAAACACTGGAGTTTATATTTGACATTAAGTAAGAGGATAATTTGTGTTTTGGAATAAATACATTTGAAATACGAAAAACTTATCGGTATCAGAATCAGGTTTATTATCACCGGCATGTGACGTGAAATTTGTTAACTTAGCAGCAGCAGTTCAATGCAATACATAATCTGGCAGAGAGAGAAAAAAATAGTAATAATAAATAAAATAAAATAAAACATAATAATAAATAAACAAATAAATTACATATTTTGAATAGATTATTTTAAAATGTGCAAAAACAGAAATACAGTATATTAAAAAAGTGAGGTAGTGTCCAAAGCTTCAAAGTCCATTTAGGAATTGGATGGCAGAGGGGAAGAAGCTGTTCCTGAATCACTGAGTGTTTGCCATCAGGCTTCTGTACCTCCTACCTGATGGTTACAGTGAGAAAAGGGCATGCCCTGGGTGCTGGAGGTCCTTAATAATGGACGCTGCCTTTCTGAGGCACCGCTCCCTAAAGATGTCCTGGGTACTTTGTAGGCTAGTACCCAAGATGGAACTGACTAGATTTACAACCTTCTGCAGATTCTTTCAGTCCTATGCAATAGCCCTTCCATCCCAGACAGTGATGTAGCCTGTCAGAAGGCTCTCCACAACTATAGAAGTTTTTGAGTGTATTTGTTGACATGTCAAATCTCTTCAAACTCCTAATGAAGTATAGCTGCTGTCTTGCCTTCTTTATGACTACATCAATGTGTTGGGACCAGGTTAGATCCTCAGAGATCTTGACAAGCAGGAACTTGAAGCTGCTCACTCTCTCCACTTCTGATCCCTCTATGAGGATTAGTATGTGTTCTTTCTTCTTACCCTTCCTGAAGTCCACAATCAGCTCTTTCATTTTACTGATGTTGAGTGCCAGGTTGTTGCTGCGGCACCATTCTATTAGTTGGCATATCTCACTCCTGTACGCCCTCTTGTCACCACCTGAGATTCTACCAACAATGTTTGTATCCTCAGCAAATTTGTAGAGGGTATTTGAGCTATGCCTAGCCACACAGTCATGTGTATACAGAGAGTAGAGCAGTGGGCTAAGCACACACCCCTTAGGTGCGCCAGTGTTGATTGTCAGTGAAGAGGATATGTTATCACCAATCCGCATAGACTGTGGTCTTCCGGTTAGGATGTCGAGGATCCAGTTACAGAGGGAGATACAGAGGCCCAGGTTCTGCAACTTCTCAATCAGGATATGATAGTAAATGAAAGGATTAAATTTATTATTGTCAGGGTGACCCTCTTTATCCTATTATTTCTTAGGGAAGGGCTGTAAGAACAATGGTTCTTCAAGTTAACTGGCCATCTAGTTGGCATTTCCAGATTAGATACTCTTGGCTGAGGCAGTTCTTTGGGCAGGAGAAGTTCAAGTTCAAGATTATTGTCATTCAACCATACACATGTACACCACCTAATAAAACAATGTTCCTCCAGGCCGAGGTGCACAGCACAGTGCATATAAGTCATATACAACACCTAAGGTAATATTACCACAAATAGATTAACAAATAATAAGGTGCATTTACCACACAAATTCTGCACTCTGATTGATCTTTCATCGATCCTGTTATAGTTACTATTCTATAGATTTGCTGAGTATGCCCACAGGAAAATGAATCTCAGGATCGTATATGGTGACATGTATATACTTTTGATAATAAATTTACTTCGAACTTTGATAAAGTAAACAGTATACGCTACTGGCACTTTCTATGTGATGAACCTCGGGTGATGGCAGGAAAGGGAGCTCAGTAGACTCATGGTCTGGGAGAAGAAGCTGTTCCTCATCCTAACAAGTCCAAAGTTTCTCTATCTGTTTGGTAAAAAAAAATCTTCTTATCCACCTCTTGAATGGCAGGCCCTTACTTTGAGCTTGTGACCCCTTGTCCTATGCACCTCAGACAGAGAAAACAAAACTATTTTGCATCTCCTTTGTCACGCCGTATGAATTTTGTATGTTTCAGTGACATTTAAAATGAAACAAAAGCATTTGCAATTTATAAGCACGAGATTCAGCAGAGGCTGGATATCCAGGGAAACACACACAAAATGCTGGAGGAATTCAGCAGGTCAGGCAACACCTATGGAGAGGAATAAACAGTCAATGTTTCAGATCCTGATGAAGGGTCTCAGCCCAAATTATTGACTTTTTATTCTTCTCCATAGATGCTGTCTGACCTGGTGAAATCCTCCACCATTTTGTATAATTTAAAATTTATACTACTCTGCTATATTTTTCATCAGCAGAAGAGGGGAATTCATTTGAAGGGATTTTGAATTAATGTTTTCAGCTGTAGAGAAACAGATAGTTTAACAACCTCTTTTTTATGATTTTGTACCCTAACATTATATTTTCCCAGGAAATTTGTCATAATTTCCTTCAGTTTTCTAATATTGTTGACATGTTATAACTTAAGATTGGCTTATATTGTGGTCTTGAAAGTCTAATGCAGAGTACCTATTACTGACTGACAGTATCCTCCCAAAATATTGAGTAAGGGTAAAAGAGGAGAGAACTTTGTCAGGATATATAGCAAATTAGGCAAATATGAATCATCTCGCAAAAATAATGGGCAGAGATGTCTCTGCAATTCTGATTGGCAGGATGAAGTGCTTCAATTGTCAGCAAGATGAGCTGTCAATGCCTTGATGTTACTCAAATAACATGCCAAGCAGTGAGTGTTAATGCTGCTCTGTGTGGAACTGACAGAGGAGAGCGTGAAATATTTTCTTAATGTAATGTTAGGAAGCAAGACAGAAAACATTAATGCATTTTCCAATTTACTTAGATGCCTTCACACTTCCACTTGCTTCTGAATTTATACAAAAATGAAAATCTTACCTAACAGTGCCAAGAAATTCTATCATGAAGCATAAAGTTCAAATGCACTCTGTTCATAGCTGTCTATTTTCCTATCATCCATGTGCAAATATCAGAGTTTCTTAAATGCCCCCCCAAGGTAACTGCCTCTACTACCACCCCTGACAGTGTGTTCCATGCACTCACCTCTCCCTGAGTAAAAAAACCCAACTCTGAAATCTTCCCTATACTTTCCTCCAATCACCTGAAAATTATGTGCCCCCCCCTGGTAATATCTATTTCTGCCCTGGGAAATATTTTTAGCTGTTAGCTATGTCTATGCCTCCTTTCATCGTGTACATCTCTATCAAGGCACCTCTTGTCTTCCTTCGCTTCAAAGAGAAACAACTAACACACCCGATGATGCGCCGGGGGCAGCCCGCAAGTTTCACCACACATCCTGCCACCGGCATAGTGAGCCCACAATGTCCAGCAGAAGAACACAAGTAATGGCAACAAAACAAAACAACAGCAGCAACACAAGCCCCTTTCCTCCCTCCCACTGACCGCTATCACTCTGCCCTCTGAGGCAATTTGCTCTGTGCAAACTGGCTACTTAAAAAAAAATTGGATAGGTATATGGACAGGAAAGGAATGGAGGGTTATGGACTGAGTGCAGGTCGGTGGGACTAGGTGAGAGTAAGTGTTCGGAACGGACTAGAAGGGCCGAGATGGTCTGTTTCCATGCTGTAATTGTTATATGGTTATACTTCTTTGGCGATAGAGTAGAAGCGGCTACCTCACAGCAAGCTGTTTACTCTGTACTTGACCTCGTCAAAGCGTCCTAAAATGTAACTTCTTATTTCTCCACAGGGAAGAAAAACTCTCTTTTGCTGCACAAAGTTCAACATGACTTAAACTCGGGTGTCTTCAACAACCGCGAGAATGAGATCATTCAGGAGATTGTGAAGTATGACAGAGAGATGGTCCAGCAAGTGGAACTTCAAAGGCCTCTTGCCATGTCTCACACTCCTCCATTTCATGGAGGGGCCATGTTTAATTCTCAAGGTCATCTTGCTAACAATTCGGCCATTGCTACTCTCCAGCAGGCTGTAGCTATGAGCTTCTGTCCTCCATCTACAGGGCTGTTTATTGGATCTGTAGGTGTGCAATCACCCAGGGCAGTCAGACGGTTGCAGCCTGTTCAGAGTGCAGCAAGCCCACTTTCAGTGTCCCCTGGTCAACCACTGCAGGCACCGCAACAAGGGGCTTCAGTTTCACCGTGTCCTTATCCTTCTGCTGTCTCCAGTCCTCCAAACCAAAGTCCGTTAACAAATCGAACTTTCCAATATGGATCGCAGGTGCAGTCCGGATCACAGCTATCACTAACGCAGCAAACAGCCCCCAGCCCAACTCAGCGTCATGCTGCTCACAAGAGTACGCAAGCGTTGCATACAGGCAGTTTATCCCAAGAGGCAAGACCACTGTCAGCTTCGCAACCTTCGCTGCCTCATAATATTTCCCAGTCAATAACCTCAAGTCCACCGCAATCGACCAGAGAATCAACGTCGTCAATGGGAGGTCAGATATCTGTGCAACCGGCCACCACAGGAGGTCTCCAAGGATCCGTCCGAGGAGCTGTCCCACCAAGGATGGCCCTGACCCACCAAATGTCTACAGGTGCACTATTCCAAACAGGGACAGCAGGTGCACAACAGGACTCAAGTGTTACCAAGAAAGATTCAGTTGTGTGTGTTACTGATACGGACACAGGCAAATCAAGGCTTTCCTCCAACTTGTGATATTTGAGGCACCGTGCTTTTTTTTTGGTGGTAAATAAGAGGTTTATAGTGCCAGAAGAATTCACAGGTAGTTACGTGGTCCAGAAAAGAATTGCTGCTGGTTACTGCACATCTTAAACTAATTGCACACTCCACTCCTTATCCCTATCGTACAGAAACTCCAAGTCTGTGCAAGTGTTTCAAAGTCAAAGATATGACAAATAAAAATGTACATAAAAGCAAAGTTCTTTGATATAGTTACCAGCTTTAATTTCTTTTAACAATCTGTCTGTGTTTTAGAGGCATTGGTGATTCTTTAGTTATCAAAATAATGTCTTATGGCACTTGGTGTTACAGTGTCGCTTTTTATGTACTGTTGTAAGATTAGGCATCAGTAGTTACCCCAGTACATTTTATTGTCTTAGGAAATTGTTGCTGCACCATAAAGCGGCAAAGCAGACAAGCCTTAGCCTTTTTGGAGATATCTGTGCTAGAAAGCATATTTAATTTTAATATTAACAAAGGAGTTATGGCTTTCCTTGTACAATGTAGCAGAAGCAGTCAATATTGGCAATCTACTGGTGCACAGCAGGCTATAGGACATTAAATTAACTATTAAGTTTCTGTTGATACTTTTGAACATATATATAAAGCCTTGAGAGTTGATGGATTCCTATGTAAAGAACAGAAAAGACTGATGTTACCGTAAACGGAAATAATTAAATGTGCGTATTATTAGGACCAAAAGCAGTTCCAAATGAAACTGCATGGAAAATTGCACTGGTGGTTTTTGATTAGTAAAATGCACTTGATAAGTAACTGATATTTTCCTTATTGAATTAGTGCATGGTGTAATAACAACACCCAACAGTCCATTCAGGTTCAAGTGATTGTTTGGTGTACAAGTGGCAGAATGAACAAGTTAGAACAATAACTTGGTATATTCCCTTTCTCTAACATGCAATAGTAACAACTGAACAAGTTAGTTGAGTCATCTATTTTGTATATATGGTGAAAAGGCACACCTCTCTGCAATAAGAGTGTTGACTTAGTTCACGAATACTTCCCATGAAGTTTGTTACTAGCATAGCAATATTTGTACAACATTAACAACAGTTCTATACATTTAAATGCAGAGCACAACTGTAACCATGGAGACTTGTTTTATTTCCAATACCCCAACAACCATCCGAAGCTGTTAGATCATAGGTTTCTTTACCTCATTGGGATGATGTAAGATCCAAAGTTGCTTGTTCAGTTATTTTCTTCGACAGAATAAACATCATAATAGTTCATCCATAAAAAATTGCAACCAGACAAACATATAATTTTGAGTTGTTTTGCATTTAGATATCCAATTGCAGTCCATTACACTCTCATAATAATTGCATTACATGGTGCAAATATTTAATAAACTTGAACTTGAAAAACACATGGAATCTCCAAAATCAATTTACTGTAACAGAAGAGAAACAACTTCTTTCTACATTAACACCATGAAACTAAAACTTTTTGGGAAGTGTTTAGATATTTCTGGTTTCTGATTGAGTTCATATTCTGAAGAATTGTAACTTAATAATCCAACTGCGCTATTTAAGGCCTTTACTAAGAATTAAGCTGTATTTTTTATCGAAGCTATCATATTAGCTTTTCTCACACAACTAAGGAGCCTATAATCATTGCAGCCATATCTTTAGTGTAGAAAGAAAATGTAACTGGTAGGTATTTTTGTTGAATGTATAAACAAAGTTGGGCAAAGTTTGCCCAATGCCTGAAAATGAAAGATAAGCTTTAACATCATTGTTTTTTTTAGAATAGTGAATTGTTGGTAGCATAATAGATTTTTAGCAGCCTTTATGCAATAAATGTGAAAGTGTAGATCACTTTTCTGGTGCTTCTCTATAGTACTGGGAAAAGTCACTTTTACAGATTGTCCAGTAAAGTCATTATGGTACTGTCCTCAGTAATCTATAATGTGTTGCCAGCTATAACGTTATTGATTGTAAACTGTATGTATTATAAATAGAATGCTCTTCAGTCATAGCTCTCAACAACATGAACTGGCTTGAGATGAAACCTTAAGAAATTAATGTTAAATCAATAGGCAGCTAATGTGTATGATATGAAAGAGTGTATGATGTTTCATTGTAAACAATGAAAGGGATCCCAATGTATAGATTTAAAGCTATACATTTTGTTGTAGTTATTCATACCCTGTGTGGAAAACAGTTCAAATAACCAAGGCTTTACTTGCAGTGAAATTAATGTAAATTCTTGTCATAAAAATTATGAATGAAATAACACACCATTATTACTGAATTTACAATTTCTAATATTTGTAAATTAGCCAGTGATCATTTTAATGGACATTCATTTCCAGATCATACACAATCTGACTTTGAATTCTATCATTATCAAATTCAAAAATCATAGAATAAAGATAAAAATTATTTCCAACTTAAAGTAAATTTATTTGTATAATAATTCAAATTATATATTAACCAATTTGATTTATTTTATGTAGAAGAGGTTTTATACATGTGAAAATTAATATATTGCTGGCAATCTTATCCAAGCTTAGAATGCCAAAGTATCAAGAAGCATTTTATTTTATACCCAGAATATTGAATTCTTGACTGCACTAATGTATGATTATCACCTGATTTACCTTAGCCATAGACCGCACTTTGAATTTTTCCTCCTAAATGTGGACCATGAGTATCTGCAGCTGCTATCTCACTGAACATTTCTATTTAAATTTTAAAATGTGTTCATTTTTATTTACCAATTGATTGAATGGATCTTTTGAGGTACAAATACATCAAACAGATGACTTCGTTTTTGATTTTGTGTGAGAAATTCCAATTTCACTTTGATGCAGTCAATCTGCTTTTATGCAAATATGCTGAAAGCAAATACCTTACCTGACTAGATAGCAGATGGATGTTAATATTGTATTAATTGTTTCAGGAGGACAGGCTTTTTAATCACCTATTGCAACTACTTAGCCTTACAATGTTAATCCATATATAGCACCATATATGTACTTCAGGTACATAAGATGATAGAGATTTTATTAAATGTTTTAAATTGGCAATTCTTCTGTGACAAGTGTTTTTTGTAGGTTTTGTGCTTCCCCTGTGTGCTCTGTGATCTATTGTTTTGTAATAGTGCAGCACTCAATATTAAAGCCTGCTCAGGACTTGCACTGATATTCAATAAAATTAATTCTCTCCCTTGCAGCGAAGAATGCAGGTTGGGACATCATAAGACCTGCATTTTTGTTATTGAATATGTGTACTGAATAGAATGTATTTTCTTGCACTTGTTAAGTTGGCCATACAGGTGTCCAATATTATATATACTATGTCAAGTAGTGAGTTGTCTGTAACATAAATGTAAGGAAGTTTGAAAGAGTTAGCTTATCTATATTATCAATGCCTAAAATATAAAAAATGCAATTCTTTAGTGTTCTGTGTTTCAATTGTAAAATAATGTATAAACTTACGGTCCTTTTGGTTCCAGTAAATTTACATCCCTTATTCAGAGTTTTCCAATCTTTGGCAGAAATGAAAAACCTAAGAGTAATTTATTTTTCTCAAATTTCTCTGCACATAAAATGCCAGGTGTTGGTCTTGCTTCTCAATGTTGAATTTCTCTTTCATTTCTATGGACTGAGTTAGTGCCTAGCAAAATCAGAATTGAGACAAAAAGTGCACCAGGACCTCGTGATAAAGCTTTTTAACGAAGTCCGCTTTAAACTATTGTCAATGACGTAGATGTATCGAATGTAGTGAATCTAGTTTGCAGAAAAGAGGCGTCATCATTCAAGACTGTGTTTTATGTTTCCAAGCTGATAAAACTGCACCAGTTGCAAGTACTTACTTAACAGAAGCTCAAGTAGAGGCAAAAGTGTTGGAAATACTCCGCAAGTTAAGCAGTAGCATGGAGAGAACAGTAGTGTTAATGTTTCACTCTTCATGGACACAGTTAGACCTGCTGAGTACCTCCAGCATGTTCTGCTTTTAGTTCAGGTTTCCTGCTTCCTCAGTATTTAGTTTACCTGAACTGCACTTCTAACTGGATGTCTCGTAATTATTTAGATTGGTTATCGTTGCCGAATTTGATCCGGTGTTTGTATGCATGTTTTGTTCTTTCAATTTTGCTGTGGTGTAATAGATGGAAGCATATTTTCCTGAGGATGACAAGGTTTGTTATTTTTGTCCTTTCTAAACATGACATTGTCATTAATTCAAATCCTAAGGAGCCGTGGTCCTAATATCAGAGTCGAGTCATAGCGGAATATGATTATTTAATTTATTGTTATTCTCTTTAGAGATACAATGTGGAACAGGCCTTTCCAACATGCCCACTTATTTAATACTATTACAATCACAGGAGATTTACAATGATCAATTAACCTACTAACTGTTACACTTTTGGACTGTGGGAGGAAACCAGAACACCCAGAGGAAGCCCACGTGGTTTGTGGGGACAACGTACAGACTCTTTACAGGCAGAGGTGGAATTGAACTCTGAACTCCGGAATGTCCCACACTATAATTGCATTGAGCTAACTGCTACACTACCATGGGTCCTTCCATTCAGTCTCATCATCAATGTTGCTTTTAATATTAAGTTTTATCCAAAATGATGGACCAAACAGGCTTTTCCCATGCCTGACAATATTATTATGCCCTAGTTGTGGTGACAGAAAAATCTCAAAATCTGGAAAATCCTGGCACCCACAGCTATTCCCTACGTTCTTCAGCTGAGTTGATGTTGCTTGTGGATCAGGGAATGAAAGCTACTGATACACAAAGGACCTGTAGTGTAAAGCAACGGCTCCCACTCTGAAACTGCCTTAGTAATGAATCTAGTTTTAAAAGATGCGTCAGGAGTTCAATTTTATTTTAGTTTATTTGGTGAGACAGTGTGGAGTAGGCCCTCCTGACCTTTCTAGCCACGTTGCCTCGCCAATCCCAATTAACCCTAACCTAAGTACAGGGCGATTTACAATGACTAATTAACCTACCTGTTTTGGACTGTGGGAGGAAACCGGTGCTGTCGAGGGAAACCCAAGCATTCCCCGGAGTGGATGTACAGAGACTCCTTACAGAATGGCACTGGAATTCCAAACTCTGGAACACCCCAAGTTGTCATAGTGTTGGCACGTGGCCTAGTGGGCAAGGCATCAGACTAGTAACCTGAAGGTCACTGGTTCGAGCCTCAGCTAAGGCAACGTGTTGTGTCCTTGAGCAAGGCACTTAACAACACATTGCTCTGCGACATCACTGGTGCCAAGCTGCATGGGTCCTAGTGCCCTTCCCTTGGACAACATCGGTGGCGTGGAGAGGGGAAGGCCTGCAGCTTGGGCAACTGCCGGTCTCCCATACAACCCTGCCCAGGCCTGCGCCCTGGAAACTCCAGGCGCAGATCCATGGTCTCTCGAGACCGACGGATGCCATCACCACCATACTGACCACTACACTACCATCGTGTCAAGTTTTAGGAAGAGGATAGTTAACTTTCAGTCTTCTAATGTTGCAAATCTTACTTACTTAGCATAATTGTTTATAGGATAACTTTGTTTCTTTCTGACTGAATAGAGCATGGCATTACAGCAGAGACTATTAACAGAAAACCAACAGGGCCAATCAATATTTTATAAAGCTACCTTACTCCTTGCTGACTACAATGGCATTGACAGCAAATTGCAGCAACGTATTTAATCTATATTGTCCTCCCAACTGACTGGTAAAAATAATGTTATAATCTTTAGAGAGGAGAAAATTACAATTATTAAGAAGATGCTGAAAGGAAAACTTGTTTCAGCTCATAGATTATTACATAGTTATATCTTTGGTGATAAGTGGCACCTTCATACCCAGTATTTAACTGATTTGAATCTTATGGATCTTATTATTTATGTAAAAGATGATATGTTAATTTCCTCTTTTTAATTGGAATATAATAATTACACAAATAGATAAAGCATGTAATGTAATAGGCCATTGGGTGCTATGATAACGTAATGGTTCACGCGACACTATTACAGCATGGGGCAGCGGTGTTCAGAGTTCAGTTCTGGTGTCCTCTGTAAGAAATTTGTACGTTCCTCCCGCGAGCGTGCGTGTTTCCTCCGGGCGCTGCCACTTCCTCCCACCGTCCAGAGACGCAAGGGTTAGCAGGTTGATTGGTCACTGTAAATTGCCCTGTGATTAGGCTAGGGTTAAATAGGTGAGTTGCTGGCCGGTGTGGCTCATTGCACCAGAAGGGCCTGTTCCACGCTGTATCGTTAAATAAATAAATAGACAGATGTGTTGGAAATTTGAACTTATGCAATAAAGGCTTGCATCTAATTATCATTCAACATGACCTCAGGACATCCACTAGCATTGTACAGTCTGTGAAGTATTTTTTGAAGCTTATTCACTATTGTCATATTAGAAATGTGGTAACTACAAAGCAATACAGTAGAATATACATAATCCTTTGGAACTTAAACTACAGAAGTTTTCCTGGAAATAAGTATGATAGTAAAGCAGATTGCTATGAAATATGCATACGACTCTGGGTCAAACTTTAGCTCCTGAATTGTTTTATCATCATACATGGTAATGTAGTTTTTCTAATGAACATGCCAATTATTTGCTGTATCTGTATCACAAACATTTTACATTCACAAATATGTGGATATTGCCCTTGAAAGCTTTTGTGTTAACATATGTTTGTTGTTTGACTGAAATAATGTATCATTTCTCCTTCCATAAATGCTTGGCATAGATTCCTACTGCTGATTGGTGTGTGCCTGAAGTATGTCAATGGTGTTACGATTATAATAGTACTGGATTAAACCACTCATTAAAAGCCCATTGAGAATTCCAAAGAAAAATAAAGTGTAACAACATGCACTACTTTATTAGTATTCATTTTTTCTAGCTCATTTTTAATATACAACTTCATTTCTTCAGTAAACATCTTCAGCCATGAATTAACAGGATGGAGGGCAGCAAGATATTAGCATATAAATAGTTTGAAGTAAATGTGTATTTTAATTCCTGGAAAAGTTGATTATACTTAGCTGGAGAGTAAGTGAGCATGTGTGTACGACTTTATCGGCCACAAATCACTTAGCCAAACAGTATGAGTACTACACTGGAGAAAAGAGACTGGAGATCCTAGGATCTGGAGCAACAAACTGCTGAGGCAACTTACTGGTTTGAGCAACGTCTGTGGGAGCCAAGGAATTGTCCATGTTTTGTGCCAAAACCCTGGGTTGTGATTTGAAACATCAGACGTTCGTTCCCCCCCCCCTCACGGATGCTGTTTGAGCTGCTGAGTTCCTTTAGCAGACCGTTTAGAGTCATGGAGCAGTACAAAGAGATTGCAGCCCAGGAGGAGAGCAGCTAGTTCAAGAAGATTAAGGCCAGGAAAGAGAGATTATAAACATGGGAGAACTTGTCTGAGGTTGGTGCTTCGAGAATGTGGTTGAAACAGGAAGGTGGATGGTGGAAAGCTCAAGGAAAGGATATTAACAAAGGAGAAGGAGAGAAGAGCAGAGGAAAATGAGAGTTGACTTGATAGATGTATATAAGATAATAGGAAGCATAGAGGGAGTGGACAGACAGAAGCTTTTTCCCAAGCAGAAATGGCTAATGTAAGGGGACATAACTTAAAAGATGTTTTGAAGAAATTATAGAGAGTTGTCAGAGGTAGGATTTTTTATTTGCACAGGGTCCATGGAGTGTGCTGCCGGGGTGGTGGTAGAGGCAGATACGTTAGGGACACTTATGAGCTTCTTCGATAGGCACAAGGATGAACAGAAAATGGAGAGCTTTATGGGAGGAAAGGATTAAGTTGATCTTGAAGTAGGTTAAAGAGATGGCACAACATCGTGGGCTGTAGGGCCTCTATTGTGTTGTACTTTATAATGGGATTTACCAGAATGAGATGCCTCACGTGGATGAATGTCATGCCATGCCTGGAAGGAGCATTATATAGGGAATGATACTATTAGATGTGCCTGACTCGGAAAGTGAGTCATCTGCTTAGCAATTGTTGGTGGCCAGAATCATGACTTTATAGAGTGGTCTGATTCAGCCCAGAAATCGCTGTGATCATATTCCTCTCCACAAACGAAGTTATATTCAAGCAGGCAACAGTGAAAAGCTCCAAGACAGGGCATACAAATTTAGAGTCATAGAGAACAAAAATATTCTCAGGGGCTCACAGTCAACAATCAAGCCTCCATCCATGTTAACTCTATCTACCTGCACTTGGTCCATAGGTTTCTGTGCCTTCATAATTCAAATTTCTAGGCCACAGGTCCTTCTCCCAAACCTTCAATTCCCATGCTTATTTGATTTTCCTGAATGATTTAGTGATATGGTTGAGGAAGGGAATAGCTTGTTTTCTTCTCATTTGATGAGTCAGCTTTTGGTAGTTTACTCATTTATATATTTCATCACTAGCATCAGAACCCAGTCATTTGTATTGGCACTTTCTAAATAACACTTAGAACCCTCAGTTATTCACACCCCAAATTCTAAATCCCGCTAACAACCTGAAAATTTCCACGAGAGGAAGGAACTCCTTCAGCTTGCTTGATAGTTGGTAACAAAGGAACTCAGATTTAAGGTCATCTGTGACTTTAACTCAACAAATGCTATTGATCTGATGGAGTAATTCAGTTTGATTTTTCATAAAATGAAATATTCTATTTCAACGAAAATTTCACAGAATACATGTAAATTAGTTTTTGCGGCAACAGACAAAACTTGACACTTTTCACAGTCAATGCTGTCCAATTCTTACATAATATAATCCCATTGCTTTAAAACTGCAGGATTTAAGCAATATCCTTTCAGGCATTATGGAGGGTAATTGGCTGGGGGGTATTATAAAGTAGCTGTCCCCCATAAGTTAGAAGTATATAAGATTCTGAGAGATGTTGATAAAGTAGATCTTTTACTCCCATGGTAGGGGTATCAAAACCAAAATGGCATAGGTTTAGGAGGAAGGAATTTTAAAGGAGATTTAAAGGGTAAGTATTTTTACACAGGGAATGGTTGATATATGGAAGGTGCTGGGATAAGAGACACTTAAATAGGCATGCCGTAGAAGGATAGGATCTTAATCCAGGGGCAGAGGATTAGAGTAAATGGACTAAAAGGTTGGTATTGACATGATAGACAAAGAGGCCACCTACTGGGCTCTATAATTCTGCGATTCCATGAGGTTCTTTATGCGAGTCACCCCTTGCTTGAGGTTCTGCTGACCTTGAAGCAAGGCTTAGGTAACACATGGTTCCTTCTACTAGAAGACCAGGAGGTTTTGTGAGGACCACAAGTCCTTTTCCACTGAGTTGATGCTCTTTTAGCAGCATCACCCTGCGGATCAAAGGGTCAAGTATATTGAACTGTTTCAGTGCACCTCTGCAGATCCTTTGAACAAGGGTGTATTCCAGGATGTGGCGAAGATATCTTTCCCACCAGGGAAGCTTATGGAGGAGCTAGATCACTAGTGAGTTGGAATAAGCTGCAAGGTAAAGCCTTAAAGATTACATCTAGGCTACCTGTTTGGAACTGTGCCTTCTCCCCCGTAACCGATGGATTTCCTCTAGGTGCTCCCGTTTCCCCCCACATCTCAAAGATGCATGGTTAGGGTTAGTGAGCTGTAGGTGTGCTCTGTTGATGTCAGAAGTGTGCTGACATTTGTGGGCTGCCCAGCAGAATCCTCGCTGATTTGATTTGACATTAAAATGCATTTTTCAATGTGCACGTGACAGATAAAGTTTATCAAAGAAACATTTTGTTTGTTCCAGTATTTGTCCAGTTAGGTCCACTCTCTCCTCCCTGCTGAGATCCCCAAGCATGTTCTAGACGGACCATTGTATAAGGGCTTTGCATTTGAAGAATTTCCGCTTCAGGGATTTCTGCACTGGGGAAAGGTGATGTGGTGTGATCTATACTGTGTCCACACAGATGATTATTTGTTTACACTGAAAGCTATAGATACTTGTTGGATAAAAATTCAGGTGAATAAAGTTGAAGTTTAGATCAGCCAGATGGAATGGGCTTGATGGGCTGGATGGCCTAATGTTGCTATGATTGTCCACAGATGTGCTTCTTAATACTGTAGCAAGTCAGTCCATTACCATGTCGCAGAATATGCTGAACAGCATGAGGAATGTTTTATTCAAAACTCCATTTTGTTTCTTTCTGATCTGTTCTGGTTTCACCTCACTTGGGAACTACAGGAACATCAAAAATACCAAACCATTCTGCATTCACCGCCTGTTGAAAGGAGCTTTCGATTAGCTTTCAAGTTGCAAGATTCAAATCTATTTATCCCATCGAGGCTTTGTGGAGGGCAAAGATTAGGTTTACCAGGATGCTGCCTGGTTTAGAGGGCATGTGCCTTCATGAGAGGCTGGACACACTTGGGTTGTTTTCTCTGGAGTGGCAGAGGCTGAGGGAGGATCTGATAGAAATTTGTAAAATTATGAGAGGCACAGATAGAGCAGACAGGGAACTTCTGTTTCCTATGGTTGAAGTGTCTAATACCAGAGGGCTTGCATCGAAGGTGAGGTTCAGTGGGGGTGTGAGGGGGAAGTTTTATACTCAGAGAGTGCTGAATGCTTGGAATGCATTGCCTGGTATGGTGGTAGAGACAAGTACATTGGAAGCTTTTATGTGATGTTTAGATAGGCACATAGATGTAAGGAAGATGGGGGGATATGGACGTGCTGATTAGTACTGATTAGGAAGGATTAGTATTTGGGTGTTTTTGATTTGCTTTTTAGTTGGTTTGGTACAATATTGTGGGCCGAAAGGTCTTTTCCTGTGCTGTACTTTTCTAGGTATCTATGTACTTGTACATCCAAACATACAGTGAAATGTATCATCTGTGTTAACAGCCAACACACCCAAGGGTGTTCTGGAGGCAGCCCACAAGTGTTTCTGCATGCTACCAGCATCGCGTGCTCACAATGTTCAGCAGAAGAATACAGAACACAACACTGACAAGACAACAACATCAAAGCAAGCCCCGTTCCTCCCTCCCACCCACTCGCGTGCACATACTGTCCTCCAACTCCAGGACAGGCCATCTTCGGCCTCCATTGGTGACTTGGGCCTGGCCTCACAGACATTGGGGTTCGGCTTCTCCAGCAGACATCCTTCAGTACAAGAACATCTGACAGATTTGTTCGGTAGCTGGCTCACTCTTTTGCAACAATGGCTCAAGCAAACAGTAGAAACAAAAAAAAACCAGAATCTCATTCACTGATTCCAATGTTAAACTTCCAGAGTCATTAATCCCAAATCATAGGAGGAGCAGAACTTAAACAAACGGCCACAGTTCATTACCTTCTGGAGTGGAAAACAAATACTAGGACGTAAAAATCATCTGCTAGTACCTGGCCAGTGTAGCCTAAAATATTAGCAAGCCTAAAAATCTGGAATGTCAAACATATCACCTTTCAAATAATTCTGCAAGCCCTCCAGCAAAATATGTCCCTCCCTAAGTATATCTCAGTTCCTGGGATATCCTTCATTTGTTTCTGGGCACCTAAAAATAGGATCCAATTACACCTGTAGTTGTAGTTACATTCTATTTAAAACAGAGGTTGATAGGTCCTTGATTTGTAAGGGTATCAAAGGTTACGGTGAGAAGACAGGAGAATTGGTTTGAGTAGGACTACATATCAGTTGTGATGGAATGGCAGAGCAGTCTCAATGGGGCAAATGGCCTAATTCTGCTCCTATATCGTACAGTTTATGTGTGAATTGTCATTTGCCCCTGTTTAGGTTTTCCCAGTGATGATTTCCAGGTGGAAGTAGTGCTCCTCGGGAAACTGGCACAAAGACTTGCTGGCACAGTTCATTCTACACAGCTCAACTTAGTCAAGAACTCAATCAATCTTTAGATCTGCGAAGCGGAGCTGACACAAGGAAAGTACATTTTGTGCAAAGACAATGCTTTAAGCAAGGTGACTTTCATCAGGGAATACACTTCAGTTTCTTCGAGCCAGTTCGGTTACAGGTTCAGGGAGCCATTCATTGGAATGATAGCTACAGTACAGATAGTCTCCTGTCAGCTCTCTTGGTATCTTACAGGGCTGAGCCCATGGTGATGATGTGTGTGTGTGTGTGTGAGATGAGTGTCAGGGTGGTGAACTGTCGAGGGGAGCGTATCTGCTCCTGAAGAAGAAAGGTAAGTCTGTGTGTGTTCTCTTTTTGGTGCTGGGTGACTGCGGTGGGATGCAGCCTGCCCATGTGAGGAATCTCGGCTCCCGCAGGAGAGCGACGGGCTGTCACACAGATTGCTCTATGCTTGTGGACATCAGCCAGCTGCTGTTTGTGGTCCCCCGAGACCAAAAATCCACTATGAATAGCATCTCATCACTCAGTCAGTACGGTGATATGCTGACTTGTGACATGGCTCTGTTGGATGAGCACACATCACCCTACTCCCTGGTGATCGGTTGCCATACTTCCAGAGTGTCAAAGTGCTCCTGTGTAAAAGAGAAAAAGTTTCTAGTTTAATCAGGGTCAGAATACATATAAGAAGGAAAACTTCGCAAGGCATTCATTTGCATTCCCTGTAAAGAATTTATTAACAAATCCTTGCAAAGGGGAATGTATGGTATCCATGGCCCCCTGGCTCTGCAGTGAGACCAAGAAGATGTTGCCTTATATCTACTAACTCATTTCTGCATGTCGGCATTAACTTTGTCATGGAAACATCTCCGCATGTGGTCCAGATTTGAACCCTTTTGGGTAATATGGATGCAGAGATGTCACCATCATCCCCACACATTATGAAGCTTCATTCCGCATTTCCCAGTGGGTCTGGTTCCAGCCTGTTGTCCACTGAGATGCCATGAGAAGTTAAACTTCCCGGCTTAGCACATGAGCAAAAAAGTCAATGATGGTAGAGACAGTAGCAATTTTGGTTGGAACCAGTCATTCAAAATAAGGAGTAAACAATCGATGTTTCGGGTCAAGACTCTCCATCAGGACTGAAACGCCGACTGTTTACTCTTTTCCATAGATGCTGCCAGGCCTGCTGAGTTCCTCCGGCATTTTGTGTGTGTGTCTTGGATTTCCAGCATCTTCAGATTTTTTTGTCTTTATCCAATTTAGGAGATTGATGGCAGGTACAAATGTACATACTTTTTTAAACAAAAATGAAACACAGAAACTTCCAAGGTGACACACTTTTCAAATGAATGCCCCCTGGCAGTGTCTTTACTGAACCTTCTTTAATAGTTATCCTTTACTACTAAAATCACTGAAGCACACAAGCCCAGTAGGCATTATGTTTAGTTTTTATAATAAAGCTATTCATCAAGGTTTTGGAATTATTCCCAGAGTATTAGTCTAACCATTACCATATCAGGCCTGCTGAGGAGCTAGGTTAGCCTAGAGAAATTTTAACTTTGTCCTTAAAAAGAAGAAACCTTCTTTTCGAATACAGTTCAATTAGACTTCCATGGCTTTTGTTTTAATGCAAGAGTTTCCCAACCTGGGGTCCACGGACCCCTCGGTTAATGTTAAGGGTCCATGACCTAAAATAGGTTGGGATCCCCTCTTCTGAAGAAATGGAGATAGGAAAACTGCAACTAAAGTGATATTGTGCCTTCAGCATGACCAACTGTTCTACACAGTCAATGAGTTCTTTGGTTGGTAAACAGTAATATAAAGATAAACCAAGCTACATGATTTTAATGCACTATCAATGTTGTTTTGAGATCTTTTACAGTCATCTACTGAAACACAGCAATATCAGTCAGTGCTCCTGAGCTAGCAAGGACATCTATAGTACGACTTGAGCTCAATCAATAACTGAGATCATTACTAATAAGGCTATTTGGCATGGAAATTTATTCCAGGAAGAAAACCACCAACGTAACATTATTAAGTGACTGGGGTCATCTACTGTAAGTGAAATTCTAACACTCATTTGTAATGTTCACAATCACTTTTCTCAAATTTCTTTACGACAGAGGCGTCCATCATGCTCATAATGCCTCCGCCACCCTATTGTCAAGGCCTACCCTTTGTCTCCCTGGTGTCCTCCGCCAATTTGTCATCTCTCTGCAGCAGCTGAGTGTTGGAACAGCATGAGACAAGCCAACCCCACAATCATTGCAGGAAACAGCAAAGGTCATCTAAAAGTTGGATTCCATTGCCTGCGCCAGGTTGGGTGCCCCTGCGGTGTTTGGCAGCTGGGTGTGGAGATCTCAGCCTCGTGTGCCACTTGCTGCGGAGCCTACCCAACAAAACACAGTCGCCAGTGTGGAAGGAAGAGTAATAATGGACTCAGAGTCTCTGGAACAAGAGGCAAAGCCTCAGAGTGGCAGGAATTATGTGAACGAAGAGAGGTAACAGGGAAATGCCTCTGCTCAACGTCCACAGCCTCGGCTCCCAGCTGAACAGAGGTGCCAGCATTTTTCATGCAGAATAGAAGAAACTCCCTGACAGAGAGGAGCCAACTCTTTTCCCGACAGAGAGGCACTCTCACAAAGACCACTCAAATTCATAGATCCCACTGTCAACTAGGTGACCCTCTCTGCGCTATAACGGTCACCAATAACCAGGCAGGGATGCAGATGACATATAATGATCCCTCATAGTCCACTGGGTCAGTCCCTGGAACGGTAAGACACAGTAGATGAATTCTTGATCTGGTGGCTTGCCTCAACTGCTTTACATGGTTTGTAAGACATAGCAATTGCTTTACAGCTTCAGTGATCACTGGTTGGGGTGTGATTCCTGCTGCTGTCTGTAAGGAGTTTGTACGTTCTCCCCATGACCGAGTTGGTTTACGCTGTGCGCTTTGGTTTCCTATCATGTTCCAAAGACATATAATAAATGTCAGTGTCGACAGTTGTGGGCTGCCCCGAGCACCGTCCTCGCTGATTTGATTTGATGCAAATGATGCATTTCACTGTATGTTTCGATATACATCTCACTAATAAAGCTAATATTTTCTTCAGCTCATACCTTGAGGAACCAACTGGAAGCATCTCCTACCATACAGTACAAATGGTAACCACGGCCAGTTTCTTATCTTATACCACTCCACCACCCTCCTCCCCAGGAACTCCCTCCTACTATTTACCTCACTGATGAGAATGTCGATACCCCTTTCACTAAATTTGGCGACTCCTTCCCTCTCTCTGTGGCCTCTGTCCTGGTCACCATGTGAATGCTGCTGCTGTTTTGTTACCTCAAGGAGTTTGCCCATAAGCAGTGACCATGTCAGTCTGATCCACAGCACACTGTTGAAAATTGCCACACACACAAAATGCTGGAGGAACTTAGCAGGCCAGGCAGCATCAATGGAAAAAAGTACAGTCGACGTTTCGGACTCTTAGGCTGGACTGGAGAAAAAAAAGATGAGGAGATTTAAAAGGAGGGGGAGGGGAGAGAAAAACACAAGGTGATAGGTTAAATGAGGGGGCGGGATGAAGTAAGTATCTGAGAAGTTGATTGGTGGAAGAGCTACAGGGCTGGAGAAAGGGGACTCTGATAGGTGGGGATAGAAGGCCATGGAAGAGAGAAAAGGGGGAGGAGCACCAGAAGGAGGCAATGGGATAAGGTGATAGAAGGAAAAGGGGATGGGGACTGGTGAAGGAGAGGGAGGGGTGGTGGGGGCCATTACTGGAAGTTCAAGAAATCAATGTTCATGCCGTCAAGTTGGACACTACCCAGACGTTGAGGCCATGACGTTGAAACTTGCTTTCCTATTTTGAACAGCAGAACCCATTTTACCATAGGCTTCTGAGCATCAACAGACCTAAATCAGGACAGTGAATTAATACTTTCAATACCTTTACAATGTGCCTGAATGGCCTTTCCAGTGAAGAAATAAGATTAAACACAAGGGAATTTCCATAATTATTTGATGATCTGCTCTGTTGGGTTATGATCTCAATATCACCAGATTACATTGAATTCTCACCAATTCTAATTTACTTCAGTCATCGATGGTAACTACTCTGCAATTGCTGTTATATTTGGGATACTGGTGGTTGTCTGTCAGGTCTGATGATGACAGGGAAAACGTGCGGGACAGTTTTTCAAGTGGAGAAACCATTGCTCTCGGGCATTTCCACTTTCTTGACCTCAGAAGTCTGAGTCCGGTGGTATGAGCAAGTATCACAAATTGGGGTCTTCCATGGTTGTAGTGGATGACCATGGCACCTTCAGTGTCTTGTCACGCCCTTTGCTCTCCATGGAGCATTGCAGTACCGACTTCCTGGCCATTGGATCTCACTGTAGATCTCATCCACCCATTCCACTGGGGCTGACTTTGCATGCTGGGACAGACATGTCCCTAATTTGGGATAGTATACAGTAGTTAATATAAAAGAAAAGATAAAATTGAATTGATGATAATCCAGCTCTTGTCTTCAGTACCTTCAACATACATACAGTTCAGTCACTTCAAGATACATCATTCTCAGTGGGAATTTGTTCCTTCTTTACAGTCGGGCTCAGTTCAAAACATTAGAAGTCGAAAAGAAAATCAAAGGAATGTATTGTAAGCCTGACAAAACATTTGTTTTTAATCACACCTGTGCCAATTCATCAGACAACCTCTTGGGATGTGTTAGACTAACAACACAAGGTGAGCCTGAGAGTTCAGCCCCAGGGTAGGTCACACATATCACAGGGAGTACGTGTGTAAAACTGCTTAATGACATCCTAGTTTTATTAATTTTCTTTGAAAGGCAAACATCAAACCATTCCAGAGTGCCAGGGAAGAGTGTAGCACTGATGCCATGTGGTGTGTTAAATCTGCGCTGACTCATACAAAACACTATCCAATTTAAGCCATTTCTCCCATTCTTTCCTCCTTTTCTTCAACATGTATTTTTGCTTTATGAAGTTTACTATTGAATCTTTATCCAGCATCCCTCCTAACAGGTGGATTCCATATCTTAACTATTCGGTTAATATCAAGGCTTGGCTTTTCTAGGCTCAAGTAATTTATTGCTATGTGTCTACCCATTAGCTTATCCATGTCCTCCTGAAGTTTATTGCTTTTTCCCTCATTGATTGTCACCAATTACAAAGAAAGCATGGCAGCACCTCCACTTCCTTGGGAGTTTGCAAAGATTCAGCATGACATCTAAAACTTTGGCAAACTTCTATAGATGTGTAGTGGAGAGTATATTGACTAGCTGCATCACAGCCTAGTATGGAATCTCCTATGCTCTTAATTGGAAAATCCTACAAAAAAGTAATGGATACTTCTAGTCAATCATAGGCAAAGCCCTCCCCACCATTGAACACAACTACACCAAACATTGTCACTGGAAAGCAGCATCCATCATCTGGGACCCCCACCACCCAGTGCACGCTCTCTTCTCACTGCTGCCATCAGGAAGGTGGTACAGGAACCTTAGGACTCACACTCCCAACTTCAGGAATAGTCATTACCCCTCAATCATCAAACCTTTGAACCAAAGGCGGTAACTTCACTCAAATTCACTTGCCCCATCATTCAAATGTTCCCATAACCTAGGGACTCCTCATCTCAGGTTCTCGATATTTATTATTATTATTTCTTTCTTTTTATATTTGCACAATTTGTGTCTTTTGCACACTGGTTGAATGCCCAAGTTGGTGTGATCTTTTATTGATTCTGTTATGGTTATTATTCTAGTATGGATTTATTGAGTTTGCCTCCAAGAAAATGAATCTCAGGTTTGTATATGGTGACATATCTATTTTGATAATAAATTTTCTTTGAACTTTGGACTATTCAAGTTCTGTGTCATCTGCAGACTGTGTCAAACAACGTGTCATTAATATGCATCAAAAATAACTAGCCTTGCTCAACATCCATTGTATACCTCCATATTCAAATTTGTCACACCTTCCTATGTCTTGTTCATTCTAATCTAAAAGTAATTTGCACCATGACTGTCAACTCACAATGAATGAAATTCAAATCTGAAATAAGTCAACAAATTGTTGAAGTCATTGACATCATAAACTTTGTATTGCTTTGTAATGAAACTACGTGAATGTACAATCTGAAATGTACTGCCTCGCTACATCCACTCAGAGGCCAGTTGTTAGGTACACCTGCTCGTTAATGCAAACATCTAATAAGCCAATCATGTGACAGTAACTAAATGCATAAGAGCATGCAGACATGGTCAAGAGGTTCAATTGTTATTCGGAACACACATCAGAATGGTGAAGAAATGTGATCTAAGAGACTTTGACTGTGGAATGATTGTTGGTGCCAGATGGGGTGGTTTCAGTTACTCGGACATTGCTGATCTCCTGAGATTTTCACACACAACATTCTCTAGGTTTACAGAGGATGATGAATAAAATTTTAAAAAGTCCAGTGAGTGGCAATTCTGTGGCAAAGAAACCTTGTTAATGAGAGAGGTTAAAGGAAAATAGCCAGACTGGTTCAAGCTAACAGGAAGGCGGCAGTGACTCAAATAACCACGGGTTACAACAGTGCTGTGCAACAGAGTATCTCCGGATGCACAAACATACAATCAGTGGCCACTTTATTTGGTACAACAGGCATCTAATAAAGTAGCCACTTAGTGTAGGTTATAATTATGTTCAGTTCATACTTATAATCAGAACTTTATAAAATTTCCAGTATTAATAATGCAGGTGTATATAACTTTTGTGTAGGATTGAAACCAAACAGTATGTAAGTAAATCTCTACGCACTAATTTGAAATCACTTTGTTAAATTTCAGCCATTTTAACATGTATAATGCAATAATTAATAAATCCACATCTCATAATTTCAATCCAATAATTGTTTTGTTTTGTCATTTAGTATAATCGCAGACACACAAATCTGAACTTCAACAAATAACAAAAGATGAAGATTAACACATCAATTGTGTGTTTCATTGCTTTGTTCACCTTGGCATTTTTGGGTGACTTGAAATAGACTAATTGTGTGTTATCACTAACTGCTCATCATTCACAAATATAATGATTTCTATGATCCAGAAATTTATAACAATGTTGTCTCATAATTAAGAAAGTCAACTGACATTTCATAGGTCTTAAATATGAAACAGGCACAAAAAAATTACCATGCTATCCCTGTTTGACTTTAAACAGCATAATTCATTCAAATTTTTGCTGCAAAGGTCCAAGTAATTTCTCAAAAGCAGATTTTAATACATACGACCATCTAACCATACGTTATTGGAAGAATCATTTCAGTACAATTCAGAACTACTGAAATATGCCTTTTAAGTTTTATATTCTGTTTTAGATCATTTATTTTTGTTGTCGTTCGTGCAAATTATTTTGCGCTGGGGTTAGGGGTGTTTGTTGTTTTTCTTTGAACAGTTTGGTTACATGATTCTTCTTTTCATGACCGTCCATGGGGAAGACAAATAGCGGGGTTGTATACTGCATACCTATTTTGATAATAAATATACTTTGAACTTTGAATCATTTCTTGGTTCTATTCTAATTAAATGACACATGTACCTACGGACAATTAAATTAACTTAAAGCAACACACACAAAAATCCTGGAATAACTCAGCAGGTCAGGCAACGTGTATGGAAAAGAGTAAACTGTCGACATTTCAGGCCGAGACTATTCTTCAGGACAGGTTAACTTAATTTTCCTAAATCATATTCTGGTGCATAAGGAGCAGACTTATGGTCAATATGCCTTATAAATATGGTTCATTACATAAGCAACTTCTACAGATGTACTATGGAATGTATCATGCAATTTGAATGCCTGGGAACATTAAAAGCTGCAGAGGGTAGTAGACTCTCCCCAATACGTCACCGCTGCATCCCTCCCCAGCACTTGGTAGTTACTCACCAAAATTTGTCTTAAATGACAATTCAGCAGCAGGAAATTGTAATATGAACGAGCCTATGTTACTTGCAATGTGGAGACACTGAGTATTGAAACTCCACAGACCCGTATCTACAGGAGGCACTGCCTCGAGAAGGCAACATCTATCAAAGATCCTTATCACCGGAGTCATGGTATCTTTCTGCAACTGGCGTCGTGCAGGAGACACAGAATCCTGAAGAGCCACACCATCAGAATGAAGAGTGGCTACATCCCTTCAACCGTTTGGTACCTAAACCAACCAGAAACTGCTAATCACAGCAATTCTCTGTTATTGATATTGCTGTTGGTTTATTATTGTCACATGCACCGCGATACGATGAAAGGGTTTTTCTTGTATACAGCTCAGATGGATCAAATCATTACACAGTGCGTTGAGCTGGAATAGGGTAAAACAATGACAATGCAGAATAAAGTGTAATGGCCACTGAAAAAGTGCAGTGCAGGTAAGCAACAAGATGCAAAATCACAACGAGGTAAACTGTGACATCAAGTGTCCAACTCTTCTTGTTCTAATTGTGTTCTCTCCCGTAAAAATTATCTGTCTTTTATGTTTGATTTATGTTTCCTGTGAACGCTGCTTTATGATGCTATGTGTCTGTGACGTTGTTGCAAGTGTTTTTCATTGTACTTGTGTATATGGCAATAACATGACTTTATCAAAATCTAGACAGATAAAACCCCCAAATCTCCAGTGAAGCAATTGAAGGTCATTAGCCTCAAATCATCCATTTCATTCATATGATCACTCCCTTGTCTCTGAGCCAGAAGTTCCTGTGTTCAAGCCACACAATCCAACTGAACGACCTCATGATTAAGGAAATTTGCACTGCAAGATGTATTATCCTACAGATGAGCTAATTGCCTGAATTGAATGGAAACTGGCTTGGCACCCATGGTTGTGCCCCTGCGCACTCCCCCTCCTCCCCCCATACTTACATGGGTTATGTGTGGAGGACCAGTATCACCAGCCTCGACAGCCAACAGTGAGATCACAGTTGTAACCTAGCTTCAGGGTGGTGAATGATTGCATCTTTGATCTCAGCTCTCTCAAGACTATGTCTAATGAACATCAAAGTTGGAAGCAAAGTTTGCCTTTTGTCACAACTAATATTCGGAGACATCTAAAAATTATTAAACTTGGATTATATGATTCAGGATAATTTCTGATTTTAAAAAAGAAAATAAAGTTAATTAAAACAAAAAAATCTTTGTACTAATTGACAGCATTAAACAACAACATGACAATTAGGGGGAAATATCCTCTTGATTTCCTAATCTACATGCTTAAATTCACAGTGAAATCAATGAGCTTTTTGATCCATTGTCAAGACTGACCCTTTGCTGGTTCCGAATAATGAGTTCTTCCTCACTTCCAGTGTAATGCCATGGAATCCCTGCAAGCTTGGCTCAGCTGCTAGATTCCACATGGACACCAGATGTGGAGCGTGATAACTCAGGATTTCTCTCCGTGAATACTGCCTGACTGTTGAGTATCTCCTGCATTTTCTATTTGTCTTCCAGATTTCTATCATCTCAATTTTTTGTGATCCTATTTTATTTTTTGGCAGGTTACTGTCACTTAGTGCATCTGGGATGTCCACATTTGAGGAAGTGCAGTATGAAATGGCTGAATACCAGTGGTTCTGCTCAGAACTGCAACTACATCCAACACCTTTAAAAACACCTTATTCGCCAACTCGAAAACAAAAAAAAAACTTTGTACTCGAATTGATAGGAAACATCTCACCAAACTTGTTACACTTTTCAATCTATACCATTGTGAATAGAACATTCAAGTATTCATTTATCTTTGTTTGTGGCACCCTTCACAAATTTCATTAGATTGCCATGCCGTGCTTATGTTACAAAGCAAAATACTGGGTTGTAAAGTAATTGCCCCACGTGTCATTGTGAAAGAGAGAAAAACAGCCATAACTTCAAGGCAGGAATTGCACGAGGTCACATTGAAGCTACAGTAGCTGAACTTAATTCTCCAAGGGTGGCTGCTGTTCTTGTGACCTTCAGTCGTATGCACTGGAGCATCGTATTAGTCCTCTTGTGGCTTTCTCTTGGAAATCTCTCTTTTTATGCCTCTTGGAAATCCTCTGCTGAACTGATGTGTGTGAATACATCTGACGTGCTGTGGAGTGGCAGCCAGGCCATCTTTGTTAACGCCTTTAATGTGGATTCTGAGACAGATCTGCTTCTGGTGTGAAGGCTGGCAGAAGTTTTTGCTTTTCAACGCTTTGTCTAAGACCTGGGGATTTCTCAATACCTCGGAGACATTTGAATATTTTCATGGTTTCTGATTTTCTTTAAACCATCTTTTCTGATTGTCAATTTGAAATTACTTGAAACAAGGTATATTCAATAATGTAGCTAGACAGGAAACAGCTTGCCCTCCGCAGATTGAGAATCCAGGTTTCATCTATCGAATTTAAATGCACGGCATGGATTACAGACAAATATCCTTGTAATGAGAGCAAGGTGCTTCAATTCCCTCAGGAAGCAGGGTAAGCATCATTTTCCTGTTCCCTATTATCACAGTACAACAAAGTGCACCTCCAAACATGCATGTACATTTAATGAGAAATTCCACTGCCCCTTGATATCCAGTAGAACAGCCATAATGGCAGAGGTAGAACTCATTTCCATGGCAACTACAGCCTCAATCTATCACAGAAATTCCCTTTGTCCTATCTGTCCTTCTCTGCTACCGAAATTTTCTGCTTTTATTTTTACCTTCCTTCAGCCTTTGACTCCAACTGTTAGCTCACCTTCTTTCCTGAGTGTTTGCATTCCACCAGCATTTTCAATATTTTCTCTTTTTTCATTCCAATTACCAACATCTGCACTTTTTGTGATTTTCTGGAACTATCCACCTTTGTGGTTATTGAAAAGCACAGGGGAATCAAGTAAAGAGAATCAGAAGATATAGTTTAAAAAAAACAATATGTAAATCACAAGAGAACATTGGTTAGCGCATATAAGACAGAGTGACTAATGGGCAAAATCATAAGAGGATGAGAGGTGACTTTATACAGGTGTACAAGGTGATAGAAGACATAGATAGACTGGATTGCCAGAGCAGGAATGGCTAATACCAGGATCCATATTTTTAAGGTGTTTGGAGGAAAGTGTGGGGGAGTGGGGTGGTATGTCAAAAGTAAGTTTTTACATAGAGAATGGTGGGTGCATGGAACGCCCTGCCGGGGGATTGTGGTAGAGGCAGGTACTTTAGGGGCACTTTGATAGGCATGTGGATGAAAGAAAATGAAGGGTGATGTGGAAGGGAAACGTTAGATTGATTTTGAAGTAGGTTAAAGGGTCAGCACAACATTGTGAGTCAAAGACTGTGCTGTAACGTTCTATATTCCAAACCACTATTTTAAATGGTCTAAACCAGGAGATCCCAACCTAGGGTCCACAGACCTCTCGGTTAATGGTAAGGGTCCATGGTATAAAAAAGGTTGGGAACACTTGCACTAAACACGTTACAGATGTACCTGAAGTTCATTCATACTTCTTTCAAAGTGGAAGACCATGGCCTAGAAATTGGATTGGAAGACAATATTTCCACATAAAATCACATTAGCACTGCCTTAAAGTGTGCTGTCATAAATTTCTCTTTGAAGCTTCACCCAATGAGAAATTAGATCAAGAGCCTCCTTACACAATCCGCCTCACTGATTGCAAAAGGACTACCATCAGCCAGACTCTAAACAAGCTGGAGGAGGGTTGAAGAGAGATTTCGTAGCAAAGTACATGTGAAATAAAATTTTGAAATTCCAAATACTGACCAGTTTGAGTCCACTCCATCTTCAGACGCTTAATACAATTCCATCTGTAGTTAGGGTTCCACAGAATATTTTGAAGCAGTACCCAACTGCCAGCACCTTTTGGAAAGTTTCCTTAACTACAGAAAATAGTTACCAACTGTTCTAAGTATACTACGAAACACTTTATAAAACTTCAACTATTTTACTCAGAGCTGTACATAATCAATTTTACAGATTTAAGAGAAATTTTAACAGTTAAGTTTCTCTGCTGGGAACAAAGGAAAATTAAAGCTGGGGCCAATTTTTCCCTTTCTATTTCTCAGATCTCTACTTCAAAAAAAATGAACAAAGATTTGTCTGGATGGCAATAAGGTTATTTCAAAATGACTTATAGGTGAACATTCAGAATTCCGTCTGTAAAATTACAATCACATTAACTTTAGCAGCTATCTGAACTAAAGCAATGAAAATGCAGTGTTATAAAATAAGATAGATTGAGTGTTTCCGCAACCTTGTGCAAGACACTTAGGACTTGTTTATATGGTGAAATGCTATGTTGACACTTAAAATATTGCTTAATGCTTATCATAGTTATTTTCCTATTACATTTCACAGTAACATTGTTTTTGTTTACCCCTTATGCCATATTCTTTACCCTGACAGCTGCAATATCCTTAAAAATTAAACCAGGCTTTCAAACTGGCTTTCCCCTTCAAATATTAGATCAATTTCAACGATAGCAATAAAAATCAACTTTTTGCCTCCTCCTTTCTGTAACTGATTTGAGCATAAAAATCTAATTATTGATCTTGAATCCCTTATCTATTGCTTCAGCAAGATTTTTCATACTTTTATTACACTTCTCCAGTCCAAGCTCACCAGTCTAATATTCTGCAATAAGTACCTCATTGACAACATTAGAAAAGACAATAGCAATAAAAAAATAAACTTTTCCCATAACAAAAGCTCCAACAGTGAAGCTTCCAAATGGCTTTACTAGGCATTCAAGGTGATTTCCTTCTCTAAGGTCTTGCTGTTCTTACCTATGACCAGAACACCACCTGGATTAGAGGACATGTGCTTTAACAAGAGGTTGGACAAACTTGGGTTGTCTTCTCTAGAGCAGAGGAGGCTGAGGGGAGATTTGATAGAGGTTTATAAGATTATGACAGCGTAGATAGAGAAGACAATCAATACCATTTTCCAGGGGTTAAAATATATAATATCAGCTGGTAAGGTGAGAGGGAGGAATTTCAACAGGGATGTGAGAGGCAAGTTTTCAACTCAAGGAGTGATGGATACATGGAATGAGCTACTTATGTGTGGTTGTAGAGGCAGAAACATTAGAGACTTTTAAGATACATTTATATACGCACTTGCATGTGTGGAAAGTGAAAGGATTGGACATTATGTGGGCAGAAGAGTATAGTTCAGTTAGCCATTTGATTACTAATTTAACTGGTCCATCACAACAGTGTGGGCAGAATTTGTGCGCTGTACTGTTCTATGTTCTATTACGTGCTTTGAGGTCTAAAGGATCAGATTAGCTATTTCCAATCTATCCATTAACTTATCATCAATCAACAGGTTTGGCAGCAACAAAAGCAATAAACATGAAAAACATTGAACTCCACCAGATGCCATGAAATACTGTTTAGAGGCTTTCCTGTGGATGTCTCTGCCCAATTTAATATTTCTAAATTACATTAAGTGGCCACTTTATTAGGTACACCAGTACACCTGCTCATTATTGCAAGTATCTAATCAGTCAATCATGTGGCAGTAACTCAATAGATAAAAACATGCAGAAATGGCCAAGACATTCAGTTGCTTTTTAGGCCATCAACAGAATGGGAGAAGAAATGTGATCTTTGACCATGGAATGATGGTGCCAGACAGGGTGGTCTGAGTATCACTCAGAAGCTCCTGGTCTCTTGGAATTTTCACATGGCAGTCTCTAGCATTTTTAGAGAAAGGTGCAAAAAACAAAACATCCAGTAAGTAGCAGTTCTGAAGGCACAACAGGTCGAACTTTGAAGTGGATGGGCTACTGCAGCAGGAGATCACACGGGGTTCAACTCCTGTACCTAATAAAGTGACCACTGACTGCATATATTGTACATGTGGCTGTTTTGTGAGTTTTCCACTGGTTACAGTTGCCTCTGTGTTTTCTAGAAATGTCTTGGTTTCAGCAGTGGGCGTCACATTACTTGAGTTTACTTATGTTATTGGTTAATGTTATCGATAGAATTTCTGTTATCATTAGTCCGGTATGAGAAGACACTCTACTTTTGACCATTGTTGTCTTTGTCTCTCACCATGTTTCTTACATTCTATTCCTTACTCTTGTATCAGCTAATAAAAGATTGTAAGCAACAAGTTTCAGGGTTCATTCTTAACTACTGAAGAACATTTGCATTGCGAAAGCATCGGGATCCAACAGGGTGGGGGAGGGAGGTGGGTAAAGTACCATTCAGTTGCATATATATGAACTTAGGCCATGTCAAGGAATGGGACTGTTGGAAATGTAGTGGTAGTTAATTGTGTTATACCTCTGCCATGCAGTTGGCCACTCCCACATGGGAGGAGTTTGCATACTGTACAAGCAGGATTATGAATAAAGTTTAGTTGAGTATCCTGCATGCTGGTGTCTTGGTGTGTTCTGTACTATCCCTCATAACAAGCGCAACAGGGAATACTCTAAAAATTGCACAGATAGCTTGTATGTCCTCTTTCTATGTTGTAAGGAAACACACAATATGCATATAATTCAGGGTAACATGGTTTTTTAATTGCTATCCATTGTATTTAAGTCTCCTTTCTCATAGTTATACTCATAAAAATTCAAGGGCAAATATCAAGTACAGATCATGTAATCAAAAGCTCAAGGTAGAATTTCGGACATTCCGTATTTATTCAGCTTATTAATAACCAGAATGTCTATTAAATAAACTGATAAAGGAAAATAAATGATAAAACAAACTAGAATCAAACTTGGTATTTTCCAGCTTTAGTTTGTCCAATACTCCAGCCAATACATTTAATTGCTGAGTAATTGGGGGTAACTTAGTATCAGTTGTGTCCCTCTGTCTCAAGGAAGTCACACTATGTTGCAAATTCCTAACATGTTTGCAACCAAGGATAGGTGGGGGAAATGCAAACAAAAAAAAAAGATTATTTTTTATTTGTCACATGTAGATTGAAACACATAGCAAAATGTATTGTTTGTGTCAATAACCAACACGATCCAAAGGTGTGCAGGGGGCAGCCTGCAAATTTCCCCAGGCTTCCAGTGCCAACATAGCATGCCTGCAACATATTAACCCTAACCCACACATCTTTGGAACATGGGAGGAAACTGGAGTACTTGGAGGAAACACGTGCGGTCACGGGGAGAATGTACAAACCCCCTACAGGGAATTGAAACCCGATCACTGTTGCTATAAATAGTTCTGCTACCCACTATGCTACCATTCAGTCCAGCAGTCCACTCCATTGTGCAATGGTTGAGAGTTCAGAAATGAGTATCAAGATTGAAGATATAAGAAAGAAAAAGGATTAGGGAGAGGTTTTGTCTATTTTAGTCCTCAAGACTGTCCATCATTTAACAAGATGGGCCAAAAGGTCTATTTCTGTGCTGTACCCTTCTATGACTCTGTGACTCTAAGATCTCCACTAAACTGCAAACCCACTCAGTCAAGCTGTCTACTATGTATCATTGGTTAACTAGATCTATTAACCTTGGATGTAAAATTAGCAATTGACTTCACCCCATGCTGTTTGCAAACAATCTCCAGGTTGTCATCATCCTTCATGCGTAGAACTGTTTCCTCGATTTATTCCTCAGAGAGAAACAGGAAATATTGGAAATTCCCAGCAGGACACACAACATCTGGGAAGAGACAAACAGGATTGATCACCTTTCTTAGAATACTGCCTTTAACTTTCAATGTCTTTAACAAGGCCAGCCCCTACTTGTTATACACGTTCCTTGGTTGTAGGTTTCTGTCTGTCTACATCTCTCTCTGAAAATTCATCTTTTAAAAAAACTGTACATGCTACAAATAAAAACAGAAGTGGCCAGAAATAGCAGACCAGGCATTATTTGTGGAACAAAAAAAAAAATCAAGGATCTTTTATCAGAAATTCAAAAGAGGAGAGAAGAGAGAGTTTGAAGTTGCTGTGAGGCTAGGAGTGTGGTATGATAAAGCAAATCTCCTTGACAGGGTGAAGTCAGGGATGTCCAGTTTATAGAACCATCTTGTAAATCTGTTATCTAGGGAGGTTTAAGAGAGGAAAGGCAGGTGCAGAAGCAGAGACAACTGTCACAGTGTGCTTACAGGGCTGGATCCAAGTGTGGAGGAACGGCAGGCTCTCTCTGTCACAGTAGTTGTACCATCAACTCAACCCAGGTGTGGCAGAAGGTGGTCACAGTCATCGGAAACACTGACAATGACTTGACCCCAGGGATGGAGGGCAGCAGATTCCCCATGAAGACATGGAAACAAGAGGAATATGAACAGTATCTCAGAGGAATGACTGAGCAACACCATGAGACAAATCATTCTCTTCAACACAATAACGCGGCTAAGGCACTAAACAAGAATCCTGTTTAGATGATTATAGAACGTGGGGAAGGCCGTACCAGTCACTATTAACTTGACAAGATTAAACCCAAAACACAAGAGCTTCATGGCTCTAGTTAAGATAACAATTAGTAAATACAGGTGCTTGAGAACCCTAGAAGCTCAGAGTTCTAGGACAAGCTACAGGGGCCTGCGGGGCTCATAACATACAATGTGAAAAGTAGGACAGAGCTCTAACTGAAACCTAAAATCATAAGGAGAATACTGGAAATACCCAGCAGAAGGAGCAGCATCTCGAAAAAGACAAAAACTGAGCTAATGTTACAGAAGCTGCAGAACTACCTGGAGCAACATGCACAAAATGCTGATGGAACTCAGCAGGTTAGGCAGCATCTATGGAGAGGAATGAACAGGCGATGTTTAAGGCCAAGACTTTACATCATTACTCTTTCAGAGACACAAAGGACTGCAGGTGCTGGAGCAACAGACAAAATGCTGTAGGAACTCCAGTCCAGATGAAGGATCTCGATCCAAGATGTTGACTCTCCATAGAAGCTACCTGACCTACTGAGTTCCTCCAGTATGTTGTGTGTTGCAGAAACATTAAGATAAAGTCAACTTCTGAAGTATTAAGCTGTCAGTTTGTTCTTGGATCTGTATTTATGGTTTAATATTTTTGTCTCCCTTTCTCCACTGCACCTCACCTAAAAGCACAAGGCACTCTAAACATTATTTTGTGTTTTGCTGTATTTTGTCTCTATGTACTCATGGAATAAAGATGGATAAAATATTTCTCACACTGAGAGAAAAATTCTGATTCTGTCTGGGTGAAACGAATAGGGCAAAGTGTGTGGGTGGGATGTAGCCTTGTGGTTAATGTGCTGTGGGAGTGGGGGTTAGGAGAAGGTGAAAAGTTCAACACTTAAGTTACAATTATATACCTGCCAGAGATGTTGACTGTGATAAAATTATCTCCAACTTTTAATGGGAATTGTTCAATGTTTATTCTCAGAAACATCCTGCCAGTTTTGTTATTCAAGGTGCTAATGTGGTAATTGCTGTATGTATGAGTGTGACAAATATTTTTACCTGTGTTAAAGACATCAGATTAAAATAATTGAGCATTGCGTAGCTAAATTGCTGCGAGTTAAATTTATTTTGCATGACTGTTTCTTGAAATCTAATGCCTCTATTGAAGATAGAAGCAAATCCTTGTTATGTATGACTTCACAAGCAACCACAGGAAAGGCTTGGATTAATGAAAATGGAGATGAATGGCTAGCTGATGGGAGCCTGGCCAGTGCAGCAGTGGTAATAGAGCTCTATAGAAAGAAAGCAGCATCATTAAGGACCCCCACCATCCAGGATATAATTGTTTCTCTCTGCTGCCATCAGGAAGGAGGCACCAGAGCCTTAGGTCTAACACCACCAAGTTCAGGAGCACTTATTACCCTACAACCATCAGGCTTCTGAACCAGCATGAATAACCTCCCTCACCCCAACACTGAACTGATTCCACAACATTATCGACTCACTTGCAAGGATTCTACAACTCATATTTTCAATATTGTTTGTTACTTAGTTATTTGTTATTATTATTTTACTTTCTGTACAATGTGTTGTCTTTTGCAAATTAGTCATTTGTCCATCTTGTTTTGTGTAAAGTTTTCCACTGACTCTACTGCATTTCTTTGAATGCCTGCAAGAAAAGGAATCTCAGAGAAGTATATGGTGACATATATGTACTCAGAAAATAAAGTTTTAGAAACTTTGAATGAGATTGCTTCAGTTTCTACATAGCGTGCAAGTTTAGTGCAGCGTTTGCCATTGCTCTTGTAAGGCAACAATTGCTTTGGACACAGTTCTAAATATTTAACAGGTTTTGTGTGATGTATACTATCCAAATAGGCACCGAACAGAAAAAGAGATGATGTGAAGGGGCAGTCAAAAATTTGATTCAAGAAGTGGAATTTACAAAGGGGGTGCCATGTGAAGCGAGATATTCCTGAGTAACACACTATTGGATTATATTGTTAGGTGCTAAAACTAAACATATAATTAAACACTAAAGGCAATTGAAAAATATATAGGGACTAAATTTTCCCTTTAGTAGATGATTCTAGTGGATGAGCACATAAACTTATGACACAGGCTTAGCTAATTGCAAGTGAAGCTCGATTTTATAAACCTGGACATAAAGATCAGTTACAGATATTGGTGGAGAAAAAGCGGATGGAGTTTAATCCAAGCAAATGTAAGAGCACAGTATACAGTAAGTAGCAGGACCTTTAAAGCATTGATATATCATGTCCAAATTGATTGTAATGCATTGATATTGGGGTCCAATTTCATAGTGCCTTGAAAGTGGAATCACAGGTAGGTAGAGTGATAAGGAAGGCACATGGTATGCTTGCCTTGAATGGTTGGGGCATTGAGTATAAGAATCAGGAAGTCGTGTTGTAGGTACAAAAAATTTTGGTTGGAGTTTTCTGCACAGTTCTAGTTGCCTCATGATAAGAAGGTTGTGAAGGCTCTGTAATGGTTTAGACAGAAGAGGTTTACCGTGATGCTACTAGTTTATTTTAGGAGCGGTTAGACCAACTTGGTATTTTTTTCTGGAGCTCTAGTACTGAGCAGAGAACTGATGGAATTTTATGAGAGGCACAGATAGTATAGACAGTCAGAAGGGTTTTCACAGGTTAGAAATGTCAAATTCTATAGGGCATATCTTTAAGGTGGGAGGGATAGATTACAGGAGACGTGCCAGGCAAGTATTTTTTTAACAGAGTGTTATTTTTCTGGAATGTTCTGCTTGGGGTAGTGGTGGAAGCAGATAGTGGCATTTAAGAGGCTTTTAGATAGATACATAAATATGCAGAGAATGGGTGGGTATGCAGGCAGAAGCATCATCATTACCTAAAAGGCACATTTTAAAAAGGGTGGAAGAACAGAGAAATATGGAAGTATCTGTGAACCAATAAAGACAAAATAACTCCGCCATGGATGGTCCCAAACCTAGCTGCTAAAGGAGGAGAGTTGGGCATGGGGCTAGCAACCTATTCTGTAAAAACCCAGAGCTACAGAAATGACACCTGCAGCTCCAAAGACCTGATATCTGGGTAAGGAAGGATCTTTGCCTAAAAGATGTATAGATGGGCTATACCTGGACATGGAAGACTGGCCCAGGACAGAGGACTCTGGCCAGCTGCTGTTGGTCGTCTATTCCCCAGTAGCGGTGATAGGTTTAAGAAGAAGAAGAAGAAAGACAAAATTCCAGAAATACCCAGAAGATCGGCCAACATCTCTAGAGAAAGAACAGAATTAATGCTTCAGTTTGATGTCCTTTCAGTAGAGCCATCATTGACGTGAAATGGTAACTCCACATCACCATCCGCAGATGCTACCCAACCTACTGGGTATTTCCAACTTCTGTTTTGTATCAAATTCCTCATATCTGCATTTTTTGTATGTTTTTTATACTTGTGTCCTCCAAGAGGACCACAACCTTGTCGTGGTTTGGAGACTTGTGTGCCTCAATGACCCAGAGAGATATGCTGGCTAGAGGTAGGGCTTTATGCTTTGGTCCTTGGTAGGGTCACACATGCCAAACAGGTCAAAGGGTAGAAGCCAGACTAAGAGTGGTCCACCAGTCCTCAGGCTAACAGCACCAAATGGTAAAGCAAAATTGTTACAGAAGCAGCGATAAAAATTCCTTCTGCATAGAAACACAATGGCAGCCCATTCCACACACTCACCACTCTCTGCGTAAAACATTTACCCCTGACATCTCCTCTGTGCCTACTTCCAAGCACCTTATAACTATGTCCTCTCATGCTAGCCATTTCAGCATCTGAGTGGCCAAGGACAAACAGAGATGAGGGACCTTCATTGTGGCCCCAAGTGCCAGTGGCATAATGAGCAGTAAGTAGTACTTGTGTACAAATCTTTGTAAGAGGACGAGATAGATTAACAAAGTGTTTTATAAACAGCCCTTCAAGTAAAACAAAATCAGCAGAATTATGCTAACTCTGTAGAGCATCTTCCTTTGACCTAATAATTTTGGTACATTTGAAGGCTTTAACGAGGGTGCAGAAGAGTTAATCAGAAAGGATTCACCAGAATGGTTCCAGCCACTGTTGGTACAAGGTTAGAAAGGCTTGATTTTTTTCCCCGCTGCAGAGGAGATTAAGTGGAAAATTGATGGAGGTATTTAAAACTGTGTCAGATTTAAGAGAAGATAAAGAGAAACAGGTTCCAAAGGGCAGACTTAAGGTGATTGGCAAAAGTACCAAAGATGGCAAGAGTAATTTTGTGCAGGGACAGATCATGATTTATGTCTTGCCCTGGTCAAGACACAAGACGTAGAGTTAGGTTTAGTAAGTTGTGGACATGCTACGTTGGTACTGGAAGCACGCCAACACTTGTGGGCTACCCAGCACAATCCATGTGATTTCATTTGATGCAAACAACAGATTTCACTGTATGTTTTGATGTTTCAATGTACATGTGACAGTTAAAGCCAATTCTCTCAGTCTCTTTGAATTATGGAAGAAATGGTGTAATATTCAATTTTGAATCCAGTTGATTTAAAATAAATATAAATGGCAAATTTTAATGGTAGTTCTGTAGTTGGATCAAAGGAGGTGGTGAATCAGCATGTGGGAAGGAGATTAAAAATCTGGTTGAATGGTGCCGCAAGAACAGCCTCTCATTCAATGTCAGCAAGACCAAGGAGCTGATTATTGATTTCAGGAGGCGGAAAATTGGAAGTCCATCAACAAAGGACCAGAGGTGGAGAGGGTCAGCAACTTTAAATTCCTCAGTGTTCCCATTTCAGAGGACCTGTCCCGGGCCCAGCATGTAAGTGCAATTATGAAGAAAGCACAGCAGTGCCTCTACATCATTAGGAGTATTCAAAGATTCAGCATGACATCTATAACTTTGAAGAGCTTCTATACATTTGTGGTGGAGAGTATATTGACTGGCTGCATCACAACCTGCTATGGAAGCACTAATGCCCTCGGATGGAAAATCCTACAAAAAGTAGTGGATATGGCCCGGTCCATCAGGGGGAAAGCACTCCCCACCACTGAGCACGCCTACACAGAGCATGTCGCGGGAAAGCGGTATTGACCATCAGAGAGCCCCATCACCCAAGTCATGCCGTCCTCTCAGTGCTGTCATCAGGAAGGAGGTACAGGAGTCTCAGGACTCACACCATGAGGTTCAGTAACAGTTATTACCCCTCATTCATCAGGCTCTTGAATCAAAGGGCGTAACTTCACTGAACTTCACTGAACTATTCCCACAAACTATGGATCTCATGTTCTCAATATTTATTGTTTATTTATTATTATTATTTCTTCCTTTTTCTATTTGCACAGTTTGTCCTTTGCACACTGGTTGTTTGCCTGGTTGACATAGTCTTTCTTTGATTTTGTTATGGCTATTGTATTTATTGAGTATGCCTGCAAGAAAATGGGCATCAGCATTGTATATGGTGACATATACATACTTCGGTGATAAATTTGCTTTCACATAGAAACATAGAAAACCTACAGCACAATACAGGCCATTCGGCCCACAAAGTTGTACCGAACATGTCCCTACTTGAACTTTTTGAACTTTTAACTTGAAAACAGTTCTGTTGCAGGTTGTAACTCAGAATATCCTTAAATGGATTTCTTAAAGAACAGCTTTCTTTGAACTATTCATAATCAAAGAGATATTTTAAAGAAAGTAGGTGCCATAACCTGTGCAAGATTGCCAAACAATCAAGTAAATTAACAGTGAAATAAAAATAATTTCACTTGAAAATTAAAAAGTGGAAGACACTTCACCTTCAATTTAAATATACTGAACAGAAATGCTTTTCCCTATTCAATGAACCAATTTGACGTAACTGGCCTTTGAAACCTGAATTACCCATGAAAATGTTTTTTTTTGAATGGTCCAGTGGAGAAATGGCATGTTATTGGGTTGCTGTGGTTTCAGGTGCTTGCAATAGGTTCTTAGTGAACCTCAGGTTGGATTTGGTTTCCAGGAACGGAAACTATAGAAAGTAAGTTATTTTGATAAAGCATATACTTAACCCAACGAAAAAATATTTTGATTGTTTTTATTCAATTACATAATATGGTTGTTACTGGAAATACCAGTCTCCAATTACGATGTAGTTAAGAGCCAGACACTTTGATATTGTATATGGATCAGATTGTGTAAAAGAGACGGAAAAACCCTGAGAAAGCTGAAGCAGGAAAGATTTATTGATGGTCCAGTGGTTTCATGATCAATGTTAGTGATGTTGTTTTGTTAATTTCAGGGTTTATTAGAGTTTGATTATTCAGTTACTACGGTGGAATTGCCAGTGGATAGTTCAGATATCTAAGCATCACTATTCAATAGCTCCATACTATATTATGATTAGTTTATCATGCATGTCAACTGTGATTAATTGACAGTCCCAATTGTTAACATTACCAAATGTGTATTTGTATTGTATCTCATTAATCTGGATAAATTAGAGAGGGGAAGTGTGAATGATATGCACTTTAGAGCATTGAGTACAAATGACTTTCTGAATGCAGGAAGAATGCATAAGAACATAGAATAGTACAGGCCCTTCAGCCCATGATGTTATGCCAAGTCTTTAATCTACTGATATAACACTTTCCTCCCACATAGCTCTCCATTTTTCTTTCATCCATGTGCCCATCTAAGTTTGTTAAACATCTCTAATCTATCTACATCTACCACCATCCCTGGCAACATGCTCCATGTACCATTCTCTGTGTGGGGAAAAAAACTCAGACATCCCCCTTAATACTTTCTTCCAAACACTTAAAGTTTGCTCTCTTCTGTTAGTTATTTCTGCCCTGTGAAAACAGTCTATGTCTATGTCTGCAAAAAGTGAGCTATCTTCATGAAAACTTTCTCTAATCCAGGCAACATCCTGGTGTATCTCCTCTGCACACTCTCTAAGGCTTCCTAATCTCTTCTTTTTAACATGGAGTATAAAACCAAACACAATATTCCAAGTGTGCTAACTAGAGTTTGGTAGAGCTGCAACATTACCTTCCAGCTCTTGAACTCAATGCCCCAACTAATGAAGGCCAACACTCCATATGTCTTTTAAACCACCCTATCAACTTGCATGGCAACGTGAGGGATCTATGGATGTGAACCCCCAAGATCCCTCTATTCCTTCACACTGTTAAACATACTGCCAGTAACCTTGTACTCTGCCTTCAAGTTAAACCTTCCAAAGTGAATCATTTCATGCTTTTCCTGATTGAATTTCATCTGCCACTTTTCAGCTCAGCTCTACTGAAATCAATGTCCTGTTGTAACTTACCAATGTAGCTATCCTTCAAACGTTGCAATACCTGTGGAAAGCGGAACCAACCTGACCATACTAACCAGTTTGGAAGAGTGGCTAAATAGGCATTGTGCAGCTTGTGGCATATTCCAGGGATTTGTTGAAAAATTAAGGTTCTCCTTCCCAAATGCTTTGAGAGACATGAACTCTCAATGGCTCCGACTGGATAATGAAAGAAACAGGACCATAGAAGGAGTCTTATCACCTGAGTGTTCGCTAACACTGTGGTGAAGGAAGAGTCCTTGCCTGTCTGCATATTGTCCTCACAATCTTGTAAAATATTGACAACTGGCGAGTTTCAACAGAGATTTGAGACCGCAAAGTTGGCTGTATCTGTACTCAATTGCTCTGTGGCTCCATCACGGTCTACACTTGCACTGTAAATGTCTACCTCTGGGGAGCTTTTCCCACCTACAATATTGAAGCTACCCATTTTGTCTATTAAAATCATATCTGATTGGTTACAAATTCAATTTACAAATTCTGATGCTGTATTGTTAAAAGATGGGGAAGGAAGGGTTGGGAGAAATTTGTTCACTGAGGTTGAGATCAAGAGACGAAAGTGTTTGGATGGGAGAAAGAAAAATTTGGCAGTGGCACAAAGCTACTGCAGCTGGGAGGCAGGGATGAGCCACTCCTAATGAAGTCTGAGTGATTGGCCGCCCGTAGGAATTTGATTCTTGGGCACTGTGATGACTTGACATCTGGAATGCAGGTGAGGTGTAGCTTAGCAAAGAGTAGAGGAGACAAAGCGTATCCCAGCATTGGCTGTAACATTAACATTGCTTCCTGTTGAATTACATGGCACCTTTGATGAAAAACAGATTCCTGCTGCACCCAATACTCATCCTATACTAATTCTATTTTATGCTATTCCCATTCTATTCCCCTCTCATTCCCATGTACTCCCTATTTTCAGCCCACTCCCACACAATTCTACTACAGTCGTCCCTCCTTATCTGTGGATTCCACATGCAAGGATTCAACCAACCGCAGATCGGGAAAACCCAGAAGTGTGACAATGCAGCTGGTCACATGATCAAGCCAGGACTTGTCTACCAAGCAAACAATCCCCGGGCCCTTAAGACCAAAAATAAAAATTGCCTGCCCGTGGTCTGGCAACACAAGAATGCTTGGGTGACAGTGATCTTGTTTTTGGAATGGTTCTGCCTGTGCTTCATTCCTGAAGTGAAGAAATACCTCAAAGAGAAGGGGCTGCTATTCAAAGGCCCTCCTCATAATTGACAATGCACCCGGCTATCCCCAATATCTCTGCTATTATAAGTACTATAATCTAGAGATGATTAAAAGTATTACTCGTTGTTTGAGCATTGTTCACCTCGCGTCTCGTTCGTTTGCTACTTGCGTTGTGAGTGAGAGGAAGGAGTTTAAGACTAGTAAGGGATGGCTGGCTAGCTATGTAAAGCGCTACAGCCTCAAGAACTTAAAGATCATGGGAGAATCGGGATCGGCTGATGCCGAGGCAGTATCAGCATTCCCAGAAGAGCTACGATGGTTGTGTCTGTACTGAACATGTACAGACTTTTTTCTTGTCATTATTCCCTCAACAATACAGTATAACAACTATTTACATAGCATTTACATTGTATTAGGTATTATAAGTAATCTAGAGATGATTTAAAGTATACGGGAGGATGTGCGTAGGTTATACGCAAATACTACTCCATTTTATATAAGGGAGTTGAGCATCTGCGTTTTTTGGTATCCACTGGGGGGGGGGGGGGGGGTCCTGGAACCAATCCCCTGCGGATAAGGAGGGGCGACTGTACTCACTTACATACTAGGTTGACTTACATAACCTAGTAACCTATCAGCTTCCAAGTCTTTGGATGTGGGTGCGTGTGTGGGGTGTGGGGGGGGGGGGGGCAGTTGTGCTCGATAATCGAGATGATCACAAGAAGAACGTGCAGACTCCGTACAGGCAGCACTGGATGTCAAGCCTGAACTTGAACCGTGACAGAGCAGCTTTGCTGGTGGCACCCTTGTGCTTTCCTACAAGTCTCTCAACCTCAAAGGCATTTAATTTTACAATAAATTCTGGTTTGTTGTCAGTTAGTAAATAAATCCCTAGTTGTATTTCTGTCCAGATGGCAGTAATCACATTACCAGCTCATTATAAATGTGGAGGGCACTGCGAGATTCTGGACTTACACATCTGATCTAATTCCCAATTGAGTAGAATTAAACTGTACAGTACAAGAGATGAGTCACCAATACTTGTTAAAATGCATTACTTCTTTCTTGAGAAATTGAACAATGAAACTTGAAATTTATCCATTTAATCTTAAATATCAAATGGCAATGAATAACCAAGTGCCTTACTTGAAAAATCCATCACGAGAGTAACTTGCCAGTGACGCAGATATTCATAATATGCACTCCTGTACGAGTGAACAGCAGAGGGTAATAAACCGTGGAATCAAATGTTGCCTTAGCAAATCAAAACCCTTCCTAAGTGCTTTATGAATTGTTATGGTTGTTTTATTTGTTCATTGATTGAGATTCAGCACAGAATAGGTTTTCCCAGCCCTCATCACACCACCTAACAATCCATCGATTTAATCCAAGCCTAATCGCGGGACAATTTACCAATTAACCTACCAACAAGTACATCTTTGAACTGTGGGAGGAAATCGAAGCACCCAGAGAAAACCCACACGGTCACGGGCAGAATGTACAAACCCCTTAAAGGCACCAGTGGGAAATGAACCTGGGTCTCTTTACTGTAAGGCAGTGTGCTAACCACTATGCCACTGTGTCGTTCATAGGGGCAATAGGACCATTAAAAAAAAAATTTCCATAAACATGATCAACTATCATCCTTTTTTTCACTTGGAATTATTCAAGTACAATAGTGAAAGTATGGGCCAAAAACAGAGTGAACAGAAGCAGCTTGTAGTACTTTAATCCTTTGCTTAAGATTCCTCTAGCAAACATTACAAATTTGTCAAAAGTTTAAAGTTGTCAAAGGCAATGCTACTGTTTTGGGGTTGAGGTTACTACTAAACTTTAATGAGATCTAATAGCCTTCTTACTTTTTCAACATTTCCTTACTTTTCATGTTAAATCGATTGCTGCCTCAAAGCATAATCTTGTAACACTACAGTGGATTTAACAGTACCCTTCCCTATGAACAATAACATCAACCTTATTACCCTCCGTCTTATGCACAAATCACACGGTAATCTTCTAGAGATAGGCTTCATTCAACAAAGAATGTAGTTATTAATGCCTTGTGGTATTTATATTTAATCTGATACATTTCAACCCTTCTAACCATGCTGAGCAAAACAGTGCATAATAATTAAATCCATTTCCAGAGAAGATTGCATGTTGTTGACATTCAGACTTGCGTCTTATTACATCATCTGAAGCTTTTGTTTGGGTTATTCCCTTGTCAGTTCTTCTCATTTACATATTCTGTATTGCTTAATGTGCAGTTTAGCACTCTAACAATGAAACTTATTTTAAAGAGAGAGTAATTCTTCATTTCGTTTGGAATTACCTCCCCATGGAATGATTTTTCACTCCTCATTACCACTTGCTAAGGGTGATTTAATATGACATTTGCGATGTGCGAGTTCTTATCGTGCAGCCATTTCCAGCTTCAACAGTTCCTCTGCAGACACAGCTCCAGCCGCATGTGTGATGAGATGCTTGTCGCAGGCAGCAAATTTTTATTCTGCACTGCAAGGTCAACTGAAGGACAGGAATGTAGTGCAAGTAAGGTGAACAGGACGATGCAACAGCTTCAGATTATTCAAATCCCTTTTAATGTACTTCAGGTGCTTTGTGATTTGAACACTGCATTCCTTTTAGTTGGCCCTTCGAGGTTCCAGGATGATTTGCTTCCACATCAGTTCTGCCCTTGAGAAGGTTGATGGTGGTGAACCACCATCTTTTATGCTATAGTCCTTTGGGTGTACGCACTCCCACAGCGAGTTTGGGTGGGACGTCTGAGGATTCAGTACCAGCTATTATATTTTCACAGCAGAGTAGTGTGTGACTTGAGGGGGAGCTTGGCATGGTCCCTTCTGGTAATCCATCACCTAGCTATTTACCTCAGGAATTGGGCCTCAATCCCCTCGTTTAGTTTCCAATCATTCCCAGGTTCTGCTAACTAAACACACCTGCTTGCCATCAGCAAATGCAGTATAAAAACACTGTGATCACAACAAGGAACTGCTAGTTTGTCTCTGGTGTGAGTAGCTTTGTTTCATGGTTCTTAGGACGGCCAGTTCTAAGTCGAGCATTGCTTCTGGATGCTGATTTCATGCTCTCTATGTCAAGAATGCCTCCTGACTCTGACTCTGTGCCTGTGTTCTGCACTTGGGTGGTGAGGATCCTGGATGGTGATGATAAATTTCATCATTGTTGTTCTGGTCTCATTGAGAAGTAACTCCCAAGGTAAGCACTTCTCTGGATTTCTTAGACATTTATTGTCAGTGGGTGTTGTTGTGCAACAGGGTTGGTTTTGCAGTGGTCCTCTGCAACAGGAAGGATATGTGATTTGGATGTAGTTGATCTTTATAAGCAAAGACATGGCCTTACTTGGTACCATTCTATATTGAGGCTGTCAGTTCTGGATCTGTTGATTAAGAGACTGGCAGACAAGCCATTCACATAGTATGATAGAAACTCTGAGGACAGCTCCATTTGAGATGGGTGCTCTATAGTCCCACTCAACTGATGGGGTTGTGGGATTTTGGAAGGACAAGGTGATTTAGACTTCCCTGTGGTGACTCTTATAATAACATAATCTGATTGGTGTTAGTGCCCACATTGGGGTATTGCTTTGAGGTCTTTGATTAAGAAATGACTATGTTCTAAAATACTCTTGGCAGCAGAGGAGCTTAAGACCACAACTGGAGCTTCCATATTCTCTTGTTGTCAATCATGCACTTCCAGATTGTGCCCACTCAGACTGGCACTGAGGTCTCCTAGGAATCTCACTCTACCTCCATTTGTGACATAGGTATGAGTCTCCTTCTGCAGCCTCTAGGGTTGGGTTGTTTGCAGTGCTGGCTTCAATATGTTGGTTCTATACTAGGATGAACTGAAGAAACATGAGATGCTCATCAATCCATTGAGCTGGGTAGGTGATGTGTCAGAACATCTGAAATCCTGGGTGCACATTCTTGTGGATGTGATGTTCAGGTCTGTTCCCACCAGCATTGTCTAACTAGACAGAGGAAGAGAAACTACCCCTTAATAGAGATCTGCTGCCTTAACAGGGTGATCTTGATGTATACAAAAGACGACATCTATTGAGTACTATATACAGAAGAATTCCATCGACCAGTATTTGTACAATTTAGAACTGCAAATGCTTGAAAGAACAAACTTCTGGAGAACATCAACCAGTGATGTTACAAAGTTCATCAGTTTCTTTTAGCTTCACTTGTGTTCAAAGTAAATTTGTTATCTATGCATGTATTTTTTTCCATACTACCTTGAGATTTATTTTCTTCCAGGCATTTACAGGAAAAACAAAATAGAAATTTATGAGAAATTACACAAAAAATTGGCAAGCAACCAAAATGCAAATGAAGATAAATTGTGCAAATCAAATCAATACCAAGAACACGTTGTTAAAGAGTCCTTGAAAGTGAGACTGTAAGTCATAGGAACAGTAGTGGTGAATGAAGTTAGTGTTCCTGAACCTGGTGGTGTGGATCTGAGGCTTCTGTACCTCCTGTGTACCCGATGGTAGCAGCAAGAAGATGGCATGGACTGGATGGTGGGAGTCTTTGTGGTTTTGTGACCTATGGCTTAGAATTGCAGAAATGAAGCCAGGAAATCAATTTAATTGTTGTCTGAATAAAGATGGGTCTGTTGATCTTTACCTGTTAATGAACAGGAATTTTCTTATTAAGAAAAACTAAAAACTTTATGTAGATTTAAAATAGTTAATCTGTTTTGAAGTTGTTACTTCTATTCATCATGAGATACTAATTAACCTGATGGGTCTAAGTAGGACAGTAACGTGTCAGAGCATCTGGATTCCTGAGCTATGATGGTTGAGTGATGTTCAGGTCTGTCACCACCAGAACTGTCTACACCGAGGAAGAGAAACTTCACAATCTCCACTATGAATCAAGAGACATAATATGATCATGCCTTTCTTTGTTTGCTTTGGACATTGGTACCCAGTGTCCTCCATCCCTATTCTCTTTTACAGAATTGGATTGAACCATACCCCCTTAACTTGCACTCCTGATTCTTGGTTCATTATTCATTTATTCTGGAGCCTTGCATTACAGAATTTTTGCAATTCACAAATAATCCCCATATGCAATCATTAACTTTGCTTCATGCTTCCCTTTCTGTATTATTTCAAGGAATCATCCATTAATCATCCCCCTAATTCATTTTTTGCCCTGCACCTACCCAAGATAATTCAAGTGCCACCAGGTGTTATTTGTATTCAAAGTCTAAATTTCACTTCCATATATCTTGTTGCCCAGAAAATACTTTATCTCAGTTTCAGTGTTGCACCTGACCTTTCTACAATGGTTTTTAACGTCCACTACACATTTTAGAGTCCTCAAACTAGTAATACAAATGAGCTGAATGATTGATTTCTGCCTAAATGCATTGAAATTGGTTCTGGAATGGTTTCAACAGATAAGGGATATGGAGGGGGTGGAACCCTGAACCAATTAAGATGTTAATAGCAGGTGAAAGGCTAGAGCTGATTATAAAAGAAATGGGTAACAGCTTAGCAAATTACAAAATAAGCTGGAGCCCATGTGGATCTGTGCAAGGGAAATCATATTTGACAAACTTGGGAGTTTTGAGGTTGTGACTATAGAATAAATAAGCTAAATGAATTGATGTGGATTTTCAAGAGGCTTTTGATACAATGACACACAATTAAATAAAATTGGACTGCACTACCTCATAAATCAGTATAGATTGAGTTCTGTGAAGGGATAGAAAACAAAGCTGGATTTAAAGGGTCACATTTTCATTTGGGAAGCTCTGACTGGTGGGTTGTCATAGGGATTAATGCTGGGGCTGTAGCTGTTCTACACCGATGACTTGGCGCTCTACGAGGGGTGATTAACATGTTCGTGGCTTAAGGTAGAAGGAGTCAATTTTAGAAAACCTAGCACATTTATTTTTCAACATAGTCCCCTCCTACATTTACACACTTAGTCCAGTGGTCGTGGAGCATACGGATCTTGGACCTCCAGAAAGTGTCCACAGATGGGTGATTGATAAGTTCATGGCCTAAGGTAGAAGGAGATGAGTTATACAGCTCTCGTTACATGCACATTCAGGTCAACTCTTTGAGTGATTATGCAGGAAGTTTGAAGTTATTAACTCATTGGGGTGATTGATAAGTTTGTGGCCTAAGGTAAAAGGAGATGAACTATTAACTTCAAACTTTCTGCATAATCACAGAGTTGAGCTGCATGTGCATGTAACGAGAGCTGTATAACTCATCTTCCACCTTGGGTCACAAACTTATCAATCACCCCTTGTAGTAGAATATATTCAAGATTCCTTAATGTCATTTCCTGCACACAAGTGTAAGAAAAATGAAATAATTGTTACTCCAGATCTGATGCAGCATTTAAGAGTGCAAAAGATGAAGAATAAAATAATCATAATAATCACCCACAATAAATATAAATGCATAAGATAAGCTGAATACATTATTGTATCTCCATAGTGATGCTAGGCTGTACATAAGGTGCCTGATGGGAAATAATAAAATAGTGGTGGAGTTGTTGATCAGTCTTACTGCTTGAGGAAAGTAACTGTTTTTGAGTCTAGTGCTGGCATGGATGCTAGCTTCCTCCCTAACAGGAGGAAACTATGCAGTATCCACACCAGGACCAGACTCTTTAATTTCCTCTATAAATTAGCTAAATGATTGATTTCTGCCTAAATGCAATGAAACAGGTTCTGGAATAGTTCCAGCAGCTAAGGGGTGTGGGATCCACAGTTCATGAGCAGGTTGGCAGGGTTACTGAGTCTTTACCAGCACGTCTCTGGATACATGTCCTTGATTGTAGATAGGCTGGTGCCAGTGATGCACTGGGCAGTTTGACTACCCATTGTAGAGGTTTCCTATCTGCTGCAGTGTAGTTTCTTACCATGTAGTGATGCAGCTTGATAGAATGCTCTCTACAGTGCATCTGTAGAATGACACGAGTATTGATGTACATAGTCCAGCTCTCTTTGGTCTCCTCAAAGTAGAGAGACTGGTGAGCATTTTTTTTTTTTTGCCTGTGTAGGATGTGTTCTGGTACCATGAGGTTGTGTGTGATGTGCACTCTCAGGAGTTTGAAACTGCTTGCTGTTTCCGCTGCTGTGTTGCTGACGTAAAGGGGAGTAGTGCGGGTTCTCCTGAAGTCAACGTCTTGCTGACATTGAGGAAGAGGTTGTTGGCCTGGCAACAGGCCTTGAGCTCTGTAGGCCGTCTCATCATTGTTGGTGATGAGCCCCACCACTATTGTGTCATCAGCAATCTTGACAATGTGTTTACCTCACTGTTTGGCCATGCAGTCATGTGTAAGCAGAGTACAGCAATGGGCTCAGCACACAGCCCTGGGGGGGGGGGGCACCCATGTTGAGGATGATGGGGAGGAAGGAGTGGTTGTGTACCCTGACTGAGGTCTGTTCATTAGGAAGTCCAGCACCTAGATGGTGTATGTAGACCAAGGAGTTGGAATTTGTTTACCAAGGTCTATGAACAGTAGTGTTGAATGCCAAACTGAAATCCAGAAAAAAGCATTCTGACATAAATGTCTTTGTTGTCTAGGTGTGTCAGGGCCAGGAGTACGACAGATGCTATGGCATCTGTTGTAGAGCAGTTCTGTCGCATAAGCATATTGGTGAGTGTCCAGTGTGGCAGGAATAGTTTTTGTTAAGTGCCATTATCACCCATTCAAAGCACTTCATGTTGATTGGTATGAATGCCACCAGGCTGTAGTCATTTAGTTCCGACAGTGTAGAGTTCTTTGGTACAGGGATGATGGTGGCTGATTTGAAACGTGGGGACAGCAGCCTGGATGTTGAAGTGTTGAAGATGCCCATGAAGTTGTCAACGAGCTGGTGTGCACGCTCCCCAAATACTCAGCATAGGATGTTGGTTGGCCCAGCCACCTTACCAGGGGTGGGGGTGTGTTGACTCTCTGCAGAGTCCTCATATCTGGTGCTGTTACAGACAGTGGGAGTGAGGAGGCTTGTGTTGCGTTGCATGCCTCAAAACCTGCATAAAAGTTGTTGAGAGTGTCGGGGAGGGAAGTGTTACTGGGAACGCTCTTTTTTTTCCTTGCTTAGTCAGTAACGCCCTTAATGCTCATCCACATACACTGGGGACCAATATCAGACAGGTGTTCTTGAACTTGTGCAGAGACAGTCTCTGCCCTCTTGATCCTAAGATGAGGCTTTTTCTGGCTGCTCTTAGAGCTGTTCTGTCAAAGGGAGTGTCTCGGGCTTTTAGTAGGGAGCACTCCTGCATTGAGCTAAGGCTTCTGGTTGGGCCATGAGATAGCCGTTCTTGAGGTACCAACGTTGTAAGCACATTTACTGATGTAACTGTTGACAGATGAGATGTATTCCTTGGTCTGTGTTCACTCCATTTGTGGCAGCCTCCTTGAACACCTGCTGGTTGTCAAAACAGCCCTAAGGCATAATGTTTTCCTCCTTTGGCCATACAGTGATGGATCTCTTGACTAGTTTCTCTATTTTCGGCAGAGGTCGGTATGCTGGCATCAATAGTATGGTGATGTGGTCCCAGAGGCCAAGATGTGAGTATGGGATGTCTTGGTAAATACAGCACCTGTTTGTATAGACACAGGCCAGTCTGTTTATTCCCCTAGTGGCCATGGTGACATGTTGGTGGAATTTGGGTTAAATATCCTGCAGGTTAACATAACTGAATACTCCTGCAATTATCAGGATACTACTTTTGCAGAGAACTGTAAAGCTCGCCCAGTGCATTCTTGGTGTTCATACTCGGGGGGGGGGGGGGGGGGGGAATGTAGACAGCAGTGATGAACACAACAGTTAATGTGTAATATCTACCCTGGTTGGTCCAATGGATGTACAACACCTTGCACATGTCTGCATTAAATCCCGTCTGCCATTTTCCAGCTGATCCAGATCCCTCTGCAAGCCATGATAATGTTCCTTGCTGTCCACTGCATCCCCAGTCTTGGAGTCATCCCATACATTTGGTGATCCAGTTAACCACATTATCATCCAGATCATTGATATAGATGACCAACGACAATGGACCCAGCACTGATCCCTGTGGCACTCCACTAGTCTCAGGCCTCCAGTCAGAGTACAAAAGAGTGCAGTCATCAGAGGGTAGAAGTAGAGGTGGTAATAGAGCTAAATGAAAGGGGATGAAAATTCCACTAATTAAGAATGAAGCATATGACTGGAGCTGGAGTCATTATTGAGTATTGGAAATGGTTGGCATCATTGAATCCAGAAAGTTAATCTGTCACATTTGTGAAGGATTCTGTATTATGATTTGAAGGAATAGAAAAGCAGCTATTTTGAAGGCCTGGCCAGCATTCATCCTTCAATTATCTGCATAGTGCTTCAGCACAAACAGGCTTTTTAGCCCATCCAATCCATGCTACCTGATCTTCAGCTGAGTCCCATCTACTTGCACCCGGACCATGTCCCTCCAGGCCCCTCCCTTCCATGTACTGATCCAAACTTCCACTGGCAATTCATACCACAGCCACACCACCCTCTGAGTGAAGAAGTTTTCCCCTCAGAAATCCCCCCCTCAATATTCCACCTTTCACCTCCAGTTCTATTCTTGCCCAACCTGAGGGGAAAACACTTGCATGCCTTCACCCTATCAGTACCCCTCATAGTTTTGTATACCTTTGTAAGATCTCCCCTCATTCTCCTGCACTCCAGCGAATAAAGTCCTAATCTATTCAACCTTTCCTTATAACTCATTTCCTTAAGTCCCAGGAACGTCTTTGTTGCAAACAAATTTAACTTTTCTGTGTGTGGATCTATTTGTATATAAATTTCTGCTGTATTTGTCTTTACAACACCACTGAGCACTCTTCAAAATTAATTCATCAAACACAAGGTTCTCTGGGATATCTTGGGTGTGTGAAAGGCGGTATATAACTACAAATTACTTAAATGAATTTGTTGTATATGTAACAACTTGAAATACTTGCAAAATGGATAGATTGAGTTCGATGATTTTTCAGACAGAGGGCTGTATTAAATTCTGCAACATTATTATGCATTCCACAAGTCAACACAAAAATTAAACTTTCTGCAAAGTTATTTCTCCGAAGTAAATCTGTACTTAAGTAATTCCTCTTTTGATGGAGAGTGACAGTCTGTTGGTCCTTGAGATAGTGGGGGGGGGGGAGCGGGGGGGGGGGAGCGGGGGGGGGGGGTATGGGGGTGACTTTGAGAAGCGACGTTGGAGATTGTAACATTGGAACAACAAGGTGCTGATCTCCATTCTCATTGTTGCAGGAGCAACCTCTCTTCCTCACTGGAGAGGGAGAGAGCCTGACTGAAGTGCTGGCTTATGACCTGTAGTTTGATGGACTCTGGGTCAATGGACTCTTTGGTGTTTCTGCTGCTTCAATGGTGGAGTGTTGGTGCTTCCCACATGGCTGGGGGTGGAGGGGAGATCAATGCCTGTGCAAATGGAAGGGGTGCTTTGGGGCTCTGTTTCAATCTTTCCATGGGGTTTCTTTGTTTTGTGGATGTCTGAGAACAGGACAAATTTCAGGTTGTATACTGTATACGTACAAATGTCCTTTGAAACTTTGAAACTGATATTATTGCCAGAAGCCCTTAAATATAAAACAGATCTTCGAAGGGAAACAGAGGCCATGTCTCACCAGAGTTGATAAAAGGAAGCTGCATAAAATAAAATGGACAATAATTGGAAATGGGAACAACAAATGTTTTAAGAACCTTTGGGGATGGAGTAGAGAGGAAGTTCAAGTTTATTGTGAAGACTCTCATCAATATTCGAAGGTCATCCACCAGAAATATTAGATGTTTCTTCCTCTACATCTACTGACTGATATACTGAGTATTTACAGAATTACATTGAATTAGAAACAGATATTTGAAGTTCAAAGAACATTTAATATTGAAGTATGAATGTGACACCATATACTACCCTGAGATTCATTTTTTTGAAGGCATTCTCTGTAAGACAAAGAAATGCAATAGGATCAACAAAAGACTGACCAACAAACAATGTGCAAAAGAAGAAAAACTGCAAGTATATAAAAACAAATAATAATAAATAAATTGTAAATAATACTGAGAGCATGACTTGCAGAGTCCTTGAAAGTAAGTCCGCAGGTTGTAGAATCAGTTCAGAATTGAGGTGAGTGAAGTTATCCACGTTGCTTCAGGAGTCTGAAGGTTGAAGAGTAATAGCTATTCCTAAACCTGGTGGTGTGGGATGTAAAGGTCCTGGACCTCCTTCCTGATGCAGCAGTGGGAAGAGGGCATGGCCTTGGATGTGGGTTGTTTTTTTTTATGATGGATGCTGCTTTCTGTGGCAGTGCTTCTCGTAGATGTGCTCACTGGTGAGGAGGGTTTATTCTTTGATGGACCTGGGTTTATCCAACATTCATGAAGAACATCAAATTAATCATCTAGACAAAGTTGGTTCTCTGTAATTTTCAGTATCATTATTTTGTTCTGCAAAATAAATAAGCCTTTGACTTTCAGTCAGGCCAATCTAACAATGAACCCCTCTCCTTGTGACTTACTACCCATTATACCACTGGCATTTAGGGCAGCAATGAAGATCCTCCATCTCTGACGGTGTTCAAGGCTTCTTTCATCATGTTAGTGGCTTCCTCTGTTTTCACTACTGTCAGCCAAGCAAGTCCTGGATGGAGACTCAGGAATACTGTCACAATCAGATGTAGGATTCTTCATTGCTGTTTCTAGAACAACTTGTTTTTAACCAGTCAGGGTTGTTAGCATTGTGCTGGACTCTCAAAACTGGTGGACCACTCTTAGTCTGGCCTCTACCCTTTGATCTGATTGGCATGGGTGCCAAAGCATAAAACCCTGACTCCGGCCAAAATCGTTCTCTAGGTTATTGAGACATGCAAGCCTCCAAACCCATTGGCAGGGTTGTGGTCCTCTTGGAGGTCTCCTTGTGAAATTGTTAGAAAAATTAAAGCATCTTGCTACACTAAAATGTGTGGAATATTAAATAGCTTCCTGATTGGGCTAAAATGCATAGATTACAAATGCTCTCCTCTTTTCATAACTGGTATCTGGAGCATGTACATATTGATAGCAATTGACTCTTAAGGCACCGTCCATTTAGAACACTGAATGCACTTAAGTTCATGATAAGAATAGTCCTGTTGGAAAGTAAATCTGGAGTGTTCTCACCCAGTCTGTTCAAGCAGCTTGTATATGCATCAATAAGTTACTGGTGGTGTACTCAGGAAGGGACATTTATCAGTTGCAATATTGCTTGGCATAACTGCAAATTTTCACCAACCTTGTCAGCTGGCTTCTATGCCAGCAGTAGAGACAATGATTCTTCACCTTGGGTGTCAGCTACGTTCATAAACCTATTAATTCATCAACAATTTCACGCAGGATGCTCATTGCTGTTTTATTTTTGCCTGTAAAGTCTTAAGAGATAATTTTGGAATATAAGTGACTAAAAATAACATGTACAGTGCTGTTTCTCAAACTTTTTGAAATATTAATATGTTTTAAAACATTGTACATTTTAGTACCTTGAGTCATAAAGATAAGAATTGGTCTGAAGTTATTCCCAAAAATATTGTCACTTCTTAAACCATTTAGAAGAATTAGTGAAGGCAATTTTAAAAGTACTAGGCCATGTCTCACTGTAGAAGTCTTGAGAGGAAGCCAAGTATGGAAGAAATAATAAATGTGGGTGGAAGCATCTTTCAGTATTAAACTGGTATCCCTCTGCCTTCTCAAATGAATATCTTAAAACAAATGGTAGTACTATTTTGGAGGATTTTTCTGAGAATTTTTACTTTACACCAAACAGCATTAAATTGGACATTGATTTCTTTAACTTCTGATATTTTTTCCTCCTCTTCCCCCCTCCCTTGACTTCAATTCCCCACTCTGGCCCTCTACCTTTTCTCCTCTCCTCACCCAACTATCACTTCCCCCAATGCCCCTTGTCCTTCTTTATCCCATGGTCCACCTGCTTCTCCTATCAGATTTTGTCTTCTCCAGCCCTTACTTTTTCCACTTATCACCTCCAGGTGCTTTACTTCAACTCCCTCCACCACAATCCTGGGTTTGCCTACCACTTTTTAAACTTCCCCTCCTCCCCCCTCCCCCCACCTCTTATTCCTCCCTTTCCAGTCGTGACTGCCATTCTAACTGGCTGCATCACCGTCTGGTATTGGGGGGGGGGGGGGGTGGGGTGGTTGGAGTGGGGGTTGCTATTGCACAGAATTGAAATAAGCTGCAAAAAAAGTTGTGAATTCAGTCAGCCTCATCATGGGCACTAGCCTCCATATCATCCAAGACATCTTGAAGGCGCGATGCATTAAGGACCCTCATCACCCAGGACATGCCCACTTCACAATGCTACCATCAGGAAGGAGGTACTGGAGCCTGAAGGCACCTTCTCAGTGATTCAAGAACAGCTTCTCCTCTGCCATCAGAATTCTGAATGGACATTGAACCCATGAACACTACCCTACTACCTTTTTTGATGACTTATTTAATATTAACCATTTAATATATTTACTGTAACTCAGTTTTCATTATATATTGCAATGTACTACCACCACAAAAACAGCAAACGTAGCAATATATGCCGATATTAAATCTGATTCTGAAGGGTCTCGGCCTGAAACATCGATTGCTTATTCCTTTCCATAGATGCTGCCTGGCCTGCTGCATTCCTCCAGCACTTTGTGTTGCTTGGATTTCCAGCATCTGCAGATTTTCTCTTTTTATGAATCATTGCCTGGAGTGGCCTGCTGATCCCAAAGCCATCCTATGTTGTAATGAAATGAGAGCTATATGTGGTGTGTAAAGCACTATTTCTCACTATACCTCAGTACATGTGAAAATGGGCAGCACAGCAGGGCAGTGGTTGTTTCAACTCTTTACACCAGCTAACTATAAGATCAGCGTTCAATTCTTGCTACTGTTGGTAAGGATTTTACGTTTTCTCCGTGACTGTTGGTTTCCTTCGGGTGCTCTGGTTTTCTTCCACACACCAAGTATGCATGGGTTATGGTTAATAAGTTGAGGGCATGCTATTTTGGAATATGCTATGAAGAAATCACAAATCACACTTTTTTAATGTATGTTTCAATGTACAAGTGACAAATAAATGCAATCTAATAAACAATTTACTATTGTGTTGTATTCTAACTGATCCTTAAAATCATCAGCAAGCATTCAGGAGCAATGCATTTAGAATCAGGTTTAAATTCACCAGCATATGTCGTGAAATTTGTTAACTGTGGCAGCAGTACAATGCAATATATAATATAGAAAAAACTGAATTACAGTTGTTAAAATAGTTAAATTAAGCAAGCAGTGCAAAAACAGAAATGAAAGTGGTGAGGTAGTCTCAATGTCCATTCAGGAATTGGATTGCTAAGGAAACGAGCTGTTTCTGAATTGATGAGTGTGTGCCTTCAGGTTTCTGTACCTCCCTCCTAATCTTAAAAATAAGACGGCATGTATGGATAGGAGGTGTCCTTAATGATGAACACCGCCTTTTTTTAAAGGCATCACTCCTTGTAAATGTCTTGGATACTACAAAGGCTAGTACCTGTAATGGAGCTGACTAATTTTACAACTCTCTGCAGCTTGCTTCGGTCCTGTGCAGGTGTTCCCCTGCCCCCATACCAGACAGTAGTGCAGCCAGTCGGAATGCTCTCCACTGTACATCTTGCCAGAATTGCTCAGGTCTGGGGAGACAAAAATATACCACGTCTTGATCTTCATTAATTGTGCTGTGCGCACTTTTTCTGCTGGCAGATGGGGCTCATCAGCTGTGGCTGGTAGCTCATCTAGGAGAAGGAAAGCTCTGATTTCAAACCTCTGCTGACTTGCTATACCCACTCATGGGGAAGGCTTCTGGAGTAAACCCCGAGGGGGCGATGTGGGGAATCCCGAGCTGGAGTCCCTATGTTGAGTTCAATGCTGACTGGCAAGTCCTGTGATGCTGCTGGTACCAAACTGTAGCAGCCTCTGCCATTCCCCTGGGTTCATCAGAGGGGGGAGCTTACTCCATGGGCAACAACTGTACTGCCCCGACTTGTGTATTTAGACAGCGAGGATGCAACATCCATAGTCGACCCTGACGTGCAGAGGCCTCACTCACTCCCTCTATTCTTCAACAGTGATTATACTTTTAAATGTATTGGCTGTAGAGCCCTTAATCCTATGATTGTGAAATGTTTGTAAATGCAAATCTTTCTGAATAAGCAAGTTTGATGTTTGGGGAGTGCAGTAAAGAAAGTGGGTATTCTCTTAAACTTGAAATTCAACAGTTAACAAAGAGACATGTCCATGATGGAGTACATACAGATTTTGAATGAAGTATATTGTCTTCAACAGTATGAATTTCAGAGGTAGAGAAACATTCACTGCTGTGAAAATATTCTGTTTGATGTGTCTAACTAGGGATGAATTTCTAGACTAGTAACTTCGTCTCATTCTGCCTTTTCAAAAAATGCTCTTCAATATTGAAATTATCTGCTGTGCAAATGGAATAAATCACTGGTTCTTTTATTAAAAAAAAATTAAAAAAAATACTTAAAATAACCACATGTACCTGTCAAAATTTCAGATGGATAGGATGCTCTAAGAATGAGTTCATTAAGATTCCCTGCTAACTTTAATTCAATTCCACATATAATAACATCAGTTACATCAATCAACACATAATAACCAATCGGCTTCTGGGACTGATGAGGAAGAGCAAATTAAAAGCAGGAAGGGCAAGCACAGTGGCTGTTGACTGAGTCAACATAGAGTGGTAATCTTGAGGTTTTAGATCTTCGGGGCTTCAGCGAAGAGAGGCTTCACTCAGAGAAAGCAAAGAAAAGCTCAATTTTTTTCCTTCTCTTTATACCTGCACAGCTAGGGACAGTAGAGATGCCAGGCAGGATCATGAAATGCTCCTGATGTGGGAGGGTAGGGAGATCTCCAGTGTCCCTGATGACTATAACTGAGAAGTGCATCCAGCTGTAGCTTCCAACAAACAGTGTTAAGGAATTGGAGCTGGAACTTGATAAACACCAGATCATTTGGGAGGCTGAAGGGGTGGTAGATAGGACATGTAGAGAGGAAGTTACACAAAGTGCAGGACACAGGAAACTGGGTGACAGTCAAGAGGGGGAAAGGGGTTAAGGAGCCAGTGCAGAGTACCTCTATGACCATCCCCCTCAACAACAGATATATTACCTTGGATACTGTTGGGGAGGATGACCTGACCAGAGGAGAGTTGAAGTGCTCAATGTGTTTTTTTTTTAAAAAAAGTATTACAGTGAGTAGACAAGGAGGCTAAGCACACAGCCTTGTGGTGCACTGTGCTGATAGAGATCACTGATGTAAAGCAAGACTGATGTATCCAGATTTGCTGGTACAATGACGGGCAGCAAAGTGAGTAATGAGGACAACTCCGAGTCATTAGAATATGGGCAGGAAGATGCCAAAGGGCATCTGATAAAACTTGGTATCAATTTAATTGGCAGTGTTGCTGAAGCAGTGGTTTGTTGCAGCATGCAGTGGTGCATCTTTTTAAAATAGTTCAGTAATTGTCACTTCCACTTGGAGGAGAAAAGATCAAGGATGCATAGGAGTGTTACTAGTGAAAAAGCAACCCATGAAGAATACACGATTGCCACATGGACATTATTAGAATGATGTTTTGGGAAACACACTCTGGAATAAAATGGAGTCAAGCAGATTGGCTTGGAGCTGCTTCCTACCAGGTGTCTTCAACAACTTCTATTTTTTTTTCCCAGCAATAAAGCTCCACTGCCTTACAATTCTTCATATTGAGAGACAGAATATAGCTGTTGTCTTAGTCTCTATACTGTTTTTCTGAATCAGTGGAGGGAAATCTCTTTAGGCCTCTTATCCCACTCTATCAGTGCAGATTGATTTCCGCATTGCATTGTTACAAACTATATATAGCAGATTGTACAAGTTGAGTTGGGTAGGTATCATCTGACATTGCATTGGTGTTACAGTGAATGCGCACACAGTTCCAAAACTTCCAAATGAATTTGTTGCATAGAATAATATCAAATATACAGCACAGAAACGGGCCACTCACTGTAGCTGATCCATGTTCCATTTTACAATCATATACTCAAAGGAGCCACACACAAAACTGGAAGAACTCAAGTCAGGCAGCATCTATGGAGGGGAATAGATATTTTGATTTTTTTTTTTTGGCCTGTTCATATGCATGCTAAAGAACTAATTTTCCAAAAGCTTCATTGGGATGCTCTGAGTTATGAAATGCTTATTGTCTTTCTGGGTGCTGCAGAATTCCATCCCCCACCCCCCAACTTCAGGATTTCTAGTTATTTTCTGCTGGAATCCTTTCTCATGTCCTTAAGCTCAACTTGTATACTGACTGATCGGCAATCCGGGCTTCATCCTATCAAGGGTGTTGCCCGTTGCCCTTTTGCCATTGTCCCTTACTGAACCTTTCTCCAATTGAAAACTGTTTGTTTCCCTTTCCCAGTCTGACAAAACGGTTTTTTAGCTGAGATCTTTCACTTTCCACAAATCACACCAAAGATGGAGAAAGTGAATCAAATTTATGTCACTCAGAATGGGGAAGAAGGAAATATTTTCAAAAAATGTTTGAAATTATTGAAATTCATAAGGAAATCAACCTTGAATTTCTGTTTCCATGAACCTAATGGGGAATAGGTACAGATGATTCATTGGTAAACCTACCTTGCCATAGACAGATGTTAGTTGCACATGAATAACAGCATAGACCTACTTAGCATAATTTTCCCAACTATTCTGGGCTAAACATTAAAGGTAAGCTAGCACTGAACTATTTGCATATATCATTAATCATTTCACTTGGAGAACAGCAGGCTCTAATTCTCCTGTTCTCTGCATAGCATATTTTAAAGGTATATTTCAAACCTGCAGATACTCTCAAGGGGGAGAAAAAGATTAGCGTTACCTAAAGATTAGCTTTTTTCATATTTAGATTGATACATGCAGTGAAATGCAATGTATGTACAAGTATTAAATAAAGGTAAGGTTTCTCTCCTTAAGACATTGCAAAAGGACTGTTGACTATTAAAGTTCTGCCTACTTAAGAACTTCAGAATAGGAGCTAGCTAAGCTATTCAACAATATTGAAGCTGATTGGTTTATTATTGTCACATGTACAGCAAAAAGCTTGTCTTACATATTGCTCCTATAGATCAAATCATTACACAGTGAATTGAGGTAGAACAAGGTAAAGCAGCTACAGTACCAAATGTGTGAAAGCTAACTAAAAAGTGCAGTGCGGTTGCAGGCAAACGATAAGGGGCATAATAATAATGAGGTTATGAGGTCAAAAGTCCATCATATCTTACTGGGGAGCCATTCAATAGTCTTATAATACTGGGGCTGAGTCTGTGCTTGATCCTGGTAATACTTGCTTCCTTTCGGGCTCCTGTGTCTTCCTGATGGGAGAGGGGAAAAGAGAGAATATCTGGAGTGCATGGGGTCTTATTATGCTGCCTGCTTTACTGAGGCAATGAGAAGTCTAGCACAGTCTACGGAGGGGTTGCTAGTTTCTGTGATGAGCTATGTCCACAACTCTGCAGTTTCATGCAGAGCAGTTGACAGACCAAGTTGTTATGCATCTGGATAGGATGCCCTCTATGGTATGGTGCATCATTGAAAATTGGTAAGGGTCAATGAGTACACTGCAAATTTCTTCAACCTTCTGAGGAAGTAGAGGTATTGGTGAGCTTTCTTGGCCGTGACATCAATATGGTTGTACAAGTGCAGGCTATTGGTGATGTTTACTCCAGGGAACAAAGTTCTCAACCCTCTGTCTCCACACTGTAGATGTAGCCAAGAACATGTCTACATCCTTGAAGTCAATGATCAGCTCTTGATTTGTTGATCTTGAAGAAAGATTAAAGTTGTTAACCTCCCTCTGTCCTCCTACTCTCCAACTCATCATTATTTGAGATGTGACCCATTACAGTAGTATTATCTGCAAACTTGTATATAGTGTTAGAGCAGAATTTGGCCAGTCAGTCATGAGAGTACAAGGAGTAGAGCTGGGGGCTTAGGATGCAACCTTGTGATACAGCTCTGCTCTTGCATTTCAACATCATTTTTCTGTTTAATCTCTCATCCTTGATTCTTCTAAAAATCTAGATATTTTTCTATTCTAAATGAAATCAATAAGCAAACACCCAGAGACTCCCAGGGTAGACATTTCCTAAATTTCATAACTTTTTGGGAGAAGCAATTGTTCCTCATTTCATACTCGCATGCTCATACTCCTTATTTTGAGATCATGATCCTTAATTCCAGATGGCTTATCCATGAAACATCTGTGTTGAACCCATTATGAATTTTGTGTTTTTCCAGTGAGATTATTTTCACACTTAAGACCAGCTTACGCAATTTTTCATGTGACAGACGGTGAATCTTTGATTCAAATTTCAAAATTGTATATTGTCACTCCAGTACATGAGTGTAAAGGTGAATGGAATGATTGCTACTCTAAAGCTGATGCAGGATAAAAAATATAAAAGCAATCCTATAAGAATTAATGTACATGTATATACGACCACACTCAATAATTACAAAAGATTAGCATAACATAAGATTAAACTGTACTTAAGTTATATTAGGTGTAGGAGTATCTGAACATAAGGTGACTCTGACAAGTAATGATAAAGTGACTCCTGCAGCTTCCATTGGAAATATTTTTAATAGGCAAGACCAAAATTATACAGAATACTCCTGGCCCTATGTACTTGTAGCAAGGGATGTTTACTCTTGGACTTTGGGACAACTGCAATTTGAATAGTGAATAATGCAAGCCTATATTTTTTTCCAATAGTAAAAGATTGGACTTGTACAATGGTAAGCATAACAACATGAGGAGGAAAATACTAACTTGTTATGAAACAAGTAGTTAACAGAACACTTAAAAAATAATATTGGACAAAGTCAGCATGTATTTATGAAGGAGACATCATGCAGAGAAAATCTAATGGATTTTGAGGATGTAATGAGTAGAACAGATGAGGGAGAACTGAGCCATGTAGTATATTTGGTTTTGTAAAAAGCTTCCATATGTCCTCAGGAGAAAGTAACACCCTGCCATGATTGGGTGATAATCAGGAAATGGGGAGTAGAAATAAGCATCCTTTTCTGGGTGGCAGGTAGCATCTACTGTGGTGCTACAAAGATTGGTGCTTGGGTACTAGATACTCACAATGTACAACAAATAATTTAACTGAGGGATCTAAATGTAACAGTTTGCAGGTGACATAATAGTGAGGAGGAGGAAATGAGTGGGCAAATGTATTCCAGCTATAGCTTTAAATCAGTAAATGTGAAGTTATCCACTCTGGTCCTTAAAAACTGATTGACTGGGTGATGATCCAGATGGCGGAGGATTGGGTCTCTCTGTACACTGATTATTGAAAGGAAGTGTTCAGGTAAAGAAAGCAGATAGGAAGTCAGATGTTAATTTGGCCTGCAATGAGTAAGGGAACATAGGGGCTTGGTACAATTGTAAAGGGCTTTGGCAAGGTCACATCTGAGCATTTGTATGATTTTGGTCTCCCTATCTGAGGATATATATTATCATAAGTCCATCCAAAGAAAGATCTATTCTAGGGTGACAAGACTGCACAAGAGAGAACATCAAATACAAGTTAGATTAATTAAATGAGAGGATATTCCTGATATACATAGGGGCGTAATCTGCAAATGCACAAAATATTTCAAAATGTATAAAATTTTGGAAGGCAACCAGACTATCATAGATAATTCCTTTTACTTCTACTTTTGTATAAGTCCTCAAGTTGTATGTTTGGGGGAGGTTTTTTGCCCTGTGTGAACAGCCATAAAGTATTTGTTCAATTGTTCTGTTTCTTAATCCTCCAGTCTCTCATTTTCTGATTCTAGGCAGAATTTAAAAAGAAATTGATCAGTAGCTTTGGACACATGGAAGTAATACTTTATTATAAAGATGCTGAGTATCTGCAAATTAATTCATCACAATTATAAGACGATAAAACACAGCAGAATTAGGCCATTCAGCCCAGTCTGCTCCATAATTCCATGGTTGATTCCAGATCCTACTCAACCTCATACCATTGCCTTCTTGCCATATCCTTTAATGCCCTAAACAATCAGGAAATGATCAACTTCTGCCTTCAATATACTCACGGACTTGGCCTCTGGCAGTCTGCCAGAACATTCCACAGATTTACTACTCTGGCTAAAAAAAATTCCTCCTAACCTCTGTTCTAAAGGATTGCCTCTCAATTTTGAGGCTGTGCCCTCCAATTCTAGATACACCTACCACAGGAATGTTTCCACATGCACTGTATCTAGTCCTTTCAACATTTGGTAGGTTTCAATGAGATCCCCACACATCCTTCTAAATTCCAGTAAATACATACCCAAAGCTGCCAAACGCTCCTCATATGTTAACCCCTTCATTTTGCGAATCATTCTTGTGAACCTCCTTTGCACTCTTTCCAATGACAACACATTTTTTCTGAGATATGGTGTCCAAAAATGTTGACAATACTCAGTGTGGTCTGTTTGTTTCAGCCATCTGAGTCTTATAAAGGCTCAGCATCATCTTTTTGCTTCTATATTCCATTCCTCTTGAAATAAATGTGAACATTGCATTTGCTGCCTTTACCACAGACTCAACCTGTAAATTAACCTTCTGGGAGTCTTGCACGAGGACTCCTAAGTCCCTCTGCACCTCTGATGTTTGAACCTTCTCCCCATTTAGATAATGGTCCGCACTAGGATTCCTTTTACCAAAATGCATTATCATACATTTCCCAACATTGTATTCCATCTGCCACTTTTTTTACCCATTCTTCCAATTTGTCTAAGACCTGCTGCAACCACATCGCTTCCTCAGCGCTACCTACCTTCGTATCATCTACAAACTTTACCACAAAGCCATCAATTCCATTATCTAAATCACTGACAATGAGAAAAGCTGCAGTCCCAATACTGACCCCTGAGGAAAACTTCGTACCTTCTTAGAGTGGAATGACATTTGCAATCTTCCAGTCCTCTGAGACCTCGCCAGAATCGAGTGATTCTTGAAAGATCATGACAAATGCATCTTTTATCTCTTCAGAACCTCTCTGAGGACTTTGGGATGTAGTCCTCTGATCCAGAGTATTTATCCACCTTAAGACCTTTGAGTTTGCCTAGCACTTTTTCCTTTGTAATAGCAATGGCACTTGCAGGTCTCTGGTGCACTGCCTGTGTCTTCCGCAGTTATGTACCCACTAAGTTCATCAACCATTTCTTTTGTCTCCCATTACTACCTCACCAGCATAATTTTCCATTGGTTCAATATCAACTCTCACCTCTTGTTTACTCTTAATATAACTGAAGACACTTTTGGTATCCTGCTTTATATTATTGGCCAGTCTGCCTTCATGTTTCATTTTTTTCCCTTAAAGATTTTTTAGTTGCCTTTTGTTGGATTTAAAAGCTCCCCAATCATCCTACTTCCCAATCACTTTTGCTACCTTGTATGCCCTTTCATTGGCCTTTTATGTAGTCCTTAACTTCCTTTGTCAGCCCTGGTTGTCAAGCCTGCCATTTTGAGAACTTCTTCCTCTGTGGGACATCTCTCCTGCACCTTGTGAACTATTCCCAGAAACTTCAGCCATCTCTGCTCTGCCATCATCTCCACCATGTCCCCCTCCAATCCACCTGGGCAAGCTCCTCTCTCATGCCTCTGTAATTCCCTTTATTCCATGGTGATACTGATGTACCTGACTTGTGTTTTCTCCCTCTCAAATTGCAGTATGAATTCAATCATGTTACAATTACTGCCTCCTAAGGGTTCTATATAATTATCTATACAAGTTCAAATACAAAATCAAATTGAAGCAAAATTAAGGGAGTAGAAGAACTCAGCAAGTCGAGCATCTGTGGGGGGGGGGGGGGGGAATGGATGGTTGATAGTTCAGGTCGAGACCCTACATCATGATTGAACAGAGAGGGACAATAACTTGCGTATAAAGTTGAGAGGGAAAGATGAGATAAGTGGCTGATAAATGATGGGTAGAATCAGATAAGAGGGATGAAGTTTATTTTTTTCTGCTAGGTTATAATCTCTTGTCTCTAGAATCAAACTGACAACCACCATTATAAAACAGAAAACTGCTTACTCTGTTAACTGGTAGAGGAAAAGTGCAATGAAAGCTTGCAATTTAATTTTTTCATCAAAATCTTGCAGCAATTTCAACAACCAGTATTTGTTTTTTTTTTCTTCTCTCTTCCCCCCCCCCCCCCCCAACCAGGTTCTTAATTCTTTCATTAACAAAGTTCTACTGAAACCTGAACTACATAATTACAGAATGGTTATTAGTCATTTTGATAGCATATTTTTATTACAAATAAATAGAATTTCTCAGCCATGAAATTTTATGTAAGACAAAATTCATTGCAGTTTAAAACAAGAAATGCAACAATTTCTGTCTGAGGTCACAATAGGTTTTAACTAAATTTGTAGTTATGAAAACGAAATGGCCATCTACATTTTTAAGAGTATAATACAATTTACATTTTCTTCAATGCACAGTATATTAGAGGAATAATATCTCAAACCCAAGATCTACAGAAATTAAATGAAAACAATCTAGGAAGCCATGAGGGTGCTCTATGCTACCCCAAGGGACACTCTGCTAAGGACCACCACCCCCCCCCCCCCCCCAAACTCAGATTTTTGTTTCATCACTATGGATATTGTCACTTTATGTTCACCAGGTTACTGAACCATAAATGATGTTACCTACATCAAGGTCAATAATTTAACAATCTTGTCCGGCCTCAAATCAAGAAATGGTACCAGGAATACCATGGAAATAGATTGAGATTACCTACGGAAAGCAGTTTCCTATTGTTCAAATGAAAGCAAACTAGCTTAACTCATTTTTAAGACAGCCAAATCATTTAAATTGCAATTTAGCAAGATGGAATGGGCCTTCATGCACTTGATTCACAGTGCTCCCATAATCAATACCCAAGTGGAGTGTTTGGTCTTCCAAAGGATAATGGCTCCTACTGGCCAAGAATAACCAGTATCAAAGTAAGAATTTAAAAACAAAATGTATATTGCAGCAAAGCATACATAATTACACAATATAACAGATTTTCCTTTACATCAACAATTTATTCCTTGAGTACAAAGGGAGCTCAGCTGTATGGGGTAGTTTAAGTTTCTACTGTTCATATGAGAAATATACAAAGATTTACACAAGTCCACTGTATATTTTTAAAAAAAACCATTTCACTGAAATTACTCCTCAGCAAAGGTCCAATGGGGGGGGGGGGGGGGGGGAAGAGAGGAATTCCACTGGGCATTTAATGCAGATGATGTCAGATGGCTAACCCAGCATTCTTTACGTTCAGCTGAAGAAATAGGTGGACTCTTTTACGTTCTCTAGATCAAATTCACCTGTAAAGGAAAAATGAAGATGATTTGTGAGTCCTGATGCAAGACTAAATCAGGAAGGAAGAGCTGCTACAAATGACTCGGTGTATCAGGGAACAATTTCTGTTTCATAGCTAATCATGGAATGTGGTCACCAATGGCAAGTTCAGCATTTTTTGGTCTTGTCACTCCTGCACTGAGTGCCTTGCTTGGCTATTATATAGCTAATAAGATTGGCTATGTTCCAGTTATAATATGGAACAGGTTCAAACAGCTGACAGGCCACTTGCACAGACAAATTTAATGCCTATATATTCAGAAAATAAAATATTCTAACATGCCTCATTGATATAGTAGACCCATTAGCTTGGAATTCCCTTGTAATGGCGTATGATTGACCGACCACATTTTACGCAGTGTAGATCCATCATTTAAGACTTCTGTGCAAAAGCTGACTTGATCCTAACTGGTTTCCAGGAATAACTTGGGAAGATCAGTAAAAACCTCACCCACAGCATTACTTTTTAAAAAAAAATAAAATTAAAAAAAAGAATTGTCAAGAAGCTCAAACTGTCTCTGATACATTTAAACTATTAAAAATGATCTTGTTATTTAAAAACTCAGAAGAACAATCCACATTCCTTAGATCTAACCTAACAAATTCCTACGTGACTTGTGAAAAACAGGTTGACTATTACTTTACCATTGGATAGAAATAGAGTTATGAGCCTCTGAGGTATTTCAACAAGATTATCCAGTGAAAAGCAATCCACAGGGCTAGTGTGCCCTATGTTCAATCTATATTGTTGATCAGTAAATCAAATTTAGAATAATGGTAGGGGAACATATCTTATCCATAACTTTATTGGCAAGTAGCTAGTATTCTAGTGATCCTTCTGGAGACATCATGCATGAGTTTCAAGTTTTCCCCACGGGAAATGACATGCAGACAAAACTGTCAACATTCATGGTTTAGGTTGTAGAACAAATGGGATCAGTATCTACACAAAAGAGGGAGAAATGAAAAATGATAGTGTTACGTACCCGTGACACGTGACAGTGGTATCCTTGTCACGTGACTGGGGTTGAAGCTATACTGGACTTGAGGTAATGGTCTTGTGATGGTGGAGTGATGTCATTTTCCCGCCAGTAGAGATCATGTGACAGGTTTTTTTTTTTTTACAGGGTATAAAAGGAAGACCCCACCCTGTGAGGTGGGGCAGTTCGTGACTGAATTTGCCAAGCTGACTTCATGTCACTGCGTGATTTAATGTTATGATGCAGTTTAGTTGAAAGATGAAGTTTTATCTAATGCCTAAAGTTTAAAAGGTCATTGCCAGCAGTTTCTTTACAATACTGCTAGTGGAGAGTGAAGATCAGAGTTCGGGAGTTAAAGATCGAGGAGAATCGATTTTCGACAGTGAAACGGGTTCGACCTTGTGTGATCCTCATTCGGAAGGATTTCGTTGACTGTTCTCATGTTAATCTCTGCGGGATAGCAGAAGATTGAGGACAGTGTGATAAAGGAAAGGTCAGTGCCTTTAAGCCGTTACGTTTCATAAAATTCTTCGTGGGAAGAGTTCGACTTTGGAAACTGAAGGAAAACGACGTGGAAGAGAATTTAAATCGCCTTAAAGTCTCTCCTTTTAAATGGACTGTGAGCATTTTGAACTTTTGGCACACCATTTTTAAAGAACTGTTTTTACAACATCGCTTTAAGAACTGTTAAGCTGCCGCACAGCAGCTGATTTCCGGTTACGTTAGTGTTTGTTTACTTTTGGGGGGTTTGTTTTCAGTGGTTAATAAACGTATATTTGTTATAAAAACCCTTGCCTAACCCACATATATTTATTGTTGCCTGAATACGTAACAATAGCAAAAATCATTCATGGAATCTTCATCTAGCAGTTGTTATTGAGTTCTTTTTGCTTTTCTTGAAAGAATTTAATCAAATTTTAATTGCATCTCCTTTTGTATACTCATCTCTTCCCATATAAATACTCAACATACTGTAAAACATTTGACATTAGGAATGCATGTATTATCCCCTTTGTCATTTTGCATAGATTCAAAAGATAACCTAATGCCAGCCTTAAAACAATTTTCTTAGTACCTGTCTTCAGAACTTTGGACAGCACCTGCAGCATTCTTTTGTATTCCTGAAGCTGTTTAGGTTTCTTGTCAATACTGCAAAGATAAAATAGCATTATTTGAACAAATTAATTTAAACTGCTGAAGTGTCTTAACTTTTATGAATGTTTCTTTGGGTGTATAGAATAAAAAAAGTTCAAAACTCACGGAATGTTATAACGATATTTATTTACAAGGAAAGTAGAAAGATCTTGAAGAATAGGCTGGTTGTGTAGGGCAACAAACTGCTCACGGCAAATCTGCAACATGTGCACATTTATTAACAAATCATTCAAAGTCATCAAAAATGGATTTAATGTGTCTAATTCTGTACTGACCACTTGAGCTGGAAAAAAAACTAAAGGAAAATAACACCAAGGGCCATTTAATTATATTTCAGAACTACTAAAAAGGCACAAAATAATTTGAGAATAGTTACCTTGTTCATGATATCAACTGTCATAGCATGTGTCCAGAAGCAGTCGTGGACAGAGACAAATGTTATGCCAGCTCTGGGGGGTGAATAAAATGTAGAAAGTTATGATTAACTTTTCCTATTGGCACAAAGACTTCCAAGATTATTTCTATTTAGTTTGCCATCTAGAAAGCATGGTTTAATTTTCTGGACTTAAGTCCCCAAACTTGCTTAAATTGAAATCAGTATTTTTACAAATAACATTCACCAGCCTGCTTTCTTTCACCCACCAGAAGCATTGTCTAATTCAAACCCTCACAATCACATCTCCTCTCTCAGGGCCACGTGTGCAAATCATCACTTCTGCCCCACAACAATTATTTTCTGATTATTGCTAATCTAAGTTTGTACTTTTTGTTGAATTCCAATTCTTGTTTGTTCACGGGATGAAATGCACTTGACTTTGTATGATTACATAACACTGTAGAAGGTTATGGTATTCCAGTGTTCTGCTTATTCTCAGTTTTGGCCTCTGCAAATTAAGAACATCAATGATTGAAATGATGCCGAGAACTTTAATCAAACAAATCTTGGGATGAGCTTAAAGCAATATAGTTATTTAGCCTGCATAAACACAATCTGAAGGGAAGATTGAAAATTTTCTACAAATGATTAGAGAGTATATTTTAAACTATGTTGGCAGGTTCCAAGGCCATAAATACATTCAAAGACAATTAGAGTCAATGCCAGGAAGTATTTATGCTTGCAGACCATCATTCTCTGAAACAAGCTGAAATTATTATCCTTGATAAAGTAACATAAGTTTGTGAAAGTCATATTTCCAATTAGATGGTTAAATTTCTATTTAGCTGTGACTGCTAAAAGTCATGTGTAACATAGCTTGCTTGGATTGTCTGATGGATTTGAAAATTTACCCTTCAAATTAATCATTGGATTTTAATCTTTATTTGTTTTGTTCCAGTAAACCACTAGTAAGGGTAGCTTGTTGATTGCAGCTTTGATTCAGACCACTGTGAAGAATGAGCCAATTTTCTTAGTGTGGTATTGTGGGAAAGCACTTAGCTTGCACCATGCCATAAATGAAAAATAAATACTATTTAATTCCACTTTCCAGAGCTCATCTGCAAAGCCATTTTACTATTTTGATCAAGGCAAGTCTTTCCAATATTCAACAATCCTATGCTGCCATCAAGTTCAGGGATATTGTTCAACTGTACTTAATGCCATCTGGTTCAAAATTACAGTAAAAGAAATGGAGCAAAGTACTTCATAATGTATTAAACAGGATAGCAAATTAACAGCCAGTTCAAGTTAACTGTGCTGATTCTGGTGGAAATGGAACTCATTAGTTGAGGCCCTCCTTTGGTCAGGGTTGACAGTTTTTACGTCCCAGCTATCTACATGATCTGCAAGCCAGGGCAGGACGATGTGGAGAGCAAGCTGTTCATGTTCCAAGCACCACCTCTCCATGCAGCTAATAACTCCAATGGAATGGCAGTGTCCAATACAGTTTGACACCAGTGGCATAGTAGGATTTGCCAGTTAGCCTAGAACTCAGCATAGGACAGCTTTAGGGACTCCATATCTGGAACTTTCCTTGGGTTTTACTCAGTCTTCGTGCGTGGTGTAGCCGCAAGGCAGAGGAGGTTTGAGATCAGAGTTTTCCTTCTCCTAGATGAACTGTCAACCATGGCCAAAGCAACTGCTTTTAAGGTGCCAGTAAGCCACCTTTGCCCCTTCTGTCAGTGGAAAATGTTCTGCCGGGTTTAGTAGGTAAGTCAACGCGAAGGTCAGGAGCTAGACTTTGTTGTCAGAGGCTATTTGAGACTCACATCCTTAGGAGCATTTGCAAGGTAGTGGGAGGGGCCACCCCCACTATCACCCGGGGCTATAACAACCTTAAGGAACCAACTCATCAGTATAGATTTGAATAAACAAACTTCTGTCAGCAAAAATAAAAGGCAAAAAACCACCTTCTGCAAACCATGACTGATAACAAGTCACTACATTTTTGTTTGTTGGCTGAAACCTGTATAAAGCTCCTTGGAGCATGAAGTCATCAATTTTAATTTTACAAAAAAAATAATACTTCTACACTATGTATGTATAACTTCTGAAGGAACCCACATGACTGAATAAGTCTGTATTGATTTTTGTACAGGGTAAAGTTTGCTTATCTTACTGCAGCAAAATATAGTTATTAGAAGAATGAAAAATGTAAAATTTGTAAGTGAATTTAATAACTTAAGGATTCATAAGTATCAGTGTTTTAAAATGAGCTTACAGAAATGAGTTCAAACATTTCAGCTGAGTAAGGTTGTCAGTCAATACCTTACCTGTAGCAATAGAGTGCTGTTAACATCATATGAGTTGAATCAAGAGAATGAATGAAGTTCGGTGGAAAAGCATTCTTCTGCTTGACTGTGTCAGGTTGCCTGTAGCAAACATCAAAACTATATGGTCAGAATTTATTTTAGACTGTGATCCATTTGATGTTAGAACATGCATTTGAATCAATTCTTAGCAGCAATAAAGTTTGCTAATTACACATATTACCAGACATCATAATCAATAGAATTCAATGCCAATCTTAAATCTATTCATTGTACATGAAAAGGTACATTTATAGCTTTCCCATATGCCTTGAGCTTATTTTCATAAATAGATGTCACAAAAAGATGACCCAAGAAATAAGTATGGTAGTGTAAATGCATAAATATTTTTAATGATGAAAACATTTCACTAGTTGAGTGTGCTAAGGGGCCTCCTAGTGTGTAAATGGATTCTTGACCTCAATCTACCTCATTATGACATTGCACCTTATTGTCTGCCTGCAGTTCATTTCCTCTGTCACACTTTATTCTGCATTATTTTGCCTTGTGCTACCACAATGCACTGTTATATAAAACTGATCTGCATGAATGGTATGCAAGTTCACTGTATCTCAGTATGTGACAATAATAAACATTGAACCAATCATATTCCATGCCTGTAGGAACAAAACACCTCCAAAATGAGAGGAGGCCACAAGTTATCTATCTGCTGTCAAACACTAACATCCCAGCAAAGTGCTGCCAATCTCTAGATCAGGGGTTCCCAACTTGAAATCCACAGACCCCTCAGTTAATGGTAGGAGTCCATGGCATAAACAAGGTTGGATTCCCTGCTCCAGATGCACCATCTATGTGGTAAAACTTGGGCCAAATTCATCATCCTCTTTGCACTGATAAGACACTGGCAAGCTTTTGGATATCATCTTGTTGCGTGCACCACCTTCTTTACAAATGCTGAGGGATAAAGATGAAAGGCTTGTGAAGATTTTTCACAGCATAATGAAATTTTCAAAGCTTGCTAAACTTCAAAATTCTGTATCTAACAATAAAAATATAGTTAGATTTAGTCATTCTAAATAAGCCATGATAAAGGATTGTGAATCCTAAGACTGTCCATTCTCCAACTCACTTGGACCAACACTAGAGGGAAACTGCTTGGGCTCCGTTGAAGAATACAATCATCTTATCAAAGAACATTATTAATTACAACACCATCTTCAGCTTAGTACGATTTAATTTAGAGATAAAAATGTTACCATGTAATCAACTGGGTTTGCAGAAATGTATGTTAACCACAGATATTTAAAAAAAATTAAATTCCCACCACAAATAATAAACCTGACCAATGTATATTCATGTGGAATGAAACAGGTATTTTTAGTTACTCTTATCTAAATGAAAGAGGATGCAAGACAGGAAATGTTACAACCCACAGGGGACCCCAGTGCAGTGATTCATAGTAATCAAAAACAGAAGCACAGGCCGGGGACACAGAAGATCAAAGGACTGAAATGAAATCATAACAATGTGAAGAAATGCAGCAGAAACTAGAGCTAATACAGAGGACAATATACTCCAGTTGAGATTGAAATAAATGAGTACACTATGAAGGCAAAGATTTTGGTGCAAACCAGTGCATATTTTTATAATTGAAAATAAATCACCCTCTATAGTAAACAATTAATCATTTTGGAATTCACACTGGTACTATTTTAGTTGACAGGATGACAATTTTAACCATTAACAATGATAACATCTTCAATGCTAACCATGGACTAAGGCACTGAATAACTCATATTAACATTCCTTTTCTCTGCCTAGATTTTAAGGCAAACCACTGCATTTATATGAAACCATCAAAGTCCAGCTTGGGAAATTGCACTAAATCAAATGGCAGCTACAAATCAAATCAACATTGCTACTTTCACATTTCATGTTACAGCCAAGCAGAAAACACTTCACAAAATTAAGTCACAAACATGAGAAAATCTGCAGATGCTGGATTGCAGATGCAACACACACAAAATGCTGGAGGAACTCAGCAGGCCAGGGGACATCCATGGAAAAGAGTAAACTGTTGGCGCTTGGGCTCGGATCTTTCATCAGGACTCATGAAGGGTCTTGGCCCAAAACGTTGACTATACTCTTTTCCATAGATGCTGAGAGGCCCGCTGAGCTCCTCCAGCATTTTGTGCGTGTTGCTTTGGATTTCCAGCATCTGCAGATTTTCACTTGTTTGTGATTGCAACATTAGTTAGTCACTAATATTTGAGGTGAAGACTTATGACTGTACTGGAGTACAGCAAATACCTAAAACCTAGGTGAACTGAAGGCCAGATCTGTGAGGGAAACAATCATACTCAATTTACATAAAAGGAATTATTTCAGGCATCTGGTCTTCTTGGCTTCTTTTCTGATCTTCTGATCCAGTGCCGAGTAGCTCAAGGCATTCTTGGTAGGTTTTAAGAGTGCACTTAGCAGTATTGATATGAAGTTGTTCTACTCCTCAACAATGCAATGGACATGGTGCAAGTGCAACTGATTCAGAATTGGCTGCACACTGAGAATGGAGTGAAACAAAGAAAATGCACTACCAGCAGGAGGCAATCTCACACTGCTTTAGCTAGGGGTTGGGTTGGATCTCTTCACAAATGAGCTTTGCAACAATGATAAACTGTAATGCAAATGGGGTGAGTGCGGATGTCAAACTTCTAGTCAAATACCATACCAGTAACTTGCAAGAGATAGAAGACCATGAACGTCACTGGCAGGCTTAAGTAAAATGAAGTTAAGTACATTGCTGTGAATTTTTCAGTTGAACATTACAGCCCCATAGGCTTGTACTGACATTTCAAATTTATATTCAATTAGTGGCTGTATTGTGCTGTAGGGGCACATCAAAAAGCTTTTACTTCAGTTATTTACAGACAGCATACATAAATAATTTCCTACTAATAAACATTAATTTGATTTTTAATAGATAAAAATGTTGACTAAAATTTGCAGTTCTCTTCTTTCATTAGGACTGGGAAAGGTGTGTGGGAAGAATTGCAGGAGATTGCCAGTGGCAGTAAGTAAAATAAGACAGAAGTCAAAATTATAGGTGAATACAGAAAATCTTTGAATTTCTTTTGATAATTCAGCATACTTGCTAACTAGAGTGATAACACAGTAAGTTTAATAAATTTATTCACGATTATCATAATGCCAGTGCCTTTATTTAAAAAGTAGATTCTGTTGAAGATTCAACTTGGAAATGAAAATGGCAATCAGATAGAGGTGCTATGGTGGTAGAAAGATACAATTTTACTTTTAATAATCTAGGATTGCTTGATCATCAACAGGAGCTACACTCAGAATTTCATAGACAGAAAATAGCTTTGGAACAAAAAACATTATTTTTGTCTTATTCTTTTCCAGCCCAAGAATTGACACTTGAAAACTTCCTAATTGGAGTGTATTCACATGCAATGCACATCCATATATTCAATCCTGCATAGGTTACAAGAATGTTATAAGCATTAATAACTGACACTTTCCAAACTAGGCTTCAGCTGGAAGTGATTTTATTGAGCTCTACATGAGAAGAATGAAACACAAATTGGAGGAGATGAATCAATACTTTACTCATTGCATCAAGTCAAATATTTCCAGATGTTATGCATTTGCTCAATTTACAAATCATGGAGGATTTCAGAGATTTGCACAATCAGGGTTTATCAAAGTCTCTCAAAATAAGATGCAAACACCAAGACACTTTAAGGGTAGAAGTGAGTGCTGTGCCTAAATTATCAATACAGCAATTAACAATAAACATCTAGTAGAGTTAACTAATTAGGTCTTTGTCAGGAATCAAATGCTTGTACTGAAAGTCAAAGTGTCACGTAACTATTGGCCCTTCAAATGTTTATATACGAATAATGAACAAAACTTATGTTTAGGTGCTTTGTAATAATACAGGCAAAGTGTTAGAAATACCATATTGTCAGCCATTCACTAGCAAAGTGAATTATTAATTCTGAAGGAACATTAAATTTCCCTCTTTTGATATGTAGGGTTGCAAAATATTGAAATGCCCAGCATATCAGATAGGTGTTTCATTATCTAACAATCTTTAACCAGAAAATAGATAAATATACTAATATTTTAATTTACCATCATGTATATTCAAGTATTGAATGTTGCAACAATGTGTTAAATTAAGCATGCAGCTTTAAGAGTGAACTGACCAGATAGGGGCAAAGAGTACCAAATCTTCAATCACAAAGTGTAAGATGATGCATTTAGCAAATAAGGCAAGGGAATACACAGTAATTGGGAGGATACCAGAAGGATAGTGTAACAAAGGGATCTTGATACGAATATCCACAGATCAATGAAATTAGTTGGGCAAGCCAATAAGGTGATTTCAAAGTCATTTAGGACACATGGCTTTAAGTGAGACACAGAATATAAGGAGAGTAAAATTATACTTGAGCTTATCTGAGAAATTGCGCTATAGCTAGAGAGATGCATACAACTAGCACAATATAGCAATATTGTGAAAGCTGCAGAAAACCACCCGGTACCAGATGTACAGATTCAATCCTGATCTCAGATGCTGACTGTGGGAGTTTTCATGATCTCTCCATGAGTGTGTAGGTTACCTCTAGGTGCTTATGTTTCCTCCCACTTACCCCAAAGTCCTGCAGGTTGGTAGGTTCATTGGTTACGGTAAGTTGCTCCTGGTATGTAGGTAGGTGGTGAAATCTCAGAGGTTAGATTGCGGGGAGAACAAACTATGGGATTAATGTAAATGGGTTGATGGGTGGCGCAAACTTGGTGGGCTGGAGGAACTTTTCCATGCTGCTGCTCTCTGTGACAATGAGAATTCTGGGGATGGACAGCTTCAATTATGAGGTGAAACTCTGATCAGGTCGCTTCTTTTGGAATAAAAGAAGATGAGAGGAAAAGTACATGAAAATATCAAGGCTTAAACAAGATTAAAAGGGAATACCAACTTCTCCAAACAGAGGTAAATTATTTTGTGAAATAAAATTGAGGTAATTTCTGGATAGGAAGGAAGATGAGATTTTCTTTTTCACTACCCAAGAATGATAAGCATTTCAAGCTGCCTGCTTGAAAGAATATGATGGAAGCAGAAACTCCCACATGTTTGAAAAATTCCTGGATGAGCACAGAAGTGCCAGAACACATGCCCTGACATCTGCTGTGTACAATGCTTTTTTAAACTTGTGTTCAGTAACTACTTTGAGCATTAACCTTTGAATCTACATGATGGGAGCATAAGTATACTGTCTTACATTTAAATTTAAATGCAGATACAATTAAACCTTCAATTTCTATAACTAAAGGTCTTCAGTAGAAAAAAAGTGAAACACTTACTGAGTTGCATCATGACTTATCTGCATCTTTAAGTTCTGAAGGCTGCTTTTGAGCTGTAAAATGTAATTCAATATTTTTAGAAATTAAAGAATACAATTCCAAAATCTAGAAAATTGAAACTACAGTTTATGTATTCCATTATATTGTATTTAAAATACTACTTTAAAACTGTACTAAAATTGAGCTGTAAACTAATAAACCCAATAGAACCCAAGCTGTAAATCTCTATTTTTGAGGAAAAATCATTAAGTTTGAAAAATTAGTCTATATTTCATTCAGTTTTGATCAAAGCCTTCTAGAAATGAAGATGTGCTTAGATGCTGAACTCTTCCTAAGAAACTGTTGTGACACTCATTCAAGAAGCATTGCTGGGAGTTAAAACAAAATATTTGCATGTATCAGCTGAAACTAGGGAGTGCAAACAAATGCAATATTCTTTTATTTACAAACAGCTCAGCAACACAAACTAGTTTTATACCTGAAGAATGGGGAATTTGAGAGAACAGCACCCAAACAAGTCAGTGGCTTCCAAAGAAAGTGTAGGGATGGAGGAGTGGAATAAAGGAAAAGGGGGCAAAACTGAAAGCTAAATAATCTTGTAAGGAAACATTCAATCATCCTTAGTTACAACAATATTTACAGTAATGTGCAGCAGCCTTAGAGCGCCTAAGACATTTGTACTGTACTCTATTTGTCAATGTGGAGCGGAGAGCAAGGTTGTAATTCTGCTGGGAGGAAAGAATGTTGGGAATAGCAAAGGTGGAGTGCGACAGGAGGGGTACGGGACAGGTGACAGGAGTGCTGAGGTGGTGGGTGGGGTGGTATAGGAGTAGGCACACCCAGCTCTAAGACACCAAGCAAAGTCATTTGATTCCAAACAATTGCTTTATTGATTATTATAGAATGTCTCTCTGGTACTTCCCGTTCCCTCCCCTCTCCCTTCCCTTTTTCCCCAACCACGATTCTCCTCGCCCTGCCCCATTTCCCAGTCTGTAAATAATAGAGACCCATATCAGAATCAGGTTTATCATCATTCAATAATCATGAAATTTGTTTTTTGTGGCAGCGGTATCGTGCAAAAATCTTAGGCTCCCTAGATATGTGCCCAAGACTTTTGCACAGCACTGTACTTTTGATTGCCCATGTTTTAATCAGATAACAAATGATTTATTGTTATATTTAAGAAATAGTTGTTGTTTGGATGTTTTTATTCATTTATTGCAATCTATTCCACTTAGCACGAGTCACCTTCGAGAGGATATTTATAAGCATTTCCTTTTCTTGAAATAGATGTTCTTGAATTTCAAACATAAATAAAAGATTTTGATTTAAAATAGGTCATTGGTTGATGCTGTATCAAATTCTGACAGCAATGTCAAAATATCACACTGATTACATTAAATTCCACGATGCAAAGCTGAAATTTTGTTGCTCTGTTCAGTAACTAGGGGCAACACTCTGGCAAAAGTCCATCATGTACAACCCAATATATTGGACTACACTTTAGGTTAAATTTTTATCATATGGAAGTTAAACACTAATGTAATACAGTCTGCCCCCCAACACCAACCCTCCAAGTGTTCTTAATCTATAACAAGTGAGACTGTCAGTGCACAAATCTCAGCTCCAGTGTTACACACTGAGGGCAAAATCCATAAAACAAATCAATCTGTTTATTATCGCTTAAAAAAATGAGAAAGGTATAAATGTCACCAAAGTGGCCCATGGGCAATAAGATTAGAAGTGAAATGCTAAAGGTCAATAACTTGACTATCCCACCTAAAAATAATCCTAGGTCTGATTTACAATTTTGCTGCATAATAAATTAAACACAAAAGTCATAATCTGCTTTTCTAATTTGCACAGGCCACTATGATTTGACACAGCATGGTGGAGGGATGACTGAGTGATATTACACCTAAATTTGAAGGGTCTCATGATGGGGAAAGAATTAATCTAAGTTTTGCAATAGAAATTATGATGAGGTAAAAAAGTGATCATAATATCAAAGAAAATAAGACATCAATTTCCAAATTGATAATAAGCTGTTCCTTGAGAGGACATTCCATAAAACTGCCAACTAAAGAGAGAAGTCATGGCTGGGGTGTTTTGGAGTGAATTAATTTTTGGTGTTGAGCAATATCTGCTGCTCAAAGCCTCTCTAAAGAGGATGTGTCTTTGCAGGGGAATCTCAAACTAGGGTTTTAAACAAGCAAGTTATCTATTTAAGACAGAAATGAGGCATTTCTCTCTCTCTCTCTCTCTCTCTCAGGTCATGTGTCTTTGGAATACTCTTAAAGCAGAAGATTTTAATATTTCTAAGGCAGAGGTTGATTGGTACTTTAAGAAATATGGAGATGAAAGTTTAATACGTGGGGTTGATATAACAACTGGATCAGTCTGCCCCTCCTCCCAATTCATATGTTTGTATAGTTTACTTAATTTCCTTACTGGAAATAAGATGCTACAAAACCTTACATTTATCAATAAGTACCTGTAAAAACATTTATTTTTACTTTGCATATTTGATCACAGTGCATATTTCCAGAATGAGGTTTATAGAAACATTGGAGGGACTATCTCATGATTCCAGTACAATGAATATGCTAATGCACACATATTGATTAATCATCTCATCTCCAGTGTTATGAAAGCTGGACTGGTGACTGCATTCCCACTCTGTTACCAGAACACGCCCTTGAGGACCCAACTACAGCTTTCTTGAAATCCAGTCAACATTTATTAACTTATCTCAAGAAGAAGATGCAGTTTAGACAGATATACTTGGCTTCTTTGAAATAGTTTTAAAAATCTCAGCTTCAGATAATGCTGCTGCAATAAAATTTGCTCTTTTGGAGCATTAGTAATCCCTATCAACAATTAACATTTTTCATTAAATAATGTGCATCAAACTCCAAGGTGGGTGTTGAAAACTCTCATGGCACTTTAAGGCATAACTGGAAGATTGGGGAAAGGAGAAGTATTAGCTGTTCCTTTTGAGTGGCACGATAGGCTGGAACATCCTATTTTATTTGTATTCATCTTCTGATTCCATGGAAAATGAGTACTTCACTCAAAGGAGGTATTGTTTTCCTTCTGAATATGAGTATGCTGTATATATTAGTAGATAATTGTACTAAGTGAAAGTTAAAGTCAGATCTGTATCTGTCCACATGCTTTCTATTACAGTTAGGGATGGATATACTAGTACATTTTCATCTTCTTAAAGCAATGTTCCCAACATTTTTATGCCATAGACCAACACCATTAAGCAAAGGGTCTGTGGATCCCAGGTTGGGAACCGTCGTCTTAAAGCAAGATATGTGGCTAATTATATACCCTAGTCCTTGATCTGTCTGACTGAGTTAAAGGTAATTCTACACAAAAATGAATCTGGGGCTATCCAGTTGTTTGGTTCATTGGATACTTTCACTGAGCTGAACTAAAGAAGCATTGGGTTAACTGACAAAAGGTCAAATTAAATAATCCAAAATCTGATTAACAATCTTAGAAATAAGGATCTTGAAATGGATTTATTAATGTATGGACAAAAATAGCAAAGTCAAAAGATGTATCAATTTTTGCAATAGAATCATCTTGCCTAACTCAGCAGAATGGTTTGGTAATTCTTAAAGGCAGTTAAAAACATTTCAACAAAACCAATCAACTGTATCTCAGAAACGTGTTGCCTTTAAAAATGACCAAATAACTTGCATAAATAATTTTAACTTTGAAAGTAAGACTTTTGGAAGTAAATTTGTCAGATTATAAAATCTTAATTGGTACTTGTAGAGCTTGGAGCAATCCAAATAGTTCATTCCCCTGATCTTCCCCCTTTGACCTGTAACTTTCCCCAGGTAAATATTTAATTAATTTTTTGAAATGTACCATTATATCTGCTTCAACCATTTTTCAGGCAGCACAATCTAGAATTCACTATTAAAACAAATGTTTTCTTGTGTTGCCCCGGGTACTTGTTTAAATCTGTCCCTTGCATGCAATTTTTTTTTGGCTAATCTATCAAGATGATTGAAATTCTGAATCAAGTCAACTCAGTCTTCTCTGTCCCATGCAGATCAACTCTAGTTTCTCTCAATATGGAAGGTCTCAGCATCCTAAAGTCAGATGCTCAGCATTGAAAACAATGTTGTGGTTGATGACCAGTGTTTTATAAAGATTTAGTCCAATTTTTGTTGCTTTAAACTTGATGTCTCTATTAACAAAGCCAGTATCTGACAATGATTGCATCCTATATGGACAGAATGTCTGAACCAGATCAGATGAAGATTCTCTGCCAATATATGGACCTCTGTCCATTCTCAGTTCTGGTTGATATTGGTTTCCACCATTTTTTCCAACCACTATTAAATTACTGATATACATTACTGTGCAAAAGTCTGAGAGAGAGAGAGAGAGAGACACACACACACACACACACCTATCTATATATATATATATATCTATATCTGGTAAGTCTAAGACCTTTGCACAATACTGTAGTAGTTTTATCCACAAAAAAAAAATCAAAGTTCATGACGTATGTGAGTGATGATGATCCCGATTCTAATATGGATCTCTATCATGGACTGAGTGAGAAGACGGCAGGGAGAGGGAAATCATGGTTGGTGTGTTATGATTAAAAAGCCAACTGTTTGGAATCAAATGACCTTGCCTGGTGGCTCAGAGCTGGGCGTGTCTGCACCCTCACCATCCCACCACCTCTGGCGCTCCTTCTCTGCCATCTGTCCCACACCCAACCTATGGTGCTCCAACCTCACCATTCCCAACATCTCAGTTTCCTGCCAGATTTACAAACTCGCTCTCTGCTCCATGTTGACAAATACAGTACTGTGCAAAAGTCTTAGGCACCTTAGATATTTATATGTGCCTAAGAGTTTTGCACAGTACTCTATATTGATATCTATTTACACTTAAAATGTAGTGACATTGTCTGGACATTGTATCTGGTTTTGGATATCAAAAAGAAACTGCTGGAAAAACTCAGAAGGTCAAAGTGAAGGCAAAGTTTAGGGACGAGACCAAGAATCAAGACCTTAAGATTCTCAGTCCGAAGCATCGGCCATCCCTTTGACTCCATATTTTTTTTGTGCTCCCGATTCCAGCATCTGCAGTCTCCTGTCTTTTTTGGTTAGATACTTTGTTGTCATGCAATGACAATGGTCAACAATCTTCTTGTTGGTTATAGGAATACCACCAGAAGACTGAAATGCTGTTTACGTTGTAGCATGGGTCAAGAAGGGACAAAGATATGAACCAGGAAACTACAGCCCAGATAACCACACTTTGGTGACACAAAAGGCAGCATCTGTAGAGAGAAATGGACAGTGTGAAGGACCAGGGTAACCATAAAACTGGGAGAGCAGGTAAAAGTGAAAAAAAATAGGGGTTTTATTTACCCAAAATGTTTACAAATAGAACTGTTCTGGAGTCCAAACTTGAATCCGCTAAACAGAACCGAACTTGGTTACAACAACATAGTAAATACTCCTCAAACCAAGAGACACCACTCATCTCCTGACTGCGGGTTTATATCCAATGCTGGCTAGTCCATTGTAAATTGCTGGGGAGAGAAAACATTTCTGTCCTTAAAAAGATAAGGCATAAATGAAGCAGCTCCAGAGAACACCCCTCTGGCTGCAGCAGAACGGCACAATCCAATTATCCAGCCCCATCTACTTAGGCTGGTGTAATGCAACAGCTCAGTTGTTTGCCAGATTATCAGGAGCTACAGGAGCTATCATGGTCAGCTACAGGACACTTTAATATGCCCGGTTGATGGTGCGGCTGGTAACTGCAGCTGCCACAGACAATCAGTGCTTCGGTTTGAGACTCTACAGCTGAGTTGGTTCAGACATTCAGCCCAGATAAAGCACCACAGTAGCCTAATGGTTAGCGTGACACTACTACAGTTCAGTTCAGAGTTTGGAATTCAATTCTGACACATCTGTAAGAAGTTTATACAATCTCCCTATGACTAAGTGGCTTTCCTTCCAGTGCTCCTGTTTCCTTAAACAGTCCAGAGAGATACTGGTTAGTAGGTTAATTGGTCATTGTAAGTTGTTCTGTGATTAGGCTAGAGTTAAACAGGTGGGTTACTGGGTGACGGAGCATGTTGCCCTGCAAAGGCCTGTTCCGCGCTATATCTGAAAATAAGTAAATAATATCTCAACCCAAAATATCAACTATTTCATTGATGCTGTCTGATCCACTGAGTTCCTCCGGCATCTTCTGTGTTACCTTTACTTTTGTGGTGGGGAAGTCATGGGAAACCATTTATCAGCATCACATAGATGTTCATTTGGAAGGTATCATCCAATCAAGTAGGTCTGTTAACGGTAAACTGTAGTCAAGTGATCTGATGGATTTGTTTGCTGACAAAATGGAGAAATTTGTTCTAAATAAAGAGGCTGCATTTCATAGAAGATTAGGCCTTCATTGGTTGAGCAGTCCTGAATTTGAGAGCCAAGTCTCAAAACTAAGCCTTTTAGGAGTTTAAGAGTAAACACTTCTACAAGTAGAATCTAGTAAAATCTTAGAACCAATGAAAATTGATGCTGATTCCTTGCTAGTTTTAAATTGTCGATGCTAGACTTCCGTTAACCTCTGACAATAAAAGATGTGAACCCAAGACAGGTTAATGGAGTTATGTCACTGACTAGCAGCGATCTCATTAGATAGCAAAAGAGGCTCAATGGCCAAAAAAGTACTGAAATAGCAATCTGGATTTTTCCAGATTATGGAAGAACAGATTCTTTAAAATATACCATTTACCATACTTGTGGTTAAACAAAGAAATCTTCTAAACTGATTTACAGATGTTATGAACATACTGTACTGTTCAATGAAAAAGGAACTCACTCCTAAACAAAAGTGAAAACAGTTAAAGTTTAAGATTAGGATAGACAGGATAACCTTAGATGTTTAAAATGATGAGAAGATTTAGTTAGGCGGATAGATAATAATGTTGAGTGTAGTACTTACTAATGTAGTTCTGGTCCTGTGGTATGGTTGTACGATTGGCAAACCAAGTGGAGTCACCCACTCTACTGAGCTTCCTGATTGTGCGATTAGTCGGGCACTTTCTGTTAGCCAGTCCTAAAGGCAAAGGAAAAAATTACATTGAAAGTACCCAAAGTACATGGAAGCACATAATTACTAACAGCAACTGTTTTTTTTGTTATATGCCAATCAGCTCCTCGAGCCTGGTCTGTCATTCAGTAAGATCATGGATGAACTTCTCCCTCAATCCATAGTTGCTTGATCTATTATCCCCATATGCCTTTTAATATCCAGAAATGTACCAATCTCGCTTTTGAATATATTCAATGACTGAGCCTCTGCAGTACTCTTTGAGGATTCCCAACCTTTATCTGAAAATAAATCTCAAATAGCAATGATGGGATAGTTGAGGGGTCTGCGCACACCAGGTTGCGAACCCGTCTTAAACTATTCCAAAGAATCGTCACTCTCTGACTGAAGAAATTTTTGTCCTAAGTGGCCTAGTTCTTATCTTGAGACAGCAACTCCTTTGTTCTAGACTCCTTTGCCTGAAGATCATTCTTCCTATATTTATTTTGTTGATTACCTCTGAGAATTCAACTGCAATGCTTTGGAGGGAGTTTTGAAGACGGCATTGATATGAAAAATTAACTTTGTTTGCCTCTCTCCAGATGCTGCATGACCTGCTTTGTGTTTTTATTTTAGTAAACTACTTCACTACCAGCTCATCCTCAGGGATTTTAAAATGTAAAATTTGTCACATAAGATGTTGTATCTAGACAATCTGGGAACACTTACCCACTGCACCTTTCAAGTAAGAAAAAATCCAATTCTACAGCAACCTATAAATCACAGTATGTGTAAGTGACCAACTAAATGTTTGGACTCCTAAAAGAATTTGGCTGTATTGGCAAGCACTATGGCAATGAGGCAATTTGGAAAGGACTATATGCAAATATACATACATATATATATTTTTAATAAAAACTGAATATTACTTATTTTAACATTGTTCGAGATTTTCAGAATGCAGAAACTAAGTGGTGGATTGTTAACAACATCTTATAGACTCATAGAAACATGCAACACAGAAACATTGAAAACCTACAGCACAATACAGGCCCTTCGGCCCACAAAGCTGTGCCGAACATGTCCTTACCTTAGAAATAACTAGGCTTACCTATAGCCCTCTATTTTACTAAGCTCCATGTACCTATCTAAAAGCCTCTTAAAAGACCCTATTGTATCCGCCTCCACCACCATTGCCGGCAGCCCATTCCACGCACTCACCACTCTCTGAGTAAAAAACTTACCCCTGACATCTCCTCTGTACTTACACCCCAGCAACTTAAACCTGTGTCCTCTTGTGGCAACCATTTCAGCCCTGGGAAAAAGCCTCTGACTATCCACACGATCAATGCCTCTCATCATCTTGTACACCTCTATCAGAAATGAGGCTTTTTAGCTCATCTCAGCCAGGCCTATGGTGATGCCTGTCTAAGTTGACCCCACTTGCCTGCATTATGCCTTTCCTGTCCAAGTTTCTGTTTAAATGCCTTTTCAATATTGTATTTGTATCTCCCTCCACTACCTGGCGGTGGCACAGCAGCATAGCAATTAGCACAATGCTTTACAAGGCATTGGATTTCAATTCCTGCTGTCTGTAAGGAGTTTGTATGTTCTCCACATGACTGCATGAGTTTCCCTGATGCTCCAATTTCTTCCCACATTCCAAAGTTGTACAGATTAGCAAGTTGTAGACAGGCTACGTTGGCACCAGAAGCATGGCGATACTTGCAGGGTGCTCCCAGCACATCCTCAGTCTGTGTTTGCCATTAATGCAAAGGACGCAATCCACAATGTGTTTCTATGTACATGTGACAAATAACCAAACCTTTACAACCTTTGACACTGAATTCCGGATCTTCCACCAGGCTTTGTGTGGTACACTTTCCCTTTAGATCGCCCTTCAATTTCACCTCTCAAAGTTGTGCTTTCTCATTCCCTGCCCTGGGTAGAAGTGATTAACCATATAACAATCACAGCACGGAAACAGGCCATTCCGGCCCTCCTAGTCCGTGCCGAACTCTTAATCTCACCTAGTCCCACCTACCCGCACTCAGCCCATAACCCTCCACTCCTTTCCTGTCCATATACCTATCCAATTTTAACTTAAATGACACAACTGAACTGGCCCCTACTACTTCTACAGGAAGCTCATTCCACACAGCTATCACTCTCTGAGTAAAGAAATACCCCCTCGTGTTTCCCTTAAACTTCTGCCCCCTAACTCTCAAATCATGTCCTCTCGTTTGAATCTCCCCTACTCTCAATGGAAACAGCCTATTCACGTCAACTCTATCTATCCCTCTCAACATTTTAAATACCTCGATCAAATCCCCCCTCAACCTTCTACGCTCCAATGAATAGAGACCTAACTTGTTCAACCTTTCTCTGTAACTTAAGTGCTGAAACCCAGGTAACATCCTAGTAAATCGTCTCTGCACTCTCTCTAATTTATTGATATCTTTCCTATAATTCGGTGACCAGAACTGTACACAATATTTCAAATTTGGCCTTACCAATGCCTTGTACAATTTTAACATTACATCCCAACTTCTGTACTCAATGCTCTGATTTATAAAGGCCAGCGTTCCAAAAGCCTTCTTCACCACCCTATCTACATGAGACTCCACCTTCAGGGAACTATGCACTGTTATTCCTAGATCTCTCTGTTCCACTGCATTCCTCAATGCCCTACCATTTACCCTGTATGTTCTATTTGGATTATTCCTGCCAAAATGTAGAACCTCACACTTCTCAGCATTAAACTCCATCTGCCAACGTTCAGCCCATTCTTCTAACCGGCATAAATCTCCCTGCAAGCTTTGAAAACCCACCTCATTATCCATAACACCTCCTACCTTAGTATCATCAGCATACTTACTAATCCAATTTACCACCCCATCATCCAGATCATTTATGTATATTACAAACAACATTGGGCCCAAAACAGATCCCTGAGGCACCCCGCTAGTCACCGGCCTCCATCCCGATAAACAATTATCCACCACTACTCTCTGGCATCTCCCATCTAGCCACTGTTGAATCCATTTTATTACTCCAGCATTAATACCTAACGACTGAACCTTCTTAACTAACCTTCCATGTGGAACTTTGTCAAAGGCCTTGCTGAAGTCCATATAGACTACATCCACTGCCTTACCCTCGTCAACATTCCTCGTAACTACTTCAAAAAATTCAATAATGTTTGTCAAACATGACCTTCCATGCACAAATCCATGCTGGCTACTCCTAATCAGATCCTGTCTATCCAGATAATTATAAATACTATCTCTAAGAATACTTTCCATTAATTTACCCACCACTGATGTCAAACTGACAGGTCTATAATTGCCAGGCTTACTTCTAGAACCCTTTTTAAACAATGGAACAATGGAATGATTGTATCTATCTTTTCCATGCCCCTCATATCACTCTTCAGCTTCCTATAGTTCAGTGAGAATAAACAGAGCATATCTAATCTCTTCTTCTAACAGCTCCCCCATTCCAGGAAACATCCTGCCAAATCTCTTCAGCAGAGAAGAGTTAGATTGATCTCAGAGTAGGTTAAAAGATCGGCACAACATCCTGGGTCAAAGGGCCCGTACTGTGCTGTAGTGTTCTATACTTGTTCTATGACTCTATTGTTAGCCCATCCTTCCTGCAGTGTGACAAGCAGAACTGTCCAGAATAATACAAGAGTAATTTAATCACTACTGGGTGAAAGGGTGGAGATATGTCTTTCCAAAATAAGGTGCAAGGCACTCCTTCCCTCTGCTAGCCTACAGATCACCCTTGGGCAAGGTGTGGCAACCTGTTCAGCTCCGTCACACCACCCCCAATCAGAACTGTGTGAAGCCATAGGAGCAGGTGGAGGATTCGTCACACGAGAAGCTGGTGCATATCACAAGTCCTGGTTATGCGACCACAGACGCCAGGCAGACGATATCTGACGAGTATTGAAATTGGCTGGGTTCATCTGCCTTGTAAAGACACTGCTCAGAAAAAGGCAATGTTGAAAAAAATTTGCCATGACCACGATTGTCCTTGGAAAGACCACAATCGCCTACATCATATGATATGGTATATAAAGAACAAACAAGTCTTATTAATGTTTTGTCATCCAATCTCTAAATTGACATTGAACCCATGAACATGACCTCACTATTTTTAAATATTTATTTCTATTCTTGCACTACTTACATTAACTTAACTATTTAACATACATACATATATATAAATACAAAAATTCAGGATTTAAAAAAATATTTATCATAGTACTGCTGCTGCAAAGTTAACAAATTTCACAACTTATGCCAGTGATATTATATCCGATTCTTATCTTCAAAAATTGGTCCAAGTAAAAACTGATAGAGGAGCTCAAGACACAATACTGTAGTTCAAACAAAACCAAACAGTATGATCATATACTTCCATATAGATCATGAATACTCAGCATCAAAGTTACCTAATTTGGAAAAAAGTTCATTCCTAACAAAACTGAATTTTGTTCTTAACCATTTAAGAGCTGTTTCATTTCTAGCTTTTACATCATTTATTGAAATAATTCTATCAAGAAAGCAGTTTTAAAAGAAAATACTTTCATTTTTGATTAAATATCAAGTTCAATCAAAGTCAATGCTCGTGCTAAAATGTTAAAACATTTATGTTCCATATTGATATATTTGCCTATTGTTTAGAGCTGATCATAGTTATCAATATAACCGTATTTAGTGAAATTACCTGAATTTCCCTGGTACCAGTAAACATCTCCTTTAAGCTGTTAAACACTTGCTGCACCAAGTAATATGAAGCATCCCACACGTATTCCTGAAAGTTAAATTAAATATAATTATTGTAATTAATTTTGCACTTTCAATATTGAAGTCAATACATAGAACAAAAGAGGAGACCCATCACTATTAAAGGAATGTAAAGAATTAGCCATTTGATATTATTTAACAAATGGAATTTCCCCACCATAAATTTAATAAAAGATATTTTGTTTTTTGGATAAAACATTCAAATAAAAATTTAATTGCATTTTAGTTATACAATGTAGGTGTTGCACACAAGATAAAGTGTTACATTTTTATACATTATTTTTCTTACACAGTGCCTGGAGAATGAGCTGTTTCTACTCCAGTTCTGTGGGATCTGACATATTGGGTTGAGCTTGAGCCCCATATTCTACCTGAGATAAGCCAGCTGATACCTGAAAAGACCTACAGGTTCATAGCTTGTGAGGTAATGGGCTCCTTCTGCTGTTCACACTGGGCTTCATGTGCTTCTGACACATAGGGACAAGGCCCTCTATGTGATGCTCAATTTCTCTTCCGTCTGTGAATGGGCCAGGAATTCCTGACTGTCACTCAGGTTTTTGCAACTTCTTAAGAAAGCGTTGCATCTTTGAGAGTAGATCAAATTACCATGTAAATAGAGGAAGGCTTTGGACAGAGCTGAAGCCTAGTGTCAGGTATACAAATGTCACTGCTTGACTAATACAATCAACCAAATGTTACTGGACTACAATGACAGAAATAGTAGCTGGTAGACTGGAGATAGTGTTGGTAATCTTTCTGATGCTTGCTGTAGGCAGTTCTACAATCAGATGCAATTGGGGTTTAGGAACTGAGGTGAACAATAACTGCCACAGGCAATGATGCCGTTTTACTCGACAGACCTGATTTCGGATTGGCTCTGTTGAGAAGAGTTGGTTAGGATCACAGCTTTCAGGCAACTAAACTTGAACAGTGTGCTCCACAGTCCTTTGGAATTAATGTCAAACTATTTTACTGAGATTGAGACAGGTATATATGCAAGTGGTTGATGTTGCTTTGTGCATAGTACATCAAAAGCTATTTTTAGAATCAAAACATCTGTGTTTTGAAGTATTACTTTTGGCTAAAATAGCTTTCTAATTTTTATATGAAATCGGCTCTTATTGATTTAGTGACACAGTGTGGAACAGGCTGTAGGCCCTTTGAGACACATCCCCCGACAAACCTGATTAACCCTGACCTAATCATTGGACAATTTACAATGACCTTTTCAGATCTCTGGTACTTCTTTGGGCTGTGGGAGGAAACCAGAGGACCTGGAGAAACCCTACGCATTCTATGGAGAGGACATACAGACACTCCTTACAAAATGGCACCAGAATTGAACTCCAAGCTCTGGGACGTCCCAAGCTGTAATAGCGTTGCACTAACCATTATGTTACCGTGGCATCTATATAACAATCAGATCAGAAACATGCTTTATTTTTGGAGCAATTTCTTATTTTAATATTCTTTCTAAAAGAGACTGGAAAAATAAAGATAAAAACATACAAGATATATATCCTCCATTCCACAAGGGAACCTTGAAAAGAAGAACGGAATAATACAAAAGGTGCAAGGGTTTTGAAATCTGATTTGCCTTGCAGCTTATACACACAAACTACTGGAGGAACTCCGCAGGCCAGGCAGCATCTGTGGAACAGAGTTAAAAAGAAAATCGATGTTTTAGGTGGAGACCCTTCATCAGGATTGAAAACAAAGATTAGAAGTCAGCTTATGACGGTGGAGATGGAGAGGAAGAAGTACATGGTAGTAGATGATAGATGAAACCGAGAGTGGGGGGGGGGGGGGGGCGATGATGTAAAGTACTGGGAAGTCGATTGGTGAAAGAGATACAGGGCTGGAGAAGGGGGGAATCTGATAGGAGAGGACAAAAAGCCATGGATAAAAGGGAAGGAGGAGTACCCCAGGGAGGTGAGAGGCAAGTAAGGAGATATGGTGAGAGGGGGAAATGGGAATGGGAGGGGCAATTACCAGAAGTTCAAGAAATCGATGTTCATGTCACCAGGCTGGAGGCTACACAGATGGAATATAAGGGGTTGTTGCTCCAACCTGCGTGTGGCCCCACCGCAGCAGTAGGGAAGGCAAGGACTGCCATGTCAGAATGGGAACTGGGTGGCCACCGGGAGATCTCAATTTTTGGGTGGATGGAGCATAGGTACTCAGCGAAGCGGTCTCCCAATCTACATCGGGTCTCACCAATATACAGGAGGCCACATTGGGAGCATCGTGCTTCTTTCTCTCCTTGCCCCACCTTCTTACTCTGACTTCTAATCTTTTTTTCCAGTCCTCAGGAAGGGTTTTGGCTTGAAACGTCAACTGTTTACCCTTTTCCATAGATGCTGCCTGGCCTGCTAAGTTCCTCCAGCATTTTGTGTGTATTACTTTGATTTCCAGTATCTGCAGATTTTCCCTTGTTTGTCTTCCAGCTTATTACCCTGAATGACATCTATTTTAATAGACTGGTAAAGTAAAAGTTAAACAGAGATCACACAAATCGTGCTTTACAGGACATCGAATTATGTGAAAATATAGATGAGAAATGTACAAGCACATTAGTGGTTATGAATTCTCTTCACTCACTATTTTGAATTTTCATCTTTTATCTACACCTCTAGAATTCTTACCCTTTGCTTAATTATGATCTGCTCAAACTATCTGTTTGGTTCATTTCAGTAATACCTATAACTGGCTCAGTGATACTATATTGAGCAAAAAGGGATTACCTAGTAACAAGCAGTGAAAATTCTCATAAATAACATGTTGGCTTGACAATAAAGGCAATGAGTAACTCGAGCATGCAAAAGTCTTCAAGGTGTTCCGCGGGCAAGTCCACAGCTTCTGCTGCCTGAAGCTTTTCTCTGCTCGTGGAATTCACAGTTCCGCCTTGGGGCCTGGAGCTCAAGCGATTCCACCAGCAATCAAAAGGCAGTCTCTCCTCTCTGTAGCACAGCGATCCCCCCAGCGATAAAAAGGCAGGCAGCCGGCGCTCATCTTCCACATTCTCCTTGATGTTTCAATCTCCCTTGTCACTTTAATCGGCGAACAATGGAAGCATTAATCAGTGAAATGGAGTTGAACATTGGCTTGTGCCCCATCCTGCAGCTTTCTTGCCATGAAATTCGCTCACACTGCCTATGCCTTCTGAAATCCTCTTGGAGACTGCGGAGCGCTGAAACATCTGAATGATCGCAAAACTGCAAATCACGGGCTCCGACAGTTCCAGAATCACAATCAAGACGATAAACAAATGTAAAAGACATAAAAGAAGTGAAATATATGGTTTCATGATCTATTCAAAAGATGTCAACCAAAGGAGCGTTGTACGCAGGTGCCATCTTGACCGGAAGGAAATTTATTCAGTTGAAAGTCAACATATTTTGGTTGCTGATTATTAGATTATTCCTCTGCGCATCACAACTGAGAATAATCACAATTCTCATATTTACAATTTAGAAAGCTCTTCATATTCAAAGTTAATTCAGATTAAAATTTATTTTGTGAAGGAAATATTACCATCATATTTAATACCTTTATGATCATTATCTGCTGTAACAATATCTCATTGATAGATGAGTAATTTATGTTTGATGTAGCAAGCATGGATACATCTGATTTATAAGATCAAATTTCTTTTCAGATCATTTATAATTCAGTCATTTTTCAGGATGCTAAAAATCAAACGTTTGTTTATGGACTCGCTTAAACTATATTACCTGATCACTTTGTTTACTTTCACTAAAGCTGAGACTTCTTAGAAATTCAACTTTGAAACCCAAAACCCTTATTAAAACTCCAAGCAGCATTCCACAAGTCTGAAGGTTCAATAATTATTAGGTTCAAACTGAAGTTGACTGAACTGTAGCAGAATTTTATTTCACTTAGATGTTGATTAGTTTGTTGAACGTTTGCATGTGTTTTGGTTTTGTATTAAAATTCACAACTTTCTTTTATATGCCTGTGTACTATATTTCTCACTAAAGATTTAAGAAAGAACATTTTCCCATTTATGTACTGCTCCAAATACTTCCAAGATCTAAATACTGCCAAGTTTCAGCATATGCCACTTTACACCATGTAAGGCTGTATTGGTAGTCTAGCAGTTAGCATAACGCTTTACAGTGCCAGCAATCAGGGTCAATTCCCATCGCTGTCTGTAAGGAATTTGTATGTTCTCCCTGTGACTGCAGAGATTTCCTCTGGGAGCTCTGGCTTCCACCCACATTCCAAAAGAAGTACAGGACAGAAAATTGTGGTCATGGTATATTGGTGCAGGAAGCATGGTGACCTCTTGTGGATTGCCCCCAGCCCATCCTTAGGCTGTTGGTCACTGACGCAAATGACACATGATTCAATGTTTTGATGTACATGTGACAATTAAAGCTAATCACTGTCATATAGTTGCTAATAATATGCCGGACAACAAAATCTGGAATGTGTGTCTAGATTCATCCATTGTGAAATCATTTGTCTATAAAATCAGTTTCAGTTTGTAGAGATGTTTCATCTTACACTGGAGGAAAAATGAAATAAATGCCAAGACTTTGCTCATGAACATAAAACCATTACATTTTTAATACCTTTGGAAAATCTTCAATTTCCTTCAACCTTTTTTCAATCTGGAGTCGCCCACCAAACTGTGTCACACCATATACCACAGTCATCACAGTCTGTTTCACGACTTTACGACAAATGAAACCTTCTAACATTTGAGCAACCTTTACATTTTTTTCAGCATCCCTTTTTCTAAATTCTTCAACCTGAGGAGAAAAAACTCAAGCCGATTAAATAACATATCACAAGAAAATATGCTCAACAATCTGTAGTATTGCAAAATATCCCAAGGCACTTCAGAAAAAACAGATTCCCAGCAGCTCATGGATATATTTGCACATCTGACTAAAAAGCTGGCCAAGATAGGCTTTATGAAGCATCTTCAAAAGAACAAGGCAGAGAGATGGTGCCAAAGACAACTGATAAGAAATGCTTGCCAAGTTCAAGTGTTAAGCAAGACAAATGAATTTACATTTTTTGAGCCATCCTGGTATTCTATTTGATACATAGGGCTTTAATATAAGGTTTGTCCTCCATTAGAAGAGTAATTCTTTTTTTAAATAGTTATTCAAAGCAATGGAAAGAAGCAATTTTCACGTGCTCAGTAAGTATCTTCTGCTTACACTTCTTCACTGATGAAGGAAACTACATTAAATGCCATTCATTGTAATGCATTTTTCCTTTGATCTCCTAAACCCCTTCTAAATAGAGGATCATGGATGTTATTACAAAAGTCTTACAAAAACTACGTAAAATTTGGAATAATTGAATTCTACTTTTGATGGAACATAACTCTAACTATCTAATATTAACATAACAATGACTTGCTACAGTATCAATAATTTATAATGGGGAAAACAAGCTGATCAGTAATTAAATTCTACTTATTTTTTAAATATTTCCAAAAGGTGCAATTGCATATTATCACTGATTTGTAATATTAACATCCTTTTACTTTTATCTAGATTAAAATCTATTAGACAGATTGTCAGATCTCTTTGGCAGCATGTTGCCACTGTATCACCCACCAGGAAGAGTAAACTGTGAATGACAAACAGGTCACCCGTAGGGCACATTCCCAGCTCACCCACTTACCTGCTTTGCCACTCCACTATAGACATCTTGTGGTACCTCACAGGGCATGAGGTTCACAGAGGTTGCACCAATTACATCACGTCCTAGAGCAGCGTAGTGCTGCAAACCATTACAAGACCCGTCCTGGTAAATAATAAAGCAATTCCAATGAATTGATTAAGATTGAATTTTTATTGCACAAGACTATAGAAAATAAGTTTATAAATGCCAAGAATGTCATATAAAACATTTATTTAAAAGGAAAACAAAAATCAACATTATGTATTGACAAATTTGGCTTATTTACCTGCCTCAAAATCATGGACTGTTTGCAAGTCTGTATCTTCCCAGCTTAGAACCTACCACTTATTCTCCCTGTGGTTACTAGCACTGGATATAAATCCTCCAAAAGTTACAGCAGAGTTCTGTTCCTGAGTACTTTCACAACTTGAATAGTTCACTAGACAGAAATGTGACCTACAGCTAAGTTCCCCCATGGCAGATGTTGCCCACAGCTCTGCAGCAGCACACATCCATACTGCCGGTCTCCCAAAGGGTTAGTCATATGTACGGGCTGGACACAACTCTCATTGGCCTAAAGCATCTTGAACACCAATGACAAGGTCTGAATAGCAGTGGGACATCAAGTAACACACCAATGAATCCCAACACAAAAGCTTTAAAAGCAACACGCACAAAATGCTGGTGGAATGCAGCAGGCCAGGCAGCATCTATAGGGAGAAGCACTGTCGACGTTTCGGGCCGAGACCCTTTGTCAGGACTAACTGAAAGGAAAGATGCTGCCTGGCCTGCTGTGTTCCACCAGCATTTTGTGTGTGTTGCTTGAATTTCCAGCATCTGCAGATTTCCTTGTGTTAGCTTAAAAAGCAACTGAAGTCCTATTCTCAGCTCTGTCATTTGCAAAAGCTGATTTTTAAAGGAATTTAAAAAGTAATAAAAATTAAATAATTCAAAAGTTTCCCAAATATTAATTATAATTTATTGAAAACAATTCACTAAACATCCAAAAAGACTAACTAAAAATCATAAACTAAAACGTAGCATCTGTTTACCATCTCTGATCTAAAATTCATAATTGAAATCAATGGGGTCATGGATTCTCATTGTTTCTAATCATTCATTAATTATAGGACTTCTGTATTTGGCAACACTCATGGGCAAGTCCAGGTTATTGCTTCCATCCAGATAGATAGTAAATGCCTGTGCTTCTGTTTCAAAGTGCTGGTGTTCATCAGCACTATCTGGGCCAACACCTCTGAGTAATACCCACTAGTACTAGACCAACACTGACATACTTTTTCAGGATAAAATATAAGAAAATACTTTCCAGAATTATACAAAACTTTAAGAATTATGAGCAGCAATAGGGCCATTTGACAAGATCATGGCCATTCTGCTGCCTTAGCTCCATTTTCATGCACTGCCCTCTTTAATGTCCAGAACCTATCAATTTCTATTTTGAACATATTCAATAACTGAATCTTCGCAACCCTCTGGGATAGAGAATGCCAAAGATTCATGATCCTCCAGTGAAGAAATTTCTCATCTCTGTCCTAAATGGCCTACCCTTCATTCTACAACTATGACGTCTAAGGCTAAGCCTTCTCTGCATCTAGCCTGTTCAGCCCTGTAAAACTTGTGCAAAGATTACCTCTCATTCTTCTAAACTCTATAAACATAAGAAAATTTGAGAAAAGTAATGGATTTAAAGACCTGGAAGGTAATTTCTGTTACTCTTTGTCACAGATGCTGCCTGACCTAGAGCTAAACAACAGGGAAACAGGTTATTTGGCCCACAAGTCCATGCTGATCATCAAACAACCATTTACATTCATTCTATTTTAACTCTATTTTAATCTGCTTCAACCCATCAATTTCTGCAGATACGACCACTCATCACATGCTGGTGGCAATTTGTAATGGAAACCAGAACACTGGAGGAAACCCATAGGGATACAGAAAGAACATGCAAACTGCACAGAGACAGGTCAAGACAGAACATATTTACGCCATGATGCTGTGGTTCTACTAGCTACCCCTCGGTGTGCCACCCACAAAGCTGTTGAGTGTTTCAACATTTTTCAATTTTTATTTGTTTCCCTGATTCTGCAGTTTTCTGAAAATTTGAAAATTAACAAAAAAACTTTTTTGTTCCATCTGGGGAATACAGGCTCAGTTTTTTCTCACAAGACAAACCAAGTACTCAAGTCACTTCCTAATGCCATTTGCTTTCTGAATTGTTTGATGCACTTGTATCTTAGCTTTCAGTCCTTTTGAACATTATTTCCCAAACTACAGGTGTCTCCCCACCTCCTTTACAAAGGTAGAGCATTCCTATGAAACCTTTCTTACGTTGAAATGGCATAAAGCGAAGAACCATTAACTTATACGGGAAAAATTTTTGTAAAAGAGAAAATTCTCTTTGAAATGCGAAAACAGGTTACTAATGTAGGTCTTTTGTAAAAGCGAAGTGATGTAAAGCGAACATTCGTAAAGCAGGGGACACCTGTATTGCCATTTAAAATTGTTTCTCAATGCTCAGTGCATTGAATTGACTGATACATTTTCTTACATTATATTCCATTTGCCATGCCCTCGCTCAATTAGTCCGTGCAGATCCTATTGAAGCCATATTACATTTTCTTCCCTTCTCACAATTTCACCTAACGTTTGCATCATGAGCAGATTGGAAATATTATCTGATGTTCTCAGCTAAACCATTTTCATGTTTACCAACAGCTGGGGCCCAAGCACCAATCCTTTTAATACGCAAGTTGTCAGCCCACTGACATGAGTATGACCCATTATTACTTCCCTTTTCTTTAGTTATCATAATTAGTACATAATCTCTGCCATCACATGATCCTCAACCTCCTGTAAGGATCCTTTGCACTAGTCTTCTAAAAATCTGAATATATGCCATCCACTAGTTACCCAGGTAAACCTGGATCGACAACATCAAGAAGTGGACCAGCCTCACCGCCAGAGATGCAAGAGATTTGACTGCTGACAGATCGCAGTGGAAGAAAGTGGTCACTGAAGCTCTGGCAGAGTATGGCTCATGATGATGATTATCCATTATCTATTTTACAAGTCACATCCTCAAAATCCAACAGATTAGTCCAACACAATTTTCCTTTCATTTCTGTGTGCTATTTCTGAACAGTCCTATTTATTTTTAGACATCCTACTATTCCTCAGCCTTCATTTTCAGAATTTTCCCTAGTACTGATGTTGGGCTGCCCATTTTCCTCAGAAACCCTATCAGAATCTTACAGAAGTTCCTACCGATGATAGCCTAACTCTATAGCCAACACTTCAGTCTCAACTTCCCTAGTGCAATTTTTTTTCCCCTGGAAATAATTCCTTCAGTTCCTTATTCTTTGCCAGAATCTTGGCTCTCCAGTATTTCTGGCAAGACTTTTGTATCGTCAGTTTATTACAATTACATTTTGAGATTTATTTGCACTATTGGCAGCACAGTATTTATGATACTTTACTAGAAATCCAAAGGGCCAGGGTAATAAATCAGATTTGAGTTCAAATCCCAACACAAGTTAGGAAATTTGAATTCATTCAATTGCTGCAACCAATGCCAATAATAGAGAATAAATTAAGGTTTAATGGCAAAAACAGAAATGATTTCCAGATTGTGCAGTTTTGTTTTTGACTTCCATTTACTGTGGTGCAGCAAAAGTGGATTTCTGGTGAGGGAGAGTAGCAAATCGGAATAACTTAGCCTATCGAGGGACTTCCTCCTTAACTTGTAATTGCTAGTTTTATAATGACAGGATTGATATTTTTTGATTAATTTCTGATTAGATATCACTGCAACTTTCTGTATATTTGTTTTAAAGCACTTAAAATTGCCAAATAGTAGTTACAGTTAAAAAAATAGTAGTTACAGTTAAAAAATTGATAAATTGCAACTTAATTGATAAAAGAATCAAATCAGGATAAGAGTAACACACACAAAATAGTGGATGAACTTAGCAGGTCAGGCAGCATCAATGAAAAGGGATAGAGTTGATGTTGGGGATGGAGACCCTTAATCAGGATAACGACATTTTTCTGACAATGTTTCTTTCTTAGCATTATTATTCAAAATATTTTTTTCCTCTCAATGAAACCCGGGTGAGAATTATGTTATTGGTAATTCAAACAATGGGTCAGGTGGCTGCTATCCACACTTCCCACTATGCTATTTTCCAGGCTGGACATACCTTTGCAGGTTTCACAGATCTGATCACCCTGCAGGTTGTACTACCACGCCAGTTGCCCAGAGTTGGAGTGCTTTTGAGACATCAGGATGGATACATGATCTCGAACTGAAACACCGTACTTTGTCTCCACATATACTGCTTGACCCTCTGAGTTCTCCCAACACTTTGGTTTCTATTTTGCAGAGAGATGGAATCTGCTGTGGACTCTTTGCTTAAGGTCCTACTTCACATGCCATCATGTAGCAGATTTACATGGAGGTAATATTTTATGGCCAATTAAGTTTGAGCTGGATGCTCCACAGTCCTTCTCAATTGATAGAGTCTGAAGATTTTTTTTAAGGTCAGAAAAATCCACCCATACAGAACAAGGAGGCATTCACTTAGTCACTACATTTAGACTTGACCACTTTCTTGAGAATTTATTAATGTATCTGCTCCCACAGATGTGGGAGATGAGGTTATAAATGTGTGTCTGAAGTTATCTTATGTCAAGTTTTAGAACCTCAGCAAGGATACTACCTCCTCCCCAGGTCTTTTTTATCACAGGGTTTTTAGCTTTTCCAACTCAACTCCTTGCCATTTAGGAGTGGCACTGAGGTTATACTGGATAGTGTGTGTGGAATGAATGCTCCTTCTGTTGAAGGCTGATGGCCTCTGTTCCTGATAGCTTCATTTCTATTGTTGGCTCCAAGGGCATTGGGAGAGAAACAGTAATGGTTACGTATTTCAGCCTTCAGACCATATATACCTCGACAGTTCTGAAGAGTGCACTTGATTAGTATTAGAGAGATCTTGTATTATCTTGGTTATTAAAGGACCCCTTGTATGTTTTTCACCCACCACTTGGTCTTATGAGTTTTCTCTTGCTCATGTAAGTGTTTCTTTTACTTTGAGGTGGTATAGTTGGAGTTAATTTTCTCCAAGATTTCATGACTCATCAAACTAGTCTTGACATTTTCTGGTACAGAAGTCAAGTGCCTCTTTAAATGTACTAATCGTGATGGACTAGAGGACAGTCAGGTGCTGTGGACATGTTAGCTCCAGTTGTTTGTGTTTTCAGGTCATCTGTCTGGGAAGATGTATCTTTGCTGGTCCTTTGAGGCTTTTTAAATTGTTTTTCTGACTACAGAGTTTCTATTGCATCTATTATTTTGCAGCCAGCTGATGGAGACAACAGAATGGATTAGGATCAATTGTTGGTAACAACCATGCTGTGCTTACAGCCTTTCATGCAAATGATGATATAAGCTAACCAGAGCGGTGCCAGTCCCTGGATCAGTATGTTCTTATAATATCTTGTGTTCATCTCTTTGGAAAACACTGTGTTGGCTATGACAAAACTCTGCTCTGACAGCTTTGCCAGGAGGACAAGTCTGTTAAGAGTTAGCATGCTCTTCTTTCCAATCACATCTTGCCAGAAGACTGCATCTTTTCTGAATTTGGCATTGATACTGTCCAGGTATTTTAGTTTGTCTCATTGGAGATATGGCACAGGATATTTGTTTTTCTGAGCCACATACACAACTTGCAGACTTAGGCAGTATATGTTGATAACTGCATTCAGCTGTTCCCATGTTCAAAAAACGCCACCAGGCTACGAGATGCTAACATCCCACAGTGTAGTTTCCGAGATGAATGACAGACTTGTTCAGTCATAATGGCATAGCACATCCTATGAGGGTGGAGTGTCTCTTCCAGTTTGCCTTTCCAGCTGGCCATCTCCTGCCTATTGTGTCTCCCTCATGGCTGTAATGATAGTGTTTGAGCTTCCCAGGCTGTGATAGCAAAACAATGGTTAATCTGTCACTGCTGAAGTTATCTACCAGCATTCTGATGTTCCAAATGCTGAATTTTACATTGAGGAGTTTAACATTAAATACAACTAACACATGGACCTGACAAAGTCCTTCATCCAGAGGTACTGAATGCATGTATTCATGTGTGCAGTCAGCATATCCATAGTCAGACACACACATTTTTGGGGTCAGGTATGGACGCCTTTACCCATTACCTACAACCCTCACCCACCCTTCCTTAAATCCCTTTCAGCTAGATTTCTCCCCGTCCCCAAATCACTTGCCCTCATGCTCTTCTCACAACTGACATCCAATCTTACAATCTCCTTACTCTCTATTGCATACTGCCCTCTTCATCCTTTCCTACACAGTCCGTTTCAATAATCTGATCACTATTCTCCATCCATCACATCTTCTCTCCTCATTGTCCAGCACAAAGAAATCAATCACAACCAGGTACTGTTGCTCAGCAGCCTTTCCCAAACAACAGGCAATGCAAGACGAGGCATGGCCAATGTCGACAGTGGAGTCAGGGCGTGGGTATTTTGGTTGATCTTCTACACTCTCTGCTCTTACTTTAACCACAGTCATATTAGCTTATGCCCTCCTATGTAATGTGTATTACACAGTCCTGAACCTGGCAGAATAGTGGCTAGTACATTGCTTTAGAGCAACAGCGATTACTGCTCAGAGTTTAATCCCATAAGGAGTTTGTACGTTTTTTTCCCGTGACTGCGTAGGTTTCCTCCTAAATTCCAAAGATGCATGGTTAGGATTAGGAAATTATGGGCATACTATATTGGCATCGGAAGAGTGGGAGCATGTGGACTGCCCAGCACAATCCTCAGAGATTTGATTTGATGCAAATGAAGCATTCCACTGTATGTTTAAATGTTTTGATGTACATGTGACAAATAAAGCTAATCTTTTTAAAAGATCTTTTAAATCTTTTAAAGAAAAATAAAAATGATGTGATGATATTATTAAGGAAGATAGAACAGTATTTTTTACATCTCCAACAGTAATTAAAATCTAAAGGAATCTCCTCTCACTAAATTTTCAGTGCTAATAGATAACTTGACAACATTTAAGACATCATTCCATGTCATCTCAAACACTTCAACCATGATTTTACTTTTTAACAAGAACCATGACTTTGAAAGTTGAAAGCAGCTATTATTGCCTGAACATCAAAGGTTCATTTATTATCAAGGCATGTATCTGCATACAACTCTGAAATAGGTCTTCTCCAGATAGCCACGAAACAAAGAACATGAAAGTCATTCAGACAGAAACATCAAACTCACTTCCCCTGTACAAAAAAGAATGGCATCCCAATCATCAACCCCCAAAACCCCCTTTCCCCGCAAAAACAGAACATGCACTGAATATAATTTTGTAGAATGAGTTATTTGGACTTGGCTTATGAAATTAATTCCCTCTATCTCTCTCTTCTCCAAATTTCTTGAAATCAACAAAGATTACAATGAGCTGGAGATAATATGACAGTGGTGATTCCACTTAACATGATGGCAAAAATATTGCAGGAAGTTATTACACTATTTAAAGGAAGGGCACTTAACATTCAAGACCATAATTCATCATATAAGATTGCAGCTTCTTTATGCATGCTCACATTTAGATAATGTCATGGTAATTACATAATTATTTTGAGTATTAACTCTACTGTGAAAACATGTTAAAAATAGTTAGGAAATCAGCAATAATAGTAACTAATATGGAAACACTTACAAATACTGTACATCTACTTAATGTTCAATATAGTTTAGAAATTGATAGAGACCTTGTGTTGAGGCATGGGATTAGCTGGCATCATGATCAATACAGACATGCAAAGTGCAAAGGTCTGTTCCTGCGCTGTACGTTCAAACTAACAAACCAATTTGGATTTAATTTTGTTTTCAGTTCTTCAGTCTTCCAAAGCAAGTAACCATCTTGTCAAAACAATGTTTACTGCAGGTGCAAGGTATATATAGGAATTATTTTTCTAAATATTTTAGAACTTACCTGATGGACTGGGAAATAGCAGACGTATTTAGTCGGATCAGGTGATCTCACAGCATGTGCTATCTCTGTGCAACAGGCTAAAGCTTGCCAAGGCTCATCTGCATTCATCCACCACTTCCTCCCCTGAGGGAAGCAAACAGTTTAGATTCACTAACATAACTTCTTATGTAAACAGCATTCATCAAAGGCACATGATACTGATAGTTCTACCTGCTTTATTTTAAAGAAGACCTTTTAAATTGAAAATATATAAACTGTTACTGCAAAAATGAAGATTCTGTTCTTCATTTAAAACAGCATTAATTTTTATGCAATGTCTTGTTAATTCAAGACTTAATTAATCCTAAATGCGAGAAATTCTGCAGATGCTGGAAATCCAAAATAACATATACAAAATGCTAAAGAAATTCAGCAGGTTAAGCAGCATTTATGGAGAAGAATAAACAGTCGATGTTTCTGGCCCATGTCCTTGCCAACTGCCCTCATTCTACACTCTGTAACTTTAATATCATCCAAAATTTTAGAGTCTCGGATAGGCGAGGTTTCTTGTGACTACAACTGAATTATCTAATGATACCAAAGAGTACAGCACTTGTCATCTCATCCTTCAAGTATAAAAGATTTTAGATAACTCCAATGCTGTTAATAATTAATCGAAGCAAATAATGCAGAGGTTTTATCCCCCCTCCTGGGGATAGCTTCACATGCAGAAGTAGTAATCACACGATACTCCTTTACCGCATATCAACAGAAGTATTCAACTCTGATTTTTAAGATATACAACTCAAACAGTCACACGGAAAATTATAACATGCATATGCAATGAGTTAGCCACATAAAGACAGGCACATCTGAGATATTTTCACTCACTGTTAAAGGCTTATCGGCCGAATCCAAGATGTCGTCCATTACTTCATTAGCATAAGAAAGTCTCTCTTTGAGGGAGCATGATTTTTTAAACCCAGTTAAATTAACAAGGTGAATTTTCAACCAATTTAATCCATGTTCTCCCAAAGGCTTTCCTTCTGCAAATAATAATATGGCACGAGTAACATCGCTGCCTAGGTGATTGAAGTATGGAGGGCAAGGGTATGTCCTTCCTCGAAAGTCCATGTTGTGAGGAAACCAGAATACATCGTCTCTGACATGATTGGCTATGGAAAGCTTATAAAGGGCATCCATTCGAAGGCTGTGCATTTCAGCTGATCTTTTCCTGACCCAAGCCATTTTTCTTTTCAAGACAGATTTTTCTGCTGGAGTCATGTCAGATTTTGAGTCATACTTGGGCATATCTGGAGCTTCAGTGAGAGGAGGTGGGATATCCAGCTTCTCACTTCCTTTGTCATTAAAAATAGAGATAATTAAATCAAGCATTGGTTTGTTCACTTTCCAAGCACAGTTTCCAAGTTGGTTAAGGGAATCTAGTACTGCATGTAAGTTACTGCTTTTACACTTCTCCAAAAGCAACTGATGCTGTAGGGCTCCTTCCAAGCACCGCATCAGTTTTGTGGGATTCAAAACATAGGCGCCAAACTTAGGTGAAGTCCATGGGATGGGTGGGCACATCATTGGCATGACACTGGAGTCAAAGGTCAGAGTTGTTTCTGCAGCTTCAGAAATCATTTGAGTTAGAATAGGATGTGGTTTGATGAAGCCAATCTGCAAAAGAAAGATGCAATTCAAGCAAAAAAAATCAGCATCATAGGGCACTATAGAAAGCGGCCCTTTGACCCATCTAGTCTGAGCTGAACTATTATTTTATCCAACCCATCGACCCGCACCTGAACCATTGCCCTCCCGTCAACGTGTTTATCCAAATTTCTCTTATGTTGTAAATTAACCCGCATCCACCACTTCCACTGGCAGCTCGTTCCAAACGTACACCATCCTCTGAGTGAAGATCTCCCACATGTTCCCATTAAATATTTCACCTTTTACCCTTAACCCATGACCTCTAGTCCTAATCTCACCCAACCTCCATGGAAAAAGCCTGCTTGAATTTATTCTATCTATACCCCTCATCATTTTATATCCCTCTATCAAATCTCCCCTCATTCTCCCACACTCCAGGGAATAAAGTCCTAATTTATCCAATCAAACTTACATATAACTCGTTTAAATTTTAGAAAAGTGCATAGTTGCAACATATATTTTTTTAAATAATGACAGTATCTATAGCTAAATATCTATAGATATACCATTGCATCACTGTGTGGAGGGGCCAGTGCACAGGATCAGAAAAAGCTGCAGAGGGTTGTAAACTCAGCCAGCTCATCATGGGCACTAGCCTCCCCACCATCGAAGATATCTTCAATAGACAATGCCTCAAGGCAGTGGCATCCATCATTAAGGACCCTCACCATCCAAGGCATGCACTCTTCTTACTGTTACCATCAGGGGGGATAGTAGCAATGAGAAGACAGCATGCCTTGGATGATACAGGAGCCTGAAGACACACACTCAATGTTTTAGGAAAGGCTTCTTCCACTCTGCCATCAGATTTCTGGATGGACCATGAGCCCATGAAACTACCTCACTTCTTCTATTTCTATATATTTCTTAGTGTAACAATAGTATTTTTAAATATAATCGCACAGTACTGCTGCCCCAAAGCAACAAATTTCACCACATACAACGTGTCAGTGATATAAACCTCATTCTAATATATTCACTATATCATTATCTTTACATTAATTAATGATCTACATTTCTTTTTTATCTATAAATTTCTACTCCTGGGTTAAGAGTTTTCAAGCACCTTGTAATTTACTCCCCCTCTTCACGCAGCTCCATTACTACATAAGACAGGTGCCTTTTGTAAAGTAACATGAACAAAGTCAACTTTTCTTTTCCCAGGTCACTACCCGCATGATTCAATTATCCTATTCTTATGTACTTTGCCTGAGGAACCAGTTGAAAATTGAAGGCACTTATACACTGACATCAAAGGTGAGAGAAGCCGAGTGGAAAGAGCGCCACTTAGAAAATATTCACCACCAAAAACGTTTCCACTATTACTTATACGTTATTCTCCATTCATAGCTGAGAAAGAGTTTTTCATTTTGTGATCTTAAAAACAATAATATAAATGGGTTTTAGATTTAACTAAATTACAAATTTCTTGACAGGCTGGGTGTAGGGGAACCCAGAACCAGGTGGGATCACGATTTAAAATTATGACAGAGGCAAGGCAATTTTTTTTGGTCATGAGTCTTTGGAACTCTTCCTCAAAAAATGATAGAAGCAGTGCCTTTGAATACTTTAAGATCGAGTTATGCATCTTGACTCTATCCGAACCCTTATGATTAGATGCAAATGAATGTACTATCAGTTCAGCCATGAATGAGCAGCAGACTCAAGCAAGGGTCAAGTGATCTATTCCTGCTCCTAAAATGAATGAGCAAGTAGTTTAGATTATAATAAAAACACATTTGTAAAAACTGTCATCAGTTCATAAGATCTCACTATTTGCTATTATACGATCAGTTAATAAAGATGGATGAAGTCACAATTAGCTATTGAGTGAAAACATTGTTCTAAAAGGAGTGGTTCATTGACCACGATTATAGTCTAAAGCCTTGCTCCTCTGAAAAAAATATTGAATCTCCCTTGGAGAAAACAGATGCCATCAAGATTATTTACACTGCCACAAGCCCTGTGGAATACAGTTCTCATGACACACATGGGATGATCAGAATGAGCTTGGTCTGGTCCATCAAGGGAGTGGTGACAAAAGAGGTAAATGAATACAGTACCCTATAATGGAATATTTTCTAACTTTACCTATTGGTATTTTACTGTGATACAAGACCAACCTCAAAAAGATTTCACCCTGAGCTGCCAACCCAGAAGATAAAAAGGTTAAAAAAAATAAATTAACAACCATGACCACGATAGCCATATAATCACCTTTCTTTTAACATTGCTGGGTCAACACCCTGTAATTCCCTACTTCATTGAAATGTTAACTAATTAGCTAAAGTAACACAATACTCCCAAGCCTGAATGGATGTTAAAAAAAACCCTGCTTAAATGGTTGTGATGAAGCAGGAATAGGAGCAGGAGAAACCCATTTGGCCCTCTGAACCCACTTCATCATTCAAAGTTTTTTTTAAAATTCTCCTATTGCTTGATTTCTTTTAGTCTTAAGAACCTTGACAAATATATATTTACTGATGTGGCTTTAACTCATTTCTGGTAGGGAATTGCACAGGTCTACCACTCTAGTGAAAACATTTTTTGTTTCCGGTCCATCATCATTTATTCTTTAACCTTAGATTGTGTCCTTGATTCTGGAGCTTCTTACAATGGAACACTCCACTTGTACCTACTTCTGTCCAGCCTCATTAAAACAGACAGGCCTTCTATAACTGCAGTGTGTTCATCATGTATCGCGTCAGACCACGTGGGCAATCATGGCCTTTCCATGACCATGATTAATCGTTGCAAATTTTTCTACAGAAGCAGCTTGTCATTGCCTTCTTCTGGGCAGTGTCTTTACAAGACAAGTGACCACAGCCATTATTAATATTCTTCAGAGATTGTCTGACCGGTGTCTGCGGTCGCATAACCAGGACTTGTGATGTGCACCAGCTGCTCTATGACTGTCCAACAACTGCTCCCATGGCTTCACCTGACCCTGATTGGAGGAGGCTGTAACCAGGTGCTACACCTGGCCCAAGGGTAAGCTGCAGGCTAGCAGGGGGAAGTGGGGATGGGGGAGAAGTACCTTACATCTCCTTTGGTAGAGACGCATCTCCACCCTGCCACTTGAATAACTACAGTACCATGAAAAAGTTTTAAGTATATATATATATATATATATATATATATATATATATATATATATATATATATATATATATATATATATATAGAGCTAAGGTGCCTAAGACTTTTGCACAGTACTGTAAATGTAAATGTGAGGGGAGGGAGAATTTGAAAATCTAATAGGAGCAAAGGATGCTGGGAATGGTGAGGGTGCTGTGCTTTGGGAGGGGTGTGGGACAGATGGCAGAGAAGGAACTGGGGCAGAAGTGGCACGGATGTAGATACACCCAGCACTGAGTCACCAGGCAAGGTAATTTGATTCCAAAAAATTGGTTTATTGATCAATACAGAATGTCTCTCTGAATCTTCCACTCCCTTTCCAACCATGATTCCCCTCTCCCTGCCCCCTTCCCACTCTCAGTCTACAAGAGACCCATATCAGAATCAGGTTTATCATCACTTACGTGTGTCATGAAATTTGTTTTTTTGCAGCAGCAGTACAGTGCAATAAGTAAAATTACTACAGTACTGTGCAAAAATATTGAGTACCCTTGCTATACATGTGGCTAAGACTTTTGCACAGTACTATATATATATTCCATATTTAATATATAATACCTAAAATGCATAAAATATATTCTTATTTTACTAACATATTTATCATATTTTGTTTTAGGTGCTGTGTGTGGTCCCGGCAGATTGGAAAAATGCTAATGTAACTCCTTTATTTAAAAAGGGCAATAGACAGAAGGCTGGGAATTATAGGCCAGTTAGCCTAACATCTGTGGTTGGCAAAATGTTGGAATCGATAATTAAGGAAACAGTAACAGGGCATTTGGATAAACATAGCTTAATAGGACAAAGTCAGCATGGCTTTACAAAAGGGAAGTCATGTTTGACAAATTTGTTGGAGTTCTTTGAGGACATAACATATAGGGTAGATAAAGGGGAACCAGTGGATGTGGTGTATTTGGACTTCCAAAAGGCATTTGACAAGGTGCCACACCAAAGATTATTACTTAAAGTAAAAAATCATGGATTTGGGGATAATATTCTGGCATGGGTGGAGGATTGGCTTTCTAACAGAAAACAGAGAGTTGGGATAAATGGTTTATTCTCAGACTGGCAGTTGGTGACTAGTGGTGTTCCGCAGGGGTCGGTGTTGGGACCCCACTCTTTACTATCTATATTAATGATTTGGAGAAAGGGACTAAGTGCAACGTATCGAAGTTTGCTGATGACACAAAGATGGGAGGGAGTGTAATGAGTGCGGAGGACATTGAAACCCTGCAGGGGGACATAGATAGGCTGAGTGATTGGGCAGACATTTGGCAGATAAAATATAATACTGACAAGTGTGAGGTCTTGCACTTTGGCAGGAAAAATAATAGAGCAAGTTATTATCTAAATGGAGAGAAACTGGAAAGTGCTTCTGTGCAAAGGGATCTGGGGGTCCTGGTGCAGGAAACACAAAAAGTTAGTATGCAAGTGCAGCAGGTGGTCAAGAAGGCCAATGGAATGCTGGCTTTTATTGCTAGGGGGATGGAGTATAAGAACAGGGAGGTCTTTCTGCAGTTGTACCGGGTATTGGTGAGACCACACCTGGAGTACTGCGTGCAGTTCTGGTGTCCATATTTAAGAAAGGACATACTGGCTCTCGAGGCAGTGGAGAGAAGGTTCACTAGGTTAATTCCGGGGATGGGTTGGTTGATGTATGATGAGAGGTTGAGTAGATTGGGACTCTACTCATTGGAGTTCCGAAGAATGAGAGGCGATCTTATTGAAACATATAAGATTGTGAAGGGGCTTGATCGGGTGGATGCGGGGAGAATGTTCCCAATGATGGGTGAAACTAGGACTAGGGGGCATAATCTTAAAATAAGGGGATGCCGTTCCAGGACTGAGATGCGGAGAAATTTCTTCACTCAGAGGGTAGTGGGGCTGTGGAATTTACTGCCCCAGAGAGCTGTGGAAGCTACTACACTCAATAAATTCAAAACGGAGATTGACATTTTCCTGGATAAAAATGGCATTAGGGGATACGGTGAGCGAGCAGGTAAGTGGACATGAGGCTAGGTTTAGATCAGCCATGTGATCTCCTGGACCAGTTTTCGATAGCCTGGATGGGTCGGAGAGGAAATTTCCAGAATTTTCTCCTCAATTGGCAACACGGTTTTTTTCCCCCGGGTGATCACATGGGTTTGGGCGGGATGAATAATAAAATAAAATGGGCGGCATGGTGCCCTGTTGGTTGGCATTGTTGCCTTGTGGGATTCGGTGAAAACTAGAGTTAAGATTGGATCAGCCATGATCTTGTTGAATGGCGGAGCAGGCTTGAGGGGCCGATTGGCCTACTCCTGCTCCTATCTCTTATGTTCTTATGTTCTTATGCATGTTTTGTGGGTGCACTGTGGTCCAGAGGAACATAATTTCATTTGACTATATACATGTACAGTACAGATGACAATAAACTCGAACTTGAACATACTCTCTCACTGTTCTAACCTTTACCAAATATATGCATAATTGAATCAACTCACTTCATTCATTAATTCTATCATCCCAGATCTACTGATCTCTTATACTGAAAGCCTTTTAGGAATCTGAATACAGTATATCACATCCACTAGTTCTCTTTTGCCAGATACACCCTCAAAGAATTTCAGTAGATTTGCCAAGTCCAATTTCCTTTTTGCAAATCCATACTGACACTCTGCAATGATCTCACTCTTCTCAAAGCACTCTGCCATTCAATCTTTCATAATCTTACATACCCTACTTTTACCATTTTCCCCTCTACTGATGCCAGGCTACAGTTATATTTTCTCTTCATTTAATTTATTCTAAATAGTGGGGCTTTATTGGTGATCCTCCAGTACATTGGTAATTGGCTTATTATTGTCACATGTACGGAATATAGTCAAAAGTTTATGTTTACAATCCAGGCAGATCATTCCATACAGACGTATATTGGAGTAATATTAAAAAAAACACAGAATGTAGAGTCAACACGAGTGAATCTGCAGATGCTGGAAATAAATAAAAACACAAAATGCTGGCAGAACTCAGCAGGCCAGACAGCATCTATGGGAGGAGGTAGTGACGACGTTTCGGGCCGAAACCCTTCATCAGGAGTCACAGAAAGCAGAGTATAATGTTACAGTTACCAGCATCATAATGCTTCGTCGACAGAGACCTCCAGGTTCACTGATGAGCCAGAGAAACAAGTAGATAAATAAAGTGCAAGGGCCAGGATGAAGTAGTTTGAGAGATATATTTTCCAAGAGTCTATTGAGCACTGGGAAATAACCAGCAATGGGTCCATCAAATCTTAGGCCATTTCCTAAACACTCTGGTTATCAGGTCCTGTAGATGTAAAGGCCTTCCATCTTGTCAATTTCCCTAACACCATTTTTCTATTAATATAGAAAATGAATTATTAATATTCATTTTCCCCTTCTCAGATCCCGTCCCCAAAATTATCCTGGGAGTTATTTGTGCTCTCATTTCGGAAGAGGGAGACTAAATGTGCATGTGATTGGTCTGCTATTTATTTTTATGGTAGAAAAACTAAGATTCTAGGAACAAGTTCAAGAACAGATGAAGAAAAAAATGGGTTTCTGTGATATTGAAGGCACAATTGGCTCCGAATCAGAAATTTGTGAATGGTCACATTTGCTTTCCTAATGGGCAGAAGAATGTTTCTGAAAACAAGTAATATTTTTAACATTTTTAGTCCCTTTGTTTTTGTTCTCACCTACTGATGCAAAACTGACATTCCAACAATTAATATACTTGAACAAAAAACAGCAAAAGAAAATTGTTCTACCCAACTATTGCTGCTTTACACATGCAACGTTATTTATAAAATAAGCTTTTCATTCTTTGGGTTATTAGCATTATCTAATTTGGTATTAGTGAAGAGCAATATTTTCAGTTGGCTTAGCTGAGTTAGGAAGTTTTATATTGATATTCCAAGGCTGTTCAGATGAACTGCTGCCCTGTCAGGTGAATCATTTTTCAGATGAGGTATTGCAAAGCTTTATCTAAGCTGGGTGGAAAACATCCTGAGGCATTATTCTGAAGAAGTGCCTTGGGTGTCTTGATCAATATTTATCCTTCAGTCAACATTAAAGAAATCTGAATTTTAATCACTCCTCTGCAAGACAGGAATTCATATATACAAATTATCTACTGTGCTTCCCGCTTTATAAAAACGACTAAACTTCAAAAAGTACTTAATGGGCTGTGAAGTACTTCAAGATACTCCAAGATCATAAGAGGGAAATATAAATGTGAGTTTTTTTCTCTTGCTCTGAAACCTCATTAATTAATCTTAATATGCAAAATAAAACCTGTTCTCACAATTAAAGATGCAAATCAATGGGCTAATGCATATCCTTCAAAATAACAACAAAAATCTATGGAAAATTCAAAAGAAAACTGTGCCTTACCTGTTTGTTACTGCGAAAGCTGTACATGTGATACAAGACGGGAATAAGATTTTTCTGAGCTTCATTTTGGGTGTATACGGGGATTTTAATTTCACGAACCATCAGATTCACGAGATGAGTTCCCAATTGTACAACCAGGAGATGTGGCCAGGAAGAATCCTCACTGACCAGTGAAGGACCCAAGTTCATCTTTCTTTCCAGATGCATCACGTACTCGCGAGGCAGGAAATTGTTTAGCTAGAATTGCAGGATAACTTACAATATATTCATAAGAAACAATCAATTAAATAAAAAGGTTTGAAGCATGTTAAATTTACCCACTGAAAGGTTCCAAATATTACTGCTTATAAAATCCAAATTCCTACTTCTGCTTTATCTAACCTATGGACTGTCTCCACTTCTCATTGCTTGTATAATCAAAGACCACACCCACCCTAGACATTTTCTCTTCTCCCCCTCCTATCAGACAGAAGATACGAAAGCTTGAAAGCACGTACTGCCAGGCTCAGGGGCAGCTTCTACCCCATTGCTATTCTTGAATGGATCTCCTGAAGGACACTTGACTTCACAATCTATCTTGTTATGATCTTGTACCTCAATATTTACCTGCACTGTACTTTTTCTTAGCTTTTACACTTTATTCTGCATTGTTATTGTTTTAGCTTGTTCTGCCCAATGCACTGTGTAATGATTTGATCTGTGTCTTTTCACTGTATCCTGGTACATGTGACAATAATAAACCAATACCAAATTTACATTCAATTATATTCTTGCAAACTACTCCTAACATCATTAAGGTAACATCTATCATTTAAGGACCCCCCACCACCCAAGACATGGCCTCTTCTTTCTCATTACTACTGTCAGAGGTGGTATAGGAGCCTGGAGATGCACACTTAAAACAGATTACTTTCCTCTGCCATCAGATTTCTGAATGGACAATGAACGCATAAATACTTCATTTTTTTGCCCTTTTTACACTAATTATTTTTTAATATATTTTTATTGTAGTTTATAGTATGACCTGATGGTGTGAATATCCATTATCCATCCGGTATTTCTTCCCCCCCTAAACAACTCCTCTTCTTTTTCCCACTCTGGCCTCTTACCTCTTCTCACCTGCCTATCTCCTCCCCCGAGTTCTCCTCCTTTCTTCTCTCCTATCAGATTCCTTCCTCTCCAGTTCTTTACCTTTTGTACCCACCTGGCTTCATCTGTCACCTTTTATCTATCCTCTTTCCCTTTCTCCCCACCGTTTTAATTCTGGCTTCTTCTCTCTTCCTTTCCAGTCCTGAAGAAGGGTCTCGGTCTGAAATATTGACTGCTGTCTGATCTGCAGTCACTCCAGCATTTGTGGTGTTGCTATGTTTAGAGTATATTTTACGTAATGCACAGAATGGGTGCCGCAAAACGTATTTCATGACATATGTCCGTGATAATAAACCTGATTCTGAACTCAATGAAAACCAAAAACACTGCAGATGCTGGAAATCTAAAATAGAAGCAGCAAATGCTGGAAACAATCAGCAGGACAAGCAGAATGTGTGAAAAGAGAAACAGGGATAATACTTCAGGTCAAAATAAAAATGTCTGAGCTGCTGAATGTTTCCAACACATTCTGTTCCTTTCCAAACATTTGTTTTGAGCTTATATCCCTCATTGCTCATTTCTCCTCCCAAAACACGTTAGTCCACACAGTTATACAGCAAATTACATCTGTTGTTTCTAGTCCTTTATAGTATCCCTCGGTTTGCTAAATTGCATTTTCCATGCTGCCAGAAAAAGGATCCAGACATCAAGATATGTCATATCATTACAGCTTAACCGTCTTCTAATTGAAGAAATATTCATGAACGCATTCTATTCCTTATGCTAGTCAATTTCTATTTATGTTGCTTTCTTTTCTCTTAATATATTCATGAGTATTTGTAATTTAATAATATTTTGCACACCGTTGTGCATCATGCAAACTATAGTCATAACAAGTATCTATACATTTTCCTATATATTAGCACTCATTTTCCCTCGTTACATGGTTATTTCAAAATGCTTTAAAGCGTTATGCTTACCATCTGCTCTGCAAGAGAGACAAATGTTTTACTGCAAGAAGAAGACATGCACTCAGTGGCCAGTTTATTGTACACCTGTATACCTGCTTGTTAAAGCAAATATCTATTCAGCCAATCATGTGGCAGCAACAATGCGTAAAAGCATGCAGACATGGTCAAGACATTCACTTGTTGTTCAGATCAAACTTTGGAAAGGGGAAGAAATGTGATTTAAGTGAGTTTAACCAAAGGATGATTGTAAGTGCCAGACGAAGTGGTTTGAGTATCTCAGAAATTACTGATCTCACAAATTTTTCAAGAAAAAGTCTCTAGAGTTTATAGAGCGGCGGTTTTGTGGGTGAAAATGCTATGTTAATGAGAGAGTTCAGGGGCAAAAGGCCAAACTAGTTCAACCTGGCAGGAAGATGACAGTGAGTCAAATAACCACAAATTACAACAGTAGTGTGTAGATGAGCATCTCTGAACGCAGAGCATGTTGAACCTTGAAGTGGATGGGCTACAGCAGTAGAAGAAAGCAAACATACAGTCAGTAGCCACTGAGTATACAATATTAAAATATTTGTAAGCATTGTGATGGAGCACAACATAATTATAAAATCCTTTCTTGATGTGGTTCATTGAGAAAGTTTTGATAAAAATTGATGGGAAAGCATCAGTTTCACTGGTTACAATTTTAGTGTGGCAAGGAAATATTCCAGCAGGATTATATTGAAGCAGAAAAGTAATCATTTTAATACATGTTACTGATCAACTGTAACCTTCAATTCAAAAAATTGCCAATTTGACTGCTTTCTTGTAAAGTCTAGAAAAACATATTTTCTTAATTACTACTTTCCACTTTATTACGAAAATGTAATTTCACTAGAAACAAATTATTTAATCAATACTACCTCTGTATCCTTCGCCAACAGTTCAACGTAGCCGTGATAAATGTCTTTCATTTTGTCCACCATCTCATTTTTAATTTTCCTTCGTATTGAATACTTGTTGTAGACTCTGTTGCCTAATTCCTTTGCAATTATCACCAATGCCTCTCCATTTGGAGGGATACTGTTAATACACTGAAAAAGATACAAGTTACATTCAAACATCACCAATTTGTCAAAAAAAATCTTTTCATTTTGGCTTAGTTGTTCAAAAACATTGAGGTTCAAAATTATAGCATCACCATTTCTTGCATTCCACAGAAGTGCCCACTTCATTGTTCAGAACGATTATAAACAATCAGAGATGTCTTGCAACATTTACGTACTTCCTTGCATACAATTCCACTATGTTTTAGTGAGTTGGAATGGCTTAAAAGCCCATCTAGTCTATTTTTGCCCAATGTACGTTAGTGATTACATGAGGAAATCTGCAGATGCTGGAAATTCAAGCAACACCCACAAAATGCTGGCAGAACGCAGCAGGCCAGGCAGCAACTATAGGAAGAAGTACAGTTGTCGTTTCAGGCCGAGACAATTCGTCAGGACTAACTGAAAGAAAAGATAGTAAGAGATTTTATAATTCGAGGGGAGGAGGGGAAATCCAAAATGATAGGAGAAAACAGGAGGGGGAAGGGTGAAGCTAAGAGCTGGAAAGGTGATTGGCAAAAGGGATACAGAGCTGGAGAAGGGAAAGGATCATGGGACGGGAGGCCTAGGGAGAAAGGAAGTGGGAGGGGAGCACCAAAGGGAGATGGAGAACAGGCAGAGTGATGGGCAGAGAGAAAAAAAAGGGAGAGAGAAAAAAGGGGGGGGAAAAAATAAATAAGTGATGGGGTAAGAAGGGGAGGAGGAGAATTAACGGAAGTTAGAGAAATCAATGTTCATGCCATCAGGTTGGAGGCTACCCAGACGGAATATAAGGTGCTGTTCCTCCAACTTGAGTGTGGCTTCATCTTGACAGTAGAGGAGGCCATGGATAGACATGATCAGAATGGGAATAGAATGTGGAATTAAAATGTGTGGCCACTGGAAGATGCTGCTTTCTCTGGTGGACAGAGCGCAGGCGTTCAGCGAAACAGTCTCCCAGTCTGCATCAGGTCTCACAATATATAAAAGGCTGCACCAGGAGCACCGGATGTAGTGTCTAACTTCCGTTAATGCCCCTCCTCCCCCTCTTACCTCATCCCTTATTTATTTATTCCCCCCTTTTTTCTCTCTTCCTTTTTTTCCACTCTTTGCCCCCTCACAATCACTCCTTGCCTGTACTCCATCTCCCTCTGGTGCTTTCCTCCCCCTTTCTTTCTCCCTAGGCCTCCCGTCCCATGATCCTTTCCCTTCTCCAGCTCAGTATCCCTTTTGCCAATCACCTTTCCAGCTCTTAGCTTCACCCCGCCCCCTCCTGTCTTCTCCTATCATTTTGGATTCCCCACCTCCCCCTCCCACTTTCAAATCTCTTACTATCTTTTCTTTCATTTAGTCCTGACAAAGGGTCTCGGCCCGAAACGTCGACTATACTTCTTCCTATATATGCTGCCTGGCCTGCTGCATTCCACCAGCATTTTGTGTGTGTTACATTAGTAATAATGTAGGTTAACATAAACCATTGCTGTGCTCCAATTTCTGCTTTGACATAAAGCAATTTTCAATTCTAACTGATGAAAAGTTTAGTATTAAACAGTGCTAAATCATGTCCTGGAATGCAGCCCTTATAAGGTATATTTTATAGGCAGATACTTCAGTACACATTTAAAAGAACTGTATTATATTTTTGTTGCTAGACACAACAGTAGAGCTTCCATTTTATATACTGCCACTTCAATATTTTAAAAGCAGCATTCAAAAATAAACTTCATTTATTTTCAAAAGCTAATTTTAAAATTAATACATTTGAAATATATGACTAAGAATTATCATTAGTAGAAATAAATACACAGATGATACTAACAAAATTGCAGATTAGGAATGTAGATTACATTCTGTGATATTTTCAAGTAATGAGCTTTTTAATTGTAACAAAACTAAATTTTAGAACATTTTGTTCCTCTCTGCATGCCTTAATTTTGACTTCCAAAGTACTCAGTGAAAGAACCACATGCATCCAAGTCACCAAAAATATCCCACTGCAAGCTCATTATCTCTCCTTGTGCACTTCCAATCATTTATCGATGATCTACATTCCACAATACCATCTTTACTTCATTTTCTCTTTATTCATTCTCAGACAACCACATGCCTACAATAATAACTTAGCTATCTTTAGTAAACCCCTTAATTGTATTTCATCTCTTCTTCGATCCCTAGTTTGCCCATCATTTCTCGGTAGCCTTATCTAGAAGTGTACTTTATCATATGTATTATCATGTGCACGGTGGGTGCAGATATGTCTCTACCAACGGTGTAAGGAGCTCCTTCCCTTCGCTAGCCTGCAGAACACCCTTGGGCAAGGTGTAGCACCTGCTTCGCACCCCCCCACCCTCCCCGGAATCAGGGTCACGTGAAGCCATGGGAGCAGATAGTGGATTGGTCTTACGAGCAGCGGGTGCATATCACAAGTCCTGGTTAAGTGACCAGTGATGCTGGGCAAACGATCTCTAAAGTGTATTGATAATGGCTGGAGTCATCTGTCTTATAAAGACACTGCCCAGAAGAAGGCAATGGCAAACCACTTCTGTAGAAAAGTTTGCCAAGAACTATCAGTCATAGAAAGACCATGATCATCGACATCATACAACACATAATGAAAGAACAAACTATCCTGAGCCTCAGTGTTACCTTCCTGTCTACATCGTACCACACTGCCCTGAATAATTAGCTGCTAGGCATCCTCTAATCGACTATCAGCAGGCCTACATTATCCTGTTTGGTTTTCGTCAGTATCTCTGGCATTGATCCAATTTAAAACACATGTTTAAACAGGACTCACCAGTGTGGAACTTTGGTATTCAGCTTTATCCTAGGATAAGTTTCAAAGATCACATATTGTACACTATAAACAGATACAGAATATTGCATACTCTGAGTAGCCATATTTTTGTATTTTCAAGTTATGATTTTGTTTTTCAGCCACTACTGAGCCCCAGATGAAAAGAAATTTCTAGATCCCACTTTGAATCATGATTTCTATGATGCCATTTGCCCACTTTTGGTCCATTGGGCAAAACCTTGGGGCATTTTCTTCTATGTCAGAGTCCAAGTAAAAGTGCTTCACGAATGACCCTTAAATAATTGCTTACCTCTCCAGCTTATCTCCAAACTTGCCCATTTAAAAGTGCTTCCTTTGCACGACTTTACCACTGCCTACTCAGTAAGCATAACCTTCCTTTGCAAAGTACCATGCAACATTTCAATACATATTAGTCTACACTCGCTCACAAGGATGTAAAATACTATTAAGATTGCAAGAAACAGGAAATAAGTATGTAATTTTATGGTGAAAAAATGTGAAGTTCACTGAATATATAAATGGTCTAATCTGTCTTTGGCCTTTTTGTTCTTGACCAATCATTTTCAGATATTGACAGATTAATAATCAGGATGAAATTTCTTTTTTCTCTCCCCCAAAAAGGAAAATAACACAGCCTCAGCAATGGGAAACCTAGAATTAGTCATCTGGGATTAACATCAAAATCATTAGATAGGGTAAATGCAAGCAGGCTTTTTCCACTGAGGTTGTGTGGGACTACAACCAGAGGTCAAGATTTATGGGTGTTAAGTTAAAAAGTTCAAGGGAAACATGAGGGGAAACTTCTTCACTCAGAAGGTTGTGAGAATGTGAAATGAGCTGCCAGCATAAATGGTGCACGCGGGCTCGATTTCAGCATTTAAGAAAAGTTTGGATAGGTACATGGATAGTAGGGATACGGAGAGCTATGGTCCTAGTTCAGGTCTATGGGAGTGGGCAGTTTAAATGGTTTCAACATGTACTAGATGGGTTGAAGAGCTTGTTTCTGTGCTGTACTTCTATCACTGTAGTGCTGATCCTTTTCCCCCTCTATCTCATTCACAGATCTCTCTCATGTCCTTCTGCTTTAAGCCAATTGTTTCATTGTGTGGTGAGAGAAACTTTTGAAGCATTGATCTGGCTAATATTTTGCTTGATTCCCTTGGTATGAATCTCTATATTCAATTCCATCCAACATATTTAAAGCTATTTTTTATGTTTACTATCGATAAAAACCAGGACACACGTACTTCCAGGTTCAAACCAGAGGTCATTACATCACTATGCAGTCCTCAACTCCTTCAAGAGCTTAAATTCTTGTTTTAAATTAATGAATCAGATAAAACTTATCTCTTATACCTGTAACATGATGTCCACGTACTCTTTATCATCCAGAAGGCAAAGAAAAGGATAGAGGTTCATTTTCCAGGAACAATTTCCATCATCAGCCAAATGAAACTTGCTTTCTCGGAATGCCCACAGAAGATATTTTTGCCACTTGGCACGCAAACCTGTCAGGTTTTTCCGCTAATTTTAACCAATACAATGTTAGTTAGTGTTTATCAAATAAACAGGAAAAGAAAATATTTTGTTTTACGAAGTAATTAAGTATCATTCAAGTTACCACATACACTCAGTGGCCACTTTATTAGGTACACCTGTTCATTAATGCAAATATCTAATCAGCCAATCGTGGCAGCAACTCAATGCAAAAAAGCATGTAGATCATCTCTAAATTTGCAGCACAACAAACCTTGAAGTGGATGGGCTGCACCAGCTGGGTACCTAATAAAGTAGGCACTGAATGTAGATTTAAAACACTCAATACAAATATATTACTCTTTCCTGAATCTTAAAAGTGGCAGAGTAAGTAGACTAAAAAAAATCTTCTCAAATTTCAAACTAAAAAATGTAATAATTATCACAAAATCAATTATAAATGATGGATTTAATTACTGAATATTTAAATGCATTTATATTAAAAAAGGATCACAAAATGAAATCTGACATAATCACAAACATGAGAAAATCTGCAGATGCAGATGAGTCCAGTCCTGTCGAAGGGTCTCGGCCCGAAATATCGACTGTACTTTTTTTCCATTGATGTTCCCTGGCCTGCTGAGTTCATTTTGTGTGTGTTGATGACATATTCACATTACTTATAATATTTTGTGCCACAATAACACCCTAAAACAGAGCTGAGAAAAACAGATGCACTACTTTCATCCTTAGCAGTTAAAAGCAGCTCTGTAAACACAAAGATCTCCTAAATTATCAAAGAGTAACAACACTTAGGCCACAGAAAACATTTGATTTTTGTTAATTACAGAATTGGACCAAGATCCAAATGTAAAAAAAAATTCCAATTTTTCCCTCCTTTATTACATTATTCAAAAAGGGTAGCAAGAACAAGCCACAGAATTATAGGCTGACAGCCTGACATCAATAGGGAGGAAGTTACTAGAGGGAATTCTGAGGGACAGGATCTACCAGCATTTGGACAAGACAGAGTCTGATTAGTGGAAGTCAGCACGGCTTGTGTGCGTAAGTCATTCTTTAAGAATATTTTAGATAGATGTGGGTAGGGCACGGTCCTGCATGGTAGCTGGTTGAGAAGGTTAGGTCCCATGAAATCCACATGAACTAGTTAGGTAGATTCAAAACTGATTCAGATGTAGGAAGCAGAGGGTGTTGGTTGAAGGTTGTTTCTTGGAATGGAAGCTGATAACTAGTGGTGGGCCACAGGGGTCAGTATTAGGACCCTTGTCATTCATTATTTACATCAATAATTGCAATGTGAAGGCTTGACTAGTAATTTTGCAGTTGACCAAAAATTTAGTGGTGTTTTTGATTGTGGAGAGCTTTACTGTAGATTGCAAGGGGATCGTGACCAGGAAAGGAAGTGGGTCAAGGAATGACAAATGGATTACAATATAGAGAAGCATGAGGTGAAGCATTTTGGAAAGTCAAACCAGCGTAGGACTTATACTGTGAATGGTAGGGCAGTAGGGGGTGTAATGAAACAGGGAGCCCAGGAGTAAAGGGCATAGTTTGTTTTAAGTAGTATCAAAGGTGGACAGGTGGTGAAAAAGCCAGTTAGCATACTGGTCTTCATCAGTCAGGGCACTGAGTATAGGAGCTGGAATATTATGTTGCAGTTGTACAAGCTGTTGTTGAAGCCACACTTGAAGTACTGAATACAGGAAAGATGTAGTTAAACTAGGAGTGAAGAAAAAATTATGAGGATGCTGCCAGGACTAGAGCTGAGTTACAGGGAGAGTTTGGCCAGGCTATTTCTTTCTTCTTTGGAGTAAAGGAAAATGATAGATGACCTTATAGGGTTTATAAATTTGTAAAGGGCATAAATAAGGAGGATGGTAAGCCACATAGGAGAGTCCAAAGCAAGGGGGCACAGATTTAGGGTGAGAGGGGACTTGTTCATGCAGAGAGTGACAAGCATATAGAACAAGCTGCCTGATATTGAGACAATTGCAGTTGTATTGTTAAGAAGCATTTGGATAGGTAAATGCAGAGGTGGAGCTTAGAGAGATATGAACCAAACACAGAAAATTGAGAGTAGCTGGGTGGGACCATGATCAGCATGGACTAAGAGTCTGTATCAATGCTGTATTGCTCTATGATGCTGCCTGAATGCGTAAAATATACCATTTTTATCATCTTCTCTGTAATGGGTTTGATAACTTCAACGGAATCAATAGAAACAGTATCTGCTTGCTCCTTCCTTAGCTGTCTGTCAAATCTCTCCTTCAGTTCTGCAAAACTGAAATCCAATTTGGGGTATTTGACAGGACCAACCTAAAATGAAGCACAAATTTTAATCACTACAACTTCACAATGGAATCACTTTTTCATCACAATGTGTTAGCTTAATAATTATGACAATGGCATAATGGCAGAAGTTATAAAGTTAATTCAAAAATCTTGTTATTTAGTAGACAAGCAACTGGAGAACAGTATTCACTTAATAATGTGAACACTAAATTGTAATAGTTACTCCACTATTGTACATTTTGCCACCTTTATGTGTTTTATTTCTAGAATTACAACTGGTTATATAATCAAAGCCTTGTTATAAATGTTAAAGCAATAGCACCAATAAATATAAAATAATACTGGAATACACTTTTGAATGTTAGCACTTTTATTTTGCATCACAAACTGAAGGAATGAAGGTCTGTATTCTAAGACATCAGAAGTTAAAGTAAAAATTTCATGACACAGCACCACTTCATCCTGCTTCTTAACTGTAGTTAGCAGCCAAGTGCAACTTGTCTCACAAAATGTGGAGTTGTTTTAGAAACTCACTGAAAAGAAGAAATTACTTTGGGGGGGGGGCATTAAAACATCTATACTGTGGATTCCAGTTAATTGGGATACATTGAGACTAAGTAATTTTGGCCCAATTAAGCTAAAGTTTCATGGAAATAGTTAAAAGGTAAGACTACTATTTAACTGAGTAACAAATTGTGTATTTAAATGAAATACAGAACAAATTAGAACACTATGAATACTATTACAGTAGTATAAAATTGTTTATTAGTTCCTAATGGTTATCAGAGGAATTTGTCCAGTGTACGCTGGTATGTTCTTTCGATTGACGCAAATGAACAAACTTAGCGGAGATACCTAATGTAGATAATGGACTGCCTTTATACAATGAAATTGATGATTGCACCCTCCAAATCTGTATTTTCATTATAACACATTGATACCCATCAAATTCTTTGCAGTTCCTAAAATGTTATAGTGAAAACATTTCATTTTCCACTCCCAGTTATTCCTCGCATCTCTAATTGCTTGAAACCTCAATGAGCAAAGCAGTTCTGAATTGTCTTACTGCTTATTTCTTCCCAACGATCAGAGACAAAAACTGTTGGATTTTGAACACAAGCATGTGCAACTGATGCTATTTACAAAATGTTTGCTTGAAGCATGGTGTAGTGTCTAACGGCCACACGACATGCACGTGACTGACACTAGTTTATAACTGTTCAGCAACAGTATCCTATCCTAATTAAGTGATATAACATCCCAAACAGACAAAGGGAATCTAGGCTGTTTTCTCGATTAGATTTTTTTTAAAAAAAGAGTTGTCCCAAATAAGCGGCTGCTACGTTTAACCGATGATGCAAATAACTAGAATCTACTGTACTTTGTAAAGCTGAATTCAAGGTACAATAGAGATAAATAAATCTTTGTACTAGGCATTGAGGAATTAAGAGCAGTTAATTTGAGAGAATAAATTAATAAAATGATTTAAGTGTGGTGACCCTAACACATCTATATGGCAGTGAGAAGTAGTAGTGGTGCTGGCTAAGAGCTATCACTGTATGCTGCAGACTTTCGATACTCCCCTTTCAAACAATTCTTTAAACATGCTTTACAAGTTTGCATTCAGACAATTCATCAGGTGAATCACAACATCTCAGAAATGACCAATACAGTTTCAACTATTTCTTTCTGTAACTGGGTTCAATAAGTTTTCAGAAACATGATAAACATACACGGTGACAAAAAGCATGTTTTCAAAATACATAACTTGTAATAGATGTTATAATAGTTACTTTGAAAATACTTTCTGATGTAGAACAACCAGTTCAGAGTTAAATTTTATAATTATACAACTTTATAAAGCGACTTGCAGCCTTCACTATTAAAGAAATTAATTCTATTAACATTTCCTCAACACTTTTGGATAGCATTCAGATTTGAAAATGCTCCCTAGATCTCGAGTTGGTGGTGGTATCATTGTCAACAGCCTACAGGTTATCAATTCTGCTTGCCGGTCTGACTGACACACAAAACAATTTAGCATTTCCTGTCCACCAAATGCCTAAGAACACAGTTGCTTTTCTGACACAAGCTACTGAACTTACAATGCTGGCTGTTTGAACAATGATATTTGCCACAAACTGGCTAATTGAGAGCATGCTCACTAAGTTGTTGCAAGAGAGATATTTCAGTTTAGGTTTTAGTTTAGTTACATTATAGAAGAGTCACCAACTATTGACTTTATATTTATTATTAGTACTTACAGTCAAGGCAAACAACAAATTAAATAAGCTTACTAATTACAATTCTGTCTAATAAATTGATCTGGTGGAAATTCTTTTCTCTTTTGCCATTCTCTCTTCCATACCTCTGAGTAAAAACTTTTCACCAATGGAGACTGGGAGATGTGCAGTTCAGGTTCAAAAATCGGCTGGAAGTTGGGGTCTACAACACGAATGGCTTTCATTACCATTTCTCTCTCATCTTTATGGAACATGCAATTTTTAAACATATCTTGAATTTTGAAGCCACTTTCATTCAGCTGTTGAATACACCTAGGAGCATAATTTCATACAGACAATGAGTAACTTTATAATCGAAAAAGACACTGGAGAAAAATTTAATTGTGAAGATTCAGACTTAATGTAATGTATTGTTCAATATAATATTAAGGCCATTTTAATCTATCTTTAAAGCATAAATGTTGGTCATCACAAAATGATGTCAGAGTGCTTTTAAAATGTAGACAAACTGAAAAATTATGATGGGAAGTATCTCTCTGGCATTTTCTTCAGGAGAGTCCAAAACCACAGACTCCAAATGAGAAAAGTTGCCAGATTCTGTTGTTAACAAATGTAAGACACCAGCAGAAAACTCTCAAAAGGCAGCACTGGGGAAAACTCTGTGACTCACACGCAACCTGACAAGGTGGCAAACATTGGAAATGGACCTGATAGAAGTCCTTGTAAGTTTGCTTCACTGGTAAATTGACACCCGAGGATTGATAGATTAAGAGCAATAATGTACTAAAAAGGGTCTGATTCAAAATCCAAGCTAATGTTGTGTTGTAATATTAAAATATACTACCTCTGTGGAGGGAATATGGGTGTAAAGATTGACATATGAAAAGCAGGAAACTTTTCCACTGTTCTGAAAAGATTTCTCTACAACGACTATCAAAGAAAAAAAGGTAATTCTTTTTACAGCTATTTATTGGAAGTTGCTATACATGGGAATATTTTAACTCCACTGCTATTGCCTCATTTTTATCTCATTAAAAGACTCAAAACTTATAACAGCATAACACTGGATAGTGATTATAACCTGGTTCTGACTAAAGAACCAAGTCAACACATTTAAGTATTGAACTTTAGTTTAATTAATAAAAACCATCAATATGCCACATTTTCCCCACTCAGATCACACAAAGCAGTTTTTATACATTCCTTTTGTCAATATTAAACTGTACACAAGAGAATGGATGAACCCTGCTATCAGACATATCAGGGCTCGCTGAGTTGTGTTTCTGTGACAGTCCTGTGATACCTTGGTTCTTGCATCAATGGCTATAAGCCCGGTCTAACATACATGCCTATCAGACCTTGGACAGTAGTCAGGACTGACATCAGTGAATATCCTTGACAATTAACACTGAAGTGCCTCCATCTCCCTTGAGAGTACATTTTTCTTTTTCTTTCAAAGTGTTGCTAACAGAGAAGGGCACTGGAATCAGGTATATTGTCACTGACACAAGTCATGAAATTTATTGTTTTGCGGCAGCAGTACCGTGCAGATATTAAAAAATTACTATAAATTACAATAAAAAAGTAAATAAAGTGTAACCCTCAGGTTCGGCCAGCTTGCATTAATCTTGGGGAAAACAGCCTCTGGCCCAGTCAAACTGAGAAATCTCGTTTGTGTGGATGCTGCGTGATGTGTTGCCTGGTTACAAATCCGTACCACAAAATATCAGACAGTACACCATATGCAATTAAAACAATTGAGCTTTATAATTCTTAATTTGACTATAGGGTTAGTAAACAAAAAGAAAAAGGGCCCATTTTAATGAAATGGTCCAAAGTGCATGCTGGAGCTCACGATTTTCAATCCATTTATTCCCCATTGACCTCCTACAAGTGTCATCAACTCCTGGACCTTCACTCCAAGTCCACTCCATCCTGTGGTCTACCAACTCTCTCCACTTGCATCTTCTCTCTTCATCTCTCACCAACAAAAGACCACAAATACCTTCTCTCAGACACACCAAGAAAGAAACATGCCTCTCATTGGGTGACGCACATTCCAAAGCCACCGTCATCTCTAGTCATAACCCAAACACTGCTGCTACAGAGAAACCATTACATTAGCAGTGAAACGTTAGAGGTCACTACATTAGCAGTGAAACCTTACAGAGCGTTACAAAAGTATGACAAAGAGGAAGGTAATGTTCCTAAAATACTGAGTGTGGATCTTCTGACTCCTATATCATCTCCTTGATGAGACCATGTCCTGGATGATGAGGTTCTTCATAATGGATGTAGTTTTTTTTGAGGCACTGTCTTGTGATCTGGTAAGATGGTGGCTCATATACACACAGTGGTCCCTCAGGGGCCAACCAAACGTGCTTTTTTTTCCTTGTTAAATGTGCTTTTATACAAGCAAGACTATTCTTGACTTCAATAACTACCTGTATAACAGGTCCACTGCCTCAGTGAGCTGCTCATTGTTCAGAGTAGCCGGCCGAGGTGTGGTAAGAGTTCAGAAGAGCTGACCTGGGTGCAGACCATGCTGCTGCGTGCTACTCCGAGGCACCAGAGTTGGTGTCTTCGAGTTGGCACGAAGGTGGCGTGCAATGAAACTGCGAGTGACTGTCCTGGATGTTTCTTTTGCGATCACAGGACCCTGGTGGACATTGATTGCCGCAGGCCTGCTTCCCCTGTTTGATGGTGAGGCAGCTGTGTCGCCTCGGTTGTAGCTAGGACTAGGCCTCAGTCCTTGGGCTTGCACTGTTGTGTGGCGTCCGAGTTCGGTTGGGGGGTGGCTTCTTTCATTGCTGCCCTCCAGTGTTGGGTCAGTGGAATTACAGGCTACACTGCTGGGAACTATGAATTTGTGGGACTTGGACTAAAAATTTGTTTTCTTACATGACTATGTTCTTTTTTCCCCCCTTCCTCATTATTCTGGAAGCACGTGTTCGTTTTTGCACCTTGGCCCCAGAGGAATGCTGCGCCATTTGGCTGTATCCATGTATGCTTTAAATGACAATTAAACTTGATTTAATTTGGCACCCTCAATGGTGAGGGGTTTTGTTCCCATGACGGCGCTGGCTGAGTCTACAACTCCGAGGTCTTTTACGATCCTTTGCACTGAAGCCTCCATACTAGAGTGTGATATAATTAGTCAGAATGTACTCTAACTGTAAAAATTTACTAGAATCTTTGGTGACATACCAAATCTTCTCACTCTTAATGACGTGTAGCTGCTAGTACACCTTCACCGTGACAGGTCCAGGATAGATCTGAAGGGTATAGAGGGTAACTAACAGTAGGTTTACCTTGACTTAATCAAAACTCACCTGGCAGGTATCAGCCAACTCTGGATGCATGTTCTGCTTTTCTAAGCTGAGTTTCAACAAACACCATTAGGAAGCTTTGTGTAATTACATACTGCGAGAGGAGTTGATAATTATGATTTAGGTTATGGCTGGTACTTTTCAGAAAAATCTAGAACCTTTTAGCTGGATGTGCAATGAAATAAATTTTGCATTCATGAACATTATTAGAGAACTGTTTCACTCTTTAAAAATTCATAAAAATGGCAAGGAAATGTAGACTATCAGATTTAATTTGCTGAGTCACTGCTCAGCATTCAAATTACAAACATCGAACTGCTGCTAAGTCGGAACACTGTTTCCTGTGCAATGCAAATCTATAATTTGGCACAACATTTCACAGATACAGATTGGATATTGTAGGAGATGGATTCTTCTAACATTAGCACAGATTATTACTTAAGTAGTGTTCTACTTAAAATGAGGTTGAACAGATTCTGGAACCTACAATTTCAAGAATCATCTGAGGGAAGTTTTTGTTTTAGATCAATAGATAGAGATCATTTTAGCTTCAAAGCTAGAAAATGCTAGAGATACTCAGTACTTGTGGGAAAAAGGAACAGAGGTGATGTTTCACATTGATAGTGATTGGGTGAACAGACTTCAAGCTCCGGAGTAACCAAGGAGGCCAGATATCTGGATGGTACTTTAATGAAAAATCCTTAACCTGAATCAGTAACTCTTTCTCCCCAGATGCTACCTAACCTGCTAATTTCCAATTTCTGGCTTCTTCAGTTGAGTTTTTGATTTTACATAAGAAATAGGAGCAGGAATTGGCCATCTGGCCCATCGAGCCTGCTCTGCCATTCAATAACATCATGGCTGATCTGGCCATGGACTCATCTCCACCTAGCTGCCTTTTCCCCACAAGCCTACTATGCAATGATCTATCCAACCTTGTCTTAAATATATTTACTGAGGTAGCCTCCACTGCTTCATTGGGCACAGAATTGCACAGATTCAACACCCTCCGGGAAAAGCAGTGTCTCCTCGTGTCCATCCTAAATCCACTCCAAATATTTTGATTATAACATGCTGAAAATGGATTGTGGGTTCTTTCGGTTTCTAAAGATTAGCTTTATTTGTTACATGCACATCAAAATATAGTGAAATGTATCATTTGTGCCTAATCAAATCAGCAAGGGGAAGAAAATTACATTGTAGTAAAATATTTCATTAACTCCTTCAAATTCTCTGCAATTCATTCAGTAAATGAATTCTATAAGGCTAATAACGGAAACCAAAAAAAAACCCTTGAGGAGACAAAGAAATTGGTACTGTGCACCAAAGAATCAGCAGCTGTTCAGTGATTCTTAGCCCCATTAAGAGTTAAGGGCCCCCATCACCTAGGACATGCCTTCTTCTCATTGCTACCCTGAAGGTGGTGGTACAGGAGCCTGAAGACACACACTCAACACTTTAGGAATAGCTTCTTCCTCTCCGCCTTTAGATTTCTGAATGGACAATGAACTCACGCACACTACCTCAGTATTTTCTGTCCTCATGCACCACCGATTCTATTGCCACAGATCAGCCTTGCAGCAGGATTAAAGCCACATCACGAGCATGTGCAACTCATTTAGGTGGTTTTCGTTTGGTCATCACTCCATGGTATATGCAAAAATATGTTCAGTCACCTCATCAATGAAATATTATGCTCCCAACTACCTGTTGATCATCAGCTTCTCTCTTCAATCTTGCAATTTTATTACATTCCATCCATTTTTGCCAGCCTCATTTTCCTCCAAAAGCTTTTAACCCTACTTTAGTGACTTCCACATCCTGGTCCCACCCCCTACTGTTTTTCTTCAGCCACCTCGGAGACACCTTTCAGTCCTTCTTCAATTATTACCTGCCATTTTCCCCTGCTCGCTCTTAATACTGGCAGTGTGCAAACACACAGGACCCCAACTTGTACATTAAAAGCATAAAATTAATGTCACTGAAACATCCTGGAAGAACAAATCAATAATTAGTGCATAAAGAAATATATATCATGCAGATCCAAGTCATTTTAAATACCTTCAATGATTAAAATAATTCCCTTGTTTTAAGCATGAGCATTCCTACAAGTAGTCACTTTTTATTTAATGTGGAAAACTGGCTATTCAGTGATCTTTAGGTGTCTGTTTAGGCCTGAAGTAAACCTTAAATTAGAACTGTAAATGCTTAATGAGGTGGCTGCTCTCCAATGTTTTATGATCAATAAAGCACACTATATGCTTTATGACCTTGCACAACAAGTTAAAAAAGTCTGATGTATTCACCAGTAAGAGTAATTTAGATCAATATAGAATTATTTACTATTCAAACAGCTCAGAAATTAATTTTCATCCAGAATGCCATACTGATTGCAATAAAACTGAGAATTCTGCAATCATTGGCATTTGCACTGATGCTTCTCTCCCGATGTCTGGGCTTAAATTAATATGCACGAGATCACTCGTGAAGCAGGGTTAAATACTGCATGCGTCAACCCCTTCAACACTGAAAAGCAAAGACATGAGTACATAAACAGAACAGGAGAGAGTCTCAGGTAAGAGTACGTAATGACCTTAAATTCAGAATCTTTGGGGTGACACATAGCATAGTGGCTAGTGTAACGCCACTAAAGTGTCAGCGACATTTACTTGGAGATACAACACAGTACCAACCCTTCAAGCTGCACCACCCAGCAGTCCCCGATTTAAACCTAGCCTGTTCACAGGAGCATTTACAATGATCAATTAACTTGCTAAACGGTACATCTTTGGACTGTGGGAAGAAATCGGAGCAGCCGGATGTGTTGCAATAAATTCTAAAATAAAAGGTTGTCAAATTCAGCTCTCTCAAAAATCAATTCCAATTTTATGTGGAATAAAATCATAAAGTAGAGGGAGGACATGCAAACTTCTTACAGAGGGCACCAGGACTGACCTGCAAACTCTGATGCCCCAAGCTCCAACAGCGTTGCACTAACCACTACACTGCCACGGCACCTACTGTGACACGGGTTCAATTCCGCCACTGTCTGCAAAGAGTTTGTATATTCTCCCCATGGGTTTCCTCAGGATGCTCCGGTTTCCTCCCACATTGTAAAGACGTGTGGGATAGTTGGTTAATTGTTCACATGGGTGTAATTTGGTAGTGTGGGCTCTTTGGACCGAAAGGCCTGTTGCTGTGCCCTATTTCTAAAAAGAAACAAAAATTAATAAAACCTTTCTTTGCGTAAAAGGGGTGTCAGGAGTGTGGAACATTCTACCACAAGAAGCAGATACAAACTCTTATAAAGGTTTGAAATCTTAGACAGATTCATTTTGCTCGGCAAGGGAAACAGAGCCAACATGAATGGCTTTAATGTTCTTCTGATGATCTGTGACACTAAATCAGTTTCTTTTTACAAATGCTGCCAGACCTACTAAATGTTTCCTCTACTTTATGATTTTATTCCACATAAAATTGGAATTGATTTTTGAGAGAGCTGAATTTGACAACCTTTTCTTTTATTTTAGAATTTATTGCAACACATTTGAGCATTAAGAGACTTTTAGGCTGATACATGGATAGAAATGTGCCAAATGCAGGCAAATGGGAATAGCACAGAGAGGTATCTAGGTACCGTAGGCATGGTTGAGCTAGGTTAAGGGTCTGCTACTGTGCTTTCAGATTCAACAGCTCAATTCTTTGACATTATTGATGGCAGTTGCTTCATTGCTGCATTTAAAATTCTGGGTACACAATTTTGATAGGTATATTTGTTATTTACAAAAGGAATAAAATGTAGCAGGAGAATCCCAAAGAGCTTTATCAACGTCAATTATGGGTTACAACCATATGACATTATAGACAGAGTACAATAGCATAGAAACAGGCTCTTCAGCCCATCTAGTTTATTACAGTATGATACTGTAATTTCATAAATTTCAGGAATACAGAATACTTTTTACTTCATTAAAGTTCAGAAGATAAAATGGTCAGGAATATATCTAATTCCCAAGTGAACAGACATTGCAGGTTTATTATATAATTAACAATTTTAAACTAAAACTGCCCGAGGAAGGCAAGCATCATATTAAAAATAAACCTTTCAACCTCTACTTACAACCCATTAGACTATCTATAGAAACAATTAGGCAGGGGCACTCAATAACATACACAACTTTTAGTAGTATTTTAGATCAGTGCATGCTTCATAACCTTAGTTTGCTACATGCTGGATAAGTTGACCAGCCCAAGAGATACAACTACAAAATTAGTACTAGGAAACCTACGTGTGAGGACATTAAAACATCAAGTAAAACAGTAGGTTCTCATTATTGAGCCCTCTGCATAAATATCATATCTAGTTAATACAATAACATCAGATTAAAGACAACTGAATGTATCCTAACAAATAATAAGCCCAGATCACCTTTTTTTTAAAAAAAAAACACTACCTCTAATACTCCAAATACTACCAGCTCTGCACCTAACCTCACCAGTCACCATGCCCTGTAATCACTGTGCCCCTCCAATTCTAATCTCTTGAACATTTTAATGATTTTTATCATTCCTTAAATAACAGCCATGCATTCAGCTAAGTTCTCAGCTCTTAAAGGTGCATCCTCAAATCTTTCCAACTTCATTTTTTTTCTTGTCCTTTAGCCAGCTTCTGAAAACCTACTGCTTTGATCTGGTTTGTGGCCAACTGTCCTCTTCTATTCTAAATTTTGTATGATAATATTCCTGTGAAAAGCTCGTAAATTTAACTGTGTAAGATGCTTTAGCAGATTAATTATGGATGACATAGTAAAATAAACCACTAGTATTCAATAGCTCAACTACTATGAATGCCGACGAACATATTTGCTATTATATTTAACATTACTCCTCTGTTTACCATCACATAGAAATTATTAAATTAAATACCACAAAAAATGCACAGTGACACAGCTAATGCTTTCCAGGTCAACTGCCCCCTGCTGCTGCTATTGTAAATTTTAAGTGCACTAAAATCTAATCGTGTGCTCCTTCTAAATAATACCTAGCTCTCGGAGTAAGAAGATTCCCTTCAGCACTAAGCAGGTTATCCCTCTTTCTGATACATAGTACTCTGGGTTTAAGATAATTTTTTAAAACAAAATATACTTTATTCCAAAATAAAATTATATACAATAACCATTCAAAGACTTTCAATTCTTTAGTTGGTACCATTACTGTCTTTACATTTTCAAAGTTCTAATGCTTTGCCACCCACATGGCACTTTGTTCTTTCATATTTACATTCAGGGGGTATACCTCCAACCCCCCACCCCCCACGGCAGAAGGACCCTAGACTGTGGTCCTTGATATGACTTCCTACAAACATTGTGAAGCAATTTGTCAATTCATAGTAAAGTCCCACAACATAATCCAATTCAGACGGGGAGTTAGCTGTGCATACTCACTGAACTCATTGTGGGCATGAAGAGGATATTTCAAATAGTATTAAAATCTAGGACCAGAGGGCACAGCCTCAGAATAGAATGATATCTCCTTATAACAGAGATGAGAAGGAGTTTCTTTAGAAAGAGAGTGGAGAATCTGTATAATTAATAGCCACAGACAGCAGTGGAGGCCAAGTAAACAAGGTCATGCATTATTCCCATTGCTACCATCAGGAAGGAGGTGCAGAAGCCTGAAGGCAAACACTCAACGATTCAGGAACAGCTTCTTCCCTTCTGCTATCTGATTTCTAAATGGGCATTGAACTCCTCAAACCCCTCACTACTTTTTTTATTTCTATTTTTGCACTACTTGTTTAATATACATTTACTGTTCACAGTACACAGTTTTTTTCGATTATAATATATTGCATTGTACTACTGCCGCAAAGACAGCAGCCTGATACTGAATATATTTAAAGCGGAGATTGATAAATTCTTGATTAGCAAGAACATCAAAGGTTATGGGGAGAAGGCAGGAAAATGGCGGTTTGAGAGGGAAAATAATCAGCCATGATAAAATGACAGCACAAACACAATGGGTCAAATGGCCTAATTCTGTTCCTATATCTTTTGGTCTTATGGACTAATTCAAAGCTCAGTCTAGAAACTACATTCAGATGTCTGGGATTGAATTTTATGTAAAATTATCAAACTGTGTTCAACCTTCCACTTTCTGCTTCTCCAAAGAACAGCCTCTGGTTGCTTTGAAAATGGAAAACAAGCAAGTTAAACAATATAACCCGACATGTGGATAAACAGAATAACTGATAGAAACAGTGGCCATTAAATTCTGAAGAACTTCAATGAGGGGCAGCCAACTTAAATATGAGGTGAAGAGGAATTTTTAGTCAATATGTGAAGTTGTATGAAATTATTAATTTGCTAAGCATTTTCAGCTTTATCTAAATTTATTGAAATGTTATATATTAACTTCATTTACATTTCTAATCATATTATGGTAGTACTTCTTTTCCCCCCAATCAACCCTCTTGCATTAAAATACAGATGAATGGTGGTCCTCCATTGGGAGACACGATTTCTGCATCTGGGAAGGGTGAAGAAAACTAGGGTATACATAAAAACTGTATGATTTATTGAAGTACAGAGGAATTGGTGTGATGGTGGCTACATATCACTGCAGTTTGCTGGATGGGTTAAGTAGGCATGCATCATTCCTGACTTTATTGGACAAAGCATGGAATAACGTTTTGATCTGAATAAAATATTAGTTAGGCTACCTTTAAACAGTCCTGTTTAAAGTTCAGATCACAGCATAAAGATAACACGAATGATGATTATAAAGGAAGGATGCTGCAATGGGGAATTATAATAATCAGAATAGAGTGTTTACTTTAGAGGGGAAAACTGACAGATTTCATTCATTATGAGAAGCAGAGAGGTTAATATCCAAGTAGCACAGATTTAACTTAATTGGTGGACGGATTAAAAGAAAGTTGTTAAAAATACTTCCTGATGAATGGAGAAGATCTGGAACTCAATGGCTGAAAGGATGGCGGAGGAAACAACCATTTAAAAAGTACTTCAGCACTTGAAGCCCCACAATCTAGCAACAATTGATCAGAAACAGAGAAATGTGATTATTCAAAAGCCATCTTTGATAGAATGAGCTGAATTGGCTCCTTCCATACCAAATATTTCTATGATTCATATATTTGATTTTTATTTTTGAAAATAATTTCTTGAAATTCTCCTCATAAAGGAGTATTTTTCAACAGTCAATGATACACTTTTGATACACAGAACATAATGGCCTCCCATCTCCTATCTATTTATACACCATCCTGACATGTCCCATATCATTTCCTTTATCATCACTGGATCTAAACATTCTTTCCAACAACAAGATGCCTTACTAGAAGGACGACGACAATTCAAATATCATCTTTGCAAAGGAAACTAGTGATGAACCATCTATGTTCTTTAAAATGATAAACATTTTTTAAAAAATCAGATATTATCTAGAAAGGTTACAATTTCTGAAGTACAATTAAGACATTTACCATTCTCCAGCAATACTGTATTATTTTGTTCACTAAGACCTGGGTATTCTGTCAATACACAAACTCATTTAAGATAAGAAAACTACCAAACGTACCTTACATTTAACAAGAGAATATCTGCAGATGCTGGAAATTCAAGCAACAAATACAAAATGCTGGAGGAACTCAGCGGGCCAGGCAGCATCTATGGAAAAAAGTACAGTCGATGTTTCTTTTTTCCATAGATGCTGCCTGGCCTACTGAGTTCCTCCAGCATTTTGTGTCTATACCTTACACACATTTCGTCACCGTCACTTCTTAAATAGTTCTACAGACTTAAGTTATTGCCAACTTAATTTTTAAGAATAAGCTTAAAATTCAAAGTATGAGGGAAAAATATTTCATTAATCAATTACTCCCACGAGAACTACAAACCATGCAGAGTATGTGTTCAAAATGCTTTACCAAACTCAATTCTATTGACTTTATTTCTTACATCCTTCACAGATATGAGTAAAAATCTTTACGTTACATCTCCGTCTGAATGTGCAATGTGCAAATTATAGTAATTTGTAATAAATAGTATGTACAACAGAGAGTCAATATAGCATAGAAATACATTGTATCTGTGTGAATTAATCAGTCTGATGGCCTGGTGGAAGAAGTTGTCCAGGTGCCTTTAATGTCTTAATGATTTGGAAATATACTATATTGAGTTACAGTTGAACAGACTTCAATCCTTTGATAATGAGTTTTGTGCTGGGTTCTCAATTTAAACCCACTATATGTGGTGCACCATTGTTTATTGCAACACTTTTCAGAATGATAACATCAACACAAGGTATCATGGTCTGCTCTTAGTGCTTGGCCAATCATTTTGTACATCTGCAAATGTATCAACTAAAATCATTTGTGCTTAGCTGAATAACAAAGTGGTTTACATCTGACATTAAAATGGTTGTTATGAACACATCTTGTGTTTTACATCAATGGAATTTATAATTACAAAGCAACTTTTTCTCTAAGACCAGTACTGTTATTTACTGTATCTTACTACCATTTTTTGTACTCCTTCATTACAAGTCCAACTACTTGAAATTACAGGACAGTATGTTGGGAGAACACCCAAAACACAGCTTAAATTTAAAAGTCAAAAGTATTCTTTGAGATATCTGCTAAAATAGAACCTTGACTGCCATACATACTGATGTACTCTACGAATGCTAAACTAGATACTGCAAACGGTCAACAGAGCCATCTACTGGATAACACAGGTAATTACTGCCATGTTGATACTTATCCCCAGCTATATTTCAATTGCAATACTGGTGGTTTTATTGATCTGACTGGCGCACTCCGACAAAATATAACAGTGAGGTGAGGGAGGTAGGAAAAAGACTGCAAAAATAAGATCCAGACGATGCTTACCTTTTAATCACATGGGGTGCGCAATTTTCCATGCGCCCCATACACTCCAGTGCTGCCACGTAACAGTCTAAATTGGGCTTCAGTTCTGCTTCCTCCACCAGGCTGAAAAGATGGCCAATCTGTTCTAATGAACCCTACAAAGATATCACACAAGGTTATGCCCCAGTATTAATCTTATCTAACTACCCAGCTCTATTACAAAATACTAAATGAATAACAGTGAAAATTGGGAAAGAAGTGCAGATATATTTGTTCTAAAAAACTGAAAGCAATAAATTTAACAAGCACTACTAAGGATTTACCAGATGCTGAAAGATGCTTTGGGAAGCGAGCTGCCAAACTGGCATTGGGACAACAGTATCAAACCATTCTTACTAAATGCTAGAAACAAGTAATAATTAAATCAGCCCAATAAACATGTTATAGCTATAATTCCCCTTACAATTTTCTGAAATGTGTTCCAGTCAAGGGAGCTAAATAAAAACAAAACAGAAGATTTCCTCTTAAACTAGAAGGGTAAGAGCAATTTATTTAAAGTTTTTAAGGTAATACATGGAGGTGACAGGTTAGACACTTATAAGTTATTTCCACAGTCTGCATACTGACCATGAGACAGGTTTAAAGTTAGGAAGAGGGGCAGAGAGTATACAAAAAGTTGTACTGTTCCCCCAGTGCTGAAAAAGTATTCAGCTCCCAGAACTATTTTCACATTTTACCGTCTCTTTTTCTAAATTTAAAATATATTGAAGTTGGATTATTTTGGGCTAATCTACAAAAGATTGTGAATCATGTCAAATCAAAAGAAAAATTCCAAAACCTGTCAAGAATTTACTAATAATTAAAAACCTAAATTGTAAGACTAAAAATGTATTCATTCCCTTTGCAATTATTGCATTAACTTTCCTCAGGTGCAATACTATATATTACCAATTTGTTGGTATAGAAAATTGTTGGATCACTTGAATAAATAGCCCCTCTCTCTGTAAGATCCAACAGCATGGTAGATTTTCAATAGACCAAACCAAAATTAATACAAAAGAGTAATCACAACAAGTCAGGGAAATGATGATAGAGAAGCACAAATCTGGGAAGGGTACAAGACCATCATAAAGGTACCAATCATACCTCAGAGCTCAGTGCAGTCCATCGTCAAAAAGTGGAAAAAATTGAAACCATAGCAACCTGCCTAAGTCAGGTCACCCCTCTAAACTCAGTTGTCAGAGAAGAATGACACTTGTAAGAGATGCTACTGCGACACAGTCACTCAGAGTGAGCTGCAGAAGTCGGTGGCTGTAACTGGAGACGAAGTTCATGGCTCCACAATCTCTACGGCCTTACACAAAAAGGACATTTATAGAAGAATAGCAAGGAAGAAAACCTGGCTTTAAAAAATAGCATATCCTTGTAAAGACTTTGCAAAGTGTCACTGAGAAGATACCATAAAGATGTGGATGGAGGTCTAGTGGCCAGATGAGACTAAAGTGGAACTTCTTGACCACAACACTAAATGGCATGTGTGGCATAAATCTAATTCCACACATCAGCCAAGTAACACCATTCCTTCTGTAAAGTATTGTGCATGTGGATGTAGCATCATTCTATGGAGATGCTCTTCATTAGCAGGAACTGGAAATCTGGTCAGGGTTGATGGGAAGGTGAATGCTGTGAAATACAGCCTCTGCCAAAAAGTTTAAACTGGGGAGGAACAACTTCTTTCAGCAGGACAATGACCCAAAGCACGTTGTCTGAGGAACCATGGAGTGGCTTCAAGGCTTCAAATGAAGAAAATGTCCCTGAGTGGCCCAGTCAGTGTTCTGACCTCAATCTAATTGAACATCTCTGGCAAGACCTCAAGATTGCTGTCTACCACCACTCCCCAAATAACAGGCACAGCTTGAGCAATTTTGCAAGGATGAATGGGTAAATCTTGTTCCATCATGTTGTGCAAAGCTAATAGAGACTCATCCAAAGACCGCTAATTGCAATCGTTGTGAGGGATGGCTCAATAAATTACTGAGCAAAGGGGGGGGGGGGGGGGGAGGTGAATACTTTTGAATTGTGGACAATTTATTTTTGACTTTTTAATTTTTCTTGCTTTACAATTTTCACTGATTTTTGGACTCTAGTGAAAAAAGGAGCATATGATTCACAAATAAAAATTCTGTTAAATAAATCAAAATCCCTGGTTTAATATTCATTTATGTGAACAAAGGGTTGGGGACAGAATACTTTTACAAGGCACTGTAAATAGGTTAAGTGAACATACAAGAATAAAGACGGATAAGCAATGGTTTGAATTTTAAAAATAATGAATGTCAATAGTAGGAACAGTTATGGAATTATAGTGTTAGGTCTCCTTGCTGGAAAAAAGGGATACACCTGCCACTGAGAGAACACAGAGAAAGATTCACTGGAGTTAGTGAATTCACCACTCTCCGGCTAAAGAAATTCTTTCTCATCTCCATCCTAAAAGGATGCCTCTCTATTCTGAGGCTGCATCCTCTGGTCTTAGACTCTCCCACCATAGGAAATATTCTCTCCACATCCACTCTACTGAGGCTTTTCAACATTTGATAGGTTTAAATGAGGTCACCCCTCATTCTTCTGAATTCCGGTGAATACAGGCCCAGAGCCATCAAACGCTCTTCATATGACAAGCCTTTCAATCCTGGAATCATTTTGTGAACCTCCCTTGAACCCTCTCCAATGTCAGCACATCCTTTCTTAGATAAGGGGCCCAAAACTGCTCACAATACTCAAAGTGCATCCTCACCAGTGCTTTACAAAGCCTTAACATTACATCCTTGCTTTTAAATTCTGGCATTCTTGAAATGAATGCTAACATCACATTTGCCTTTCCCACCACTAGCTCAACCTGCAAGTTAACCACATCTGACGTTTGCTCCTTATATTTTTACAATGCATAGAACTGGGAGAATATGCAATTGGTATGAAAAAATGAAAAACAAAACACATTAAATGGAAAGAATGGTACTGAGCAGATGGTTGAAGTACCTCGGCATGGGTCCCTACATCCTAAGGACTTTCTACAGGGGCACAACTGAGAGCATACAGACTGGCTGTATCGCTGCCTGGTATGGAAACTATATTTCCCGAACTCACAGGACTCTGCACAGAGTGGTGGACAGCTCTGCGTATCTGTGGACGTGAACTTACCCACTATTCAGGACAATTACAGCGACTGGTGCATAAAAAGGGTCCGAAAGATCATTGGGGACCCTAGTCACCCCAACCACAAACTGTTCTAGTTGCTACCAACCAGGAAACAGTACTGCAGCATTAAAGCCAGGACCAACAGGCTCCGGGACAGCTTCTTCCACCAGACCATCAGACTGATTAACTCACACAGACACAATTGTACTTCTAAGCTATATTGATTGTTCTGTTGTATATCTTACTATTTATTACAAATTACTATAATTTGCACAATGCACATTCAGGCGGAGATGTAATGTAAAGATTTTTACTCCTCACGTATGTGAAGGATGTAAGAAATAAAGTCAATTTGATATGGCTATCCTGTGCAGAATTCACAAAGTTAGCATAACAATATTACTTTTATTCTAAAGCTGATGATGCAGCATGTAAGGAAGTTTAAGGCACAAACTTGTTGAAAAGGAGAACAGGTTCAAGCCACGGAATACTCCTCTTTCTATGTGCTTATATACAAAAGAACCTTCTCAACTCATTATTCTTAACTGTTTCCTCAGACAAACTGTTTCAGAAAAGAGTTCTTCAAAGGAAACAGTTAAGAATAACAAGCCAAAGTTACAAAGTACATTAATTATCAAAGTATGTATGCAGTATACAGCCCTGAGAGCAGTCTTCCCACAGACAGCCACAAAACAAAGAAGGAAAACCATGGAACCCGTTCAAAGAAACACATGCTCAAAATGCCCAATGCATAAAAAAAGAACAACACGCAAACAGCAAAAGAAAAAAAAGAGCAAAAAACACAAAAATATAAAAAACTAAATCATCCAACTAGTCCAGGCATATCCAGTTTAACTCAGTTCAATCTAGCTGAATCGCTCGTTGACTGCAGGCGGCAGAGTTAGTCTGCCCCTATCAAAAACACACAAAATAGCAACAAAAAAAAGCAACCAGAACCATATCATAATATGAACTACAGAGTCCAATCTACAAACTGCTTCAATTACACCTTGCTCAGGAATCAGGACTCTGGCAGCATCAAGCAAGAGGGAGAGACCGACCATTCAAATGCATTATAACAAGTTGGAGAAGGTTTTTTTTGTATTTAAGCACATAGGAAGGAGAATGGGATTGAAAGGGATAGTATATCAGTTATGATTGAATGGTGGAACAGACTTGATGGGCCAAATAGTCTAATTCAGCTCCTATGCCTTATGGTCTTTCCATCAATACGAAAGTGGAGAAAAATGCCATTATGTGGCCTCTGGCCAATAAACAAATGAAAGCAATCTTAGGACACTTTCACTGTGACCATTAAGACTTGGGTTGTAGCTACTAAGTTTAAATTTACATATAAAATCTTAAACTTTTTTGCTGAGGTCAGCCATATTCGTATAAAATTATTCTAATTTCATGAGAAACTAATTAATGTGACACTGTTAATACTTTGAAGTTAATTAAAAAATAAGGATATAAAGGAACCCAAGAACAGTATCTCAGTGTTGTGCACACAGTAATTATAAATTTACTAACCTTTTTAGCCCACAGGTGCATTAAGGTACTGTAAGTCTTAACATTCAAATGTTTCCGGCGAACAAGAACGCGGTGATTGTACATGACACACTGATGAGCTCTGTCCAAGTCATTGTTAAACCCACAGGCCTCAATGTAAGATAATAAATGCCGCTGGGTGTCACCATATTTATTTCCCTCATCATCTTCAAGTAGCTTAGCTGTTCGGTCCCAGTTACTGAATTGTTTTTCAAGATGTTCCACTTCAGCAAGAACAGCATCCTGGGAGAACTGAGATTCTGCTTGTAAAGTACTCAATGCAGAAGATTTAGGTTTTCGTGGTTTTGAATTGCCTTTTGAACTACTTTTTCTGCCTTGTTCCACTTTCTTAGCATTGTATACATTTTTATTCTTGCATTCTTTTGGTTTTTTCACAACACTGAGCTGCCTTTTGGTTTTGTTATTTTTTTCTTTAATTAACTTTTCCATCCACTTCTTGGGAGCAAATGTAGACTTGGGATGTACTGTTTCTGCACAGCTTTTTTTATCCAGTTGGTTTTCAACTGTTCTTTCCTCTCTGAGTGCTGCTGTATTTGAGTTAAGAGAACCGTCAAACTCTCTGGCCGGCAGAAAACTGAGATTCGCTGACCCAGTGTGATTTTCTTGAGTAGTTATATTTATTCTGTTCACAAATTGTACATCTGTGCATTGCATTTCAGTCACATTATCTGCTTGAAGTTGTTGTATTCTTGCTTCAAGTACTGGCATTTGGAGCAGAAATATGGAAATTTAAAAAGTGATCAGAAACTGTCATCAAGTAATTCAAATTTGCACATAAGAAAAAAAAAGTTTTTGCAACGGTTAGTAACACACACACACACACACACACAATGGTGGAAGAACTCAGCAAGTCAGGCAGCATCTATGGAAAGAAATAAAATGACATTTTGGGCTAAGACCTCTCATCAGGATTATTATTCAATGGTTGACATATTTGAAAAGACTTCCTACTGATATGAGATACCAACTCATGGCAATGTTACAAAGCTTCATATCGCAATTCCTGGGCTTACTAATCCAACAATATCATAAACTGAACACCCCATCATTTACAGTGCCAGAAAATTAAACACCAATTTCTCTAGACCAGGGGTTCCCAACCTTTTTTATGCCATGGCCAAATACCAGTAAGTAAGGGGTCCACGGACCCCAAGTTGGGAGCCCCTGGTCTCGAGAAGAGGAATGAGAGATCAGCTTCGAAAGAGGGCAGGAAAAAGAGGCCATGAACATCAGAAAGAATGAAATGAAAAGGAGACTTAAATTAGGATGGGTGAGCAAAACTAGGCAAAGAGATGAATATTTTTTTGAAATGGGATAAAGATCAACACAGCACAATGATGTGCAACAAAACTGATCATTTTTAAACACTCTGAATTTACAGTAAATAAACTTTAGTTTCAAAAAAGTGTTGCAAGTTAAGTGACAGCAATATATATTATTCAGATCACTGGTAGCATACACAAATATTTTCAAAGTATATCTAAACTTTATGTTAAACTAATTTACTTACAAAACAAATGACAAAAATTAATAGTTTGGTATCGATATAGGAAGTACCATAAAAAGTTGCTCCTGGCAATCTATAAATTAAAAATATGTTATTGAATCATGCTTAATTTCTGCACATTCCTGCCTCAATTTTCTCCCATCATCTTACCCTCTAACAGATGAGCCTTCTCACTAGTTTGAGTCTTTCCATCATCCTTCTTAAATATAACAGAAGAGTAATTTCTTCTGAAGAATTCCCAAGGATGCTCTGGAAGTCCAAGTGAAAACATTCAGTTACAACAAACATAAAAACATGACTTGTTTGATCATAACGCTGTCATATTTTGTTAAATTCAACACATTACAGAACATCTACAATAACAGAGTATTAACTTTTTGATAGTCATTCAGTTTTTGTCCATTAAGTTACTTGAATTATCAAATTATGAAGGAATGGATTTGCAATTTCACCAGTGAGTTTACTAGTAAACAAATGTTATTTACACTATTAATGTTACTATTTGTCTGATAAATATTACTACCAGAGAGAAGGTAGAACTCCGCCATGGACAGTCTCAAGCCCAGCTGCGAAAGGAGACGGGTTGGGCATTTCAGAAGACTAGGGTTGAGCACAAAGCACTTTAACATCATGTGACAACTGTTGATCTATAACATGAGACCCTGGGTTTCTAACCTGGGGTCCATGGACCCCTTGCTTAATAGTATCGGTCTAATGCATAAAAAAAGATTGGGAACCCCTGCTCCATTTGACCAAAGCAATTATACTACTTTGCCAACAATTCCAATGCAGCAGTCACAAAGAAAGTATTATACAGACCATATCTATATTACAGCAAAGAAACTGTAAAGGTGTTTATGTATAAAATTAAGACAACTAACAGATAAAGAAATCTATATCAATTTCATTCATATAATAGTCGTCCTGTGGGACAAAGCAGTGGTTAAGTCTGTACTATCAACCAAAATATACCAACATAAATAACATATTAAATTCTGTGCGTGTTGCTGAAGATTTCCAGCATCTGCAGAATTGCACATTGAACCTTTCATAATTGCCGTGATTTGGAGGCTTGCATGCCTTAATGACCTGGGGAGCTATGCTGGCTGGAATTAGGGTTTTATGCTTTGGCTCTTGATAGGGTCATCCATGCCAAACAGGTCAAAGAGTAGAGGCCAAACTAGGAGTGGACCATCAGTCCTCGAGGTTTGGGGATTCAGTTTAGGGCTAACAATCTGACTGGTAAAACAAAACTGTTAGGGAAACAGCAATGAAGAATAACTTCTGAGTTATTCACATCTGAGTGCAATGGTATTCCTGAGTCTCCACCTGCAACTTGCATGACTGACAGTAGTGAAAACTGAGAGGAAGCTACTGACACGATGAAGGAAGCCCTGAACTCTTCCAGAAATGGAGGACCTTCATTACTGCCCTAAATGCCACCTCCATAATGGGTAGTAAGTAAACTGTGACTTCAGATTTATAACAATGACATTAACTCTCAGGTGACTCCTAGATTCTAGGGCAACTTGAAATGAGCAATAAATGCAAAAGCAATGACTATATCCCATAAATAAAATAAATTGTACAACTAATGGCAACATTCTAGTTATCCACTAAAATTCATGCAGAGGACTTTTAATTCTGTTTCCTGTTTTTTTTATTGCAATGAGAGGAGTTTAGCAACCAGATGGAAATGAATAAATAGTTCTTCTTCAGGACTGAGAAGGGGGAAGATGCCAGAATTTAAAAAAAGTGGGTGGAATGGGAAGGAAGCTAGCTGGAAAGTGATAGGAAAGGTCAAGGGCTGGAGAAGGGGGAATCTAATAGGAGAGGAAAGTAGACCATAGGAGAAAGGGAAGGAGAAGGCGACCCAGGACTCAAGACTATATTCCCCTGAACTTGCACTAATGCCATTATGTTTATTTTTTAATGTGTCATATAAACTATACCGAATTTACGGTAACTTAAAGGTTATACGATTTATGTTCCTCGTGTTTGTAACGTATGGCACCGCTGGTGCAAAAAAGCTGATTTTCATCCTGGGTATGACAATAAAAATGAGACAGTGCTACAAGTCATTGGTTTAGATGGGTTTGTGTGTGCATAAGCAATCTGGAAAAGGGCAGCGATTGTTACACCAGATGGGCCGGGGTTGGCAGCATGCTCAGAATCGGTGGGAGGACAACGGCGGTGGAGGGTCACCGTCCCAGGGCTGCGGGAGCCCGGCCTCCGGAACAGGCTCCGACTGCAGCCCGTAGCGAACCACGAGTTTACCTGAGCTTCTGGTGGGCCGGCTCCTTAGCTGCAGGCACCGGTGACAGCCCGAGGAGAGAAGAAGCAACTTCCTCAGAGGGAGAACACCAGCGTTCCGGGACGCGCAAAGCTTTAACACCGACATCTCTCCGCTGGTTGTCAGGAGCACATCTTCCGCCACAGCCACAGAGCATGCGGAAAGCGCTCGCAGTGCATGAAGGGAATTGAAGGCAGCGGTCAAAACTACAAGTCTCAGAATACTTCGCGCACAAGCACTAGATGTAACCTACGTTATTACGGTACTCTCTAGAATACTTCGGATTTTGAAACGTCAAATATATTTCAATACAAAGGTGTGGGATTATTTTGTGCAATCTAAAAGAAAAAGAGTGCTAAAATCTGAAAAAGAATCAGAAATCAGAGCAGGTCTTACGTAGATGTGTTAACATTTCAGGTTAGAGGCACTTCTTCAGATTTGGAAAGACCACAGGGGTTCCCAACCTTGGAACTACAGATCTGGTGGTTAATGGCAGGGATCCATGGCATAAAAAAGGTTGAGAGAGGACCCCTGGGAAAAAGATGCACAATTTTAAACAAGAGAAGACCTGCAGATGCTATGTGTATTGCACAATTTTAAATTGCAGAGATGGCTGTGTTTTTTTTAGTGTGTAATGCGTTCCTAACTGTAACACGATGCTACCAGTGCCAATGCTCACCATCATAATTCAGTATACTGTAAATGACATTTGAGCTGTGCTTAGCCACACAGTCATGAGAGTAGAAAGAGTAGAGCAGCGGGCTAAGAATTTGATATTGAGCCTGGAAGGATACAACGTACCCAGATGGAGGATGTGGAATTTATTGAGATACAGCACGGTATAGGCCCTTCCAGCCTTTCGACCCAACAACTCCTAATTTTAGTCCTAGCCTAATCATGGGACAATTTACAATGACCAATTAATTTACCAGACTGTGAGAGGGCCCACACGGGGAAAACATACAAATTCCTTACAGGCAGTGGTGGAATTGAACAATGGTCGCTGGTACTGTAAAGCGTTTGCGAACCACTACACTACTGTGCTGCCCAAATTGTACCTTGCACTGGCAATGGACATCATTAAGACAAGGCAGGAAGCCACAAATAAAAACATAGAAACATAGAAAACCTACAGCACAATACAAGCACTTTGGCCCACAAAGTTGTGCCGAACATGTCCCTACCTTAGAAATTACTAGGTTTATCCATAGCCCTTTATTTTTCTAAGCTCCATGTACCTATCCAAGTCTCTTAAAAGACCCTATCGTATCCACCTCCACCACTGTTGCCGGCAGCCCATTCCACGCACTCACCACTCTGTGTAAAAAACTTACCCCTGACATCTCCTCTGTACCTACTCCCCAGCACCTTAAACCTGTGCCCTCTTGAGGCAGCCATTTCGGCCCTGGGAAAAAGCCTCTGACTATCCACACGATCAATGCCTCTCATGAACACATGAAATTGGAGTGGGGTGAACTACAGTAACATAGAACATAGAAATCTACAGTATATTACAGACCCTTTGGCCCACAAAGTGCCGACCATGTAACCTACTCTAGAAACTGCCTAGAATTTCCCTAGTGCATAGCCCTCTATTTCTCTAAGCTCCATGTACCTATCCAGGAGGCTCTTAAAAAGACCCTATTGTATCCACTTCCATCACCGCCGCCGGCAGTGCATTCCACGCACCCGCCAATCTCTGTGTGAAAAACTTACCCCTGACATCCCCACGGTACCTATTTCCAAGCACCTTAAAACAATGCCCCCTCATGTTATTCATTTCAGCCCTGGGAAAAAGCCTCTGACTGTCCACACGATGAATGCCTCTCATCATCTTACACATCTCTATCAGGTTACCTCTCATCCTCCGTCGCTCCAAGTAAAAAAGGCCAACTACACTCAACTTATTCTCATTAGGTACTCCCTCCAATCCAGGCAACATACTTGTAAATCTCCTCTGCACTCTCTCTATAGTATCCACATCCTTCCTGTAGTGAGCTGACCAGAACTGAACACAGTATCCCAAGTGGGGTCTGACCAAGATCTTACATAGCTGTAACATTACCTCACAGCTCTTGAACTCAATCCCACAGTCGATGAATGCCAACACACCAAATGCCTTCTTTAACAACACTGTCAACCTGTGCAGCAGCTTTGAGTGTCCTGTCGTCACGGACCCAAAATCTCTCAAATCCTCCGCACTGCCAAGAGTCTTAAAGTTAATATTATATTCTGTCTAATAAGAAGTATATATAAAAACTGAAGTAAATTAAAATTTGGGATGGTGGGATGAGGGTACGTCTCTATCAAAAGAGATGTAAGGTGCTCCTTCTCTCCACCAGCCTGCAGGTCACCCTTAGGCAAGCTGCAGCACCTGCTTAGAGCATAAAACATAGAAATCTACACAACATTACAGGGCTTTTGGCCCACAATGTTGAGCCAACCATATAACCTAGTCTAGACACTACTTAGAATTACCCTACTGCGTAGCCCTCTATTTTCCTAAGCTGTATGTACCTATCTCTGAGTCTCCATCTTCTCTTTTTTTTATGATCTATTTTGATCATTCTTTGTTGTTCCACTGTCTCAGTGGTTACTATATTTTGACATATATAAAATCTCCTCAGACAGTGGAGGTGTTAGTGTGCCTTCTTATTCAGGGAGGTGATATTGAGGTATTGAGGAACCATTAGCTTTCCATGAGCTTTCCGGTTTTCTTGCTGTATTTGCATGTTACCTGTTTACTACCACAAAAAAAAAACACAAATATCATGATATATGTGAGTTAAGATAAACCTGATTCTGATATGGGTCTGTATTGTGGACTACGAGTGGGAAGTGATCAGGGAGAGGGGAATCATGGTTGGGAAAAGGGAAAGGAAAAGTGATAGCAAGAAGCACCAGATCTATAATGATCAATAAAGCAATTGTTTGGAATCAAACGACCTTGCCTGGTGTCTGGATGTGGTGCAAAGCGGGGGGCAAACATAAGTGGAGATGTGGAGAAAGCGAACCAGCTGAACAACTTCTTCAATAGGTTCGACAGCACAATCTCACCCTCACTGCAGAACTCCACACCAGGCTTACTTCCCTCACAGGAAAATATCCACTCACAGGAGACCTGGCCCACGCCCAGGTTTACGGCTGCACAGGTGGAAGGTCAACTGAGGAAGATCTGTACCAGCAAGGCGGCTGGACCGGATGGAGTTTCCCCACGATTACTGAGGGCCTGTGCGACTGAACTGGGAGAACCACTACAGCGCATCTTCAACATGAGTCTAGATCAGAGAAGAGTACCCAGACAGTGGAAAACATCTTGTATTGTCCCGGTACCGAAGAAACCACAACCAAAGGAGTTGAATGACTTCAGACCTGTTGCCTTGACGTCGCACGTGATGAAGACCATGGAGCGGCTGATAATACAGAATCTGAGGCCACAAACCAGGCACGCCCGGGATCCGCTTCAGTTTGCGTATAAGGAGAAGGTGGGAGTGGAGGATGCTATCACGTATTTGCTGCACAAATCACTCTCTCACCTAGATGGGGTCAGTTGTGCTGTGAGGATTACATTCCTTGACTTCTCTAGTGCCTTTAACACCATCCAGCCCAAGATCTTAAAGCACAAACTAACGGAGATGGGAGTAGACTCTCACATGGTGGATTGGATAGTGGACTACTTGACAGATAGACCTCAGTATGTGCGGTTGGGAGACTGTAGGTCTGACACAGTGGTCAGCAGCACAGGAGCGCCACAGGGAACCGTACTCTCTCCGGTCCTGTTCACCCTGTACACATCTGACTTCCAATATAACTCGGAGTCCTGCCATGTGCAGAAGTTCGCTGATGACACGGCCATAGTGGGGTGTGTCAGGAATGGACAGGAGGAGGAGTATAGGAAACTGATACAGGACTTTGTGATATGGTGCAACTCAAACTACCTGCGTCTCAATGTCACCAAGACCAAGGAGATGGTGGTGGACTTTAGGAGATCTAGGCCTCATATGGAGCCAGTGATCATTAATGGAGAATGTGTGGAGCAGGTTAAGACCTACAAGTATCTGGGAGTACAGTTGGACGAGAAGCTAGACTGGACTGCCAACACAGATGCCTTGTGCAGGAAGGCACAGAGTCGACTGTACTTCCTTAGAAGGTTGGCGTCATTCAATGTCTGCAGTGAGATGCTGAAGATGTTCTATAGGTCAGTTGTTGAGAGCGCCCTCTTCTTTGTGGTGGCGTGTTGGGGAGGAAGCATTAAGAAGAAGGACGCCTCACGTCTTAATAAGCTGATAAGGAAGGCGGGCTCTGTCGTGGGCAAAGTACTGGAGAGTTTAACATCGGTAGCTGAGCGAAGGGCGCTGAGTAGGCTACGGTCAATTATGGAAAACCCTGAACATCCTCTACATAGCACCATCCAGAGACAGAGAAGCAGTTTCAGCGACAGGTTACTGTCGATGCAATGCTCCTCAGACAGGATGAAGAGGTCAATACTCCCCAATGCCATTAGGCTTTACAATTCAACTGCCAGGACCTAAGAACTTTTTTTTTTTTTTTTTAAAGCTATTATTAATGCTTTTTGAGTTAGTGATTTAGATGCATATCATATTATTACTGAGTTAAGTATTGTATGTAATGAGTTTTTGCTACAACAAGTGTATGGGACATTGGAAAAAATGTTGAATTTCCCCATGGGGATGAATAAAGTATCTATCTATCTATCTATCTATCTATCTATCTATCTATCTATCTATCTATCTATCTGTGCTGGGCGTGTCTGCACCCATACTACCCCCACCCCTGGCACTCCTCTGCCAACTGTCCCACACCCCTCCCGCAGTGCTCCACCCTCGCCATTCACAACATCCTTTCCTCCAGCCAGATTTACAAACTTGTTCTCTGCTCCACATTGACAAAGACAGCACTGTGCAAAAGTCTTTGGCACCCTAGCTATATATACAGTGCCTATCAAGGGTACTCAGCCCCTTGGAAGTTTTGTTTTATTGTTTTACAACATTGAATCCCAGTGGATTTAATTTGACTTTTTTTCACACTGATCAACAGAAAAAGACTCTTTTGTGTCAAAGTGAAAACAAATCTTTTCAAAGTGATCTAAATGAATTACAAATATAAATCACAAAATATCACCTCCCTGCACACTTCACCCCCTTCAATATGATACACCAAATCATCACCAATGCAGCCATTGGTTTTAAAAGTCACATAATTAGTTAAATGGAGCTCTGTTTTTGAAGAACTGTGTGCAGTCAAGGTGAATTGATTGAAGTAAAAATGCACCTGTATCTGAAAGGTCCAACTGCTGGTGAGTCAGTATCCTGGCAAAAACTACACCATGAAGACAAAAGAACACTCCAAGCAACTCCACGAAAAGGTTATTGAAAAACACAAGTCAGGAGATGGATACAAGAACATTTCCAACTTACTGAATATCCCTTGGAGTGCAGTTAGGTCAGTCATCAAGAACTGGAAAGAATATGGCACAGCTGTAAATCTGCCTAGAGCAGGCCGTCCTCAAAAACTGAGTGACTGGGCAAGAAGGGGACTAGTGAGGGAGACCACCAAGAGACCTATGATAACTCTGGAGGACTTACAAAGCTTCAGTGACTGAGATGGAAGAGACTGCATATACAACAACTGTTACCCCAGTGGCAAAGAGAAAGTCACTGTTGGAAAAAAAACCTCACAGGAAATCTCAGCTAGAGTTTGCCAGAAGGCATGTGGGAGACTCTAAGCTCAGCTGGAAGAAGGTTCTATGGTTTGATGAAACCAAATTTGAGTTTTTTGGTCATCAGACTAAACGCTATGTTTGGCGGAAGCCAAACACCGCACATCATCAAAACACACCATCCCTACCATGAAGCATAGTGGTGCTGCATCATGCTGTGGGGATGCTTCACTGCAGCAGGCCCTAGAAGGCTTGTGAAGATAGAGTGTAAAATGAATGCAGCAAAATACAGGGAAATCCTGGAGGAAAACCTGATGCAGTCTGCAAGAGAACTGTGATTTGAGAGAAGATTTGTTTTCCAGCAAGACAATGACCATTAAGCCAAAGCTACATAGGAATTGCTTAAAAACAACAAAGTTAATATCCTGGAATGGCCAAGTCTGACCTCAATCCAATTGAGAATTTCTGGCCAGACTTGAAAAGGACTGTTCACTTACAATCCCCATGCAATCTGACAGAACTTGAGCAGTTTTGTAAAGAAGAATGGGGGAACATTGCACTGTCCAGATGTGCAAAGCTGATAGAGACCTATCCACACAGACTCAAGGTTGTAATTACATCTACTAAATACTGACTTAAAGAGGGTGTATAATTATACAATCAATTATTCTGTGTTTAATAATTGTAATAAATTTAGACCAATTTGTAGAAATCTGTTTTCACTTTGACACGAAAGAGTCTTTTCTGTTGATCAGTGTCAAAAAAGCCAAATTGAATCCACTGTGATTCAATGTTGTAAAATAATAAAACATGAAAACTTCCGGTGGGGGGTGGGGGTGGTGAATACTTTTTATAGGCACTGTATGTGCCTAAGACTTCTGCGCGGTGCTGTATATAAGTAATGCTCAGCACAGTCTCCTTGTTGTTTCACACATCACATTCAGCTATAAAAGGCAGAATTGTATACATCACAACTGATCTATGCTAGTATCTCCTTTTATTCCATCTATCTGACCTCAGACTTTCACCAATTTCATACCTTAAAGTTCCTTTTGAAGCAAAGGGCAGCTATCTGTGGATGCTTTGGACTTATCCATATCATCAACAAACATTGGTGAAGCCACCAATGGATTCATAATGTCAATTATAAAAAGAAGGCTGTTGGCCCATAGTGTAAGCACTGGTTGAGATCTAAAGTGATCCAAAGCTAATCATATGGCTCCCTTTTCTCTCTAAAGCAGTCTCTTTCTAGTTCAAATGTCTGCCTACTTTTCCTGTAAGCATAATTTAATCGTTCCCAACGGCAATAGCATTTTACGTGCCAATAACTATGAAATAAATATTTCCTATTTTTCCCCCTTCAGTCTTGTTAATAGGCTGATGTGATTTTTATCAATAAAATTATAGACATAGGAAATTCCATCCCTGTATTAATACAGTCTGAATCACAGAGGAGCCAATGAATCCCACAGGGCTAAGCATTAAACCACTCATGAATTGATAAAATTCAGGAGATGAGCAGATGCAGGTCTGGGGAAATAGACAGAGATAATGGAGCATTACTCAGCAAGTGGCTGTTTTTTTCAAATATATTAAATGCTTCTATAAATCAGCAACTCAAAGTAAATCCAGTAAATAAAGAAGAACATCCCTAGATTCGTTGAGGCTGTCAATTGGTCGGGGTCGACTATGGATGTTGCGACTTAGTTGGCTGCGTGATTTGCAAGCCAGAGCAGTATGATATGCAGAGGAAACTGGTGCCCATGTAGCAGGGCCCCCCTCTCCCTGCAGCCGACAAATACCAAGGAACAGCAGAGACCGAGACAGTTTGGTACCAGCAGTGACCGAGACACTTTGGTACCAGCAGCGACCGAGACAGTTTGGTACCAGCAGCGCTGCAGGATATCCCAGTCAATGTTGAACTCAACATAGGACAGTCTTGGGGACTCCAGCTCCAGAATTTTCCTTGGAGTTTACCCCCAAAGCCTTCCCAATGAGTGGGTATAGCCGCAAGGCAGCAGAGGTTTGAGATCAGAATTTTCTTTCTCCTAGATGAGCTGCCAATCATGGCTGATGAGCCCCATCTGCCAAAGCGACTGGTTTTAAACCTGTCAGTAGAAATGGTTCCGCCGGGCTTTGTAGCTAAGCCACACGTGAAGGCCAGGGGCTGGACTTTGTTGTCAGAGGCTATTGAACCGCATGCTATTGGTACCACTTAATAGGTCGTGGGAGTTTATCGCCACCACAACTCCAGCTGTAGCAATCTTAAAGAACCGATTCATAACAAGTTATTGGATTAAGCCAGGTTCATTCAGCCCAACATCACCCTCACTTAAAGTTGCACAAACACTTCTGAATCCATGCACTCAACCTTCAACAAAGTAATTTCAATCCAGATATGAAGTCTAGAAAATTGAATGCAATTTATAGAAGTCTTAAACCCAATGGAAAATCCTTAGTTTTTATCTTCCAATATGCTTATGGCATCTCAGAATAGTATCCTCAAAACCATGGGTGATGGAGATCCTTGAATGCCAGATATAATTTTTTTTAAAAATCTCCTTTGTGTGCAAGTGTAGTAATAGACCATATACCTGATCCGCAAGTGGGGAGCCTTAAAGCGATTCACTCTGCTCCTCCTGAAGCATTTCCCTGACTAAACCAACTGTAAAATGATGTTTGCTTTCTGACATTTATTGGCCCCGTAGAAGTTGTTTAGTACTGTCTTTAATCAAGGAAACACCAGGTGGCAGTCTCTGTTTGCAAATGTAGCAGTTTACTTACATTTATTCCAAATAGAGCACTTTTAACATTTTGGGGCGTAATGACTGAAGGGTGACTGCAGTTGTAGAAAAATGGAAAATAAAATATTAAAAAATCTGAATTTAGCTATGCAAAGTGTTAAAATAACATTTTGAAATGTAATTCATTGTCACTGAATGACAGGGTTTGAAATATTGACGCAAGTATGTTTGTTTTTTGAACTCTCAGTTGTTTCCAGAAGACATAGGAGCAGAATTAGGCCATTTGGCCCATCAAGTGTGCTTCACCATTCAATCATGGCTGATCCTTTTCTCTTCCCCTCCTTTACCCCACTCAGAATCAGAATCAGGTTTATTATCACCGGCATGTGACATGAAATTTGTTAACTTAGCAGCAGCAGCAGTTCAATGCAATACATAATCTAGCAGAGAAAAAGAATAACAATAAGTAAAATAAAACATAATAATAAATAAATAATGTATATTGAATAGATTATTTAAAAATATGCAAAACAGAAATACTGTATATTAAAAAAGTGAGGTAGTGTCCAAAGCTTCAAAGTCTATCCAGAAATCGGATGGCAGAGGGGAAGAAGTTGTTCCTGAGTCACTGAATGTGTGCCTTCAGGCTTCTGTATCCCCTACCTGATGGTAACAGTGAGAAAAGGGCATGCCCTGAGTGCTGGAGGTCTTTAATAATGGACGCTGCCTTTCTGAGACACTGCTCCCTAAAGATGTCCTTGGTACTTTGTAGGCTAGTGCCCAAGATGAAACTGGCTAGATTTACAAACTTCTGCAGATTCTTTCGCTCCTGTGCAGTAGCACCTCCATACCAGACAGTGATTCAGCCTGTCAGAATGCTCTCCACGGTACAACTATAGAAATTTTTGAGTGTATTTGTTGACATGCCAGATCACTTCAAACTCCTAATAAAGTACAGCCGCTGTCTTGCCTTCTTTATGACTACATAAATGTGTTGGGACCAGGTTAGATCCTCAGAGATCTTGACACCCAGGAACTTGAAGCCAGCTTTCTCCCTGTAACCTTTGATGCTATGTCCAATCAAGAACCCATCAAGCTCTGCTTTAAATACACCCAACAACCTGACCTCCACAGCTGCCTGTGGTAATAATTTCCACAAATTCACCATCTTCTTGGCTAAAGAAATGTCTTCGCATCTCTTTTAAATGGACGCTCCTCTATCCTGTGCCTATGCCTTCTTGTCTTAGGCGACCCCACCATGGGAGACATCCTTTTCACATCTACCGTGTCTACGCCTTTCAATGTTTGAAAGGTTTCAATGAGATCCCCCCTCTTCATTCTAAGTCCCAGTGATTACAGACACAGAGACACAAACTTTCCTGGTATGATAACCCTTTCATTCTTGGAATCATCCTTGTGAACCTCCTCTGAACCCTCTCCAATGCCAGCACATCTTTACTTACATGAGGAGCCCAAAACTGTTCGCACCACTCAAGGTGAGGCCTCAGCAGTGCCTTATAAAACCTCAGTATCACACCCCTGCTCTTGTTTCACACTGAAGTATCAGCCTACATTTTTGTGCTCAGGCCTTGGAGTGGGAGAAAGAACCCAGAGCTTCCAGCTCAGAGGTGAGAGTGCTGGCAACTGAAGCACAGTGCGGTAGCGTAGCAATTAGTGTCATGCTTTACAGTGCCAGCAATTGTGATCAGGGTTCAATTCCCACCACTGCCTGTAAGGCGTTCACTCTGTGACCCCACAAGTTTCTGCTGGAGAACGTACAAACTCCTTATAGGCAGTACGGGTTAGGGATCAGGGTATTATATGTTGGTGCTTAAGGCATGCCCACACGTGCGGGCTGCCCCCAGCTCTGTGTTGGTCGTTGGCACAGGCGACACGTTTCACTATGTGTTTTGATGTTTCAATGTACATGTGACAAATAACTGTAAATAACAGTATCCCCCCTATTCGCAATCCCTTATTGTGTTGACCAGAGTAAAATAAATTCATGATTAAATAAATGCCTGTAGGGGGTGCTGCAGCAGCAGAGGAATATTAAGAGGAATAGACAGAGTGGACAGCCAGCACCTCTTCCCCAGGGCACCACTGCTCAATACAAGAGGACAAGGCTTTAAGGTAAGGGGTGGAAAGTTCAAGGGGGATATTAGAGGAAGGTTTTTCACTCAGAGAGTGGTTGGTGCGTGGAATGCACTGCCTGAGTCAGTGGTAGAGGCAGATACACTAGTGAAGTTTAAGAGACTACTAGACAGGTATATGGAGGAATTTAAGGTGGGGGGTTATATGGGAGGCAGGGTTTGAAGGTCGGCATAACATTGTGGGCCGAAGGGCCTGTAATGTGCTGTACTATTCTATGTTCTATGTTCAGATGAATTGCCTTTCAATCCACTTCTAATCAAGAAATCCAGGTATTCCCGAGAGTGCCCTGCTCACAGGAGCCTTCTCACTCCATGCAGGGTTCTTCCTAAAAACTGGCAAAATTTTGTGAAGTTATTTATTTATTCAATCATTCAGCGATGCAGAATGGAACAGGGTCCTTCCGGCACAATGAGCCACTTAGCCCAGCAACCCATCTATTTAACCCTAGCCTAATCACAGGACAATCTACAATGCCCAATTAACCAACTAACCAGTACGTCTTTGGACTGAGGGAGGAAACCGGAGCACCTGGAGGAAAATCATGCTGTCACAGAAAAAAAAGAACGTGCAAACTTTCTTACAGAGGGCGCAGGAATTGAGCTCCGGACTCCAAAGCCCCGAGCTGTAATAGTGTCCCGCTAACCCACTACGCTAAACAAAATGGCTTGTATTGACATAAAGTCTTTCATCATCTCACAGTGGTACATAGCAGGTCAACTTCAATGAAGTAAGACCCATATAATGGAGTGGGAAATCGAGCAGCCGACTTTCACATGGAAATTCCCCTAAACAGCAACATGATCAGAAACACACACAAAATGCTGGTGGAACGCAGCAGGCCGAGCAGCATCTATAGGGAGAAGCACTGTCGACGTTTCGGGCCGAGACCCTTCGTCAGGACTAACTGAAAGGAAAGATAGTAAGAGATTTGAAAGTAGGAGGGGGAGGGGAAAATCTTCTATCATTTTGCATTTTCCCCTCCCCCTCCTACTTTCAAATCTCTTACTATCTTTCCTTTCAGTTAGTCCTGACGAAGGGTCTCGGCCCAAAACGTCGACAGTGCTTCTCCCTATAGATGCTGCTCGGCCTGCTGCGTTCCACCAGCATTTTGTGTGTTTTGCTTGAATTTCCAGCACCTGCAGATTTCCTCGTATATGACCTGAAAGCCTTTTCCGGGAATATTGATGGAGGGATAACTGTTGACCTGATGGCAGGTTGGAAAGGAATAAAATGGTACTGATTGGAGGATTGCAATGCATCATGTAGTCAGGGAGCCATACAATACAGTAACAGTCCTGTTGGTCCACAATCTCCATGTGCCCTTTGCAGTTTTCCATATTAATCCCATTTACCTGCATTGGATCACTAGCCTTCTCTGCTTTGATGAGTCAAGTACTTCTCTAGATGCCATATAGACTCAATAAGAAGAGGCCAGAGTGGAGAATAGAAGAAGAGGGAAAAGGGAGGGAAAAATTACCAGAGGGACACTACATATTTAACAAATAGATTAAATGTTACATATGCCAATGCAAAATTAAAGGCATTAATTCCTGGGCATGAATCAGTCACGTCTTAAACATAACATTTAAGGTGGATGCTAAAGTTCCTATTTGTTTAGTTGCCTTGAGACTCTTTCATAGTCTTCTGCTTAATTTTGACATTTCTTTGTCCTAGAACCCAACATAAATTCGAGGTATTTCAGCAATGCATGGGATTAGAAGGGAAATAGGAATACTCACCAGGTCAGGCTGCATCTGCAGGAAGAGATATGGAGTTAACATTTTAGATCAAAGAAAATATTCCATCAGGAGAAGACTTTGTTTGTTTGACCTATCAATGGATACCAAGATAAGATAGTCTAGCTCAACAGTTCCCTGATTCTAGAAATAACGATCTATCAGAATCTTCTGCCCCATCCAACGCCAGCTGCTTGTCAGATGGGAGCTCATAAGAGCTATGGAATCATACATCATTGAAGGGCATTCTTCTTCAGACCCACGCCCTTGCTCTTTCCATTAAACTTCCTTCAAGATTTTCATGTCCAATTTTTATCCAATCCCCTTTCTAAAGTCATAATTCAATTTCCTTTTGCCTTCCTTACAGACTGCACAACATAGAAGGGCCGATTTGTATTCAACATGACACGCGTTAGAGCTGGTCCTGAAAGGTGAAGAAATGTATTTGGTCCTTTACTAGCAACTAGCAGAGAATGCAATCTTGAAGTGATGAAACTTGAGTGTAATTAAGCATAGCTAAGTGGTCAAAAAAGGATATAACATCCATCAGTCCCCTGCTCTGTGCTGACTAGAACAAAGCACAAATGCATAACTTATTCCCTTTGCTTTTAACATGCCCCCACCCATGTGACTAATTACCATAATAAACATGCAATACAGAATAGAATGCAGATAAAAAATCAGATGCATGGCTCCTATAATCAGTAAGGGCATCAAAGGGTACAGGGGAAGGCAGGAGAATGGGGATGAGTGGGGTAATAAATCAGCTATGATGGAATGGTGGAGCAGATTCAATGGGCCGGATGGACTATTTCTCCTTTCATGTCTAACGGTCTTATAATTTATATTCTATGCATTGTCTGAATCTATGTGCTCGTGATAATACGCGAGTAAGTTTTGCATTGCAACTGCATGTCTCCATTCTTGTGCATATTTGAAAATAAAGTCAACTTGACTTGCAATTCAGCATTACTTTATTCTAGAAAGGATCAAATCCCCACTTGGGTTTGAAGTCCATTTTTTGTTGTTACGTATTGAGCTATTGCACAGCAAAATCACGCAAGTGGATATTTTTCTCCACTTGTGATGTCAAGAGGGCAGCAAATGTTAGCCAGGATAGTCGAAGAACTCCCTGGCTTTTGATCCAGAAGTTTCACCTGAAAGTGTAGACAGAGCCTCATCTGAAAGGCAACGGCTTCTCCACTTATTGAAGAGTGATCTTGGCCCCTCACACTATTGTCTTTCTCAACATTGACCTTATTGGATTGGCAGGGGAAGGACTTGTCAGATCAGATGTAGAAACCAGTATTTTACACTCCTGAGCAGGTTCTCACGCTGAGGTTTCTCCGCAGGACAGCAACAACAAGCAAATGAATTGATGTTTTCTTGTGAGAAGTACACCATACTGCACCTGAATTATTTAATATAAGCGTTGGAAGTCATCATTCCTGATTTAAGAGCTCAACCACTAAGTTATCTAATAATAGAGCACAAACATAACCACATTATTATCATATGAATGATCCTTATTTTAAACTGGTGTCCCACAGGACAGGGCTTAAATGCAAAAATTTAAACCGTAACCACAGACCCATTAAATAAACAGAGAAAAAGGATTTCGCAGACATGCAGTAACCACTGCTTTTGTCACAAACTTTTTTTTACCTTTTCTACTGGCCCCATCATCCCTTTTCTTTCCACTCCCCTGCCCACCACCCACACTTTCCTCCTTCAAGTTCCCCTGCTCACTTCCTTCTCTTTATTCCATTGACTACTATCCACTCCTATTTGATTCCAATTTCTTCAGCTTTTTGTAACTTACATCTATCACCTCCCAGCTTCTTACATCAGTCTCACTTCCCCTCTAATTCACATACCTATCTTCCATCCTCTCACCTGGATTCAACAGACACCTTCTCACTACCTTTTTATACTGGCCTCTCCCCCCTTTCTTTCCTGATGAAGGGTCTCAACCTGAAGCATCGACTGTCCATTTCCCTCTACAGATGTTTCCTGACCCATTGACTTCCTCCGGAAATCTTTGTGTTACTCCAGATTTCTGGCATCTGCAGACCCTTGTGGAATTAGACCCCAAGATTCACCCTGAAGTAGAGCTTCTGCAATCTGATGCCTTGTCAATTGGCCATAACTAACTCGAATAGGTAGCGGCCGTAGAACTCCCAGACCTTCAGCTCACACAGTGTGATTCAGCTGAATCATAGACCACCTGAATACTTCCTGAATCAAAGCTTTTCTAGTGACACTAAAGGTCTTTTCAGAGGTTACAGTCCCAAAAAGATATTTTTTAAAAAATTGCATTCACAAGGAGTTATTATGAACATTAAAATGTGGACATTGATGCTATGGTCAAAGGTTCATGAACCAATTCGAGGGTAATGGGGAAAAGATCCAGAAACAAAATGAGGAGAAGTATTTTTACACAGTGAATGGTAGATACTCAGAAAACATTTCCTAACATAGAGGTGGAGGCAGGTTCAGATGAGATGGAATTGAGTCAGTAGCATATTTTTTTTTAAATACAGTGCTTCTGGGGGAGGGCAGGTGAATAAGACTGGCTGTATTGCTGCTACAAGCAGCTGGCATAAAATTGAAAGGCTATAAGACCATTTCCTTTGTTACTATCATTCCATGATAGGGTGTATCGGGAGAGGTAGGGGTTGGGGTCTGGTGAAGGGGTTGTCGTGTCTATTCCGGGGAAGCTCACTCGGACACCCAGCTCTCACCTGTGGCTCCAAGTAATTGTGCGCATGTGACAGTGGCCACACCCGATACACCCTTCAACAGGCGGGCTAAACCAGGTGAGGGTAGCCAGTGGCCTTGCGCCCCCGGTGAGATAGGGACATACCTGTCCTAACGTACAAAGTCAGTTCCGGCAGACTGGGGCAGATGAGACCTACAATGAAATCCAACGGCCAGGCAGGCGGTACCGCAACACTCCGTGGAGAGCGAGGGGGGCATGAAAGGCACCGAAGATGCCACGGTTACCCACTGCAACCAAGGAAGACCCCCATTTGTGACGCCTGTTTGTACCACTGGACCCCAACATCTGAGGTCGAGAGAGTGGAACTGTCCCAGTGCAAAGGCTCTCCCACACAGGTTCCCTGTCATTGTCAGACAAGATGGACAACCGCCACCACCATTCCACGATTCCAAGAGAGGGAAACTTAAATCAATTTATGTAGGTCTGAGGAATCTTTTACATAATATGGTACTGACTGTGCATCAAGGTCGACAATATCTATTCTGAGAATTGGGGAGCAGCCCATGAGGGGGGGCAGCTGAGGAAGACCTTGGTATGAATTACAAACACGAGAAAGTCTGCAGATGCTGGAAATCCAAAGCAACACACACAGAAAGCTGGAGTAACCTGCCTTCCCCTATTGCTTTCCAGCTAGCTTTTTTCTCCATTCCCACCTTTCTATTCTGGCATCTTCCCTCTTCCTTCTCAGTCCTGAAGAAGGGACTCAGCCTGAAATGCCAACTGTTTACTCATTTCCACAGATGCTGCCTGACCTGCTGAGTTCCTCCAGCATTCTGTATGTATTGCTTTGGTATTAATTTGGGAGACAGTATAGTTTGACAATCTTTTTTCTTAAAGTTGGTTGTGATTAAGGCTTCACCGAGGCCCCTATATATCACAATACTCCTGTTTGTGGACAATGAGACTATTGTTGTTTTGTAAGATTGTTGTTGTTATGGAAACACCAATGCAGAAAATCCTACAAAAGGTAGTGGATTCGGCCCAGAACATCATGGGTAAAACCCTCCCAACCATTGAGCACATCAACGTGAAATGTTGCCGTAGAAAGGCAGCATCCATCATCAAAGATCCACACCACCCAGGTCATGCTCTTTTCTCACTGCTGCCATCAGGTAGAAGGTACAGGAGCCTCAGGACTCACACCACCGGGTTCAAGAACAGTTACTACCCCTCAACCATCAGGCTCCTGAACAAAAGAGGATAATTATACTCATTTAAAGACTCTTTTATCTTGTTACTTTATGCATGTTATTTATTACTATTTATTTATATCTGCATTTGCAGTTTATGTTTCCTGATGTTTACAGTTTACAGATCCTGTTTACAATTACTGTTCTATAGATTTGCTAAGTATGCCTGCAGAAAAGGAATCTCAGGGTTACATGTGGTAATGTGTATGTACTCCGATAATAAATTTTACTTTGAACTTTGCACTTTTTGAGTGAAGTTCTTTACCACTGGGCAGCATACTGGTGCACTGCCATGCAGTTCCAGGATCCTTCTCTCAGCTGCTTACTGTGTGAAGTTTGCACGCTCTCCTGGTAAGCACGTTAGTTTTCAATTTCCTCTCACATCCCAGAATCCTGAAGCCTGGTCAGCTAACTGGCCATTTCAAATTGCCCCGACTATAATTGGCTGCTAGAAGAACTTGGAGGGAATTGTTGGGAATGTAAGAGAGAATAGATTATATGGAAAATAAGTGTGGAAATAGAATGGCGTGAGAGCTGGAATTAACTCCATGGGCTGAATGGTCACTTTCTGTATGGTAAGGAAATATTACAACAAAACATCTGTTAAAACATTTGTTCTTAGTTCTTTAATGTTATTGGGATATGGCCTGCCTGTATCCTTGTCAGTCAGGCCCAAACACGTTGCTGTGCGTGAGGTCAAGGGCACTCCGTCAACTGCAGAGTTGCAGTTGAGATCTGACCTACCTATAACTCCAAGCCCACAGCAATGAGGTTTGCTCTCTGAAGTGGCCAAGCAAGCCACTCAATTGAAGACAGATTACCATGTCTGATTAGAGATGGGCATCACATGCTGGCCTTACCACACAAGTGATGAAAAAAAATGATAGTTACTTGTTGTGGGTGTGCATTGAGCAGATTTCAAACAATTGATCAAAGGTGAAGCCTTGGGACATGTTTTTACATTTGAGGAATGATAGTAATGATGCTAAGAGATTGTCGCAGGTGGTGGGGCTGACGTATCTCTGAATTGGCTTCTAATGGAGGAAGAGTTGGTAGCACAATTACACAGCTGCTACAGTTACTGCTGTACAGCTCCGGTGAACCAGTTCCAATCTTGACCTCTGGGTCTCTCTGTGTGGAGTTTGCATGACTAAATGGGTTTCCTCCCACATTCCAAACATGCAAGGATTGAAAGATTAAATTGCACATAGTGTGCAGGTGAGTAGGATCTGCAAATGGGATATCTGGTGGAGGGGTGTGGTGTGGAGAATGGAGGGGCTAATGGAAATTTAGGAATAATTAAAGGGAAAATCAGTGGTGGATGGGGTTGTCCTGTGAACCAGCGTAGATTTGATGGACTGAAGTGTCCCCCAACTATGGTATAAAGAAATATGGAGATCTCAGTTTAAAGTTCAAAGTAAGATTATTACCAAAGGACATATATGTCATCATATCTGAGATACATTTACTTGCTGGCATTCACAATTGAACAAAGAAATACAATATAATCAATGAAAAACTACACACAAACAAAACTGACAAACAGCCAGTGAGCAAAAGAAGGCAAGCAGTGTAAATACAATAAAACAAGTAACAATACTAAATAAATAAATAGATAACTAAATCACACTAAGAACATGAATTGTAGAGCCTTTGAAAGTGGAATCAGTTCAATTTTGAAGTTACCCATGCTGATTGAAGGGTAATAACTGTTCTTGAACCTGGTAATGTGGGGCCTAAGGGTCCTCTACCTACTCCCTAATAGCAGCAGCAAGGAGCGAGCATAATCTGGATGGTAGGGTCCTTGATGATGGATGCTGCTTTCTGATGACAGCACTCCTTGTAGATATGCCCAATGGAGTGGAAAGCTATTTCCGTGATGGAGATGGACTAAGCTGCATCGACCACTGTTTGTAGTCTTTTCCATTCTTGGGCGTTGTTGTTTCCATTCCAAGGCCATGATGCAACCACGCAGGATATTCTGTGCATCTATAGAAGTTTGTTAAAGTTTTAGATGACGTACCATATCCGCACAAACTTCTAAGAAAGTAGAAGTGCTGCCTTGCCTTCTTTGTAATGGCACTTTCATGCTGGTCCTAGACAGATCCTCTGATATGATAATGGCAAGGAATTTAAAGTTCTAACCATCTCCTTTTCTGATCCTTTAATGAGGACTGGCTCATGGACCTCTGGTTTCTTCCTCCTGTAGTCAATAATTGTTGTTGTTGAACACTATTGAGTCATCATCAACATGGCAACCTTATGAATAGTGCGGTTGTCCATAGGGCGTTCGTGGCAAGATACAGAAGTAGGTTGCCAAGCCTTTCTTCCGTGCAGCTACTCCTGCTGCCCATGTTGGAACCCAGCCGGAGTTGAACTCAGGATCATCCACCTCGAAGCCCAGTGCTGATGCCACTACACCAGCAAGTGGCCCATTAGCTCTTTGGTTTTGCTGACGTTGAGTGAAAGGTTGTTGCTGTGGTGCCTAGAAAAGGTAACTTCTTGCAGAGAGTAGTGTGTACTTCAAAAGAGCTGCCAGCTAAAGTTTTAGACAGGTTCAGTAACAACATTTAAATATATTTGGATAAGTACATGGACAGGAGGTACTTAGAGTGATGTGTGTCAAACATGTGTTAATGGAACTAACCCAGTGGGTACCAAGGCTGGCATGTATGAGTTGGGCCGAAGGATCTATTTCCATATGGTACTTCTCTTTGACTTCAACATCTTAAGTTTTTTGAATTTCAATTTTCATGGAATTGATCTCACTTCTGCTTTACGAAGAACATCTTTGAAAAAAAGAACTGCTGCCCCTCTATCCAAAATGAAATCGGTCTGTTTTCTTTGCCACGTTCCATTTTCTAGTTAGGGAAGTGGACAGTAAGATAGTGATTAATGCATCAATTTACAATAGTAGGAGCAAGATCACAGTTCGTTACCCATCACTTTTTGTAAGGACTTCATATGTTCTCCCTGTGACCGTGAGGGTTTCCTCCGGGTGCTCTGGTTTCCTCCCACATCCCAAAGATATATGGGTCAGGGTTAGCGAGTTGTGAGCACACTATGTTGGTGCCTGAAGCATGGCAACACTTTGCAGGCTGTTCAGCAGAATCCTTGCTGATTTGATTTGAAACAACCAAAGTATTTTACTGTATGTTTTGATGTACATGTGTGACAAATAAGCTAATCTTTATCTTTAGTTCTGATGAGGTGACTTCAGCCTGAAATGTCAACTCTTATTATCTTTCCACAGTTACTGCCTGCTCTGCTATTTCCAGCATTTCCTGTTCTTTACATTTGACTGGTAATGGAAGCATTGCTACTCCTCCAAGTTCCCCAAGTATCACCTGTTCTGATATGATGCAGAAAATCTTCAAAGTAAATCCCCAGCAAAAGTATCCTGATCTGTCTTCCTTTAGTGCTTTAAGAGGCTGACCATGATGCACATCGACTCCAGCTCCCAGAAAACCTCGATCTACTGCAGTTGCCTACCACTGAAACAGGTCTTCCCTGGCCCTGCAGTCATCTCTGGGTTACTAGGCATTAAAGATACCCATGCTAGACTATTGTATATTGACTACAGCTTCACCTTCAGTAACATAATTCCAAGCAAATTCATCTCCAGACTCTTTGACCTGGGACTCAGCATCTCTTTGACTCAATTGGATCCTTGACTTTTTAACCAACAACTGGAATCATAAAGATAGGCAGCAAACAAGCCTGCCACAATTATCCTCAAAGGGCTGCATCTTCACTCCCCCCCCCCCACTTTACTCCCTACAGACTCACAACTGTACGGCCAGTTTCTGCTCTAATTCCAACTACAAGTTTGTGGTTGACACCACCATACTGTGCTGAGTCTCAAATAATGGTGAGTTAAAGCATGGGAAGGAGATAGAGAGCCCAGTGACATGGTGTCATGATAACAAAAGTTGGTTTGTTGATTTCAGAAAGAGGGATGGTGCACATGCTCAGCGTCAAAAGTGCTGAGGTAGTGAGGATTAAGAACTTTGAATTCCTTGGAATAAACACATCACCAACAGTTTGATAGAGAAGCAGGCCCTAGTCATCTGTCAAAAGCTTCTGAAGAAAGAGGTCTTCTGGATGTCATTCATGTCATACTATTACCATGTTTCCCGCTTGGTGGCACAATAAGATCAGCGCTGGACTCCGGAGCGAAGGTTCCCAAGTTCAAATCCAAATTAGGTTGAGCGTCAAGCTAGCATCTCGGCCTCGTGAAAACAAGAACAGCTTGCTACGGCAACATCGTCACAACGGTGCCCCCATAACTCCACTACTGAGTTAAGGGCTATTTACCATGTTTGAGGCCTTGGCAACACTCAGAGCCCCACTGTTTGACCTTTGAGACCACCCGGGCCTGTGTGATTGGGTCTCTGGACTGGGACAAGAAACATTTTGGGGGAACTGTTGGTGAATGAGGGTAGCGGGTCTGGTCAGGAAAACCCAGATCATTACATCCTATCAATGAACTGGCAAACGAAACAGGTCAATGGAAAAGTGGCTTATTTGTGGACAACCATCTCTTGGAGTTTGTATAGTCAGAGCAGGATAGCTAAGTAAAAAAGATGTAAAACTGCATCCTTGCATTAGATAAATAGATAAACAGATACCAAGCTGAATCAAGGTTCTACCAAGTACTTGTCCTTACCCTTTTACTCAAATAATTTCTAGAATTTAGTAAATGAATGGTATCAGGGTTTTCTGCATTCTATTGCTATTGAATCATAAACCCATTCATAATAAGAACATCTATGATTTGTCTACAACAGTAACACTGCAAAAAAATTACCTTATGCCATGTTGATACCGTGTAATATTTGCATGGTTTAAAAATTACTAGTTTGCTACTTGGGTATGATATATAGTACTATGCAAAAGTCTTAGGCACATATATATAACTGGGGAGCCTGATGTTTGCACTGTACCATATATTATGTCTTTCCAGTTACCAGTTATTTAATACTACTGAGCTAATATAAAGCTAAGTACTCCTATTTCTGTTTCCCAACCACCTTCCTATTTTAACCAATATATAGTACTGTGCAAAAGTCTTAGCTATAGATAGATAGATAGATAGATAGATACTTTATTCATCCCCATGGGGAAATTCAACTTTTTTCCAATGTCCCATACACTTGTTGTAGCAAAACTAATTACATACAATACTTAACTCAGTAAAAAAAATATGATATGCATCTAAATCACCATCTCAAAAAGCATTAATAATAGCTTTAAAAAGTTCTTAAGTCCTGGCGGTAGAATTGTAAAGCCTAATGGCATTGGGGAGTATTGACCTCTTCATCCTGTCTGAGGAGCATTGCATCGATAGTAACCTGTCGCTGAAACTGCTTCTCTGTCTCTGGATGGTGCTATGTAGAGGATGTTCAGAGTTATCCATAATTGACCGTAGCCTACTCAGCGCCCTTCGCTCAGCTACCGATGTTAAACTCTCCAGTACTTTGCCCACGACAGAGCCCGCCTTCCTTACCAGCTTATTAAGACGTGAGGCGTCCCTCTTCTTAATGCTTCCTCCCCAACACGCCACCACAAAGAAGAGGGCGCTCTCCACAACTGACCTATAGAACATCTTCAGCATCTCACTAGGCAGTCCATGTACCTAAAACTTCTGCACAATACTGTAAATGCATAACAAAATATATTATTTAGTTATTGAAATACAGTGTGGAATAGGCCCTTCCGGCTCTTTGAGAGCCGCCAGCCAGGAATCCCCTGATTTAATCCTAGCCTAATCATGGGACAATTTACAATGCCCAGTTAACCTGCCAAACCAGTATGTCTTTGAACTGTGGGTGGAAACTGAAGGACCTGGTAGAAACCCACACAGTCATGGGGAAAAAATACAAATGCCTTACAGGCAGCAGTGGGAATTGAACTCAGGTCATTCGTCCTGTAAAACGTTGTGTTAACCACTGCGTTACCATTGCCGCACATAACTCTGAAATATCATTCTTTAATTAAACGCACATATTTTGAGCTAATCTGTAATTGGTGCAATTCTTTTTAAAATCTTTTTTTGAATGTGATTGTGGAGAAGGTGTGACTTATATTTCTTGAACATTGCAGCTTTTTGATGTAAAATTCCAATGAGATCAGCCATAACCGAGTCACTCCTGTTTCTATTTATTTATTTGTTTGTTTAGCGATACAGTGTGGAGTGGGCCTTTCCAGCCCCTCGAGCCACACCACCTCTGTGACCCCTCCACAAACCTGATTAACCCTAACCTAATCACAAGACAATTTACAATGACCAATTAACCTTCCGGAGAAAACCCACTGCATTCTGCATGAGGACGTACAGAGACACTTTGTAGAATGATGCTGGAATTGAACTCCAAACTCTGGGGCACCCCAAGCTTCTGACCGTGACACAGTGTCCTTTATTTTCCGCTTAGAAGAAGTACGACAAGATCTCCATTGTGGCCGCGCGATTTTTTTTATTCCTCCGATGTAAGTCCCATGAACCAGCTAATGACAAAGATGGGCATCAGAAGAACAACCAGTTGTATAAACCTCTATCAATTCATCATTATGGAAATTCAAGAATCAAAAACATGGCGCATAGTGCCTGCACCACTAAGGATAATTCAAAGCAAAATTGAGAGAGGTGGGATCAGTAATAACAGCAACAAGCAAAAGAAGATAAAAGAATTAACATCAAAGGACTTGCACTGAAAAGGCAAATACATTAGAAATCGTTATTAAACCCAAATTGATTGGCACATTCAGAATATCTAATATTGTCAATTACCAACTAATGATTATGTAAGTGCATTGCCCTGACTTTGAGAGCTCTGTATCCTCTACAGCAGAACATACAAATGATATATGGAGGAGTAAAGGGGCAAGTACATGTTACATTCTCTCAGCTAAACTAAAGTTATCAGTTTCCCCTTGTGGATTTATTCTGGAGCCAGGGAATGAGTCTTGAAGGCAGAGGCCAGCAATGAATGTAGAGGAAGGGTCACAATCTCCTGGCTTTGAGCAACCTCTCGATCTCTCTCCTTTGGGGTTATCAGTGATTGTAGTCTGAATGAGAAACGTATTACTTTACAGATTTGTAGTAACAGACAATAAGAGGCAGACCATGTGCAGGAGACTAAGCAGACATTGAATTACCAAAATGGCCACCTTGTAACTAATCTTCACCTTTCCATTTGCTTATTATCTCTCTACAGCAAAGAGCAGTTTCTGACTATGGCTAATTAACACAGGCTCCATTCACAGAAAATAATTATGCATCAATTACACCAATAAACATCCAGATATTAGATGAAAACCTCAAAGTATACAACATGAAGGATTTAAATTGAGATCTGCATTAAAGTCAGAACTTTTGTGGATATTTCTTATCATTTAAACAGGACATTGCATAAGGATGAAATGGCTATGGCGATATTTTAGATGGGGAAACAACAGTTAAAAGAAATATCTCTGAATGCTGTCCAAACTCAGCAATGCAATAATTTAAACAAGCATCACTATTAACAGGTTCAACTTCAAGATTCTAGATTCATTTAGTATCAAAGAATGTATAAATTATACCAACCCGGGGTAGGCACAAAGCAAGAAACCCAAAAGAACCCAATTAGAGAGAGAAAGGAATGAAAATGAAAATAAAAGGCCAACAGTTGATGCACAGGAGAAAGAAAAAAAATACAAATCATGCAAACAGTTGAAGTGAAAAACAGCATTCCAAAACAGAACACATATTTCTAAACTTTTAAAACAGAACCATATTCTATTTTATGAGATTAACTTGCCAATCTGTTCGAAGAGTGAACAAACCAATTCAGGAATTATTATTTATTATAGTAATACAGTAATATGACTCTGAAGAGTTATCACAAAAGATTCTGCAGATGATGGAAATCCAGACGAACATGTTCAAAATCCTGAAGGAACTCAGCAGGCCAGTCAGCATCCATGGAAAGGAATAAACAGTTGATATTTCAAGCCAAAGAGTCCTGATGAAGGGTCTCAGCCTGCAATGTTGACTGTTTATTCTTTTCTACAGATGCTGCCTGGCCTATTGAGTTCCTCCAGCATTTTGTACGTGTTCCTCTGCATTTCCATCATCTACAGAATCTTTTGTGACAACTGTTCAGAGTCATACTACTGTATTACTATAATAAATAATAATTCCTGAATTGGTTTGTTCACTCTTCGAACAGATTGGCAAGATACTTTTTATGTATCACAATAGGAACATTTTAATGTAAAAAACATATTAGGAGGATCAACATTTCAGCAGTTTTACTTGATGTTGTATCACTTAACACACAAAAAAAATCTCAAGAAACTGGACTAGATTAGGTTTGTCACACAAGTCATTTGCTGTATACGCTCTTGTGGGAAAGGAAGGTTGAGCATGGGAGAGTGGATTGGGAACTCTGAAAAAGTCCGTTGTATCTATAGAGTTGTTATGTCATGTTATTGTTGTGCTTCACTGATTTGCATTCTTTATAAGAATATTTTATTCCAACACTGTCTCGAATTCCGAGGGCAGCCAATATCCTGGGCACGGTAATAAAGGCAGGGTCCACTGGAGTTCATCATTGTCAGTTGATATAAGGGCCAAATCATTGCAGTTTATACCATCCTGTGATTATCCAGGGCAGGATTGGATTTTTTTTTTGTGTGTATGCTGAGCTATAATCCAAAAGCTAAACATTGCAAATATTGGAAATCTGAACTGAAATTAAGTAGGACATTCTCAGCCGATCAGGCAGGATCTGCAGAGGAAGAAGAGAGTTATCTTTTCAGACTAATCGGTTTTTATACATTTAGATAAAAGGCTTCTGGGCTGCTGATGAAAGGTCATTTACCAGAAATGTTATTTCAATTTCTCTCTCAGAGGATGCTGCTTAATTATCTATTTATGTATTCGTTATTAAGATGCAATAAATTCTTGGAAATCTCTCTGCTTTTAAAAGTCTAATTTAATTATATGCAGTAGATTGCAATCTCCCCTAGATAAATATTTCAAAGTAATGTAGAATGAACTTTGGTATTTTATTTAAAGACGCAAGAGATATAAGAAAGCCACTGGGCTGCAGGAGCTTGCAGCACCATTATGCAAGATTAAAAGATTCAAAGTACATTTATTATTAATGCATGTATGCAGTATAGAACCCTAAATTTCACTTTTCCACAGACAGCCACGAAACAAGGGAAACAATGGAATCCATTCAAAGAAAAGCACCAAACCCGCAACACACAAAAAAATAAATAAGTTGTGCAAACGGCAAAAAATAAGGTAAAAAGGCAGAATATCAAACTCAAAATTGCAGGAGTCCAGGCATATTCAGTTTTGATCATTTCTAGTTCATGCCGCGCTTTCTACCTCAATATTTTCCTGTCCTATTCACTTACTAGCTGATTCATTTAAAATCTAGAAAGCTACTAATTTTATGCTAGAAAGGTTGTTTCGGATATTTCACCTCTTAAAATTTAACTATTGTAATCTTCATTTCACATTCTGGACAATTGGAATTGGAATTGACTTAACATAGCAGTTAGCATAATGCCTTATAGTGCCGCTGATCAATGATCGGGGTTCAATTCCCATCACTGTTTGTAAGGAGTTTGTATGTTCTCTCTATGGCTGTATGGATTTCCTCCTAGTGCTCCAGTTTCCTTCCACATTCCAAAGAAGTATGGGTTAGTGTTAACAAATCCACTGATTGTAAAAGGTAAGAAGAGAGAATATGACCCAATCCTCACAGGGGTATTAGAAGTGGAGAAAGTGACCAATTTCAAGTTCCTGGGTGACAACATCTCTGAGGATCTAACCTGCTCCAACAAATCAATGCAGCTACAAAGAAGGCAAGACAGCAACTGTATTTCATTAGGACTCTGAGGAGATTTGGTTTGGTACTTAAAACACTCGAAAACCTCTACATATGTACCATGGAGAGCATCCTGACATGCTGCATCACCGTCTGGTATGCAGGGGGCTACTGCACAGGACCAAAAGAAGCTACAGAAAGTTATAAAATTAGTCAGCTCCATCATGGATATTAGTCTTTGTAACATCCAAGACTTTTTCAAGGAGTGGTGTCTCTGAAAGGCAGCATCCATATTATGAACCCAGGGCATGTCCTCTTCTTATTGTTACCATCAGGAAAGAGGTTCAGAAGCCTGAAAGCACACACTCAGCGATTCAGGAGCAGCTTCTTCCCCTCTGCCATCCGATTCCTAAATGGACATTGAACCCATGAACACTGCCTCCCTTTTTTAATATTATTTCTGGTTTTGCACTACTTTTTCTGTTTTTTTTATATACAGTATTTCTGTTTTTGAATATTTTAAAAATCTATTCAATATATGTAATTGATTAACTTGTTTTTTATTTATTATTTTTTCTGTCTGCTACACTACGTATTGCATTGAACTGCTGCTGCTAAGTTAACAAATTTCATGTCACATGCTGGTGATAATAAACCTGATTCTGACTGGTTTTAATTTAACTTTTTAATACACGTTTATATACTTACTGTAATTCATTTATTTATATTTTCCCAAGTTTATCATGTATTGCATTGTTCTACTGCTGCTAAGTTAACAAATTTTATGACTAATGCCAGTGATATTAAACCTGATTCTGATAAGTTGCGAACATGCTATGTTGCTGCTGGGCGTGTAATAAGTGAAGATATAGTGTAAAGTCCTTATTTGCACCTATTCAGACATACACCCGGTGGCCATTATATTAGGTACATCTGAATGCCTGCTTGTTAATCAGCCAATCATGTGGCAGCAACTCAGAAGTAGTTCAGCCATCTTGGTGACAGTTCTGTTGCTGGGTGCTGAGAATGCCTGAACTTATGCCTACTGGCTGTCCAACTTGGAAGTAATGAACCCTTGACCATGAAGATCATTGTGGCAACTCCTTTGAATTGAAAGTTGAGCATGTTGACTACATAATCCAAGGCAGTCATTTTCACATCCTCTTGAACCAACAGTATAGTTTGCAATTTAACTGGGCTGAATTAGGTTGTTAGCCAACTGATTGGATCCAAAGAAACCACGTGTCCCTACTTGCATGCCTTTACATAAATTTCACATCTGCTCCTCCAGCTTTGTACCTATCATACATGCTGTATCTAGTACTGACCTATTTAATGGGACAGAGTTGATGACTTTCATTAAAATATAAGGAAGGAGGTTAAGTTATTGTTATTTTGGTTAATATTTTATTTGTTTACATTTACTCAAAAAGGTTTAAATGAATTTATTATCTTATAGACTTCACGGTCACTTTATTAGGTACATCTGTATACCTGCTAGTTAATGCAAGTATCTAATCAGCCAATCATGTGGCAGCAACTCAATGCATAAAAGCATGCAGACATGGTCGAGAGGTTTCGTTGTAGTTCAGATCAAACATCAGAATGGGGAAAAAATGTGATCTAAATGACTTTGTTCGTGGAATAATTGGAGGTACCAGGTTTGAGTATCCATGAAACTCAACACCAGCTCCATAGCCAAGAAAGCCCAGCAGCGTCTCTACTTTCTACAAAGGCTGAGGAAAGTCCATCTCCTACCCCCCATCCTCACCCCATTCTACAGAGAATATTTCAAGAGCATCCTGAGCAGCTGCATCACTGCCTGTTTCAGGAATTGCGCCGTCTCGGATCACAAGACCTTGCAGTGGATAGTGAGGTCAGCTGAGAAGATCATCAGGGTCTCTCTTCCCGCTATTACAGACATTTACACCACACGCTGCACCCGCAAAGCTAACAGAATTGTGAAGGACCCCCCGCACCCCTCACACAAACTCTTCTTCCTCTTGCCATCTGGCAAAAGGTACCGAAGCATTTGTGCTCTTCACGACCCGACTGTGCAACAGTTTCTTCCCCCAAGCCATCAGACTCCTCAATACTCAGAGTCTAGACTGTCATCTACATCATTTATTATTATATTGTAATTTGTCCTCTACTGTGCCTATTGTCTTGTTTATTAATTATTGTACTGCCCTGCACTGTTTTGTGCACTTTTTGTAGTCCTGTGCAGGGTCTGTAGTCTAATGCAGTTTTTATGTTGTTTTACACAGTCTAGTGTAGCCTTATGCTGTCTCACATAGTCTAGTGTAGTTTTGTGTTGTTTCATGTAGCACCAGGGTCCTGGAGGAATGTTGTCTCGTTTTTACTGTGTACTGTACCTGCAGTCTCTGGTCAAAATGACAATAAACCTGACTTGACCTGACTTGAAACTGCTGATCTCCTGGGATTTTGATGCACACCGTTATCCAGAGTTTACAGAGAATGGTGTGAAAAACAAAAGACATCCAATGAGCAGTAGTTCTGTGGGTGAAAACACCTCGTTAATGAGAGAGGTCAGAGGAGAATGGTCAGATTGGTTCAAGCTGACAGGAAGGTGACAGTAACTCAGATAACCATGGGTTACAATAGTGATGTGCAAAAAAGCACACATGTCAAACCGTGTAGTGGATGAGCTACAACAGCAGAAGACCACAAATACACTTTATTTGGTACAGAGCTAGCTAATAAAGTTGAGTGTATAATGCAAATTAAAAAACAGTTTTGGTATGTTTGTGATCAACAGACATTTTGAAACAATAGTCAAAGTCAAAGTAAGTATATGTTACATAATACTGCATTGAGATTCATTTTCTTATAGGGATTTTCAGAAAAATAAAGAAATACAATAGAATTTACAAAAATACTATACATGGACAAAGACTGGCAAATAACTAGTGTGCGAAAGAAAACAACCTGTGCAAATAAAAACAAATAATACTGAGAAGATGAGTTGCAAAGATTCCTTGAAAGTGAATCTTTAAAGACAGTGGTCCTACTAATAAGCAGTTAGAAGGAAGTACCAGAAATCTAGTTTTTGCTTACAAGCTGATCAGGTTTTTACGTCTGTGGTGGGCAGTATGATGGTTAAGTATGGCAAACCATAAGTCAAACACAATGTCTGGACTGGGTTCAGCAAAATCTATCCCATTATTGTTGCTTTGTAGGCAAATAAATTTGCCAATCTGTACACAGGTAAGATACAAAGATCAACTATTTGAATTACAGTTATTTTGTTGTTATTTATTGGACACTCACCTCCAGCAAAGACATCGTCAAGAGGCAATGGCTCAAAAAGCCGCCATCCATCATTAAGGAACAACACCGCCTAGGACATGACCTCCTCTCATTACTACTGTTAGAGTTGAGGTACAGGAGTCTGAAAACACACATTCAATGTTTCAGGAACAGCCCTCTCCCCTCTGCCAGCAGATTTCTGAACAGAAAATGAAATCATGAACTCTACCTCACTTACTTTTGCTCTTATTTTGTACAATATACAATATTTCACAATACTTCAAAAAACACAATATTTCCTGTTGTAACTTATGGTAATTTTTTATGCATTGTTCTGTACTGCTGCTGCAAATCAACAAATCTTAAACCAGATTCTGATAATAAGATTGATTCTGATTCTGATTTTGACATTTTGACGATAAAGTGAACCAAATATTCTATTTTCAGTGAACAGATTGACAGGGTCTTACGTCATCTGGTAATGGCAGGTCTATAAAGGAACATTGCTTCAGTGCAGTACTAAAGCACTCAACCTATATTCCATGCATTGGTTGGACCTGGGCTCGGGAGCCACAGTTTTCTAAATCAAAGGTTAAGGATTAGTAACTGGGCCAAGGCAGTGACTGGTTGCTTGGTTGACCTTTCAAAATCCCACCACTGTGTATATAGTTTAGTATCCAAGTTAGATTATTATCCCATACAAACAAGCTGGATGAACTCAGCAGGTCGGGCAGCATCCGTTAAAATGAGCAGTCAATGATGCTGCCTGACCTGCTGAGTTCATCCAGCTTGTTTGTATGTGTTGATTTGACCCAGCATCTGCAGTGTACTTTGTGTAGATTATTATCCAGCAACCAGACTTCTGGACTACTGATACAGAAACATGTATTTGAATCTAACTATTAACTGCAAAGTTTATTTTGCTCTGTGCTAAACTGTGGCTGAGGCTCTGGGCCTGCTACAGTTACTCCAGCCTTCATGTTTGAGGGCTCACTTTCATTCTAGATGCTGTTTGCTTACTTTAATTATTTGCACGATGTGTTTGTTACCTCTCTCTGCACATTGGGAGTTTGCTGGTCCTTTTTTTAATGGGTTCTTTTGGGTTTCTTGTTTTGTGGCTGCCCGTAAGGAGCCGAAACTCAAGGTTGCATAAAGTATACGTATATACTTCGATAATCAATGTACTTGAACTTCGAATAGCAGGGGAGTTTAACTTCAAAGAATTAAACAAATCGATATTTAGAGCTGGTCTTAATAAAGGTAAACATGGAACTAGTTTAGTGTTGTGACAACACCTTTGATTTATTGATATCCTTCAAAGCAAAACATGAAGAAGGGTCTCGGCTTGAAATATTGACTGTTTATTCATTTCCATAGATGCTGCCTGAGCTGCTGAGTTCCTCCAGCATTTTGTGTGTGTTGCTTTGGATTTCCAGCATCAGCAGACTTTCTCGTTTTTAAGGCCAATAGGAATTTTGGAGCGGGGAAGGGGGCTGGCCCAAAGTTCAAAGTTCAAAGAACATTTATTATCCAAGTATATATATATATATTATACAACCTTGTAATTCATCTCCTAACAGGCAGCTATGAAACAAGGAAACCCTAAAAGAAGACAGAATCAGAATCAGGTTTATTTTCACCGGCATGTGACATGAGATTTGTTAACTTAACAGCAGCAGCAGTTCAATGCAATGCATAATATAGCAGAGAGAAAAAAATAATAATAAGTAAAGCCATAAAAAAGAGATACATGTAAGGTACAGGACAAGGTCTTTATTTCACTGTCTCATAATTCATGTAGCCAAGCTCTCAAACTGATCAATTAATAGCATACAATCACCCGAGCTTGAACGCTAGCTTTAAACTTACTTTAAGCTTTAACAGAAGTCTTCTTGAGATTCAGATAAATGACATCATCCATTACTTTGATCATCTCTTTAAACAGTTGGTCTTACTGCCAACATCAATAAAACCAAGGAATTTATCGTGGACTTCATTTCAGGAAGGGGAAGTTGATGGAACTCTCACCAGTCCTCATTGATGGGTCAGCAGTGGAAAGGGTGAGCAACTTTAAGTTCCTGGGTGTCAATCTGTCCCGGGCCCAACATATTGATGCATTTACAAAGAAAGTATGTCAGCAACTATATTTCATTTGGAGATTGAGGAGATTTAGTATGTCACCAAAGGCCTGAGCAAATTTCTACTAAAGTATTGTGGAGAGCATCCTGAGTGGTTGCTTTGCCACCCGTACGGAGGCACGAATGCATAGGATCAGAAAAAGCTGCCAGGGGATGTATGGTCAGCGAACTATATCATGGGCATTAATCTCCCCACCAGCGAGGACGTCTTCAAAAGTTGATGCCTCTGTAAAGTGACATCTATCATTAAGGAGCTTCACAATCCAGGACAATTTCTTATTGTAATTTATAAGTACCTCCCTCTTGAACGTTATTGACAAAGTCTTTGTCCAAGTTCTCTTGGTCCACCTATGTCCCTCTAAGTTGCGTTTATTAATTTCACTAGATATTTGACGTGGTCAGTGGAGATGGGATCTTTCAGATCCTCTCTGAAGTAGGCTGTTCGCCAAGACTACAGAGCATGATCAAATTCTTCATGAAGGAGACTACACAGCACAACAACAGCACTTTGGAGCTCTTTGACGTAAGCAATTGTGTTAAGCACGGCTGTGTTCTTGCCCCAGTGCTCTTTGGGATCTTCTTTGTCCTTCTCCTGAGGGACATATTTGGCACTGCAACAGAGGGGATCTACCTCCACACTAGATTAGAAGACAGGCTTTTTAATCTCGCTCATCTAGGAGCCAAAACCAAAGTGTGCAAAGCTAAGATCAGGGACATGTTGCTAGCTGATGATGCAGTCACAACCCACACTCCGCAGCACCTCCAGAGCTTGATAGATCATCTTTCTCAAGCCTGCAAGGAATTTGGTCTATCATCCTGAAAAAGACAATTGTCTTGGGACAAGATATGGAGGCACCACCAGTCATTACCATCAATGACTATAAACTGGATGGTGTTCATTAGTTCATATGCCTGGGGTCCATTATCATCAACAACCTCTCCTTGGACACAGAAATCAACAGAATGCTGCAGCAGCTCTTGCCTACCTCACCACAGGAATCTGAGAGAACATCAAACTCGTAATCAAAACAAAGATTGACATGTACAATGCTTGTGTCACCAGCACACTGCTGCATGGCAGCGAGACATGGACATCCTACATTATGCAGGAGAGAAGGTTCAATGCCTTCCATTTAAGGGGCCTTTTTCACATCTTGGACATCTCCTGGCTGGAGAGAGTCCCCAATGCTGAAGTCCTTTCTCGTGCTGATCTTTTGCCGAGCGCTCCCTGCTCAGGCAACGAGCATGCAGGAAGGCTGCATCTCAAAAGACATCCCCTACAGTGAGCTGGATTCAGGCAAGAGAACCACCGGCCACCCACAGAACTGCACCACAAGGATGTCTGCAAGCGGGACGTGAAGGCGCTGGACATCGATACGGAGTCCTGGGAGGAATTTGCAGTCGACTGCACCAGATGTGGAAACTCCCTGAAACAACATCTTAAGTCAGGTGAGGAGACATTCCTGAAAGCAGCAGAAGACAATTTGGCCCATATAAAAGAAAGTTGCATCTCCGTCAGAGCTGAGAACACTTATAGATGCAACTTTTGCAACGGAGACTGCCACTCTCGCCTTGATCTCATCAGCCACAGATGGTGAGGCACCAACAATGTAGGTGTAGTAGCTTGGACACAACAGAGGCCCTCAAATTATTTATGAGTAGCTGTTCAATATTCTAAAGATCTTTACTCAAGGAAGTGACTAGACAGGGGCAATGCTTAACATAATGTCTAAATAACAGCATCCCTATATAATACTGTATTTCAAGAAAATGCACATATAGTTTCAGAAATGAAAGTATCAATATGTAAAAGCTAGTACCCCTGCAAAATCTCTCTAGTGATTGTGTGTGTCATTGATGTGTTGACCTCATTAGATGCATATCTGCCAGCCTTAGTTTTCAACAGTCAACACTAAGGAAATAGAATCAGAAATCAATAATTTCAGTCTGTTTATGCAATCACAAGATCCTGGAGGAACTCATCTGATCGGGCATAATCTATGGAGAGGAGTAAAGAGTCAAAGTGGGAAAGAGCAGGATTAAACACAGTAATTCGGACATATTCTTTAAATGTATAAAATAGTCCCCGTGAGAAATATGGAGAGAGGGTGTGCACACCACCACATCTGTGATTCTCTTGGTGAAGTCTGAGCATGTTCTATTGCCATACAGGTTTGTGTTAGTGTGTGATTATGAGTGTGAAATAAAATGGTACTTCTGCACATCTTTGTCTATTTTCAGAATTTTTGGAGGGGCAATCTGAGTGTACATTAACACATTCTACAGCATTGCATGGTATGTTAAAAAGAAGAGAAATCCAGTTTCCAAGCACAATCAATACCACTGCTTTGATCACATTGGGTTAAAATCTCTGAATAGGGTATCACATAGAAGGAGATACAGAACCTCATGACCTCTGTGGGGCACCACACATTGGGGTTTCAAAGCCAACATAGGTTTGTAGAGTCATGATAACATGAAATGAAACTATTCAGCCCTTCAACTTCCTGCAGGCTCCCTTTAAGTGAGGTTACACACATCAGCATTTTTGCCCAGACAATTTTTCTTCCTTCAAATATCCAACGTGCTTTCCAAAATCATAAATCATTGCAGGAACTCAATGGGTCAGGTAGCATCTATGGAGAGAAGTGGACAGTCGAGGCTTCGAGTTGAGACCCTTCATTTGAACTGTCTGGGCTCAGTCTAGGTGAAGGGTCTTAACTTGAAATGTCAACGGTCCATTTCCCTACATTGTTCCTCCAGCAGTTTGTGTGTTGCAACAGATTACAACATATGCAGTTTCCTGAGTTCCAGTGCCTTTTAAAAAAAAATGACAGCTTTATTGAAAAGAAATAGCAACCAGACAGTTAGGAAATAAAGATAGCCAAGCATTTCATCTATGGTAATTTCTTACCACCTGCAGGTTTCAGTTAAAGCTAGTCACCATGTAACAAAGTGCAAACGTCTTCTTAACAAGGCTGGACAGGAATATACAATAAAAAAAAATAGCTCTCATGCTGTCTCATAGTCCTGTGATCTGATTTTCAATGCTTGAAATTAGTAATTTTCCCCTCTCTTCCCCAAGATGCTTTGAGTTTCCTAATTCAAAGAGTAAATCCCATTGTATACAGTACGTTATCTTCAGATTGTTATCTTCAAAGACTTGGTCTATTAGCTAAACCACATGTTGGTGCTAAGGGTGGGCCGCAGAAAGAGGTTTGATAGAATTTCACCTGCCACACCGTCAATGTACCCATCTAATCTCCTTCCAGTTGTCACTCACACCCGTGTGGCAACAGAACATGCCCAGACTTTTACCAACACAAGCACAGATCTGGTGGTGTGCACACCATTTCCCCATATTTCTCACGGTAATTATTTTATACATTCAAAGAATGTGTTTGAATTATTGAGTCTAATCCTGCTCTTTCCCACTATTTGGTCTAAAACTGGTGGATTTTAATGAATTTTCAGACTGCGATTAATAAACCTCCTGCTGTTATATTCAGATTTTGTTTTCAGCTTGTGGACAAAGCTGGCAACCCAAACTCCACCCATAATGGACCACACAGACTTCAGAGACTAAGACACAAGTGTACAGGGTAGCAGTTCAGCTGAAATGGTAATAATTGGATAGATAGGTAACAACCCAAAGCACAAGAGATAAAAATAACAGCCATTGTAAAACGGAGTTTCACAGCTCAGAAAGGTTACAGGCTCCATCTCAATGTTATTAACTGGGATCAGCAAGATTGGGAATATTCACCACTCTTAAGAGGAATAGAAACTTAGTTTTCTGTTCCTGATTGTTATTTCATTCCTTTTGGTGGAATATATCTGGCCATGTCTTGCCGAAGGATAGGATCTTGTTCATTTGCAGGTCCTGCTGTAAATAAATGGCCAACTTATTGCCTAGGGTCAAAGTTGAATAGGGATAGTTTGAGAGAGGAGACATACTTCCTAGTATTTAGGGCAACAAAAAAGGTCCTCCATTTCTGGCAGAGTTCAGGGCTTCCTTCATCGTGTCTGTAGCTTGATTTTCGCTACTGTCAGTCAGGCAAGTTCCGGCTGTAGACTCAGGAATATCATTGCACGCAGATGTAGAAGGATTCTTCATTGCTGTTCCCATGATAATTTTGTTTTTCCAGTCAGGGTTGTTAGCCCTGAGCTGAACTCCCAAACCTATTGGACTACTCTTAGTCTGGCCTCGACCTTTTGACCTGTTCGGCATAGGTGACCTCACCCAGAGCCAAAGTACAAAACCCTGAGTCCAGCCAATATAGCTCTTCAGGTCATTGAGGCATGCAAGCCTCCAAACCACGACAAGATTGTGGTCATCTTGGAGATGAGAGAGAAGAGGAAGGTTTATAATCTCCTGGTTCTGAGCAATTTCTCTGTCTTATGGTTATCAATGACAGTAGTCACAGTGATAAATATATTATAAACATGTTGCTTTACAGATACTGACATGGCACAGTGATGCAACAATTACAACTAAATCCTCATAGTTCCTGTGACCATATTCAGTCCTGATCCTCAGTGCTAACTATGTGGAATGTGTGTGTTCTCTCTGTGACAGTGTAGGTTTCACGCCATTGCATATGACATGGGCAGTCATGGTCCAATGACCATGATCGTTCTTAGCAAATTTTTCTTCAGAAGTGATTTGCCATTGTCTTCTTCTGGGCAGTGTCTTTAAAAGGTGTGTGACCACAGCCATTATCAATACTCTTCAGAGATTGTCTGCCTGGCGTCAGTGGTCACATAGCCAGAATTTGTGATATAAGACCATAACACCATAAAATATAGGAGCAGAATTAGGCCATTTGGCCCATTGAGTCTGCTCTGCCATTTCATCATGGCTGATCCAATTTTTCTCTCAGCCCCAACTTTCTGCCTTCTCCCCATTTCCCTGCATGCCCTGGCCAATCAAGAACCTATCAACCTCTGCATTAAGGATACATAAAGACTTGGCCTCCACCTGTGGCAAAACTTTCCACAGATTCATCACTTGCTGGCTAAAGAAATTCCTCCTCTATTCCATTCTAAAAGGAAGCTTGTCTATTCTGAGACTGTGTCCTCTGGCCTTAGATTCTCCCTACATGGGAAACATCCTCTCCACATCCACTCCATCAAGGTCTTTCACCATTCGATAGGTTTCACTGAGGTCACCCCTCATTCTTCCGAACTCCAGAGAATACAGGCCCAGAGCCATCTTCATATGACAAGCCATTCAATCCTGGAATTATTTTTGTGAACTTCCTTTGAACCCTCTTCAATTTCAGCACATCCTTTCTTAGAAAAGTGGCCCAAAACTGCTTCCAGTGAGGCCTCTCCAGTGCTTTATGAAGTCTTAACATTACATATTTGCTTTTATGTGCCTGTCCTTTGAAATTAATGCTAACATCACACTTACCTTCCTCACCACAGACTCAACCTATAAATTAACCTTTAGAGAATCCTGCACAAGGGTTCCCAAGTCTCTTTGCACCTCAGTTTTTTTTCTCTCCAGCTGCTCATACGTCCATCCACCACCTGCCCCCATGGCTTCACATGACCCTGATCCGGGGAGGAGGTGGAGGGGTTGGTGGAGGAGTGCTAAGCAGGTGCTACACCTTGCCCAAAGTGATATTGTCAGCTAGCAGAGAAACCTCCTTTGACAGAGATGTATCTCCACCCTGCACCCATGAAGATATATGTAGGTTAATTGACTACAGTAAATTGTCCCTATTGCGTAGGTGAGTGGTAGAGTCTGGGAGGAGCCGATAGAGATCTGAAGAGCACTAAACAAGGAATGTGGATAGGATTGGTGTTAAGAATGCTTGTTGGTTGTCATGGTTCAGTGGGCTGAAGGGCTTAGTACTATAACGCTCCATGAGCTTATGAATCACAGGTAATAAGAAGCAAATCAGATCCCAGATCAGAATCATATTCTGAATCAGATTTATTATCAAAGATTTATTATAAAAGTATGCATACAGAACACAACTCTGAAATTCGTCCTCCAGCAGGCAGCCATAAAGAAAAGAAACACTATGGAACCTGCACAAGAAAACATCAAACACTCAATGTGCAAAAAAAAAGAACAAATTGTGCAAACGCCAAGAAACCGAGCAGACAACACATAGAATATCAAACATCAAACTAACGGAATTCAGTTTGGCTTAGTTATATGATGAGAGTTCTTTTTCATATGATGTGAAATTTGCTGCTTTTCAGCAGTAGTGCAGTGCAAAGACTTAAAGTTGCTATAAATTTCAAAATAAATAGTGCACAAAACAATAATAAAGTAGTTGATGATTGAGAAATCAGAATGAAATCAGAATCAAAACTGATGGAATTGGGTTACTCTATATACAGACAATACATAGAAACAGGAAAATAAGAGATTTTGCCAATACTGGACATCTAGAACAATACACCTTTGATTCTGTTGTTATTGGGGATCATGTTGCTTCCCATAATGAGAAGAGACATGAATATTTTACCAGTCAAATGTGACTTCTTGCAAATATTATTCAAAGAGGGAAAGCAGATGAAGAAAGCCTATCAAACTATTGATTTTTTTCCCGTGGGTACCGGCAACACCTAAGAGATCTGGAGTGCTACCCTCAACAATGCCTCTGAAAGACCCAGTATATCAAGTGGAAAAATCACCACCCTAATACCATTATCATCATCATTATGTGCCGTATGACGGGAGTGATCTTGGTCTTTGACCATGATAGCTCTTGGCAAATTTTTCTACTGAAGTGGTTTGCCATTGTTTTCTTCTGGGAAGTGTCTTTACAAGACGGGTGACCCCAGCTGTTATCAATACGCTTAGGAGATTGTCTGCCCAGCGTCAGTGGTCACATCACCAGGAATTGTGATATGCATCAGCTGCTCACATGACCATCCACCACCTATTCCCATGGGTTCATGTGACCCTGATCGAGGGGCTAAGCAGGTGCTACACCTTGCCCCTGGTGAGTGGCAGGCTAGTAGAGGGAAAGAACGCTTTACACTTCCTTTAGTAGAGAGATATCACCCTGCCACCCTAATGCCAATGTTCTGAATAAGATCAATGTCAACCGCAATGAAACAAAGAACATCATGCACTGAATCATTGAGTCACATCGCTTGCAGCAGGCCCTTCAGACCAAATCTTCATGCTGACCCATGAGGACTTTTTGAACTAGTCCCATTTGCCCGCCTATATCCAACTAAATTTCTCCTACCCATGATCTTATCTTTCAAGCACTGTAGTTGGACTCACCTTGGCTGGCACAGTGGCATAATGGTTAGCAGTACCAGCGACCCATGTTCAATTCCCGCTGGTATCTTCCCGTCTGTTTACTTCGGGTGCTCTGGTTTTCTCCCACAGTCCAAAGACATACCAGTTGGTAGATTAATTGGTCATTGTAAATTGATTAGGCTAAGGTTAAATTGGGGGTTGAAGGGCCAGAAGGGCCTATTCCACACTGTATCTCAATAAATGGAAAAAAACTTCCTCAGGCAACATATCCATATACCTACCACTCCCTGTGTGTAAAAGTTACCTCTCAGTACACTTTAAATCTTTTTCATCTCACCTTAAATCTATGGTCTCTAGTTATAGACTCCCCTACCCTATGAATCGCGTGGGTAGTCAGAGGCTTTCCCCGAGGGCTGAAATGGTTAGCACGAGGTACAGAGGAGATGTCAGGGGTAAGTTTTTTACACAGAGAGTGGTGAGTGCATAGAATGGGTTGCCGGCGGCAGTGGTGGAGGCTGGTACGATAGGGTCTTTTAAGAGATTCATGGATGGCTACATGGAGCTAAGAATAGAGGGCTATGGGTAAAGCCTAGGTAGTTCTAAGGTAGGGACATGTTCAACACAGTTTTCTGGGCCGAAGGGCCTGTATTGTGCTGTTTGTTTTCTATGCTTCCATGAAAATGCCTGGGATCAGCCATCTTACCTATGCTCCATATAATTTCATAGGGTCACCCGTTACCCTCCTTTAGTCCAAGTTTATCCAATCCCTTATAGATAGATAGATAGATAGATAGATAGATAGATAGATAGATAGATAGATAGATAGATAGATAGATAGATACTTTATTCATCCCCATGGGGAAATTCAACTTTTTTTCCAATGTCCCATACACTTGTTGTAGCAAAACTAATTACATACAATACTTAACTCAGTAAAAAAATATGATATGCATCTAAATCACTATCTCAAAAAACATTAATAATAGCTTTTAAAAAGTTCTTAAGTCCTGGCGGTTGGATTGTAAAGCCTAATGGCATTGGGGAGTATTGACCTCTTCATCCTGTCTGAGGAGCATTGCATCGATAGTAACCTGTCGCTGAAACTGCTTCTCTGTCTCTGGATGGTGCTATGTAGAGGATGTTCAGAGTTTTCCATAATTGACCGTAGCCTACTCAGCGCCCTTCGCTCAGCTACCGATGTTAGACTCTCCAGTACTTTGCCCACGACAGAGCCCGCCTTCCTTACCAGCTTATTAAGACGTGAGGCGTCCCTCTTCTTAATGCTTCCTCCCCAACACGCCACGACACGTGTGATTTTGTTTTAATGCATCCTCCCTGTAGTATGTTGTCTTGTACAGCGTAACATGTTGAGCAGACTCTTGTACTCAATGATGAAAACAAACAGGTCATGCATCTTCACCAAGTTGTCTACCTGTCACCATTATGTACTTGCACTCCCAGGTCTCTTTGTGTTATAATACTCCACAGGGTCCTGTGATTTACTGTGTAAGTATTGCCTCTGGTTTAACTTCAATAGGTGTCACTTCATAATTGTCTGTGTTAAATTTCACCTACCATCTCTTTTTCCAATTTCTAGTTGATCTGGATCCTGTTGTAACCTTGGACAACCTTTTTCATTTTCTATCACACTGCTAATGCTGGTGTAATTTGCAAGCTTACTAATTATGCAACTTTACATTTTCATCCAAATTATTAAGATATAACATAAACGAGAGGGGAAAGCAGCACCAACCACTGCCGAACCTCTAGAACAGCCTTCCAATCTGAAAAATAACTCTCTACTTCCACCCTTTTCGCCAAACTAATTTTGCATCCTTCTGGATAGTTCACCTTGCACTATATGTGAATTCATCTTCCAGACCGTGCAGGAGATTGTCAAAAGTCTTTCCAACATCTATGTAGACAATGCCTACTGCTCTGATCTCATCAATCCTCTTGATCACCTATTCAAAGAAAAACTATTGCATTATTGAGACATGATTTCCTTTGCATAAAGCCATGCTGTTTATCACTCATCGCTTTTCCAAATGCATATAGGTCCTGTTCCTCAAAATCTCCTCCAGCAACTTTTCCGCCATTGATTTTAGGCCTGTATCTCCCCGGTTTATCTTTTCAATTTTCTTAAATACAGCTTCAGTGCTAGCCACCCTCCGGTCTACCAGTACCTCACCCATGGCTTGGGAAGATACAAAAGTCTCTGCCAGGGCTCCAACAATGTCTTCCCTTACTTCCCAGAATGTCCAAGGGTGCATTTGGTCAGATCCCAGGGATTTATTAACCTTTATATGCCTCACGATTGCCAACACCCCCCCCCCCCCTTTTGTATACATAATGTCCTGCTGAAGGTTTCACTGTTAACGTAATGGTCTTTCTGTAGAAGTAGTGTTTGGGTTATGGTTAGAGGTAACAGGTGCTTTGGAATGTGCATTGTCCAATCGGGGTGCAAGATTTTTTGTGTGCCTGACGCCGGTGTGAGCTGGGTTTTTTTTGTTTGACGGGAGATGAACAGAGAAGATGCTGGAGAGGACCAGTTGTAGGATTTGACCCGGTGAGGGATTGTGATTCGATGGAGCAAGCAGAGGTCTACTGAGAATCAGTGAATGTGACTTTTGGAAGAGTTGAGCTCCAACTTGTGCACATTTGACTCCTTCATTGAAATAGCCCCTATTTGTTTTTTTTTACTTTGCTTTACTTTCTTTTCTTAATTCATGAGAATGATTCCAGGAATGAAAGGGTGACCAGATGAGGAATGTCTGGCAGCTCTTGGGCTGTATTCCCTGGAGTTCAGGAGAATGAGGGGGAATCTCATAGAAACATTCCGAATGTTAAGAGACCTGAACTGATTAGATACATCAAAGTTACTTCCCATGGTAGGGGAGTCTAGGACAAGAGGACACGACTTCAGGATGGAAGGACGTCCATTTAGAACAGAGATGCGGAAAAATTACTTTAGTCGGGGATGGTAAATCTGTGGAATCTGTTGCCATGAGTAGCTGTGAAGGCCAAGTCATTGGGTGCATTTAAGGCAGAGATAGATAGGTTCTTGATTTGCCAGGGCATCAAAGGGTATTGGAAGAAGGCAGTGGAGTAGGGATGACTGGGAGAATTGGATCAGCCCATGATTGAATGGCGGAGCAGACTCAATGGGGCTGAATGGCCTACTTCTGCTCCTCTATCTTATGGTCTTATGGTTTAACCCTTTAGTTAAGTAAACATTCATAAATATAATTCCTTTAATCATATGCAGTATACTGTCTGTTAATTCTTGGCACTGAGTTGTAACAGTGCAGCAAATTACACAGCATCCACACAAACTGGGGTTTGGGGTGGGAGAGCTGTCCCAATCTCATGGATTTGGTGGGACAGGAGTGTGTATTCCCTAGGCATAAGCAGCCCAAGGAAACCAGGGTTTCATAAATTTATGAAATTTAGGAAATTCAGGAAACTATTGTTCTCTTTCATGAATTTTCTAGCTTCCATTACCTTCTCCATGGTAAATATGCGCAGGAGACAATTCATTTTAGACCTTGCCTCTCTCCTGTGGCATCACACATAGAAGACCACATTGATCTATTCTCATCTTAATTACACTCTTACTCTCAATGTAGTTATAGAATCTCTTAGGATCACGTCATCTTATCTACCAAGGACATCTCATGTTCCTTTTTTTCCATCAAGGTTTCCATCTCATGTGTACTCTTACATCCTCCATACTTTATAGGGGATTTCCTTGATCCCAGTTGTCTATAGTGACGTACACTGTACTTCTTTTTCCTGACAAAAGCCACTTGTCAGCCAGGGTTTCAAGGTCAATAAAGAGCATGATAACAAATCAGAACATACAGGGCATATTAGATTTCAAGGAAATATAAACAAATCGTGGAACAGACAGTAACAAATGTAACACACACAAAATGCTTCAACTGCCCAAAACGTCGACGGTACTTTTTTCCATTGATGCTGCCTGGCCTGCTGAGTTCCTCCGGCATGTTGTGTGTGTCGCTCGGATTTCCAGCATCTGCAGATTTTTCTCTTGTTGGTAACAAATGCAATTCAGTGCGATGAAATGCGAAGTATTCCATTTTGGTAGCAAGATGAAAAGAGTTAAAATCAATGGCAAAATTCTGATAGAGGGATCTGGGGTTGTCTGTGCATTTTTCATTGGAAGTAGCAGGAATAGGATGGAATAGAGACCATCAAGATCATGGTCACTTCGGGGGCTTTGCGATTGTTTGCATGGTGGGTGGTGGCGTGGGAGGCTGATGCTTCCAGATGCAACAAGTTGGGGGAGGGGAAGGTTGATGCTTTGCTTTGATTGTGCATTGGGGGGGGAGGGAGTTTGGGTTTCTAACATCTCTCTGTTATTCATTCTTTGGAGTTTTCTTTAGTTTTGTGGATGTCTGCAAAGAGTGAGAATTTCAGGTTGTATACTGTATACATTCTCTGATATTAAATCAAAGTATTGAACCATTGAAATAGTGGTTAAGGAAGGTTAGAGGATCATGGGGATACACTGAAGATGGATCTAGCTGTACTGCTCTGACATGGAGACAGAATGATCTCTTTGAACTGAATAACCCCCTTTACTACTCTAACAATTCTACAGTAGAACAGTACAGCGTATTACAGGCCCTTTAACCAATGATGTTGTGCTAACCTTTTAACCAACTCCAAAATCAATCTA